>NC_057407.1:55231494-55831494 GCF_019320065.1 Cervus canadensis | reverse complement strand
AAGAAATCAAAGAGGACACAAACAGATGGAGAAACATACCCGTGTTCATGGATTGGAAGAATCAATATTGTCAAAATGGCTATTCTACCCAAAGCAATCTATAGATTCAATGCAATCCCTATTAAGCTACCAACGGTATTTTTCACAGAACTAGAACAAATAATTTCTCAATTTGTATGGAAATACAAAAAACCTCGAATAGCCAAAGTAATCTTGAGAAAGAAGAATGGAACTGGAGGAATCAACCTGCCTGACTTCAGACCATACTACAAAGCCACAGTCATCAAGACAGTATGGTACTGGCACAAAGACAGAAATATAGATCAATGGAACAGAATAGAAAGCCCAGAGATAAATCCACGAACCTATGGACACCTTATCTTTGACAAAGGAGGCAAGGATATACAATGGAAAAAAGACAACCTCTTTAACAAGTGGTGCTGGGAAAACTGGTCAACCACTTGTAAAAGAATGAAACTAGAACACTTTCTAACACCATACACAAAAATAAACTCAAAATGGATTAAAGATCTAAATGTAAGACCAGAAACTATAAAACTCCTAGAGGAGAACATAGGCAAAACACTCTCCGACATAAATCACAGCAAGATCCTCTATGACCCACCTCCCAGAATATTGGAAATAAAAGCAAAAACTAAACAAATGGTACCTAATGAAACTTAAAAGCTTTTGCACTACAAAGGAAACTATAAGTAAGGTGAAAAGACAGCCCTCAGATTGGGAGAAAATAATAGCAAATGAAGCAACAGACAAAGGATTAACCTCAAAAATATACAGGCAACTCCTGCAGCTCAATTCCAGAAAAATAAATGACCCAATCAAAAAATGGGCCAAAGAACTAAACAGACATTTCTCCAAAGAAGACATACAGATGGCTAACAAACACATGAAAAGATGCTCAACATCACTCATTATCAGAGAAATGCAAATCAAAACCACAATGAGGTACCATTACACGCCGGTCGGAATGGCTGCTATCCAAAAACCTACAAGAAATAAATGCTGGAGAGGTTGTGAAGAAAAGGAAACCCTCTTACACTGTGGTTGGGAAATGCAAGCTAGTACGCCGCTATGGAAACAGTGTGGAGATTTCTTAAAAAACTGAATAAGAACTGCCATTACCCAGCAATCCCATACTGGGGCATAACACACCGAGGAACCAGATCTGGAAAGAGACACGTGCCACCCCATGTTTCATCGAGCACTGTTTATAATAGCCAGGACATGGAAGCAACCTAGATTCCCATCAGCAGATGAATGGATAAGGAAGCTGTGGTACATATACACCATGGAATATTACTCAGCCGTTAAAAAGAATTCATTTGAATCAGTTCTAATGAGATGGATGAAACTGGAGCCCATTATACAGAGTGAAGTAAGCCAGAAAGATAAAGAACATTACAGCATACTAACACATATATATGGAATTTAGAAAGATGGTAATGATAACCCTATATGCAAAACAGAAAAAGAGACACAGATGTACAGAACAGACTTTTGGACTCTGTGAGAGAAGGCGAGGGTGGGATGTTTCGAGAGAACAGCATCGAAACATGTATATTATCTATAGTGAAACAGATCATCATCCCAGGTTGGATGCATGAGACAAGTGCTCAGGGCTGGTGCACTGGGAAGACCCAGAGGGATGGGATGGGGAGGGAGGTGGGAAGGGGGATCGGGATGGGGAACACATGTAAATCCATGGCTGATTCATGTCAATGTATGACAAAACCCACTACAATATTGTAAAGTAATTAGCCTCCAACTAATAAAAATATATGAAAAAAAAAGTCACAGTTGACTGAGCTAGAGACCTGTTGCCTACCTGAAGGATAGTGTTAGAATGAAAACACCTCTGTGGAAGACTCAAAATTCTGAACAGTTTATATAGAACAGCCAATAGTAATTAACATTTATTAAATACTTACTATGTGCCAAACCAGGGCCCAGGTCTTGGACATTAATGAACTCATTGAACTTTTGCAAAAATCCTGTAAGGTACAGAGGGTTGCCCTATGCTGCAGATGAAGGAAATGGAAAAAAAGTGAATTAACTCACCCAGAGATGGGCAGCTGATAAGCTAGGCTGCCCCTGCCTATGTGACACTGGGCACAGATCAGTGAAAGGCTCCCATTCTTGCGATGGCTTTGCTGCCGGGACACAGCATGTATTTCAGCCTCTGCTTGGGTTCCCTGTGTTTCGCACAATCCACGCAGGCTGTGTGGCGTCCGGCTGGAGAATGACAGATTTTCTGTAGCAATGAACCTGTGCTTTCTGAAGGAAATACAATGCAGTTTTAACTTTCTTGGGAGCTATGCTGTAAAAAGTAAAAAGAGACAGGCAAAAACATTTTTAAGAATGCACTTTACTTAACCTGATAAATCCAAAAATTATTTTAATGTGTAATCAGTAGCAACATTATTGAGCTATTTTACATTCTTTGAATTTTTTGTTATCTAATCCTTGAGATCCATCTAGCATCTGACACTGCTGATACTTCTTCTCACTTGGACTAGGCCATGGTTCGAGTGTTCTGTGACCACACATGGCTCGTGGTTTGGACAGTGCAGTTCTAGAGTCCTGGTTCATAGCCACCACTCCCTGTATGGGTTCTGAAAGGGTAGTCTGAATTCTCTCAGATCATCCTTGATTAAGAAAACCTCACTGGAAACAATCAGGTGCATCAGAAATTCCAAACATGGTTCTGTCTGGCTGCTCTCAGAGTCACTATGAAAGCTTTGCTTCCCCATACAAAGGGCACGTCAGCATGATTACTGATATCAAGCCACATTTTGGTGATGCAGAGCCTGAATGTGTATATTAACAGATTATCAAGTTCTATGGATTATTTAGTTGTCTTTTCACAGTTGCTTCTGTCCTTAGAAATTCAGCCAAGGATGGACAAAGACCTCAAGAGGCAATAAGACCCAAAGAACTTTTTTACAAAGCTTCTTTGTCTGGTAGCGTTGGGCCTTAGCTGCAGTATGTGAGGTCTTGGATGCAGCATGCAGGCTTCTCAGCACACAGGCTTAGTTGCTCTGTGGCATGTGGGATCTTAGTTCCCTTCTAGGGAATGAATCTATGTCCCCTGCCTTGGAAGGGGACCACCAGAGAAGTCCTGCAAACCAATAAACTTTAAACTTCTCATCAATTCTGGATGAGAGTCATGCAGTCCAGAAGCTGAGAGACATTTGTGGGTGACTGGTTCAAGGCCTTTCAATAATGTTTATGCTCTGCCGAGTTAGACCAAGTTACCAGAGGCACAAAAACACAGGCTGAGCCCGGTTCCTCGGCTTCTTGCAGTGCCTGCTGGCACGCGTTAATGAATTCAATTTAATTTATAGAAGTTTTTCTTAAATAATCCACTTCATTCTTTTTGGTAATAAGGTATGAATCACACTGAATGTCATCAGTCTATAACTGGTCGTATCGTTTTGGAGAACATTCAAGGTTCTTTTGAAACTCTCCGGGAAGTGATGACATCACTTGAAAGGGTTTGTAGAGCTTTAATTACCAGCTGATTATGACAATTGCCATCTGGGCAACCTGCCATGTGATTCTGCCTGGGGGGTGTGGTCTGGTTTCCTTGGAGCCAGGCAGCTGTGAGTGGTACCGTGTTTGGGGAAGAAGACAGGCCCTCTTACCTCTGACTTCTCTTAGTTTTCTCATCAGTACCTTTGGTGAGTGGCCCCAGCTCTCTATGATTATCATGGGAACTGCTGACAACCTGGGTGAAGCAGCCCGCTTTCTGCCTGGCAGAGAAGAGAGGGTCCATACATTGCAGCCATCAGCATTAGGGATAGAACAGGTTGGCATATCTTTTTGAGTTGGATCTACTTTTTTTTTTCTCTATCAGAATATAGCTATTAACATTTATGGTTTGCTGTTAACAAAAATTAACATGACCGTTAGTTGCTCAGTCATGTCTGATTCTTTGCAACCCCATGAAACTGTAGCCTACCAGGCTCCTCTGTCCATGGAATTCTACAGGCAAGAATACTGGAGTGTGTTGCCATACCCTCCTTCAGAGGATCTTTCTGATCTGGGGATCGAACCCGCCTCCCATGTGTCTCCTGCGTTGGCAGGAGGATTCTTTACCACTGAGCCACCTGGGACGCTGCCAGAACTAGGACCGCTCTCTTAAACTCCCTTACAAAAAGTGGAAAGTGTTACTCATTCAGTTGTGTCTGACTCTTTTTCGACCCCATGGACTGTAGCCTGCCAGGCTCCTCTGTCCATGGGATTTTCCAGGCAAGAATACTGGAGTGGATTGCCATTTCCTTCTCCAGGGGATCTTCCTGACTCAGGATTGAATGGTGGTCTTCTGCATTGCAGGCAGATTCTTTACTGTCTGAGCCGCCAGGGAAGCCCGTTAACAAAAACTCTCTTTTAATACTCATGGTCATGATCCCACTATATAGTTGTGCCATTTGGAACCTAATAGTGTCTTTCCCAGAAAAAAAAATGAATTGAGAAGTTACCAGGATAAATGAAGATAAAGGAGACACTAATTAGTAGAATTATTTGGATAAAAAGTAGAACTTTTTGATATCATAGGACTGAAAGATTGCTAAAAATAATCAACATGTATACATTTTCTCTGCAAAATAGTATTAAAAGATATTATGATCCCTTTCCTTTCTTCCTTCTTTTGTTTCTTCCCTTTTCTTCTTTCCCTTTTCTGCTCTTTTCCCCTTCCTCTCCCTCTCTTCCCTTCTTTCATTTGTCTTTCCTTCTTAGAAGGAAACGGGTTAGATTGGTTGTACGTTTGGGCTTGAGGTTTTGTGATTATAAAAGTAACTCACAGATCATGGTGATATGTGTGGATCATGGCTATGGGAATATTTTTAGTCAAAAAACAAATTACTCTGAGCCACCAAGATCTGGATAATGGGTCCATACTCTACAATGCTCCTAATTTTGATCGTATCTGTTATTGAGCTGGTAGCAACTGTTTGGTTTGGCTACCAATTACCTTTAAAAGAATGCCTCACATCTCAGAGTAAGAGTGAAAGAAATGCAAACACTGAGGTGCAGGTGGACACTTCATCAGTTAAGAAACTTTTCAATAAGCAACAGATCCCAATTCTGTTCAAGGTAAAAATTAAAAAGGGCCTTTAAGGGAGGGATACTGAGTGGCTGGCAGAATGGATGGTAGACTTGAGGGATGATGCTTGGTGATAGGTGAGGAACAGGCAGCTGTGGGCGTCCAGTGGCAGGGTCTACCTGACTGATCCATCATTTACCATCTTGGGTCACGTTGCTGAGGCTGTGAGTTACAGCAAAGTATGCAGTCGCTCAGCAGTCCCCAGCCTTTCCTGGCACCAGCAGCCAGTTTCGTAGAAGACAGTTTTTCCATGGTTGGAGGTAGGTGATGGTTTGGGAATGAGTCAAGTGCAGTAGGGTTTGAGCTCTGTGAGAATCTGACACTGCTGCTGACCTGACAGGGGGCAGGAATGTGAGCGCGATGGGGAGCGGCTGTAAATACAGATGAAGCTTTGCTGCTCCATCTCAGCCCTGCTGTGCATGATGGTTCCTAACAGGCCACGGTCCAGGACTGGCTCATGGCCTTGGGGCTGGGAACACCCTGCAATAGCTGAAGCTTGATTACCTGACTGGCTTTTGGGATGAGTTGGGGTGTGTCTGGCTTTGTCATTCTACCAAGATGGAAGAGTACGTCTGGGTGCTCAGTAGCCAAAGTGTCCGCCGCAGATACAGTTTTCACTTAGAAACAGCGCTTGCTAACAGCTGCTTTCAGTTGTCCTGATTTTCTTTGGATTCTCAATAATCCTGACAGTCTCATTCAATGTGCTTCCTTCCATGGGTTTGGAACGTCCTCGGTGGCACAGCCAACCGCCGTGTCTCTGGTGCTTTGCTGTTCCAAAGCCTTGACCGTCTTGTGGTGGGCTATAATCTCAGCAGCTGTTGAAAACTTCTCAGTGGGATGGTGATCTTTTTCCTTATAGTGTTTCTGTTCTCTGCCTCTTATATGCCCCCAAAGCAAGGAGAAAGACAAGAGAGAACAAATTGTAGTCATTCCTAGGTATGTGCAGGGCCGATACTAACACCCAAGGACCCTGGGTGGGTACTAGCATCCAAAGATGCTCAAGTGTCATGTTCAATGGTGTAGTGTTTGCATACAGCCTATGCACATCCTCCTAAATGTGTTAAATCATCTACAGGTTACTTGTAACACCTGACAATGTAAATGTAATGTAAACAGTTGCTGGTGCACAGCATAGTCAAGTTTTGCTTTTTGAAACTTTCTGGAATTATTCTTTTCAAAAATTTCAATCTGCACTTGGTTGAATCTGCAGATGCAGAGCCAGTGGGTGTGGAGGATTGACTGGATGCTGCAGTTTAAGTCTGTAAAACAGAATAAAACATGATTCATAATGGTCTTTACACACTGTTAGTACCTAAATCTTAGCCCTCTTATCTTATTTTTTGCATTTGACAGTTACCTTTAACACACACACACGTTGTTCAGTCAGTAAGTCATGTTCCGCTCTCTGAGACCCCATGCACAGCAGCATGCCAGGCTTCCCTGTCCTTCACTATCTCCTGGAGTTTACCCAAGTTAATGTCCATTGAGTCGGTAATGCTATCCAACCACCTCATCCTCTGTCATCCCCTTCTCCTCCTGCCCTCAGTATTTCCCAGCATTAGAGTCTTTTCTTGTCAATCAGCTCTTTGCATCAGCTGGCCAAAGTATTGGAGCTTCAGCTTCAGCACCAGTCCTTCCGATGAATATTCAGAGTAGATTTCCTTTAGGATGGACTGGTTGGAGCTCCTTGCAGTCCAAGGGACTCCCACGAGTCCTCTCCAGCACCAGAGTTTGAAGGCATCAGTTCTTTGGCACTCAGCCTTCTTTATGGTCCAACTCTCGCATCCATACATGATTACTGAAAGACCACAGCTTTGACTGTAAAGCTGTCATAGAGGTGATGTTTTTCCTTCTTGCAATGGAATCTGATTGGAGCCTGTGTAAGTCAGCGCCCATGGCTGGTATTCACACGACTGTGTGGTTGGTGGACACAGTGGGGGCTGGCATGGTTTCCCACACGTCATCTTGGGCTGCAGAGATAGCTTTGACATTTCAATACAGTGTCAATACACTTGAGAATTCAGAGAGCACTTTGCATGACGCTAGGCATAAACTAGAAGGTCAGTAAATTTGTGTTGCCACCTTAAGGGTATAATTCATCCTTCAAGGCAGTGATTGGGATCTAGTTGGTCACAGAAGCTTTGAAATCCCTTAATGTGGTGAGAGCTGTTCCTTTGTTTCTTTTCCTCTGGAAGAGATTGCCATTTTTAGACTCATTTAGCCAGAGCTGTGGGCATAGGAGAGTCTGAGGGAGAATAAGAGGCAAACCTGTGTCTTCTGACACAGGTTCTATTACATGGTCAGGTCCAAACGGTACCACTGTCCAGGAAAGCAGGCCAGACCCTCCACTGCAACAGGAATTCCTGCACGCATTCCCGGACTTTGGTTAGGAACTGTGGAGCGTTACTGTGGTTTTATAGTCCATCGTCTGTTTACCTTTCCTCATGATTTCTCTTCAGTAACTCTTGTGCTAGTTTTCAGGCAATACTGTGTGAATCCACACCTCCAGAAATGGGTCCCTCATAGGTTCAAGCTAAGAGAATGGAAACTACTGGTGAAAAGAGATATTGATTATTGGAAACCTAACTTCATGGAGGTTATTTTTAATTTTTTTAAAATCTATTTTTACTGAAGTGGAGTTGACTTACCATCATGTGTCAGTTTCAGGTATACAGCGAAGTGATTAATAATTATAATCAATTATATTAATATTATTAACATTATGATATTAATAAGTGAGATATAATTATAATTATATATGACTATACATATATATAATCTTATATGAGTATAATCTTACATATGTAATCTTTTATATGTATATGTGACCTTCTTCAGATTCTTTTCCCATGTAGGTTATTACAAGACATTGAGTATGGTTCCCTGTGCTATACAGTAGGACCTTGTTGTCCATCTACTTTCTATACAGTGGCGCGTATCTGTTAACCCCATTCCTAATTTATCCCTCTGCCCCACTGTCCCCTTCAGTAACCATAAGTTCGCTTCTGAAGTCTGTGACTCTGTTTCTGTTTTAAAAACAAGTTCATTTTAATCGCTTTTTTAGATCCCACATACGTGGTGTCATATAACATTTGTCTTTCTCTTTCTAACTTCCTTCGCTCAGTATGATGATCTCCAAGTCCTGCGAATGGCGTTGTTTCATTCTTTTTATGGTTGAGTACTATTCCGTCATATGTATGCACCACATCTTTATCCATTCATCTGTTGATGGGCATTTAGGTTGCTTCCATGTCTTGCTTATTGTGAATAGTGCTGCAGTGAACATTGGGGTGCATGTATCTTTTCAAATTATGATTTTATCTGCATAGATGCCCAGGAGTGGGATTGCTGGATCGTATGGTAGCTCTATTTTTAGTTTTTTAAGGAACATCCAAACTGTTCTCCATAGTGGCTGTTACCAATTTACTTTCCCACCAGCCCTGTAGGAGGGTTCCCTTTCTTCATGAAGGTTATTTTCATCCCTTGCCCACAAACGAATCTGGGAGTGCTTTCAGATGCTAATGTTGGAAAACCCACCATGATCAATTCAAGAGGAATGAAGTACATTGGCTCACGTAGCTCGGCACTTCTGGGGCAAGACTGGCTTCAGGCTCTAATTAGAATTGAGCTTCTCCTTGTTTCCTGGCTCTGCTTTTAGAGCCTCTGCCCTGTTCTCACACAGCGCCTCCCTTTCTGGTCGTGGATGGCTGCCAGACATGGCCCCGAGCCAGCCAGGAGGAGTGAGCTTCCGGTTCTGGAAGTCCCAGCAGTCTGACTGGCTCTGCAGGGCCCTTCCCTGGGTGGTTCACTGTGGCCACGGAGCAGGTCAGATTAATTGGCTTGGGTCTAGGTTGTGTGCCTCATGCTTGGGGTCTGGGGGTGTGTTCACTCTCAGACTACCCAAAGCATATTCCTATTGGCACAGTGTATATACAGTATTCTTTTTTTAAAAAAAAAAAGATAGTTGCTTTGATTTATTTTTTATTGAAGTATAGTTGATTTATAATATTGTGCTTGTTTCAGGAAGTATAGCAAAATGATGTAGCATTTTTGCAGAATGGCAACCCACTCCAATATCCTTGCCTGGAAAATCTCATGGACAGAGGAGCCTGGTGGGCTACAGTCCATGGGGTCGCAGAGAGTCGGGCACGACTGAGCAGCTAACAAAAGGTTATTAGAAGATCATGGGTATAATTCTTTGTGCTATATACCACATCCTTGTTGCTTATCTATTTTGTATACGGCAGTTTGTATCTCTTAATCTTATACCCTTAATTTGTCCCTCTCTTTTTAATATAAAATATTAAATAGATAAATAAAAGGATATAAGAAAACATGAATGGTGGCCATCTCTGGCATTGGCATTGTAGGTGATTTCAGCATTTTTTTCTTTTGTATTTACCCCTTTTGTGGCTTCTGAATTTTTAGATGTGAGGGTGTAAAATTTTTATAAGTAGAAAAATTATCTTAATTGCATTTATACCTCAGTCCTAAAAGAACTTTAGAACTACATTCTTTAAGAAAATAATTTAAGATCTTTTCCCGCCTACTTTTTCCTTTGCATATTTTCTTAGAAAATCTTTCTCTGAGATAAGTTAAGTATTTGCCTATGCTCTATCATTTATACATTATTTCTTCAACCCATTTGGAATTTCTTTGGGTCTGTGGTATAAGGTGAGACTCTAATTTGATTTTCTTTTTCCAAATTAATGAATTTTTAGACAGTGTTGGTTGAAATTTTAATGTCTTCTCCATCGATTTGGAAGGTTTGTTTTCTTGTGCTTAAAAAAAAAAAAAAAGACATCCTTGCCAAATTTCTTCTAGGCAGATTTTCTGTTGATCTGTCAGCTAACCCCACGTGGATAATGGAGAGAGAAAGAGAATGTGAAGACTAGGAAAACAGGAAAGAAAGAGCTAATGCTCCTGTGAGGAGAGCTCATATGGTTCTTGGAGGTGTACCATTTCCAGAAATGAAAGCTCTATAATCATGTGACAGTCCCATTGTTTTTCTTTCCCAAATCTCTCCTACTGTCACACCTGTTAATGTAGGAAGAATAGGCTATTCAAACATGGGAAGTTATTTGCAAGCCCTCTGGAATAATCAGCAAACAGCCCAGCCAAATTCACTTCTTGTCCCACATGGCAAACTTTACAGGCAGAGAATATTTCCAAGGGAAATATTCATTATTGTACAAAGTGGCCCTCATTTGTGCATAAACAAGACATTTAATGGAAATGTATTTTAATTGTACTTATATTTGCAGAGTACCTGTTTTAATTTTACCAATAAAATTTTATGTTTCAACAACTGTCAGTTGGCACAGTTTTTGATATAGTCTTAAAATGAAAGATTTAAATATGATACAAATATGAAATTGTATGAATGATTGAAAAGAAACTTTCCTAGCATCTCCCATAATAGTGATCCCTGAGAGGAAATTGCAATGAACATATGCTGCTGTTCAGGGAAAATTTTTTAAAGGCATGACTGTCTTTTGGTGAGTTTGTTAAAATCATACATGAATGCATCCCTGAGGTTATCTCAAATTTAGAAGTTCCATGGGAGTCAATGGGAGTCTTGCTTGGGAAAGCTTACATTTTCAAAGATAATGTTGAATATTTCGTACTCACACAAGTCAAGAATACTATGATTTTGCCAATAAAAGATTGTAGAATTTTGTATATTTCAAAATCTTGTTGCTGCTCCCCTATTCAGACTAGCTTCTAACACAGCTTTCTTAAGTCACTTCACGCAAATATCGGTGCTGTTCCTTTTAAAAGACCGGCTGCATTCAGTGCCATGTCCCCGTCGCTTTGTAGGAGACAGAATTTCCTGAATGGGCTTGAGTTTTCTCTCTTGAGATTTTTGGACTGAATGAGACCATCTGTGTAGATATGTTTAGCATTGATTTGGATGTTTTTAGAGTCTGTTTAATTGATAATCAAGTCTCAGGCCTGTTGATTAACAAATTTGTTTCTCTTTTAGGGAACTGTGTTTCCCATGCTAAAAAGCAAAATTGCCAATGCCAAATCTCAGAACTCTTTGCAAATCGTATACTTAAAGTCAGTTGTCATATTTAGTTTGAGTCTGTGATAAAATCAGATGCTGACTCCCCATGAGAACTGGAAATGGAAAGGCAATTTCAGATCTTGGATAAAATACTAGAGTGAATTCATGGTCATGGACCAAGTGGGCTTCATGGTTATGAACCTGGAGATGAGTCAGTGTATAGGGCTGTTAAAATTATTTTAAAAATATACCACTCTTCTTTGCTTTGGGGCTCAGCCATGCTACCAAGGTTGTTACCTCCAGTTTGAATTTTCCTCTTGCTCTTCTATTGTTTCAAGTAGGAACAATGAAAACATTTTGGATTCTGCTAATTCTCAAATTATTTTTTGTTTGACATAAGGTGCTATATGCTTATGGAAACAAAGTCACTGTATTATAATTAATTGAAGATTGCTTATTATAAGCACTTAATAAAAATGCCACAATATGCATTATTTGGGTCAACATTATTTAATGTGTATTAATATATATCTTTTGGAGAAGGAAATGGCAAGCCACTCCAGTATTCTTGCCTGGAGAATCCCATGGACAAAGGAGCCTGGTGGGCTACAGTCCATGGGGTTGCAAAGAGTCAGACACAACTGCTCGACTAACACACACAATATATATCTCTGCTCCTCAGTAACAATATTCATTTGTTTGTTTTTTCCTTGTGAGTCAGAATTGTCATAATTTCTGTAACCCCAGCACAATACTCAGGACATTTAAGTACTTGTTATTGGATCACGAAGGTGAATAAGAGGGCAGTTAAGAGGTTGGACAAAGCACGATGATGAAGGGTCTCATCTTTGGGTGAAGGGAAGAAGATGTGATCATTTGGTGGGAAGATATTTTTCACTCGTAGGATATGTCATGGTTGACTTTGTTTTTAAAGCTGTCCGGTACATTTAAAAAGTCTCAAAGGGAGTCTTCCATCTGATGACTGGGTTGATGGGGAAGCATTGGCACAAATTCAGAGTCTTCAGGGGCCACTGTTGTCAGAGACCCCTGAGAGCTGGGGTCAAGGGGCACTATTTTAGGAAACTCGAGGCAGAGCACTACAGAAAGAAGCTTATTCTAGAACTGAGGCCTGACCTCAGTGACAGGAAGCTTTCCGAAATAATTATACAAGTGAATTTTGCAGAAGCGATATAAAGAACAAATTCCTATTAATATGGAACTTCAGCTATCTATATATATATGTTTTTTCCTAAATGTCTTAAGCTTGTCATGTTAAGAAGAAACAGGATATATCCCTAGTACAAAAATGACTATGCCACATTTATTTATATATTAAACTAAATGCAAATCTGCTTTTTTTGTTAAAATAAGTATGTATCCTGGACTTGGATCAAGATGGTGGAGTAGGAGGACACAAAACTCACCTCCCTCCACAAAGCACCAAAAATACATCTACGTGAAGAACAATTCTCACTGAAAACTAACTGGAGACTGGCAGAGGGACTCCTGCACAACCAAGGCTGTGAAAAGATACACGTGTAATCAGTCAGAAAGGGACAAAGAGCAGTGGGGTCAGGACTGTGCCCCCAGGAGGGGACGGGGAGGGGAAGGGAGGTGGTACAGGCAGAGACCTTCACTTGGGAGTGAGCGGCTTGAGTCACATATCAGGCATCCCAGTCTTGGGTCTGACCCAGAGAAGACGAGCCCCCTTGGCTGATAGGACTGACGGGAGGGTTGTGGGAAGCCTGCACTCTGCTGAGAGGACCCCACAAGTGCTGGCTCGCTCCTGCAGCAGAATGGAGATGGTGGACTGGCCAGAAGGGCGGTGACTGGTCTCCTTCAGCCTCTTTGGTGTGCACCCCAGCCTGCACCAAGTGGGCCTTCTTAACTCTAACTGCTGGCCTCACATCACAGCGCCACACGGCAGCCAGGGCTGCCCGGGAAGGAGTGTGGACGTGAGACGTCATGGTGGCTCCAGCCCTAAAGGGTGTCTGAGCAGACGGGGCAACCATTACTGAGGCTTTCACAGATGGTGCATCAGAGGTCGATTGCCTCTCTGACTGGACACTTTGCCACATCCAGTGCCCTGACCCTCACCAAATACCCACGCCAAGACATATTACAATTAACACAGCAAAAGTGAAAGAGGATTCTAAAGGCAGCAGTAGAAAAACAGAGTCATACACAAGGGAGCCCTTGTAAAGCTATCAGCTAACTTCTTTGCAGAAACCCTGAAGGCCAGAAGGGAGTGGTATGATGTATTTAAATTGCTGAAAGGGAAACACCGTCAACCTAGGTATTCTTCCCAGCAAAGTTGTCATTTAGAATAGAAGGAAAGAGAAAGAACTTCTCAGGCGGGCAAAAACTAACAGAATTCATCAATGCTAAATAAATCCTAAAAGAAAAACTAAAGGGTCTTCTCTAAGTGGAAAGGAAAGGAAAAATCATACCAGTAAAGGAAAAATATATAAAAATATATAAAATATTTTATAAATATATAAAAATATGTAAAGCCTGAAGATCAACTACTTAAATAAGCTAGTATGAAGTTTCAAAGACAAAGAATTTATAAATCGAGTATAACTAAAATAATCTGTAAAAAGGTAAGCATGGAGATGTAAAATGTGACATCAAAAACACAAATTATGTGGGAAGAGAGTAAAAATGTTGATCTTTTGGAATGTGCTTGAACTTAAAGGACTCCCGTTTAAAACAGATAGATAAATTTATAGGTCAGCAGACAAACAATAGAGATCAATGAAACCAAGAGCTTTTTTGTTGGAAAGATTTTTAAAAGTTGATAAGCCTTTAGCTAGGCTTCTTAAGGAAAAAAAAGAGAGACCCAAATAAATAAGAAATAAAAAAGAAGAAATTGCAATTGATATCATAGAAAGACAATCATCAGAGAATACTGTTAACCATTCTATGCCAACAAATTATACAGAAATGGGAAAATGTCTGGGAAAAAGTAACCTTTTAAGACTGAATTGGGAAGAAGTGGGCAATCTGAACAGACCAACCACTAGTAGTGCACTTGTATTAGTAATTAAAAAAAAAAAAATCCTTGCAGACAAAAGTCCAAGACCAGACAGTTTCACAGGGGAATTTTACCAAAGATTTAAAGAAGAGCTAATACCTATTCTTCTCAAACTATTACAAATAATTGAAGAGGGGGGAAACATTTGTTTTAGGAGACCGCTATCTCCCTGATACCAAAGCCAGACAAAGACACTACAAAAAATTACAGACCAATATCTCTGATGACTATAGATGCAAAAATCCCCTACAAAATATTAGCAAATCAAACTCAACAATATGTAGAAGGATCATACACCATGATCAAGAAGGATTTTTCTATTCCATTGATGCAAGGATGGTTCGGTATTTTCAAACCAACCCACATAAGACATCACATCAATAAATGGCAGGATAAAAATCGTGTGATCATCTCAAAAGACACAGAAAGAGCATTTAACAAAATTGAATACTCATCTGTGACAAACCCACAGCTAGCATCAGAGTTGGTGGAGAAAAGCGGAAAGCCTTTTTTTCTGAAATCTGGAACAAGACATGGATGCCACAACAGAACAGCATTGCATTGTTAACTTAGGGTCCACAGCTCAAACTTTTCCATCTGTCCAGGAGAGTGGTGTAACTGGCCAGTGCCATCAGAGGAAAAATCAGGACCTTGAGGGCAGTTTGGAGGAGGCTGTGGCAGCTTACTGCTCAGACAGGGCTCTGGCGTGGACCCACTCAAACAGCCGGCCCCTCTGTGTCAAGTCCTTGTGGGGTCCCAGCAGCCAATGTGAATGACTTTCATTTCTTTTTCTTGTCTTGAATTTGACAAAGACTTACAATACACCTTAAATGGCCATCCTTGGCACTTGGTTTGTTTGTATGGCCTATGAGTAAGAATGACTTTAGTAGTTTTAAATGCATGAAAGAAAATCTAAAGAAGAATATTGTGTGATACATGAAAGTGACTTGAGACTAACATTTCAGTGTCTGTAGGTAAAGTCTCATCTATATACTTTTGGCCACGGCTGCTTTCTACCCTGAGACAACAGAACTGAGAGGAATCCTTTGGCCCCAAAAACCTGTAGCATCTACTATCTGACCCATTATTGAAAAAAATTGCTGATCCCTCGCTTTCACCCAAAGATTCCTTGCCCACTTGTTCTTGCTGAGCATGGCCAATGGGGAGCAGCTGCTGGAGGTCAGGGGCAGAGGAGGGTGGGCTTTGGGGCATTTCTCCCTGCCTGTCCCTCCTTGAATCTCTGTGGGTTGGCTGAACCAGCTTCTGAAGGTCACAGCTGCTGCCAGGTGGTCCTCAAAATGCAAAACCCTCTCCTGCTCCAAGAGCCACCGTCTGCGCCCCCCCTATCCTCCAGGCTTCACACCCTCCATCCCTTGGCCTGGGGACCATGCCGTCCTGCGGTTTCCCACACTCTACCTCTACCTTTGGAAGAAGCCCCTTTGGTAACTGACTCTTCAACTGTCTGATTTGTTCTGTAGTATCTTTCTCCTGCTTGGGCCCAAATGGATAAAACAAAGAAATCTATAGATGGTGAAAATAAAATACTAAAAAGAAAACAGTCAGGTGATAACAGATTGGAGGAGAAGTTTGAATGCTAAGAAGAACAGAACCAGGAAATGATCCAGGGAAATGCCTTTTTGTGAAGAAGATTAAGCTGGTGCAAACTTCCTGTGCACCAGTGTTTGAATCACAGAAGGGCCCCTGTGGGCTGACTGGCAGGGATTAAGGTGAGGGGTTTATATGTGGCCTTGTAGACATGCGGTAAGGGTTTTATTACAGGTGCAATGGGAATGTTTAAACAGGGATGCTGTAATCTAATGTGTGATTTAAAATAATTCACTCTGGCCATTGTTTGGAGAGGGAGTAGTTTGGCAGTGGGTATTGCAGTGATGGGCAGGTCCTCAAACAGAAAGCTGTGGCTGAGTGCTGTTCTGGTATCTTCCAGTAGAACTTTGAGGAAGTTACTGGACTCAGGTCTGGTTTTAAGGCATGCTAGAGTTGGTAGGGGAGCCCATGATAATTGGAATTAGGTTTCATGAAACTTCTGGTGTATCAGCTGGATTTGACACAGAGAGCACATTACATTTCTTTAGGAGATAATGTCTCATTTTCTGCATTTGAAACTTTCTACAGTTTTAAAAGCTATCATCTACTCTCTCTTCAGACAGTCAAGGATAAAAGCTCGTTTGGGGGTTTATTTTTCTATCTGGCTTCTGGGAGATTTGAACAGGGAAAATCAGGTGTGAGCCTGAGCAGCTTGTGATTGCGCTGTGACTGGCTGATTGGCGTTGACTGTGTTCTCTGTACGGCTCTGGATTGCTCCTCTGGGGTTCTTGGTCCAGGCTCCATGGTTAACTTTCATGTTCTATTTGCAGTGCTTCAGCCACATTTATTTACAGCCCACATTTTATAAAGGCTGGCATTCATTCTCCCTGCCTCCACCTCCCTACCTCTAAACACACACACACACACACACACACACACTCTCTCTCTCTCTCTCTCTCGCTCTCTCTCTCGCTCGCTCGCTCGCTCTCAAAGCAGTTGTAAAGTCAGGTCCTTTCTCACCTCTTATGATCTCATTCCCAGTGTCCTAGGAGGTGTTTTTGGCCGCTCAGAAAATCTTGACAGAACTCTTCACCCACCTGCCTTTGTGTATTTAGGATTTTCTTTTCTCCCAGCTTCTGTGTTTCACTTAGGTTTGCCTGTTTCCCGCGATATATGTGGTTAAGTTCTTTTGGTAGGGGTTGTGCAGAGTTTCGGAGAAGGCAATGGCACCCCACTCCAGTACTCTTGCCTGGAGAACCCCATGGACGGAGGAGCCTGGTGGGCTGCTGTCCATGGGGTCGCACAGTCAGACACGACTGAAGCGACGTAGCAGCAGCAGCAGTGCAGAATGTGTCATTGATTTATTTAGCAAATATTTGCTGGCAGGCCCTGTGCAAGTGAGTGGAGAGTCTTTGTCTTCAAGGAACACGTGGTGCCCTGGGGAGCTTACGCATCTAGGCCAGTCTTTATAATTCAGTATGGCAAGTGAAATAGAAAGATGATGGCTATCGTAGGAGGAGTGAAGCACTGTGGTCAACAGCCCAGATGCTGGAGCCGGACAGCCTTGGTTCATATCCCAGGCACACTGCTAATTTTCTTTGTGTTTCTGGGCAAATTACTTATACAGTCTGTATCTGATTTTCCTGATGAGGGAAAAGGAAATGTTGCAAGGGTTAAGAGAGTTAATATGTCCAAACAGCCATAAGAGTGCCTGGCATATGGAAAGTGACAACTATTGTATGTTGTTATTAATGGGCTTTCCTGGTGGCTCCGATTATAAAGAAGCTGCCTGCAATGCGCGAGACCTGGGTTCGATCCCTGGGTTGGGAAGATCCCCTGGAGAAGGGAATGGCTACCAATTCCAGTATTCTTTTCTGGAGAATCCCATGGACGGAGGAACCTGGCGGGTTACAGTCCCTGGGTTGCAAAGAGTTGTGCATGACTGCATGACTAAGCACACACACACACATTGTTAATAATATCCCTCAGGATCCTCACAGGATTATATTTTGAAAAGGAGAATAGAACTTAATTTGGGCTGGTGACCACTTGAAAACTGAAGGATTTTTCAAAGCAGTTAACAAGAAGCCAGTTTCTTGTTCATGAGATTATTTTCAGTAACTAAAAATACAGCATTGGACTCTCAAAGATATACTTGCAAAATAGTTCTACCTTTGCATTCACACTTCCGCGTCAAACCATCCTTACCTGGCTTGCTATGTTGTATGAAGAAATGAACCTTTTCTGTTTATTAATAGAGCCAGTGGCACTAATTGTAGGGAACATTTTTCATCATGCAAATTTGGACTCTGATGCCTATCGCTTTTAAAATTAGCTGTCTTCCTCTGGGCTTTCTTTGGAAATGGGTGACTGCAAAAATTGCATCTGTTGGTTTTAATTCCCATTTTTCAGTGTTGCACCTTCCAAGGGTAATATATAGGTATGGCCTTCAGACATGCCTGTGAGTATGAAGTCAAGAATTCATAGACCTAGCTATCAGTAGCCTTCCCACCCACCAGTAATCTCAACCTTCTGGCATTCTTCTGAAATCATTTCACCTGCTAAGCACTTGTTGGTACATCCTTCTCCTTGGCACCTTGAGGCACTGTTTTCTGAGATGCCCTTGAATCCTCATTAACTGGCACATATTAACTGCTCAATCATTGTTGAATAAACAGATGAGTAAATGACTTTAGTGTCTGAGTCTGTCATAAAATACATTTAACTCCTGCTCACTTAAACACTTACTTCTCTCTCTGAAATAAATTGTACCAATGCTCTCTTGGGTCAGTCTCCCAAGGCAATAAAAATAAAAGCAAAAATAAACAAGTGGGACCTAATCAAACTTATAAGCTTTTGCACAGTAAAGAAAACCATAAACAAAATGAAAGGACAACCCATGGACTGGGAGAAAATATTGCAAGTGATACAACCAACAAGGGCTCAATCTCCAAAATATACAAACATTTCATACAACTCAGTAACAGAAAACCTAATCAAAAAATGGGCAGAAGACCTAAATAGACATTTCTCCAAAGAAGACATTTTATGACCAATAAGCATATGAAAAGATGCTCAATATTGCTAATTATTAGAGAAATGCAAATCAAAACTCCCATGAAGTACTACCTCACACTGGTTAGATTGGTCATCATTAAAAAGTCTACAAATCATAAATGTTGAAGAGGGTGTGGAGAAAAGGGAACCTTCTTACCCTGTTGGTGGGAATATAAATTGGTGCAGCTACTATGGGAAACAGTATTGAGGTTCCTCAAAAAAAAATACAAATAGAGTCACATATGATCCTGCAGTCCCACTCCCAGACAAAACTATAATTCAAAAAGATACATGGACCCCTATGTGCATAGCAGCACTATTGAGAATTGCCAAGACATGGAGACAACCTAAATGTCAATCAACAGATGGATGGATAAATAAGATGTTACAAACATATATACCATGGACTACTAGTCAGACATGAAAAAGAACAAGATAATGCTATTTGAAGCAACATGAATACAACTAGAGATGATCATACTAAGCAAAGTCATAAGGAGAAAGACACATACCATATGGTATTACATATGTGTGGAGCCTAAAATAAGACACAAAATGAACATATCTACAAAACAGAAACAGACTCGCAAACTTAGAGAGCAGACTTGTGATTGCCCAGGGGGAGGAGTGTGGGGGAGGGATGGAGTGGGAGCTTGGGATTAGCAGAGGCAAACTAGTATATACAGAATGGATAAACAACAAGGTCCTACTGTACAGTACAGGCAACTATATTCAATATCCTGTGATGAAACCATGATGGAAAAGAGGGTATATTTGTGTAACTGAGTCACATCACCATACAGCAGAAAGAAACACAACTTTGTAAATCACTTCCACTTCAATACAATTAATAAAAAAATTAAGAAGAACTGACATTTCTCTCTCCTTCCTTTTCCTGTATTTTATTTGCAGATAAGAAACTATAACATTTTATCCCCCAGGCATGACTGCTGAAGACATGGGTACAGTTTTAGTTTTGCATATTTTGCATAGATTCGTCCAGACAAGAGGACAGCTTGGCTCTGATATTCAGTCTGTGTTCTGCTCACTAAGCCGTGGAAGGTAACTCTTTTTAATCAGAGGTGGTGCTGCCTTTTCTGGCCACTCCAAGTGTCTGCGGGGCTTTTCTCCCCCGTGTATGAACCCCCAGCGCCCCCCTCCCCCCACCAATAGGTTCCTTGTCCCTCACTTTTCTGCTCAGGGGCCAGTTGTGGGGGGGATGCTTTATCTAATTTGTGAACAGGCACCACATAGTCTGCTAGTGGCCATAGTAGTAAATTCAGAATTTCATCACCCTGTCTCGTGACTACCAACAGCTGAAGCAGAGTAAGAAGAACAAATGAACGCCTTGTTTCATGAAGCCTCTTGTCTCAAATGATGATCTGTCATAGTACAAATAGCAGCTTCCTCTTGTCACCCCCCCCCTCCACAGTGCAGTCTACATTTCAGAGTGGTTGGCTGTTATTTTCAAGTGGCTTCATAATCATATAGATAACTTATGACAGTCCTTTCCTCTCTACCAGAATATTAACTTTAAAGCATCTCCTACTAATGATGAATTTATTAGCTCCTACTGTACGTAGATGAGCTGGAAGAAATTGAAAAGCAAAGGCCTCACATAATCCTGAATTGCCAAGATCTTCCAATTCCTGAGCCATGGAATCTGTTTTGAGAACTGCTGATTAGAAAACATGAAGAGTTTGTATTTTTTCCCTGTATCTCTGGTTTGGCTCTAGTGACCAATGTCCGGGCTGGAGAGCAGGAGGGTGAACATCGGCCAGGCCCTCGGTCAGCTCCTGCCTCCCCACGGCCCACCCAGCCTGTGGCCGAGAGCTTCACGCAGCTAACCTTACTTCTCTCGTGGCTGGTGGTGGGATTGCAAAGCCACTTTTAAATCCCTTAACACAAGAAGGAAGCTGGTGCAATAAAGGATGTGGTGGGGATGAGGATGAGTGGGCACTTGCTCCTAAATGAAGTAGTAGCCAGCCCCGCCTGTGGGGTGCCGCTGCTGCTGCTGCTAAGTCGCTCAGTCGTGTACGACTCTGTGTGACCCCACAGACGGCAGCCCACCAGGCTCCGCCGTCCCTGGGGTTCTCCAGGCAAGAACACTGGAGTGGGTTGCCATTTCCTTCTCCAATACCTGTGGGGTGTTTCTGGATATTTCAGTATTTTCAGAGGAAACTGGAACAGCTAGTTTTTGGTGTGAAATTTAATGAATTTTTAAATGTTGTCTTGTGAAAGTGAAGTTGCTCAGTCGTTGTCTGACTCTTTGCAACCCCATGGTCTGTAGCCCACCAGGCTCCTAGGAATTCCCCAGGCAAGAATGCTGGAGTGGGTAGCCGGGCCCTCCTCCAAGGGATCTTCCTGACCCAGGAATCGAACACTTGTCTCCTGCATTGCAGGCAGATTCTTTACTGTCTGAGCCACCGGGGAAGCTCCTAAATGTTGGCTTGAATTCCTTTAAAGAAATATGGGACAAATAAAGCACTTTAACAATGGGATCCAGCTCCTGCTGAAAGTTTCAGACCTCTGGATTACTGGAGGATGTGCAGGCAAAGACCCGGCTCATTGTATTTTACGAGAAGTCCCACCAGGCCCTCTGCATATGCTCTGTTGGGTGAGTGCATAGTCTTGGGAGACTGGGAAGCATAAGGCTAAGGATTGGTGGAGGGGACTCTCCCATGAGAAAATGTATGATGAGAAAGGACCAGGGATGCTTGCTCATAGAACAGAACCCCGGAATCTCTTCCAGGAGCTGGCCCCATGCTGTGCTGTATATCACCCTGAACTGCACAGCAGTGAAGAATTACCCAGACCCACCCCATGAGGAGGAGGGACCCAGTGTATGAGGCAGGATTCTCCAGGGAGACAGGGGCAAGGATGTGTAGATGTGCATGTGTATGTGTGTGTATACTGAATATTTATGTAATGTTTATAAGTACATACATTTGTGCATATAGGAAAGATTATATACAGACATGCATGTATAAATACACAGATATATGATTTATTTTAAGGAACTGGGTCAGGCAGTTGTGGGGCTGGTAAGTGTGAAATCCGTAGAGCAGCCTGCAGGTTGCAAATTCAGGCAGGATTTCTGTGTTACAGTTTTGAGGCACAATTGATGTCTGGAGAGTCCCATTTCTGCGCCTATGTCCTTCAACTGATTGGATGAGGTCTATCCACATCAGGGGGCTTCCCTGGTGGGTCAGACGGTAAAGAATCCACCTACAATGCAGGAGACCCAAGTTTGATCCCTGGGTTGGGAAGATCCTCTGGAGAAGGGAATGGCAAGCCACTCCAGTATTCTTGCCTGGAGAATTGCCTGGACAAAGGAAGGTGGTGAGCTACAGTTCATGGGGTCACAAAAAGTCAGACACGACTGGGTGACTAACATACACACACACACATCATCGAGGGTTCACCACATCTACTTAAGACCTCCCCGGCAACACCAAAATAAACTGGAGTTTGATTCAGTGACTGAGTACGGCGGCCCAGACAAGTTGACGTGTGAAACTGACCATCACACTCAGGGCTCCTGGTGTTGGGAGCCTGGGGAGCATGAGGCTGGGTGGATGTTTCCAGAATTATGGTCCGTAAGGCGTGGAGCACGGGCCACACACACTCCGTAACATGGCATCTGAATGCTGTGTGCTGCGCTCAGCCGCTCAGTCGTGTCCAGCTCTTTTGTGACCCCATGGACTGTAGCCCACCACGCTCCTCTGTCCATTGAATTTTCCAGGCAAGAATACTGGAGTGGGTTGCCATTTCCAGAGGATCTTCCCGACCCAGGAATCGAACTCGTGACTCTTGCGTCTGCTGCTTTGGCAGGTGGATTCCTTACCACTGCACCACGTGGAAAGCCCCTGAATGCAGTAGGTCACACCTAATCCCAGCCAAAGGAGGAGCAGTCTTGCAGGGAATAAAGTTAAAGCTTCAAGCCTGCTCACATGCAAGGGTCCTGTCCTTCCAACATCCTATACCTCCTTCTGTGTTTGTAATATTGAATTCTTGTTCTTGGTTGTCACTTACTATATGAGCTCCAGATTCCTCAATACGCAACTTGCTTCAGTCGACTCTACTACTATTTCTGTGTGCCCTCCAGCCAGCCTTTCTGTCTTTCTGGGCCTCAGTTTCTCCATTTGTAAGTTGAGCAAAGGAATCCTAACCATCCGTCTCAAGGATAAGAGACTGTGCAATTGTTAACATATATAAAATCTAAATGCTTTCTCCTAGTTTCTGCTCCTCAAAAATGTTCTAATATTAGTATTTATTAGCCAAAAACGTAGCACCAACTTCCTGTACTCGATAAAACAGGTAATTTAAAGTGTGAGAATGTACAATTCTCCATCTCCAAGGAGCATAAAGAGCTATTTTTCATTTCAAACAGCTAGCTTTCCAAATGCCTCATATCAGAAACGCAGGGAACATCATCTAGCCATGTCTGTGGTACCCAGAGTCCCTCACTGGGTGTTGCCAGGGCCTGGGGGGGCTGAGTGTCTCACAACCTGCTTCTCAGCCGGCTCCTTATGGCAGCAGTGTGGCAAGTATCAGCATTCCATTTTTCCAGACAAGGGAACCGAAGCACAGAGAAGTTAAGTTTCGCTTACTCCGGGTCACATAAGCAGCAGAGTTGAGATTCAAACCCCCTGGGGTGCTGCTCTGTTGGCTGAGGTCTGGAGGGAGAGATGAAGCTGGAGCCTCGAGGAGAGTGTTTGCTGATGGCAGCAGGCAATTTACCGTGGAGTCTCAGGTCCTGAGTACCTACGGGGAAGATGAAATCCTCTTCTGCCTCTCAGGGAGCCACCCCAGGGCCACTCTGGATGGTTGTGGAGGGTGCGCCCTGCCCAAGGCTCTTGATCCTCAGCAAGTGAGGCTGCTGTCTACAGAGGCCCAGAGAGGAGCCTTTTTTCCCCACCCACAGGTCATCTTGTAGGGCTGGGGCCCTGGCCGGCCTGCATGGAATTCTTCCCGCTCTTTGTACAAGTCCGTCCCTCACGTCATTTAACATGCTCATCCCTGGTCCTTTCTACAGATTTGACTCTTGCTGGTTTCATGGGCCATCTGCTTTGTGCAAAGGCTTCCAACCATCGGGCTCACTCTGCAGCTACACTTCATTTATTCACTCATCTGCACACGTGTATGAGTTATTTACTAGGCACCCAGAACCGTTCTAGGAGTTAGAGATACGGGTAAACTCAGAGGTGAGTGAGAAAGAGGCCTCTTTATAGGAAGTTTGAATTCATGGAGGGACATGAGTATCAGAAAATGTTCATGATGATAATAAATTTGTATTGCATGTTCATTATGGACTGGGCATGATTTAAGGGCTTGACTTTCATTAATTCATTTGAAACTTCCAGTGATCCCAGAAATGTTGATATGATCATATCCCCATTATTTGTTAGATTGAACCTTTTGAGGTTGCTGGAATGATTGCTATAGGTCAGAATAGCCCTAATCCAGCTGTTTAATAAGGTTCATTCTTAGAGACATGTGGTAACACACCCAGCATGCTCCGCAGTCAATGATGGAGCCAAGCTCTGGACCAGGAGCCCACACGCCCTGCCTGGTGATAAGCTGCTTGGACGTTCCTGCTCAGAGGAGAGGCTCTGTGTGGAGCATGGGGATGGCTCTGCTAAGGTACCCCTGTGCTTTTATTTCCAGCTGTCTGACATTGTGAATGAACCTGCGTTCCGGGCTTATAAGGGCAGAACCTCTGTAGCTACTCACCTCCTGCATCACGGCTCCTGATCCAGGGCTATGCTCTTAGGACGGACTCCATAAAAAATGTTTGCTTGGTCAGTGCTTTTACTGCCAGTGTGTCTAAGTTTTCTGAGAGAGAAACATGTGGAAAAAGGGGAGTACAGGGTGTGATGAAACTTCCTTGCCGAGCAGGAATAGAGACGCAGACATAGAGAACAGGTTTGTGGATATGGGGGTGGGGAAGGGGAGGGTGGGGTGAACTGGGAGAGCAGCCCTGACATATACACGCCACCATGTTTGAAATAGAAGACGCGGGAAGCTGCTTACGCGCCGGGAGCTCAGCTACGCGCTCTGTGATGGCCTCGAGGGGTGGGATGGGGGCCGTGAGGGGGAGGCTCCTGAGGGGGGCGTGTGTGTGTATGCATATAGCTGATTCACACTGTTGTAGGGCCAGAACAGACACAACGTTGTAAATCAGTGAGACTCGCCTTAAAAAATACGCCAGTGCTCTGTGACAGCCTAGAGGGATGGAGTTGGGAGGGAGGTGGGAGGGAGTTTCAGAAGGGAAGGACACAAGAATGCCTATGGCTGGTTCATGGTGATGTATGGCAGAGGCCATCATAATATAGTATGGTAATTATCCTCCAGTAAAAATAAATTAAATTTATTATTTTATTAGTTAAATTTATAAATAAATAAAATAAACCCTCCAATTAAGTAAATTTTTAAAATGAAAAGATAATAAAGTTGAAAAGGTCAAATAAACTTAAAAAAAAAGTGCAGGGTGGAAAATAAAAATTCAGGGCTTTAGAAAAAGGGAGAGAAAAAAATTTGAGAAGTAACCAAAATAGCTAAAAGTTTCTCTGAGTCAATAGTAATTAATAATAACTAATGATGAATATTATAATAATCTAAACTGAAAGGTTTTGATAGGTGAGGTTTGGATGTTTAGAGTATAAAAATCAAGGGAACGTGATTTGTGAAGGAATACAGTTTTTTAGCATCTTGAAAGATGCCCCTGAATGATGTAAAGATCTGAAGGCAAAAGTCTGAGAAGGTGCTTAGGGTCTAAAGTGTATATTAGCGCTGAAAAAGGGAAAAAAAGAGAGGTGGATAGAGATTAGAGCAAGAGAATCAAGATTTAAATATATTTCCATAGAATAATTTTGGGGCAGTAACCCCTTTATTCACACTTAGTGGCTGTTTTCACCAAACAGAACACTCTTACGTGCATACAACGGAGAATCCATTGATGATATATAGGTACGCTCATTCTAACATAACCTACATCTGCTAATTATGCAGTGGTTTGTGCTGGTAACAGGGTTTTATGCTTCTGCCTTCTAGCCTAGTCCTACTTTTCTTGCCAGCTGTGGAAACACAAAGGCATGACTGAAACTTCCTGTAAAATTTATGAGATGGTCTTATTTTTATGATAAAAGACTTACCCTTCAACACACCCTCTGGTAAATTTTACATTTTCCTCAAATTAGGTTAAATCACAGCAGACAACTAAAAAGCATGTTGTTATTCTCTTTACATTCAATTCTAAGCAAGTTCACTGAGGTTTATGAAGTCCCCAGTGACTGTCTATAATAGCCAGACTTTGCAATAGCCCATGTGTGGTCAAAATGCTGCAAAAGTATGTGGTTCTCAAATGCGGGTGGGGTGGTCTGCCTTTCAAGCCCTTGCACATTTCTGGTTGTCACAACCACAAGAGTGGAGGCTGTAGAAGGTAGGGCCTGGGATGCTGGTAAAAATCATCTGATGAACAGGAACGTTGCCCACAACAATGAGTTAGCCAGCCCAAATGCCACAGTGCCAGGGTGGAGAAGCCTGTCTGTCCTAGATCAATGCAAAAGAAAGAGCTGTGATGGTGATGTAAATATATGAGAACTTTAGCATTGAATGGAGGGAGGAATATGTAGAAAAAAGTTAACTTACTTACGCAAGCTGAAACTTGCTTGCTTTTTACACGCATGCATGTGTACTCTGTCCCTCAGTCGTGTCTCCTTGCAACCCCATGAACTGTAGTCGGTGAGGCTCCTCTGTCCGTGCGATTCTCCAGGCAGGAATACTGGAGAGGGTCCAGGGGACCTTTCCGACCCAGGGGTCAAACCCGTGTCTCCTGCTTGACAGGTAGATTTTTTACCATTGGGCCACCTGAGAAGCTGATAATTGTCCATCAGCATGCAAAAAACGATCACTTCCTTTTTATAAACTGAAAAATGTAACTAACTTGTTTGAAATCATGTTAGACTTTTGGCCTCATTTTTTTGATCTCAAGAGTTTCACCTCTATTCTTGGAACTCTATTCTTAGAACTCATGAACAAGAGATGAACCAGGACTAGGAAGTTTTAAAGTGTACATATATTTTTGCTGAGTCAATAAATGTCTTACCCTTTAGATCTTCATAAAATTCCTAGGAGCCTTTCTGAACAATCGTCTATTTTCTGGACAAGAGACCTTTGGGAGCAGTTTCCACCTTTTGTTTAAACCTCTTAATTTTTTCTCAGACTGCACTGTCTAGCCTCCCAGAACGCACTTTCTTACGTGTCTCCTCTGGCTGGAGTGCCTTGTTTTCTGTGCACAGAGAGACATGCCTGCCGGAAGCATCTTTTTCTTCTCCCAGTAGGTGATGCTTATAATCTGCAGGGTTCTGACTCATGATGTGTGAGTGCTGAACTTCCCCGTGGACTGCCTTGCTCTGCTTTCTGAATTGTGATCAAGGATCATTTGGACATGCCCTCGTTCGGGCCCCACCCCTAGGTTTCTAGCCATAGTTCTCCCAAGGCCTGCAGCCGGATGCTTGAGTGCCAAAGACACCACCACTGCCCTGCGTCTGGTGCCTGCCTCTGGTGACCTTGCCCTTCACCATCTTGCCTGTGCTGAGCATGTTTGGACCAGTGAGGTGGCCCTGGTCAATAGGATAAGGTGTGGGGTAGTCTGCCAAGACATACTTCCTGCTGGTTTTGGGGAACTGTTGAATCTGGGACGACCATCACGCCCTCTTTTTTTCAATTTAATATTTTATTAGAGTATAACTGATTTACAGTGTTCTGTTAGTCTCAGGTATGCACCCAAGTGAGTCAGTTACACGTATAGATACATCTATTCTTTTTCAGATTCTTTTGCCTGTTAAAACTTCTGTCTGTTAAAAATTTAAGCTCGTTTTATGCATGTCTTTGCATAGATGGATGTGGATTTTTTTTTAACCAGAATAATCAGCATAGTGTTATTCAACTTATTTTACTTAAAATATAGTAATCATTAATTCATATCCTTATGTTTAGTTTGGGTGACATTTATACTGAAACAACAGATTCTTTATTAATGTCAATTTTTAAAGCTCTAGCAATGGGTAGGTTTTATTATAATTCAACCTAATACAGTAGGTTGCTTTCATTAATTACTCCAATTATTCACCTTTGCCTGCATCTACACAATCGTCCATGCAACTTTCTACTTGTCACCCTATCTACACCTAGACTCATTTTGAAAAATCAGCTTTATAGAGTTATAATTTATATACAATAAAAGTCACCCATTTAAAAATGAATAGGCTGTTACAGAGTATAGTGTTCCCTGTACTCTGCAGTTCAGTTCAGTTCAGTCTCTCAGTTGTGTCCAACTCTTTGCGACCCCATGAATCGCAGCACACCAGGCCTCCCTGTCCATCACCAACTCCTGGAGTATACTCAAACTCATGTCCATCGAGTCAGTGATGGATGGTCAGCCATCCAACCATCTCATCCTTTGTCGTCTCCTTCTCCTCCTGCTTTCAATCCCTCCCAGCATCAGGGTCTTTTCCAATGAGTCAGTTCTTTGCATCCGGTGACCAAAGTATTGGAGCTTCAGCTTCAACATCAGTCCTTCCAATGAACACCCAGGACTGATCTTTAGGATGGACTCCTTGCAGTCCCAGGGACTCTCAAGAGTCTTCTCCAACACCACAGTTCAAAAGCATCAATTCTTCTGTGCTCAGTTTTCTTTATAGTCCAACTCTCATATCCATATATGACTACTGAGAAAACCATAGCTTTGACTAGACGGACCTTTGTTGGCAAAATAATGTCTCTGCTTTTTAATATGCTATCTAGATTGGTCATAGCTTTTCTTTCAAGAAGCAAGCGCCTTTTAATTTCATGGCTGCAGTCACCATCTGCAGTGATTTTGGAGCTCCCTAAAATAAAGTCTGTCACTGTTTCCATTGTTTCCCCATCTATTTGTCATGAAATGATGGAACCGGATGCCATGATCTTAGTTTTCTGAATGTTGAGTTTTAAGCCAACTTTTTTAGTCTCCTCTTTCACTTTCATCAGGAGGCTCCTTATTTCTTCACTTTCTGCCATAAAAGTGGTGGTGTCTGCATATTTGAGGCTATTGATGTTTTTCTCTCGGCAATCTTGACTCCAGCCTGTGCTTCATCCCGCCCAGCGCTTCTCATGATGTGCTCTGCATGTAAGTTAAACATATGGGGTAATATGCAGCCTTGACATATATACAGGATGACAATACACAGACTTGACATACTCCTTTCCTGTTGATTATCTCTAGTGGTGTGTATACTTTAATCCCAACTCACTAATTTATCCCTCCCTCCACTTTCCCTTTTGGTAAGCATAAATTTGTTTCTGTGAGTCTTATTTCTTTTGTCTAAATAAGTTCATTTGTATTATTTTGTTAGATCCCACATATAAATTATATATGATATTTATCTTTCTGTCTCACTTACTTTGCTTAGTATGATCATCTCTAGCTGTATCCATGTTGCTGCAAATGGCATTGTTTCATTCTTTTTTATGTCTAAGTAATATTCCATTGCATATATGTACCACATCTTTTTTATCCATTTATCTGTTGGTGTACATTCAGGTTGCTTCCCACTCCCTTTTTGTTAGATACCTGTAATGGTCTTTCTCTGCTGGTAACATGATCTAGCTATTATTCTGTATTTGTGTGTTTTCCAATGATTCCCTCCTGGTTTACCAAGAATTTCCAAGCACTTGGTCCTCAATACAATCTGATTTTTGCCCCTATATCAGTTTTGTCACTTGGAGGAAGCCTTTTCATTGACACTTGAGCAAATTCTAGCATGCCTCTTGAGCTTGGGACATATCCCCTACTGGGACACTTCCAAAACACTTCAAATTTATTATTTCTTTAGAATTTAGGAGGAATATGTGTTTATTCTAGATAAGTATTGGACAATACTTATGTAATATAAAGGTTGGAAATTACTTATAATTTTATACTACTGCCTGTTAAAAATTTAGGCACATTGTTTTATGCATGTCTTTGCATAGATGGATGTGGACTTTTTTTTTTTTTTTTTTACCAGAATAAAGAGCATAGTGTTATTCAGTTTATTTTACTTAAAGTATAGTAATCATTAATTCATATCCTTATGTAGTTTGGGTGACATTTATTTATTTATTTATTTTTTCATTTATTTTTATTAGTTGGAGGCTAATTACTTTACAGTATTGTAGTGGGTTTTGTCATACATTGACATGAATCAGCCATGGATTTACATGTATTCCCCATCCCGATCCCCCCTCCCCCCTCCCTCTCCACCCGATTCCTCTGGGTCTTCCCAGTGCACAGGCCCGAGCACTTGTTTCATGCATCCAGCCTGGGCTGATGATCTGTTTCACCCTAGATAATATACATGTTTCGATGCTGTATCTCTCGAAAACATCCCACCCTCGCCTTCTCCCACAGAGTCCAAAAGTCTTTTCTGTTACGTCTGTGTCTCTTTTTCTGTTGATATTAGGGTTATCCATTACCTCTTCTAAATTTCCATATATATGTGTTAGTATGCTTGTAATGTTCTTTATCTTTTCTGCTTACTTCACTGTGTATATGGTCCAGTTTTTCATCATCTCATTAGAACTGATCAAAAGGAATTCTCTTTAATGGCTGAGTAATATTCCATTTGGTGTAGTTATGTTACCACAGCTTCCTTTTATCCATTTATCTGCTGATGGGCATCTAGGTTGCTTCCAAATGTCCTGGCTATTAAAACAGTGCATGCGAGAACATTGGGGTGCACGTGTCTCTTTCAGATCTGGTTTCCTCAGTGTGTATGCCAGAAGTGGGATTGCTGGGCTCATTATGGCAGTTCTATTTCAGTTATTTTAAGGAATCTCCACACTGTTCCTCTCATAGCGGCTGTACTTAGTTTGCATTCCCACCAACAGTGTAAGAGGGCTCCCTTTTCTCACACCCTCTCAGCATTTATTGCTGTAGGACTTTGGATTAGCCATCCTGGGCACTGCGGCTGTACCCTCATTGTGGTTTTGATTTGCATTTCTCTGATGATGAGTGATATTGAGCATCTTTTCATGTGTTTGTTAGCCATCTGTATGTCTTCTTTGGAGAAATGTCTGTTTAGTTCTTTGGCCCATTTTTTGATTGGGTCATTTATTTTTCTGGTGACATTTATTTTGAAGCAACAGATTTTTTATTAATGGCAATTTTTTAAGCTCCAGCAGTGGATAGGTTCTATTATAATCAAACCTAATACAGTAGGTTGATTTCATTAATTACTCCAATTCTTCACCTTTGCTTGCATCTACAAAATCTTCCATCCTACTTTCCAGTTGTCACTGTGATGGGAAGCCCTATATACACCTAGACTCCTTTTGAAAAATCAGCTTTGTAAAGTTATAATTTATATACAGTGAAATTCACTCATTTAAAAATGTATAGTCTTATCAGTGTGACTAATGTACACAGTTGTATAATCACCACCACAATCAAGATATAGAACTTTTCCATCACTTAGATGTACTCCGCCCCTTTGCAGTCAATTTCCTTTGCATTAGGTGGCATTTTTAACGACCGCTTACTGTTAACACATAGCCGACACACACACATACATACATTCCTTTACAGTTGCTTTTGTTCTGTGTCTACACCTGTCTCATCTACCATTTTCATAGGCCCTTAGATGTATGTGCACACCTCTGGTGGCTTATCTCAGAGGATAAAATCTTAGACATGCAAATGATTAGTAAAAGGCCTTTTGATACGTGTTGCCAACAACCTCCAAAAGTGTTTGCCACTTACTTCATTTTCTTTTTCTGAATTGCCTAACACTTCTAGCCTTCATCTTTCTTTTTTTTTTTTTTTTCCAATCTTCTTTTCAATGAGGTTTCTTTAAACTCTCACTATTAAGGGTGTTATGTTAGAGAAGTAGCAACTATTACCATTTTAAAAGTATTTTAATTGGGAATGACTGTAATCTCAGATACGCAGATGACACCACCCTCATGGCAGAAAGTGAAGAGGAACTAAAAAGCCTCTTGATGAAAGTGAAAGAGGAGAGTGAAAAAATTGGCTTAAAGCTCAACATTCAGAAAACTAAGATCATGGCATCCGGTCCCATCACTTCATGGGAAATAGATGGGGAAACAGTGGAAACAGTGTCAGACTTTATTTTTTGGGGCCCCCAAATCACTGCAGATGGTGATTGCAGCTGTGAAATTAAAAGACGCTTACTCCTTGGAAGGAAAGTTATGACCAACCTAGATAGCATATGAAAAAGCAGAGACATTACTTTGCCAACAAAGGTCCATCTAGTCAAGGCTATGGTTTTTCCAGTGGTCGTGTTTGGATGTGAGAGTTGGACTGTGAAGAAAGCTGAGCGCCGAAGAATTGATGCTTTTGAACTGTAGTGTTGGAGAAGACTCTTGAGAGCCCCTTGGACTGCAAGGAGATCCAATCAGTCCATCCTAAAGCAGATCAGTCCTGGGTGTTCGTTGGAAGGACTGATGCTGAAGCTGAAACTCCAGTACTTTGGCCACCTCATGTGAAGAGTTGACTTATTGGAAAAGACCTTGATGCTGGGAGGGACTTGGGGCAGGAGGAGAAGGGGACGACACGGGATGAGATGGCTGGATGGCATCACTGACTCAATGGACATGTGTTTAAGTAAACTCCGGGAGTTGGTGATGGACGGGTAGGCCTGGCGTGCTGCGATTCATGGGGTCCCAAAGAGTTGGACACGACTGAGCGACTGAACTGAACTGAACTGAACTGCTGAATTTTATCAGTTGCCTTTGGGGCATCTGTCTGTGTTATCATATCATTTCTATCACTTGTTTTATCCATCTGAGGGATTATGTTCATGAGTCATCCTTGCCTTCCTTGCCCTTTGGGTTTCCAAGGCTTCTCCTCATTTGAAGGGTATAGGCCTCCCGTATGTGAGAAGGGAGGTGCAGCGATGCTCTAGGCTTGGCCACTTATGGAAGAGGGACTACACACTGTATACTTGCTCAGCTGGCTGTTCTCGAAGCTCATTGTCCCCAGGTTCATTGATGGCACCTGGAGTGTGTTTCCTGATTAAGGATCTATGGCCTGAATGCTGTGGACAGAAGGAGGGATGCCTTGATTCCAAGTGGGATTTCCTATTTTTCTTGGGACTTTCTTACGCACTTTCTCACTGGAGCCTTATACTTGAGAGATGCTGGTGACACATTTTAGCACTTCCTCAAATTCTGGTTACACTGCATCGCTTTCTCGGGAAGATAAGGTAATGACCAATTTTGCTATCTTCTTTTAGCTCCCAGGAGATCATTTATGGTAGTGGGATTTACCTGCAGCTCAAATGGTAAAGAATCTGCCTGCGATGCAGGAGATCAGGATTTGATCCCTGGATTGGGAAGTTCCTCTGGAGAAGGGAATGGCAATCCACTCCAGTATTCTTGCCTGGAGAATTCCATGGACAGAAAAGCCTGCAGGGCTACAGTCCATGGGTTGCAAAGATACAACTGAGCGACTAACACACATGCCTTCAGGTTTATGCTGGAAATGTGGGACCAGTGCCTACTTTCAGCGTTGTTGTTGATGATACATCATTCATTGTTGATTTGATTTTGCTCCTTTTCTTTTTTTTGTTGTTATTCATTTATTTTTTTATTCAAGCGTAGTTGATTTACAGTGTTGTGTTAACTGATTTTATTCATTTTCATCACTGACTAGGAGAATGATTTTTAAGCCTATGTGTATGTGTGGGACACCCCAGTACACTTGGATAAAGTTTTCCTGTAAGGAAAAAAAGATACTATATTTCTTGTAGTGTCTTAAACATATATGGGATAATGCAAAAGCCTTATAAAACTATTTCTGTTGTTCGTGTTTAGAATTCACTGATATGGAGATAAAATTGTCATATATCTGAATGGGGGCTTCCCAGGTGGCACAGTGGCTAAAAATCCACCTTCCAATGCAGGAGACGCAAGGGGTTGGGGAGATTACCCTAGAGTAGGAAATGGCAACCCACTCTAGTATTTTTGTCGGAAAAATTCCATGTACAGAAGAGCCTGCTGGGCCACATTCCATGGGGTCATCCTGAGCGACTGAGCACACGCACAGTATATCTGAATAGAGCCGTTGGTACATGACAATGAGTGTGGTATCATGCCAATCCATACTGGCACTATCTGAAAAAGTTTAATTTCAGTTAAATTTAAAAACAATAATTTCGATTATTTCAATCACTGTCTGAGGCTGGATATAATTTTATGAAAACTAGATTTAAACATTACATGCTTTACCTTCTTAAAAGTATACAAAGAATAAAATTGGATGACAGCATTTAGAACTTTCTGTAAACTAGTCTGTGTGCAGTTCTGAATTTTAAGCTGAGTTCATAGTAGAAATTTGGTGTCCATGGTTGACATATGCCCAGAAATTTCAGTAGTTCCAGGCATTTTCATAAATCTGTGAAAATGTACACGGGAAATCTTGTGAGTGCATGCAGTGGACTTCTAGACACGTGTTCCTTTGTGGTGGAAAAAATATCATTTGAAACCTATATAATGTTAAACAGTTAAACACAGGAAGCCAAAACCACTGTGATGTAGTGAAAAACAAATCTGAGTGTTTGGAACAACTCCAGCACATCCCGGGCGGTGGAAGTTATCAAACAAGGCGTGATCTGAGGACAGTCTCTGTGGATGCGGGGGAAATAGCTGAATGTTGACAGTGAACACGGGTTTCAACAGTCAGCTTCACTAAAGCCCTTTATTTGCCATAGTCCTTGGGGAGTTTGATCACACTTCTGATAATGCTTGTGAATCTCTGTTTCAGAACTGCTCTAAAGGTGAGAAACCAGTCACAAAGTACTCATTTTAACTCATAAGCTCTAAGCGGTGTCATAATGGATTGATCGCCTCATTCAAAAAAATACTGAAAAGTGTATATTTTGATTGAAGTATATAACCAGCGACTGTTTCAAGTTTCTTAAGGTGGTAATCTCACGTAATTTCATCCTCTCCAGTGTGATGGTGTGGGAGCTGCAGTTCGAACACCTCCTTTTCTACCTTCGATGAATATATGGCTGTAAAGTGGTGTATAAGTCACAGTTTAAAGTGGTTGAGTCGGTTTAGATCTATTAGAGGATCTCACTGTGTGAAAGAATCCATTTGGGAAAGACTTTATGGACTGACGTGTCGTCTCCTAGTTTGTAATGTTTCTGTGTGGATTTCTCAAACTTGTTTAAAATGTGCATTTGTGGTTAACCACTCTGACGTTGTGACGTGACTTACCCTTGTGAAAGTGGAAGCAAAACTGAACATGGAGTTAGCAGTTTAGGAGAGGGAATGGATTCCTCCCTATGCATTTTATTTTTGTCTGATTTTTTATTTTTTCAAGGTTACATGTAATTTTAAAGTCACACAGTTGTACAGAACTCATCGTGCAAACAGTGGCCCTCTCCCCTCCATTCCATTCCCAGACCCCAGAGCAATTGCGTCCAGCTTTTGGAGCTGTTTCTTCTGTTTTACCTCTATATTTCCAAAAAACAAGTTTGTACTCCCATTTCTTTTTTTAAATACCACTGAAATAGAGTTGATTTTCAACATTGTGCTTATTTCAGACACAACCAAACCAACTTAGCATGCATGCACACATGCACATATATATATATATATATATGTATATGTATATATATATGCCTTCTTTTCAAAATATTCTTTTCTGTTATGGCTTATCACAAGATGTTGAATATAGTTCCCTGTGCCATACAGAGGGACCTTGTTTATTCACCCTATACAAAACCATTTGCAACTGCTAATCCCAAACTCCCCATCCTTCCCTTCCCCACTCCCCTCCCCACTGGCAACCACAAGTCTCTTCTCTATGTCTTTGTATCTGTTTCTGTGCATTGATGGGTTTATTTGTGTCATATTCTAGATTCCACATATAAGTGATATCATGTGGTATTTGTCTTTCTCTAACTTACTTCATTTAATATGATCATGTCTAGGTCCATCTATGTTGCTGCAAATGGCATTATTTCATTCTTTTATGGCTGAGTAGTATTCCTGTGTGTGTGTGTGTGTTTGTGTGTGTGTGTATACCACATCTTTATCCATTCATCTTTCGGTGTACACGCCTATCTCTTGATGTATTTTTTAGTTTTGGGTATTATCGAGGGATTCCCTGGTGGTCCAGTGGCTAAGACTCTGAGCTCCAAATGCAGGAGGCGTGGGTTCAATCCCTGGTTGGGGAACTAGATCCCACATGCTGCAGCTAAGACCTGGCGCAGCCAAATAAATATATATTTGGGCTTCCCGGGTGGCTTAGACAATAAAGAATCTGCCTGCAATGCAGGAGACCCAGGTTTGATCTCTAGGGTGGAAAGATCCTCTGGAGAAGGAAATGCCAACCCACTCCAGTATTCTTGCCTGGAGACTCCCATGGACAGAGGAGCCTAGAGGGCTACAATCCATAGGGTCCCAAAGAGCTGGACATGACTGAGTGACTAACACTTTCACTTTCATTATCTATTGATGTTTTCCTTTGGAAAATAAGGATTTAGCTCTTTCCTTCACCCCAAATCAGACACTTCCCCTATTATAGGTGTGTCATGATGTTTCTAAGAGCCAGTATTTAGCCGTATAATATTTGATTATGTAAGTGTGATAGGATATTAAATTCTGTTTCACCCAAGTTGCTAGGTAGCAAAAGACAGAAAATTCTACGTCAGCTGTAAGACTGAAATGAGTGTCTGCAGACCAGCTGTGCAAGGCAGCGAAGAGTAAAATGTTTCCAGGGGATGCTGCAGTGAGAAAGTAAAGATCCAGTTAAATGGGAGGATAAAGCCCAGGTTTGGTGGGGTCTGGACTTCACTGGTGGCTCAGATGGTATAAAATCTGCCCTCAGTGTGGGAGATCTGGGTGTGATCCCTGGGTCAGAAAAATCCCCTGGAGAAGTGAACGGCAACCCACTTCAGTATTCTTGCCTGGAAAATCCCATGGACAGAGGAGCCTGGTGGGCTACAGTCCTTGAGGTCATAAGGAGTTGGACACAACTGAGCGACTTTCACTTTTGGTGGGGTTACGACCTCATAAGTGTGTTCTGTGAACATTTGGGGCTCCCAAGAGGTGGGCAGGCTTGGAGCTCTTGTTACTCTTGCTAAGATGCCCTTGGGTGTGTGAGATAGGGTGAAAGCATAAAGGATTTGATGGAGGGAGCCTGGGTGATCTGGTTGTGTTTTGGACTTCAGCCATTTCCTTGTTCTCTGCCTGCCAACATCTTTCATTCATAACCATTGTCCCCCGTCCTGAGTCATTTGGGAGCTCATGATACAATCCTCTTGGAGAGGGTTTCCTCACTGCTGAAACATTTCCTCTGGTCTGCTCATTTCTGTTCCTCTCCAGCTTTCAAAATTTAATTGTTGTTTTTCTCCTTTTGTTTTGTTTGCCTTAAATCTTTTTCTCCTGTTATGATTTGTGGGATTTTGAGCCAGAGTGGTGATTAAAAAGCCTCTGTGTTCTATGGGCAATATTAGCTAGAATCTCAAAATTTATTCAAACATAAAGGTGTGTGAAGGCAGTCCATTGGGTGAGAAGGCAAATATGTAATTACTTAACTCTTTTGAGGAAACAGCAATATTTGAATATTAGTACTTTTCTCTTTTGTTCTGTCCTTGACCTCGAGTTGGCTGTTTCGTCCTTCCTGAAGGTTGGAGGGAAGCTGAATGAGGTAACCTGAGTGGGCAGCCACACTCTTCAGTGAAGACAGTGCCGTCCTAAGCAGTGGTTACCATGAAGTAACATTACATGTTATTCTGGTACAAATTCAGCTATACCAATTCAAAAGAAGAAGAACTTACAAAAGATGCCCCTTTGCCCCATGGGGTTCCATGTATGCCCTCCTTCAAAGATTTTTTAAAACACAAAGCAAAATGAAACCTAAATGAATCAATTCTTGGCTTTTGTGCTTTCAAGGACATAAGTGCAAGAAATTTATAGATGAATTAAGAGATTTTTCAGGGGTCAGTTTGTCTGGGCTTAATTTTTGTTTTAAAGTATCATCTTAGGCCTTATTTGTCTACTGTAATCACCTTAGTTTACTACCCAGAACCAAAAGATTGAATGTTTCCTTATTCTGAGGCTGTATGGTGTTATAAAAGAAGTTGAGTCTTGTAATTCATACAACCTTGGGTTCAAGTTCTAGTTATACCCTAGTGAACAGGTGACACAAATTTCCTGAATCTTTGATCTACTTGCCTCTAGGGCATCCTTGGTGGCTCAGATGGTAAAGAATCCGCCTGCAATGTGGGAGACCTGGGTTTGATCTCTGGGTTGGGAAGATCCCCTGGAGGAGGGCGTGGCAACCCACTCCAGTATTCTTGCCTGGAGAATCCCCATGAACAGAGGAGCCTGGTGGGCTACAGTCCGTGGTTGCAAAGAGTTGGAAGCGACTAAGCATAGCACAGGGTGATTACAGTTGGATCTTTCTGATCCAGGGATTGCACCCAGGTCTCCCAAATTGCAGGCAGATTCTTTACCATCTGGGCCACCAGGGGAGCCTCTGATTACAGTTATAAGCTACTTAAGCACTGTGAAATGCTACAAAAACTGTAGATTCTTAAAAGATTAATTTGTTGGACCCATAGCTGAAAGGTCACTTATTATTTTTTGTGGATCACGTATCTCATTATTTTCAGGATTTTGATGTAGGCCCAAGAATATTAGTTCACAGTTATTTCATATCATTCTAAATTTTTATAGGTATTGATTTGTTTAATTCTCAGAAACACTCTGAGTTAGTTACAGTTTAGCATCCTTATTTGTTTCAATGAACACTTTTAAAATATTTATTATTATTTATTTATTTACTTATTTGGCAGGACTGGGTGGGTTTTAGTTGCAGCATATGGGATTTTTTTTTTTTAGTTGCAACATGAAAATTCTTGGTTGCAGCATGTGGAATCTAATTTCCCAATCAGGGAGCAAACCCAGGTCCCTTGCATTGGGAGCATGGAGTCTTAGCCACTGGTCCACCAGGGAAGTCTGTGTCATCCTTACTTTATAGATAAGTAAAATAAGGCCCAGAGAGGTTATATAACTTACCCAAGGTCACTACACTGCTAAGATTAGAGGTAGAATTTGAATGCAGAATAATCATAGCATTTCCTAGGCTGACTTAAGGGAAAAGATGAGCTCTACCTTTTTCTTATGGAAAACTGTGGAAAATTTGTACTTACTTCTCATATTAACTTAGTGGAAAACTTGTAAGAAAGTTCTTCTGGGAAGAATTTGAAATACATAGCTTGCATTCTGGGTTTATAAATTAAGGAAAACTAACTCAAAACTAGTTCAGTCAAAAGGAGGGATTTATGAGAACTCAAAGAGTGGTTCAGACAGGAAAGAATCTGCCTGCAATGCAGGAGATCTGGGTTTGATCCTTGGGTCGGGAAGATTCCCTGGAGAAGGAAATGACAACCCACTTCAGTATCTTGCCTGGAGAATCCCATGGACAGAGGAACCTGGCAGACTATAGTCCATGGGGTCCCAAAAAGTTGCATACGACTAACTGACCATCTATCACTTTCACTTTAGAAGAATGGTTGGCCCAGCAAACTGTGGGAAGGGCAGCAGTGCAGCTGGCCTCAGGAGCTGCTGGCCCCGGGGAGCTGGGTCCCACAGAGTTTACTTCCATGCTTCCTTTACGTGCACGTTGGCAGTTATGTTTCTGGCTGTAGACAGTAATCCTGCTCAGTGCAAAAATCAGTGCTGTTGGTGACCCGGGTTTAACACTTGTGAGACTTTAGCCATGTGAGACGACTGACTTTTCTTCCTAGATTCAGTTTAAAAAATCCCAGGAAGGAATTTGAACAGGTAACAGTAGCCTGAGGGTCAAGGAGTGAAGAACATAGCTTTTCCTGAGGCATCCTTATAGACTTGGTGTTTTGGAGGATGCAGGCAGGTGAGTTAGTTAGGAATGCTTTTGGCTGCAGGTGACATAGTAATGTCAATAGTGGAGGCTTAGCACTTATTTACTATTACAGAAAAAATCTGGAGTTAGGGTTGAACCTTGATCTCAAAGACAGCACTAGTGACCTTCCGTCTTCTCATCCTGTCTTCCCTATATGGGCTTTTCATATCCTTGCTTGTTTTCTCTTCATCATAAGATCGCTGCCAACAAGGTCTAGGGTTCATGCACGTATTCAAGACAAGAAGAGAAGTGTTTGTGTGGTTAGCAGAATTGCTTCTTTCTCCTATCTCTTTCACCTACTTGGTTAAATTTATTCTTAAATATTTTATTCTTTTTGATATTACTATAAATGGGATTGCTTTCTTAATTTCTTTTTCAGATAGCCTGTTTTCAGTGTATAGAAACACAACTGATTTCTATATGTTGATTTTGCATCCTGCAACTTGACTGAGTTTATTAGTTTTAACCAATATTTAGTGGTGTCTTCAGGGTTTTCTATACATGAGATCACTTATTCTATAGCCAAGAGACAATTGTACTTCTTCCTTTCTGAAATGGATACCTTTTTATTTATTTTTCTTGCCTAATTGTTCTGTCTAGGACTTTCTCTACCATATTGAATAGAAATAAAGACAGCAGGCACCCTAAGATCAAGTTATGATCTTAAAGGAAAAGCTTTGAGCTTCTCACCATTGAGTATGATATTAGATGTGGGCCTATCATGACATTTCTTTTATTAAGTTGAGGTACAATCCCTTTTTATCTAATTCATTGAGAATTTTTACTACAAAATGATACTCAATTTTGCCAAATACTTTCTCTGTACCAATTGTGATTATGCGATTTTTATCCTTCACTTTGTTAATGTATTGTATCAACATTTATTGATTTGTATATGTTGAACCATCCTTGCATCCCAGGGATAAATCCCATTTTATTATGATACATGATCTTTTGATGTGCTGCTGAAAAGACATTATTAATTAGCTAAAGTAATAGTCATTCCTGCCTTTCCATGCTACCCAGACAGGGGTCCATACAGAGTTATTCTGGATTCCCCTCATAACTTAAAGGAGAGGAGTCCTTGATGTCCTGCAAATGAAGGAACAGGATGTCCTCAAATTCCTTGCGGCAGGAACCCACTTACGTGGCACCTGCCTTGACTCCCAAATGGAACAGTACGTCTACAAGAAACATGGTGGCATCTCCATCATGAATCTGAAGAGAACCTGGGAGAGACTTCTGTTAGCAGCTTGTGCCATTTTTGCCTTTGAAAATCCAGCTGATGACCGTGTCATATCCTCCAGGATGCTGCTGCCACTGGAGCTACTCCTATTGCTGGCTGCCTCACTCCCAGAACCTTCACTAACCAGATTCAGACAGCCTACCAAGAGCCACGACTTCTGGTGGTTACTGACCCCAGGGCTGACTGCCAGCCTCTCACAGAAACCCCCATGTTAGCCTGCCTACTAGTGTGTAACTCCGAATTTCCTCTGCACTACCTGGACATTGCCATCTCACGCAACAACAAGGGAGCACCCTCAGTGGGTCTGATGTGGTAGATGCTCGCCTGGGAAGTTCTGCACATGTGTGGCACCATCTCTCATGAACACCCTTCGGAGGTTGTGCCTGATCTCTTCTTCTAAGAGATCCCGAAGAGATTGAAAAGGAAGAGCAGGCGGCAGCTGAGAAGGCAATGACCGATGAGGAATTTCAGGGTTAATGCACCACTCCAGCTCTGAAGTCTACTCAATCTGAGGTAGCAGATGGTCTGAAGGCATGCGGGTGCTCTCTGAGCCTGAAGAAAGCAAGATGTTGACAGAAAAAAAAAAAAAAAAAATGAAGGCACAAAGAAAGAAAAAGCTATCACATACTCATAGTTTGGAAGAATTAATATTGTTAAAATGTCCATACAACCCAAAGTGACTTGCAAATTCAACTCAACCTCTATCAAAATTCTAATTTGCATTTTTCACAGAAATAGGAAAATGGTCTTAAGATTTATACAGAACCACAAAAATACCCCAAATAGCTAAAGCAATCTTGATTAAGAACAAAGCTGGATGTATCACATGTCGTGATTTCAAACTGTATTAGAGGGCTATAGTAATCAAGGTAGTATGGTTCTGTCACAAAAACAGACACATAGATCAGTGAAACAGAATCAAGAGCCCAGATATATACCCATGCAGATACCGTCAACTGATTCTCAACAGAATTATCAGCAGTACACAATATGAAAAGTAATAATCTCTTCAATAAATAGCTTTGGAAAACTGATATCCACAGGTTAAAAAAAATAAAATTGGACCTTCATCTCACACCATAAACAAAAGTCAACTCAAAATGGATTAAAAGACTTAAATGTAGGCTCTGAACCTATAAAACTCTTGTAAGAAAACATTGGGGAAAATCTCCTTGACATTGGTCTTGGCAATGATTTGTTTGGATTTAACACTGAAAACACAGGCAACAGAAGCAAAAATAAACAACTGGGACTACATGAAATGAAAATGTTTCTACATAGCAAAAGAATCAATCAAGATGAAAAGGCAACCTATGGAATGGGAGAAAATATTTGAAACCATGTATCTGATAAAATGTTGATATTACCCTTACACCTAAATAGCAAAAACAAACAAACAAACAAAAACCAAAACCCAATTAAAAAATAGGCAAAGGATCTAATTAGACTTTTCCCAAAGAAGAGATACAATTGGCTAACAGGTACAACAAAAGGTGCTCAACATCATTAATCATCAAGGAAATACAAATCACACCTTTTAGGATGGCATTTATCAAAAAGACTAGAAATAACAAGTCTTGGCAAGGATAGAAAAAAGAATCCCTTTTGCTGTGTTGATGAGAATGTGAATTGGTACAAGCGATGTGAATTGGTTACCAATGAGAAACAGTATGGAGGTTCTGCAAAAAAAAAAAAAATTTTTTAAAAGAACTACCATACAATCCAGCAATTCTACTTTTGGGTCTATATCCAGAGGAAATAAAATCACTACCTCAAAGAAATGTCTGCTGTCACATGTCCATTGCAGCACTATTCACAATAGCCAAGATACGGAAACAATTTAAGTGTCAGTTGAATGAATATATAAAGGCAGTATGGTATGATACACATACACACACACAATGGAATATGGTAGTCTTAGAAGAAAATTGTTGGATGAACCTGGAGGACATTATGCCCAGTGAAATAAACCAGACAGAGAAAGACAAATTTTGCATGATCTTATAAGTAAAGTTTTACCGAAAAAAGAATAGAAAGGCCAAACTCACAGTAACAGAGAGCTGAATGATGGTTCCTAGAGGCTGGGGCCCAGGGGAAATATGGTGGACTTTTTGTTGTAAGGAGAAAGAAAGTGGAATGGTGGTTGCCAGTGGCCGGGTGGAGGGGGTGAGAGTTATTGCTGAATGGGAACAAAATTTCAGTTTTGCACAATGAAAGGAATCTGGAGGTGAATGGTGGTGATGTTCGCACAATAACATGAATGTGCTTAACACCATTGACATGCACACTTAAAAATGACTAGGAGGTCAGTTGTAAGCAGAAAACAGAAAAAGGGGAAAAAAGGAGAAGAGGTGGGTCAACTTGTCCATTGCCATGAGCCTGAGAAGGAGGGTGTTAGGCAGATGTTCCCGTAGATGTATAAAATAACCATAGATATAATCACCCTAATATATAAAAAGTCCTGGACCTAGACCTGAACAGATGTGAACTGGCCTCAGGGAGCGGCCGAGCCCGCTGCTCTTGTCTGCTTCCCTAGAGGATTCGAGCCTTTCTGCCTTCAGCCTCCTTCCCTGTGACTTCTCCAGTTCTTTTTTTCTTTCTTCTCCTGCAAAGATGCCAGAAATTGTAACCTTACGTCAAGGCCCATTTCAGTCTGCCAAGTTCATGGTGCCATCCTGTCCCCTTAAATTCATCCCACGTCTGATCACACAACCATAAGTTATGTCATGTACTACTGGAGACAACGTACATTTTGCTGTTTTGCCCTGAAATTTAGCTTTTGACACCAAGGTGTCTGATGACTCTAATCAGGCTGTAGCTTTCTGAAATTGAACAACGCTTCCTCTATTACTTTGTAAAGATGTAGTAGAAAGCAGAGCACATAATTGGTATTCAATTAACTTATATTGGTTAATTCATCTTTATAAGACTATGTAATTAAAACCCTTTTTTATCCATGAAGAATAATTTTAATCTCTGGCATGCCTCGACAGTGCTTTAGAAGAGAGAGCAGGGGAAGAATTCCTTTAATGTACAGCTGTCTTGCCAGCTCACTTGTTTTAGGACTTCTGTTTAAATGACATCTTCCTCCTCAAAAACTCTCCTGGTTCATTATTGCACAGGTGATAATAAAGACTATTTTCTCCATTCCACACTCTTACAGGTTTGTATTATAGACCAAACAGTGCTCTGCTTTTCCTCTGTGCTATTTTGGTCCTGCCTGTTTTTGAAGAATTTTCAGTAATGCCCTGGGTTGTCGAATTTTCCTTTCTGTGGAGTCAAGTGACTATTATGCATGGGCAGAAAGGGAAAGAAAAGAATTTAATGTAAGCACTGCAGCTTTTCAAAAGAAGTCAAGTTCTGCTGCTCAGTGTGAAAGGTGAGATGCTGCAAACAGTGGGGCCAGCTATGGACTCTGTATTTGCTTAGTATTTGATGAATGAAAATGCTGTTTGTACGTGAAGATGATAGAATTTGAAATGGTCCTTTTCTAGCTTCATAATTTTCTTGAGAGTGTGGCTGCATTTTTTGGTATCAATTTTTTTTCTTTTCATCTTTGATGTCCGGCTGGTATTTTGAGACAAGAGTGTGACTATAGAATTGGATTTGAAGGGCAGCACTAAATCATTCTCACTTGGTACTTGACCTTCATCCTAAACAGAATAGATTTCATGGGAGAAATCAGGTTGGGAAGATATAATTTAATTCTGCCACAGGTCAAGCAGAAAGGTTAAGTCCTTTTAAGTTCTTCATTGTATGATACTGCTTGGTGAGCTTTCTGAGAAGGCAGTTTTTAGTACTTGAATCCTTTTGTCCCTGCCCCATGGTTTTTATTTAATTACTTTAATATACAAACACATTAAAAGTAAGTTTTTCTTCCTAGTGTTTCTTTCTGTATCTTTTAGGAAATGGTTGATTTTTCTGTTTTGTGAGTTAACTTGAAAAATGGTATCAATTCTTTGTTGGCAGCTACTTAGCATTTCAAAACATAAGGCTGTGATGTCATCATTCAAAACCATTATTGGAAATTGGATTTATTTGTTTTACTCTCCCTCTGCATCTCAAAACAAGATGACAAGCAGGGAATATTCAGAATTTTCTTCTCTATCACTCTTCCTAGGGGTTCACATAACCTCCTTTTGACTGTTCCACCCAGGAGATCCCAGCTTCTCCTCTCTGCCAGCATCTCCCTTCAGGAAGAGCCTCTGTTCTCTGGCACTCAGATTTGCCATGTCCACAACACACTGCTAGTGGTTTTTTTCTTTTGAAGGAGAAATCTCGTCTCCGATGGGTGGACTTAGTAGCTGTTAAATGAGAATACTAACCTCCCCAAACTCTTGCTTTGCATAGTTTCTTTGTAGATGTAGTCCTCACTGCATACTCTTCTCATTTCTTTAATTGATAAGGATTATTTTAACCTCTTCTCTGGGCATCATAGCCACATCTTGTACCTTTGCCTTCTGTTGCGTCCCATCTCTGGACATGTTCACGAGAGAGAGCTCTGAACTACACACGGCCTCCTAAGGAGATTTGGGTGTACCGATCTGATCCCTGAGCAGCACCTTTCGTGTAAATGTCAGCGTGGTGCTGACACATTACAGCTCCTGTGGCTGTCCAGATGCTGGCCTTTGACTTGGCGATCACTCCACAAGTTCCGATCTGATGTGTTACCACTCATTTTCCACCCACCCTACTCTGTCTGGTTCAAAATGGTTTTTAGTTAACATTTCTCCATCTTTTGTGTATTGGTTTGGAATGTTCTAATAACTACTCCCTTCAAATGTGACCTCATTGACTTGGTAGGTAATCTTTTAAAAATATTTATTTATTTGGCTACAATAGTTCTTAGTTGCCACCCATGGGATCTGCAGCATGCAAACTCTTAGCTGCTGCATGTGGGATCTAGCTCCTTGACCAGGGATTCAACCTGGCCCCCTGCATTGGGAGCCTGGAGTCTTAGCCCCTGGACTACCAGGGAAGTCTTGGTGGGTAGACTTCTTTTGGGGATGATAATGGTCATGGCACCTTCCTTTAAAACTGCAGGTTCGATATCAAGTTCCTTAGTGAATATAAAGATTTACATTTTGAAGGGCTTAAGAGCGAGATTTTATTAATTTTCTGGAAGGCCTGGGGTCACAAAAAGCCAGTAAGACCTGATCTGATTCTGGTATACAGTTTTCTTATAACGAAATAATGATGAAATAGGCATCTCTAAAGCATTTCTGGGCATGCGACTATAGATAAAGATTTAAAAAGGACCAGTGAAGGCAGATATGAAAGGCACAGTTCTCTAGTCAGGGTTTCACCATAGATCTCCTGACCCAGATACAACTCAGAGGCTCATACAAGCCAGCAGTCTCAACATTCCACAGACTAACTCAGTTTTTGAGGGCAGGTACCTTATTCTCTGCTCTCTCCTATGGCACTTGGCACAATGCTTTGTACCTGGGAGGCATTCTCAAAAACATGTCAAACAAAGTGATGAGTTCAGAGATAGGGTGAGCAGTAAATGGAGTGCAGTATGGATCTTACTGAGCACATGAGGCAACATGGTCCATGATACTGAGGTAGGAGATAGACAGGCTCCAGGCTGAGCAGTTGCAGCTGGTCGACCTCCTGCTGATGCTTCAAGATGGGATACTGACAGGAGCACTGGGACCCGACTGGGTGTGTTCTTGTGGATGTCCCAGCCAGACACATGTACAGAGAAGGCCCTCAACCCAGGGCAAGGACAAAAGGAGGGAGAGAATGCCAGTTGGAATCCATGTTGGCTGAGAGATGCACACCCATAGAGATGATTGGCTAGGGGGGGAAAAAAACACAGAAAATTGCCCCTATATAAACAACCTAAGTTGTCCTTACAGTGCTAAACTCACTCCAAGTTGGCCCATATGATTTTTCACAGGTTCTATGCTTCTAATAAATGATTTTATCTCTTTCACAATCTTGGTGTCTTTGCTGAATTCTTTCTTCAAAGAAGACAAGAACTGAGGTCCATCTTCTGGCTTTTGACCACCAGGATCAACATGGCTTGGACTGAAAGCCAGATCGAGTCCATTCTGATCCTCACTCCACTGGTTTGCAGCTCTCCTCTGGTCCCATCCCCACTTGTGGGTCTTGGGCCCTCCCTGTGGTTTCTCTAGGGATGATAGTCTGGTTTGCAAAACTTAAACATCACGTGCTAACTTCAAGCTGGAGCAGGCTGCTGTCCCGTGGTTGTATGCTACACAGTGTCTTAAATCCATCTTGAAGAAGCAGACATTTCCAAGTGGTCCAGCTGTCACACCTCCCATCTCCATGCTCTTATCTTGCATCACCATGACAACACACATCCCTTACGAAGCAGTTGGTGCCATTGTCAGCATCCCCCTTAACTACATACTGTGGATATAGATGATTCTACTACTTTTGTCTTTTAACCTTCCTACCAGCTCTATAAGTGTTCTACTTTTGAGATTTGCCTCAAAAATATTTGCTTTTACCAATGAGGATTGTTCTTTCATAATTTTCTTATTTTAGTTGTGGTCTTTTCTTTTTCACTTAGAGAAATCCGTTTAACATTTCTTGTAGAGCTGCCTTAGTTCTGCCGAACTCTTAGCTTTCGCTTATTTATAAATTTCTTTCTCTGTCCTTCAAATCTGAATGGTACCCTTATTGGGTAGAGTATTCTTTTAGTTTATTTTTCCTCTCATCATTTTAAATATATTGTGACATTCCCTTTTGGCCTGCAAAATTTCTTCCAAAGCAACCTGATGATCTTATAGGAGTTTACTTGTATGTAACTTGTTGCTTTTCACCTCCTGCTTTTAATATTCTCTTCATCTTTCACTGTGGCTGTTGTAATTATATAGTGTGTCTTCGTGTGTATCTCTTTCGGTTGATCTTGTTTTGGACTCTCTATGCTTCCTCTATGCTTTCTATACCAGACCACCTCACCTGCCTCCTGAGAAACCTGTATGCAGGTCAAGAAGCAACACTTAGAACCAGACATGGAACAACAGACTGGTTCCAAATAGGGAAAGGAGTACATCAAGGTTGTATATTGTCATCTTGCTTATTTAACTTACATGCAGAGTACATCATGAGAAATGCTGGACTGGATGAAGCACAAGTTGGAATCAAGATTGCTGGGAGAAATATCAATAACCTCAGATATGCAGATGACACCACCCTTATGGCAGAAAGTGAAGAAGAACTAAAGAGCCTCTTGATGAAAGTGAAAGAGGAGAGTCAAAAAGCAGACTTAAAACTCAATATTCATAAAATGAAGATCATGGCATCCGGTCCCATCACTTTATGGCAAATAAATCAGGAAACAATGGAAACAGTGAGATACTTTATTTTGGGGGGCTCCAAAATCACTGCAGATGGTGACTGCAATCATGAAATTAGAAGAGGCTTGCTCCTTGGAAGAAAAGCTATGATAAACCTAGACAGTATATTAAAAAGCAGACATTGCTTTGCCAACAAAGGTCTGTCTAATCAAAGCTATGGTTTTTCCAGTAGTCACGTATGGATGTGAGAGTTGGACCATAAAGAAAGCTGAGCACTGAAGAATTGATGCTTTTGGATTGTAGTGTTGGAGAAGACTCTTGAGAATCCCTAGGATTGCAAGGAGATCCAACCAGTCAATCCTAAAGGAGATCAGTCCTGAATATTCATTGGAAGGATTGATGCTAAAGTTGAAGCTCCAATCCTTTGGCCACCTGATGCGAAGAACTGACTCACTGGAAAAGACTGAAGGCAGGAGGAGAAGGGTATGACAGAGGATGAGATGGTTGGATGGCATCGTCGTTTCTATGGATATGAGTTTGAGTAAGCTCCAATCCTTTGGCCACCTGATGCGAAGAACTGACTCACTGGAAAAGATTGAAGGCAGGAGGAGAAGGGTATGACAGAGGATGAGATGGTTGGATGGCATCGTCGTTTCTATGGATATGAGTTTGAGCAAGCTCCAGGAGTTGGTGATGGACAGGGAAGCCTGAGGTGCTGCAGTTCTTGGGGTTACAGAGTTGGGCATGACTGAGCAACTGAACTGATACAGATTCTGATGCTTCCTGGACATGGATATCTATTTCATTTTCTGAGTTAGGGAAGTTTTCAGCTACTATCACTTCAAATACATTCTCTGCCCTTTCCTTTCATTTTCTTCTGGGGCCTCTATAATACAAAATGTTAGTATGGTTGATGTTGTCCCAGAGATCTCTTCAACTCTCCTAATTAAAATAAAGAAAAAAATATTCAATTCAGTTTGGTTAATTTCCATTAGTTTTCTTCTAGTTTGCAAATCCATTCTTCTATTTTATCTAATCTACTGTTGTTTTCTTCTAGTGCATTTCTTACTTCAATTTTATTTCTTCAGATCTCTTTGGTTCTTCTTTATATTTTATAACCCTCTGTTAAACTTTTGACTGTGTTCATTCATTCTTCTCCCCAAGTTCTTAGAGCATCTTTACAATCTTTACCTTAAATTCTTTATTGGGTAGATTGCTTATCTCCCTTTCACTTAGTTCTTCTTCTGGGGTTTTATCTTTATTTAGGTTTCTTTATTTAGGACATATTCCTTTGTCACCTCATTCTGCCTAATTCTTTGTGTTTAGGTTAGTCACGTTTCCCATTCTTGGAGAAGTAGCGTCATGTAGGATACATTCTGTGGGGATCGAGCAGGAAGCTCCCCTCTTGTCATCAGAGTGACATGATAGAGGGTGCCGTCTACGTGAGTGACGTGACAGAGGGTGCCGTCTGTGTGAGTGACGTGACAGAGGGCGCCGTCTACGTCTACGTGAGTGACGCGACAGAGGGCGCCGTCTACGCGAGTGACGCGACAGAGGCTGCCGTCTACGCGGGTGACGACAGAGAGTGCCGTCTACGCGAGTGACGCGACAGAGGGTGCCGTCTCCGTGAGTGACGCGACAGAGGGTGCCGTCTCCGTGAGTGACGTGACAGAGGGTACCGTCTATGTGGGATGCACGGGTCCTTCTCTGATGGTGGGCAACTCCTGTGGACATGTGGTAGGTGGTGCTTGTCCTTGACTGGTTGGCTTCGAGGGCCTGCCTCCTGTTTTTGCCGTGGAAACTCTTTTCTGCTGGTCTTCAGGTATATCCCAACAATAGTTGCTTTGTAGGTAGTTGTGGTTTGGTTTCCGCGGGAGGAGGTGAGCTCCGGGACTTCCTGCTCCTCCATTTTGGCCACTTCTCCTGCATTCTTGATACTGCATTTTCTATTTTAGTCATTCTTCATGTTGGTTGAGATGGGAGAAGGCTGGTGCAGATGGAAAAGATCCCAGAGAGACTGAGACATGTGTGGCATTGAGTTGGTGTGAACACACAATTAAGAATTAATCCCATCATAACATCCCCTCACTGCTATATCTAAAACAGATAATCAGCAGGGACCTCCTGTATAGCACAGGGAACCCTACTCAATATTCTACAATAATCTAAATGAGGAAAGAATCTGAGAAAAGAAAAGATACAAGTATATGTATGACCGAATCACTTCTCTGTACACCTGAAACTAAGACAACATTGTAAGTCAGCTGTACTATAACACACAGCAGAAGTTTAATTTAAAAAATAAAGTAGCAATAAGGGCTCTGCAAGAGAAAGAGTGCACTCCATTAAATGCTGAAAAGGTACCAGAAAGCTGCACGCCAAATGCATCTACTGACTTCAGTAGAAATTCCCAATGAGAAGGCCTAGGACCTCTGAAATAAGCATAGCCCAACACGAACGATTAAACCAGAGGAAAAGGTGGTCAGGGAAGCACAGGGGCGAGGGTGGTGCCCCGTGCCTGCACAGTGTTGCCAGGGTCGGGGCATAGGCTGCTTGTGTTCCCCGCATGGCATCTGTGGAACCAGACCAGTCACCTCACATACTTGCATGTCTCCCACTTTTGTGGGAAATCCATTTCCGAGAGGGGGCTGTTTTGCTCTGTTAAAAAAATCAGCCTCCAGGCAACTCATCTGGGAATTTTGAGGAGAAAGGCAAAGCTTTCAGGGAGACATTTTGAAATCCCTTGAGCTGAATATAATTAGTGTGAACTTTCCATGTATATTGACTGTACATTAAGAGCACCCTAAGCAGGAAAGACCTCAAAGACTCAAGTCCATTACAAGAACAAACATCAATTAAAAGTGATTTATTTTCCCAGAGAAAAGAACCAGGAGACGCAAAGATGCCGGAGTTGGGACTTTTTTCCCTGTTAATTTGTTGGGGGAAAAATGTGCTTTTGGTTGATACCTATTGAAGACTGTTTAGCATAGCATATTTTTGACATTCATGAATGTTCAGAATAGTAATTGAAAATGTTTGGGGTGATGCCTCAGGTCCTCCACCCACTCTTCTCATGGATTCTTCATTTTTATTTTTAGTGACAGGGCTGGAACTTTTTTGTGAAATGGGGGAAGAATATGTAAAAGTCAGGATCCATGGTGTGGCCGGTGTACCTCTGCTTGCGTGTTTTTCTTTGGTATTCTTCTACTGGAAGGATGTATTTATAGACATGTGGGATTGCTTTAGTGAAAAACCTGTTTGTGATTCAAGTCAGTGTACCAAAAGGAAATGACTTCCCTCCACCTTTGCGCATGTTTGTTTTCTTCCTGTTTGCCCTTGGTTTTTACAGTCACACATTTTGCATTGGTGGCATTTGGTAGCACGGTATTGCCCAAAGGACATGGCACTGAGAACTATCAGACCATGACAACTTAATAATATCTTGGTAATGTGTCCAGCCTGTATCTACTCAGATTCGTATGCAGCATAAATTCATGCGTAACTTAGAAAATAAAAATAAGGAACAGCACCATTATACAGCAGACCACTAATTTCAGGCTTCATTTACACACAAGTAATGCTCTACTGTTAAATAAACATTAAAGAGCCTTCTATTGTACTCAGTTGTAGTTTAAAAACATTGGTCATGTAAAAACCTAGGCAGTTAATATATTTGTGTTAAATTACATTATTTAATAAAAAGGAGTGTGTGATAAAAGTCAGAATACATTATTGCCTAGTATGACATTTTGTTACCTCTTTAAAATGTCCCAGTAGTATTTTGAGATCCTGTACAATGTTTCATGGACATAGTTGCTAAACAGTATGACATTTAAAGCATGTTTGAATCCCTGAAGGCTGCGTAGCCTTCTCTCTTACTTTGGTTTCTGTTTTACTGTCAGAAACCTGAAGAATAGTGAGTACTAACAACAATAAGCTGCCCTTCTTGGAGATGTACCATTTGCCAGAGTGAGCTGGGCATTCTGTGTGTAATTTCTCTGCTTCTCTCGGCAATATCATTCCCATTTTACAGGTTAGAAGACTGAGGCAGAGAATTTCAGTGACTTAGTGTAGAACTCACAGTGATTGAGAAGGGGCTCATGGTGTAGCGCACCTCTAAGCAAACTGTGCTAGTGGCATGACTGACCGTTTGAGACCTGGGAGGCTCCTCTTGCAGTTGGATAGCTAATTTCCCAAAGATCTACAAAGAGCCATCAAAACCATAAATTGAAGAAGGAGTGTCAGTTTGTGAATAGTGATTGAGAAGGGGCTCAAATACAGGCCCATCTGTCTCTAAATTTAAGCCCTTTCTACTCAACCAGTTACATCAGAATCTGGAGTGGGGCCCAGCTGTTAATATTGTTTATAAGATCTTCTTAGAGGTTCTAACATTGGAACTCTGATTAGAAAACTCTGCACTTATACCATTTTGTCTTTCTTACTTGAGAGCAAGTAAAGAAACCGACTTTGATGCTTGGTTTATTTGAGGATGCAGAGATGCAGACTGGGAAGAGAAAAACTCATCATTTCACATTACCTTCAGCTTTCCATTTAAAGTTGCTTTGTTCCTTGTAAGGAGAAGAAGGGTTATATTGCATATGCATATGTCTGTCTGTATTTGTGTGTACATGGGATGGTTGCCAGGCATAATCTCTGTGTCCTTAAGGATAGAAAGTTGTAGAATGGCAGATAAATTAATGGAATATTTATATGGAAAAATATGTGTGAATGTTTAGCAAAGCAGTGATAAAAAGGGCCAAGGAAAAAGAAGTGGAGATTATGAATATAGGACATAACCATTGACGTGATTCACATGTGCTTGTGTGAAATCACTTAGAGTTTGTTATTTTATAGACTTAAAAAAATAAGAGTAGTTCAAAAGAGAAGGGATATATGTATACCTATGGCTGATTCATGTTGAGGTTTTACAGAAAACAACAAAATTCTGTAAAGCAATTATCCTTCAATAAAACAATAAACTAATTTAAAGAAACTGGATGAAGATATCACAAGAAAAAAATACCCCATAGGCCAATATCTTTTGTGAATAAAAATGTAAAAATCTTCAAAAAATACTAGCAAATTGAATCTAGCAATATAAAAAAAAAAAAATAGAATCTAACAGTATAGCTAAGTAGCATCCCAGTGGAGAAGGGAAGTAGCATACCTTCTCCAGGGGATCTTGCGACCCAGGGATTGAACCCAGGTCTCCTGCATTGCAGGTGGATTCTTTACCAGCTGAGCCACAAGGGAAGCCCAAGAATACTAGAGTGGGTAGCCTATCCCTTCTCCAGCGGATCTTCCTGATCCAGGAATTGAACTGGGGTCTCCTGCATTGCAGGTGGATTCTTTACCGACTGAGCTATCAGGGAAGCTCCCCCCACCCCCCAGTGGTGCAAGACTGGTTAAATATGTGAAAGCCAATATGATTACATCAATAGGGGCAGAAAAAGCATTTGACAAAGTTCAAAAGTTATTCATGATAGGAAAAAACAAAACCCTACAGTTAACTAGGAGTAGAAGGGGGATTTTCAACTTGAGCAATATGGTGGAAAAACATAATCTCAATAATTATATTAAATGTAAATGAACCATGCCCTCTAAATAAAAGATAGAGATTATCAGACTAGGGAGAAAAGAAGGATATATGTATCTTTAAGAGATATGTTTGAAATATAAAACCATAGATAAATTGAAATAAATTATGAAAGAACTACAGAAAAGAGTAAAAGTAATTTTACTTGACAGTTAAATGTTTAATTTCTAGCTATCTGAGCAGAGTTGGTAAAAGGCTGTTTTGGAGGGAAATGGGTAAATGGTAGAGATTAAGAAAGAGTTCTTTTCTTATCTTCCATCTTGATATTTGAAAAGTGAAAGTGAAAGTGAAGTCACTCAGTCGTGTCTGGCTCTTTGCGACCCCATGGACTGTAGCCTACCAGGCTCCTCCGTCCATGGGATTTTCCAGGCAAGAATACTGGAGTGGGTTGCTATTTCCTTCTCCAGGAGATCTTCCCAACCCAGGGATTGAACCCAGGTCTCCCGCATTGCTTTACCATCTGAGCCACCAGGGAAGTCTTTGATATTTGAAGTTCAGATCAAATATTATTGTTCAAGAAACAGGCCTCTCTCAACTGTGTCCAAGATCGTTGATCGAGCTGATTCCCCGTCTGGAATGTGTCTCTTCTCTCTGATACATGTGGTTTTCATAGTAATGAAAAGTCCTTTCCCATTTTTCTCTGATGCCCAGCAGGGGAACCCTCCAAATAATGTTACTTGTATCCTTGCTTAATATTCAATGTGGCTTCATTGCAGAGCCTGTCTACATATCAACACCCCTTCTTCAACTTATGGTTTTGATGGTTCTTTGCAGATCTTTGGGAAATTAGCCATCCAACTGCAAGAGGAACCTTCTAAGTCTATACAGTCAGTCATGCCACTAGCACAGTTTGCTTCAGTTCAGTTCAGTCGCTCAGTCGTGTCTGACTCTTTGCAACCCCATGGGCTGCAGCACACCAGGCCTCCCTGTCCATCACCAACTCCCGGAGTTTGTTCAGACTCATATCCATTGAGTCGGTGATGCCGTCTAACCTTCTCATCTTCTGTCGTCCCCTTCTCTTCCTGCCTTCAATCTTTCCCAGCATCAAGGTCTTTTCAAATGAGTCAGCTCTTGGCGTCAGGTGGCCAAAGTATTGGAGTTTCAGGTTAAGCATCAGTCCTTCCAATGAATATTCAGGACTGATATCCTTTAGGGTGGACTGGTTGGATCTCCTTGCAGTCCAAGGGACGCTCAAGAGTCTTCTCCAACATCACGGTTCAAAAGTATCAATTCTTCGGTGCTCAGCTTTCTTTATAGTCCAACTCTCATATCCATACATGACTATTGGAAAAACCATAGTCTTGACTAGATGGACCTTTGTTGGCAAAGTAATGTCTCTGCTTTTTATTATGATGTCTAGGTTGGTCATAACTTTTCTTCCAAGGAGTAAGCATATTTTAATTTCATGGCTGCAGCCACCATCTGCAGGGATTTTAGAGCCCCCCAAAATAAAGTCTGACACTGTTTCTGCTGTTTCCCCATCTATTTGCCATGAAGTGATGGGGCCGGATGCCATGATCTTAGTTTTCTGAATGTTGAGCTTTAAGCCAACTTTTCACTCTCCTCTTTCACTTTCATCAAGAGGCTCTTCAGTTTTTCTTTGCTTTCTGCCATAAGGGTGGTGTCATCTGCATATCTGAGGTCAGTGATATTTCTCCTGGCAATCTTGATTCCAGCTGGTGCTTCATCCAGCCCAGCATTTCTCATGATGTACTCTGCATGTAAGTTAAGTAAACAGGGTGACAATATACAGTCTTGATGTACTCCTTTTCCTATTTGGAACCAGTCTGTTGTTCCATGTCTGGTTCTAACTGTTGCTTCCTGACCTGCATACAGATTTCTCAAGAGGCAGGTCAGGTGGTCTGGTATGCCCATCTCTTTCAGAATTTTCCACAGTTTATTGTGATCCACACAGTCAAAGAGTAAACATTGACATTTTAGGAATCAGCAAACTAAAATGGATTGGAGTGGGTGAATTTAACTCAGATGGCCATTATATCTACTACTGTGAGCAAGAATCCTTTAGAAGAAATGGAGTAGCCATCATAGTAAACAAGAAAGTCTGAAATGCAGTACTTGGATGCAATCTCAAAAATGACAGAATGATCTCTCTTCATTTCTAAGGCAAACCATCCAGTATCACGGTAATCCAAGTCTATGCCCCGACCAGTAATGCTGAAGAAGCTGAAGTTGAATGGTTCTATGAAGACTTACAAGATTTTCTGGAACTAACACTCCAAAAAGATGTCCTTTTCATTACAGGGGACTGGAATGCAAAAGTAGGAAGTCAAGAAACACCTGGAGTAACAGACAAATTTGACTTTGGAGTACAGAATGAAGCAGGGCAAAGGCTAATACAGTTCTGCCAAGAGAACACAATGGTCATAGCAAACACCCTCTGCCAGCAACACAGGAGAAGACTCTACTCTACACATGGACATCACCAGATGGTCAATACTGAAATCGAATTGATTATATTCTTTGCAGCCAAAGAAGGAGAAGCTCTATACAGTCAGCAAAAACAAGACCAGGAGCTGACTGTGGCTCAGATCATGAACTCTTTATTGCCAAATTCAGACTTAAGTTGAAGAAATTAGGGGAAACCCCTAGACCATTCAGGTATGACCTAAATCAAATCCTTTATTATTATACAGTGGAAATGAGAAATAGATTTAAGGGACTAGATCTGATAGATAGAGTGCCTGATGAACTATGGATGGATGTTCGTGACATTGTACAGGAGACAGGGATCAAGACCATCCCCATGGAGAAGAAATGCAAAAAGGCAAAATGGTTGTCTGAGGAGGCCTTACAAATAGCTGTGAAAAGAAGAAAAGCGAAAGCAAAGGAGAAAGGGAAAGATATTCCCATTTGAATACAGAGTTCCAAAGAACAGCAAGGAGAGATAAGAAAGCCTTCCTCAGCGATCAGTGCAAAGAAATGGAGGAAAACAACAGAATGGGAAAGACTAGAGATTTCGTCAAAAAAAATTAGAGATACCAAGGGAACATTTCATGCAAAGATGGGCACAGTAAAGGAAGAAATGGTATGGACCTAACAGAAACAGAAGATATTAAAAAGAGATGGCAAGAAGACACAGAAGAACTGTCCAAAAAAGATCTCATGACCCAGATAATCATGATGGTGTGATCACTCACCTAGAGCCAGACATCCTGGAATGTGAAGTCAAGTGGGCCTTAGGAAGCATCACCAGGAACAAAGCTAGTGGAGATGATGGAATTCCAGTTGAGCTGTTTCAAAGCCTAAAAGATGATGCTGTGAAAGTGCTGTACTCAATATGCGAGCAAATTTGGAAAACTCAGCAGTGGCCACAGGACTAGAAAAGGTCCGTTTTCATTCCAATCCCAAAGAAAGGCAATGCCAAAGAATGCTCAAACTACCGCACAATTGCACTCATCTCACGCGCTAGTAAAGTAATGCTCAAAATTCTCCAAGCCAGGCTTCAGCAATATGTGAGCCAAGAACTTCCAGATGTTCAAGCTGGATTTAGAAAAGGCAGAAGAATCAGAGATCAAATTGCCAACATCCGCTGGATCATCGAAAAGCAAGAGAGTTCCAGTAAAGCATCTATCTCTGCTTTATTGACTACGCCAGAGCCTTTGACTGTGCGGATCACACTTTGCTTAGTGGTGCATAGCTCTATTACAGTGTTAATCTATGTAGAGTTTAAGGTAGGCTGGTCCCGCAAGCTTGCAGATAAGGCTAATAGAATTTAACATGATCAGTATCTCTGTTTTCATCATTTTCATTACCTGTTGCTTGTAAGAAGATTCTAAAACTGATAATTGTTTTATCGCATATTCTTTTTTTCCTCCAATGAGAAAGGATTAGAATAATAGTTAATTTGATCTTACAAAGAGTTTCTAAAACTAGGCACACACACAGATTTGAGTGGATGAACAGGATTTGTTCTCTGTCCCAGACCACTGTAGATTTTACAGAAGTATAAATATGTGATCATTAGCAGAGCTGGAGTTAAGAGACTGGTAATCAGAGAGGCATTAGCCTGATGACTTACAAGCCAATTCAGAGTTGGGACTACTTGCTGAACCAGAATGTTCTTTGATTCTCTTAATTTCAGGGTGAATGGAAGTTTCAGGGTAATGAACAATTTCACATAGTTCTTTATTCACAGCTCAGGATAATACAAAGTATTTGTGTAATCCTTCAAATTCTTTCAGCTTTCTTCTGTAGGTGGGTCTTTTCAATAATTCCAAGGAACGTTTTATAATTTTATTTTTGGTGTCAGAGGTATGGGCTCTTGGAAATAATTTTAACCATAATCCAGTTGTGAGTTTGACCCATGATGTCCTTGAATGATTTTTTTTTTCCTGGCAGGGATATTTTTTCTCTAAACTATTTAGGAAGAAAAAAGATAAAGCATGAGGGATTCTTATACAAAGAATTTCCAGCAGGGTATTTGCAAATATTATTTCTTCTTTCTTAAAGCAAGCATGCTGATATGTTGAACAAAAGGCACCATCACCTTTGACCTTCTCTGCTTAGAATATTCACTGTAACATTACTTCCCTGTGGTCCCATAGGAAGGAAAAAGCAATAGAAGAATAATGCTAATGGTTGTTTCCACATCTTGGCTGTTGTAAGTAGTGGTGCAATGAACACTGGAGTGCAGGGATCTTTTGCAATTATGATTTTCTCCAGATCCATGCCCAGTGGTGGGATTGCTAGGTCATTCTAGCTAGGTCATTGCTAGGTCATTGGTAGTTCTATATATTTAGATTTTTTTAAAGATTCTCTATGCTGTTCTGATAGTGGCTGTATCAGTTTACATTCTCACCAACAGTGTAGGAGAGTTCCCCTTTCTCCCTACCCTCTCTAGCATTTATTGTTTGTAGACTTTAGGATGATGGCCATTCTGACCATGTGAGGTAATATCTTATTGTAGTTTTGATTTGCATCTCTTGATAATTAGTGATGTTGGGCATCTTTTCATGTGTTTGTTGGTTATCTGTATGTCTTCTTTGGAGAAATGTCGATTTAGGTCTTCTACCCATTTTTTGGTTGGATTATTTATATTTTTTGATATTGAGCTACATGAACTGTTTGTATGCACAAAGATTAATCCCTTGTTGGAGATTAATTCCTTGTTCACTGCTTCATTAGTAAATATTTTCTCCCATTCTGAGGGTTGTCTTTTTGTTTTGTTTATTGTTTCCTTTGCTATGCAAAAGCTTTTAAGTTTAATTAGATCCTATTTATTTTTGTTTTTATTTTTATTACTCTAGTAGGTGGATCAGAAAAGATCTTGCTATGATTTATATCAAGGAGGGTTTTGTCTGTGTTTTCCTCTAAGAGTTTTATAGTATCCAGCCTTATATTTCAGTCTTCAATCCATTTTGCATTTATTTTTGTCTATGGTATTAGAGAGTATTCTAATTTCATTCTTTTACGTGTGGCTGTCCAATTTTCTTAGCACCCAGTATCATATCACTTATATGTGGAATCTAGAAAAATGGTACAGATGAGCTTATTGTCACAAACGAAATAGAGTCACAGACATAGGGAACAAATTTATATGTGGTTACTGAGAAGGGAAGGGTGGTGATGGGACAAATTGGGAGCTTGGGGTTGACATATATACATCACCATGTATAACACGGATAACTAATGAGCGCCCACTGTTTGGCACAGGGCACTGTGCTCAATGGTTTGTGGTGAACTAAATGGAAAGTAAATCTAAAAAACAGTGGCTATGTATATACGTATATACGTATAACTAATTCCTTTTACTGTGAAACAGAAAGTGGCATTATAAAATAACTATACTCCAATAAAAATTTCCTAAAAACATAGTGCTAATGAAGTTTCAGGCCCCACGGGCACCAGATGACAGGGCCATTTGCAGATGAGCCTGGAGGAGGTGAAGGAAAGGTAGTGTGATGTGAGAAGATGGATTGATCAGAACAGGTAGTAGCAGAAGCTACAGTCAGAGTCTGAGAGACCTACTGGGGACCATGTTATGCTTCGAGACTTTGACCTCCTTTTTCAGGGTCTGACATTCTCTCACAAGCACAGAATCTCAGGAACACTCCTGTGAAACAGAACTTAAATAAGAAGCCAGGTTCATCTTTGAGGTCCCCGTGTCTGCTTTCCATTGGCTTCCTGTCTGCTTTCCACTCGGCTCACTTGACTCCCTTTATATTCTGGGCACGTACAGACATGTGTATTTTTGTAGTGGGCCTGTTCTATCTATATTTGAGTTTTCAGGAGGGCATGCCGTTTGGAAAAGTTTTCCTTAGTAATAGCAAAAGGAAAAATGACTTTGTGTTTCAAGTAGGAGACTTGTTTCAATGACATTTAAAAGATGGATGTTCACCATCGTGCATCTTTCCAGGTTGAGAATCTGGTGTATCTTGAGAAAATGAATGGATCGAAGAGGCTGGTTCATACATTATCTTTGTTTTGCTTCTGGCCAGCGAGGGAGAAATGTTATGATGGCCAGTAGGCTGTCCTGTGCTTGTTTTTAGGTTCATGTAAAGTAGCCAGTATGCAGAACAGTAAACATGGCCTGTGGTCTTTCAGTTCCTGGAGGAAACTAGAAATAGAAGATAGGGAATGAACAAAACATAGCACAACCCAGCATTTTCTAGCCTGTCCCCCTCATTCTAAATCAGAAATCTCTTTTCTGATACCCTAAGACATAAGGATTCCTAGTGTCTTGTTTCTTGCTGGTGGTTGGGATTCTCTGGGGACTAGAAACCATGCTTCCACTCAGAGGCTCTCTGAAGTGGGAGCTTAGAGACTGGAAGACAGAACTGATTTGCAAGAGGCAGTTATCTCATGAGGACAGGACTCTGAATTATGATCATTCTTTTCTGATCAGATGAAAGTGTAGGGGACTTTAAGCTAGTCTGTCTTTTGCTTTTGGAAGCTGTGGAAGAAATGAGTTGCTGACAAGTTGGAACCACAGTGACAAGAAGGTGATCATTTGGCTATTGTGCTTGAAAAACAATTTAAAGTTTGGGAAAGTACTTTAGAAGCAGATAAAAGTGTTAGGACCATTTTAAACATTCATTTCATCTCCTTGCCTTAGGCATATTGTAAATACAAATCAGGGAGAGAATATGTAACAGAATGGAATCTTGGCAAATAATAGTGAAATCAGCTCAGACTGGCTCAGATAACAGAGGGGATGTATCAGTCATGTAACTCTCCAAGGCCAAAGGTAGAGCAGGCTTCAGGTGACACTTGATCTAGAAGCCATGGTGTCATGGGGACCTTGACTTTACTGCATATGATTATCCTGGACTGCCCATCCACCCTGCTGCTTCCATGCCCTTTGGCCTGGCTTCTCTTAAATGGTTGCAGTGGCTTCAGGCACGCTGTCCGCTCCTGGCCCTGTCCAGAGAGGGCACCTGTGCCCTTGTTTCTTCATTCCTGGATCAGCCCAAGATTCATTCTGATCATCTTGTTTGACTAGCTTAGACCAGATCACAGTTTCCCCAGAGGCAAGAATGAAATCACCTTTGCTTGGTTTTGCTCCGTCGCTTCAGTCATGTCCAAGTCTGCGACCCATGGACTGTACCCGCCAGGCTCCTCCACCCATGGGATTCTCCAGGAAAGAAAACTGGAGTGGGTTGCCACTCCTTCTCCAGGGGATCATCCTGACCCAGGGGTCAAACTCGTGTTGCCTGCATCTCCTGCATTGCAGATGGGTTCTTTCCCCACTGAACCACCTGGGAAACCCAGAATCAACATCTCCCTGTGTAAATGGGGGGTCAGAGGGGCTGGACGGACACTCTGGATGTGTTGCAAATGCACTGCAGTGAAGGGCCATGTCAGCTTCACAGGCTGAGGAAAGAGGGCCTCCCATTTGCTTCCTTCCATCGGTTCTTGTTTGGACTTATTTCTAATGATTGTCAACACATCATTACCTATTTAATTCTTAAAGATACACAGGGAAGTCAAATCTTCCATGTTCGAGGACAGCATGGTATTTCATAGGCAAAATTGTTCATTGTTTTCATTCTTTCTTCAATAACTCTTGTTGCAGTTTCATTCCACTTATTTGATAGTCACTGCAAGGGAAGAATGGTTGGCCTCGCCGTCCTGTGTGATATCCCTAAGTCTGTTCCCATCATTTTACTAACACTTTTAGTAACTTTGCTGTCTGATGTCACTGAGAAGTAAATGCCCTTGTTCTGTTTCCCTCTCTGTGGTCTGTAGCTTACACGTTTGAGGCAAGTTTGACTGACTTATCTGAAGTTACACTCTGAGCAGCAGGAGAGAGGGGGTATCCATGGTATTAAGGTGGCCCCCAAATTGTGGAAATTGGCAAACTGAAGCTCATGGGCCAAATCCAGCTCACAGCCTGTTTTTGTAAATAAAACTTTATTGGAACACAACCACATTCATTTATTTGTGTATTGTCTGTGACTACTTTCACTCCCCTGATTGCAGAACTGAGTTGTGACGGCAGATACTATTTGGCCAGAAAGAGCTAAAATATTTACTCTCTGGCTCTTCAAATAAAAAGTTTGCTGACCCCTGGGTTGAATGAGCCACATTCTTCACTTTAAAAACTTTGAACAATTTTCTATCTAGGTGATACATTCACTCTTTCAGCCTTTTGGGGTCTTTAAAAGGGATCAAAGAATGTTGGAGGTAGAAACAATCAGAAACAATTCATTTAGTTCCAATCATTCATTCCACAGATGAGAGACTGAGTCTCAGAGACAACATGTGACTCAAGCAGACTCCGTAGCACTATAGAGGTGGACCAGAGGGCCCTTTATTTCTCACACCCAAGTTTTTATTCTGGGAGAGAATGTAAAACATTGCTTGCCATCAAGAGTGGGGGCAAGGTCTGAAATATTTTGAGGAGAGTGTTGGGAGGAGTCATGAAGTTCTGCCACTTACCAGTTTGGGCAAGTTATTTAATTTAGCTAAATCCAGTGAAAGTAACAATAGTACATGCCTCCTGGGGTGATATTATGAGTGAGACATCCAATACAAAGCACGCAAGAATAGCTCAATAAAGGGAGCCACAGTCATCATCACCAGGACATCATCATCACTTCCATCACCATTATCAGCATTACCAAAATCATCATTACATTATCACCCCTGCCATCACCACCACCACCACCACCACCGTCATTACCATCATCAAAGTAATCATCAGCAGGCTACATTAGTACTCATCCTTGTTTCTTTCTTAGAGGAAGATAGGTCACTCTTTTCTCTAAGGCTCACTGCTTCAGTTGGGAACTGGATCATTTCCTCTCATGCCCCCTCACAGACTTTGCTCTGTCAGTTACCCCATCTTTCCTGTATCTTCTGTTGTTTTCTTTCCAAAGTATTCATCTTAAATATCGTAATAAATATACTGCCGTTACCTACTGCATCTTGACACAGTGTCACATTTCTTTCCGTATCTTCAGTGCCCCAGTGGTTCTTGTTTCACTGTCTTTACTCCTTCAAGTTCTGTTCTCAGTTCACCTCTTCCAAAACTGTCCTAGCTGGGGTCACAGACAAGTCTCTGTATATTTTTACTGTGTCCCAATCTTATGTAGCCTTAAAACTCTTGACACCATCCTTCCTGGGAGACTCTATTTCCTTAATTTTTGAACCATGATCCTATTTTTGCTTCTCATACCCCCTCCCAAGAAATCTCTTTTCCAAATTATTCCTTCTGTGTCTGCCTTGTGTCTACCTTCTTTGTTTCCCAGTTTCTGTACTTAGAAGCTGTCTTTAGTAATTGTATACCTTACCATGACCTCAGTAACTGTCTGTTGGCCTGATAACTCTCTGAGTGAAGCAGAATTTATAACCCCAACCCTCTCCCCCAACTGCTGTTCTACTCAATTCTTCCTCCTCTTCATCCATGTGATGTTCTAATACCTATACAGAGGGTACTTGTTACTGGCTCGGATGGTAAAGAGTCTGCCTGCAATGCAGGAGGCCTGGGTTCGATCCCTGAGTCAGGAAGATTTGGAGAAGAGAACGGCAGCCCACTCTAGTCTTCTTGGCTGAAGAATCCCATGGACAGAGGAGCCTGACGAGCTACAGTCTATGGGGTCGCAGAGTCGAACACAGCTGAGCGACTAACACTTTCACTTCACTTGTTACAAACCAGGTTCTGTGCTGAGAGCTGTAAAAGCAGGATATCATTTTTTAAAAAAGATTGATTTCCTTCATTTTTACCTTTTCCTGTTTCAAGATTTCACCCAGTATACCACATTACATTTATTAGTCATGTCTCCTTAGGCTCCTCAGAGCTGTGGTGGTTTTTTTAGCCCTTCCTTGGTTTGGACACCCTTGAGGAATGCTGGTCAAATATTCTGTAGAGAGCCCCTCAGGCGGGGTTTGTATGATGTTTTCCTCATTATGGGTTTTGGAGGGGAAGACCACAGAAGCAAATCCCGTTTTCCTCACATCATACTGAAGGTGCATATTATTAGCATGACATATTGTTGATGTTAACTTTGATCACCTGGCTGAGGGGGTGTTTGTCAGGATTCTCCACTGTAAAGTCACCCTTTTCCCTCTTTCCATATTGTGCTCTTTGGAAGGAAGTCACTTCTTTATGAGTGGGGTGTTATGCTCCACCCTCTGGAACATGGAGTATCTACATATGTTATTTGCAGTCTTTCACAAAGGAGATACAGCTTTTCTCTCCCACTTATTATTCAACCATTTAGTTACATCAGTATGGACTCATGGTTACTTATTTTATCTTTATGACCCCATGGACTGTAGCCCACCAGACTACTCTGTCCATGGGATTCTGCAGGCAAGAATACTGGACTGGGTTGCCATTCTCTTCTCCAGGGGATCTTCCCAACACAGGGACCAAATCCAGGTCTCCCGCATTGCAGGCAGGCTTTACCGTCTGAGCTACCAGGGAAGCTCTGGTTATAATCCAACGCTACTTTATTTTGTGTTGTTCCAGCTTCCAGTTGGCTCCTGTTCCCCTGTGACAGTCCCATGACTGTCTGTTTTTAAAAACCTCTTTTTGGAGCACCTTGTTCGTTTCTAGTCGTACAAAATGCTCCATGCTCATCTTATATATTTCCTACCACAGTCTTAAAACCAGCCATTTCTCTAAGAAGCACTGGTTCCTTTAATTGGAGGATGGTGTTAGAAATCGGTGTTGGGGGCTGGATGTGGTCTTTGCTACTGGGGTCTCATTTCTTTTCTTTTTTATTGGAGTATAATTGCTTTACATTGTCATCTAAGTTTCTGCTGTACAGTGAAGTGAATCAGCTATGCTTATGCATATATCCCTGCTGACAGAGCAGGGATGTATGTTTGTATACAAACCTGAGTATACATAAATATAACTATTTCTATGTGCAACTATTTGTATCTACATTAAATTAAACGTAAGTTCACACTGGTGTCTCCAATTGTAATTCCTTCCTACGTGGATCATTTTTGCTTCTCTTGCTAACTAACCTCCTACTTCAGCAGTTAGAAACCTGCTCCCACCCCCTGCCATTCATTTTCTTAATTTTTCAGTATCAGTAAACATTTATAGTGCTATCAAAACTGTTAATCTGTGCCCTATGGGAAAAGTCTTTGTCAACTAGAGTATAGTGCTTATGTAAAGTTTAGTCTTTCAGCTCCTAGTTCTTTCCAAGGAGACGTAGATTAGCACTGCCTTTTCCCACCTGCAGTGAGACTGTTTCGAACATTTATAATACAGGTGGATTGCTTTATCACTTTTAGCAGGCCATCCTGGGATCTCCCAACCCCCTAGATAGTTTGTTAACAATTTCTATATGTTAAAGGAACATTATGTGCTGTAAAGTTGTATGGGTTTTGACAAAGACATAGTGACATGTATCTACTATTACATTCCTGTACAGAGTAGATTTACCAGGATAAAAATTCCTTTGTGCTTTTTCTCCTCAATATGCCCTTTCCATCACCCTGGTAACCACATATCTTTTTACTGATGCCATACTTTTGATTTCTCAAGAATTTCATGTAACTTGAGTCTTAGTATGTAGCTTTCTCAGATTGGCTTTTGTTTTTTCATTAGTAATACGCATTTATCTATGCCTTGATATATATCACTCTATATATATATTCATATATAGATCTCTATATATTTCCATCTATGCCTTGAGAGGTTTTTTTTTTATTGTTTTATAATATACCACTGTGTGGATACACCACAGTTTATTCATTCACCTATTAAAGGACATCTTGGTTGCTTCTAGTTCTCTCCAACTCTGAATAAAGATGCTGCAAACATTTTTGTGCAGGTGTTTGCACTTATGGATATAATTTTCAAATCAGGTAAATACCTAGGCACACAATTGGTGAATCATATAATAAGGCTATATTTGACTTTGTAACGAAATGAAGCAGGGTAAAGGCTAGCAGAGTTTTGCCAAGAGAACACACTGGTCTTAGCAAACACCCTTTTCCAACAACACAAGAGACGACTCTACATATGGACATCACCTAATGTTCAATACTGAAATCAGATTGATTACATTCTATGCAGCCAAAGATGAAGAAACAAAAATGCAGTTAACAAAAACAAGACCTGGAGCTGACTGTGACTCAAATCATCAGCTCCTTATTGCAAAATTTAGGCTTAAACTAAAGAAAATGGGGAAGACCAGTAGATCATCCAGGTATGACCTAAATCCAATCCCTTATCATTATGCAGTGGAGGTGACGAATAGATTCAAGGGGTTAGATCTGGTGACAAAGTGTCTGAAGAACTATGGATGGAGGTTCATAACATTGTGCAAGAGGCAGTGACCAAAACCACCACAAAGAAAAAGAAATGCGAGAAGGCAAAGTGGTTGTCTGAGGAGGCTTTACTAATAGCTGAGGGAAGAAGAGAAGTGAAAAGCACAGGAGAAAGGAAATGATATATATACCTGATTGAATGCAGAACTCCAGAGAATAGCAAGGAGAGATAAGAAGGCCTTCTTCAATGAACCATGCAAAGAAATAGAGGAAAACAATAGAATTGACTAGGGAAAGACTAATGATCTCTTCAAGAAAATTGGAGATATCAAAGGAATACCTCATGCAAGGACAGGCATGCTAAAGGACAGAAGTGGTATGGACCTAACAGAGGCAGCAGCAATTAAGAAGAGGTGGCAAGAATTCACAGAAGAACTGTAATAAAAAATGGTCTTAATGACCAGGGTAACCGCAATGGTGTGGTCACTCACCTACAACCAGACATCCTGGAGTGTGAAGTCAAGTGGGCTTTAGGAAACATCACTACCAACAAAGCTAGTGGAGGTGATGGAATTCCAGCTGAGCTATTTCAAATCCTAAAAGACGATGCTGTTAAAGTGCTGCACTCAATATGTCAGCACATTTGGAAAACCCAGCAGTGGCCACAAGACTGGAAAAGGTCAGTTTTCATCCTAATCCCAAAGAAGGGCCATGCCAAAGAATGTTCAAACTACTGGGCAGTTGTGCTGATTTCCCATGCTAGTAAGGCTATGCTCAAAATCCTTCAAGCTAGGCTTCAGCAGTACTTGAATTGAGAATTTCCAGATGAATAAGCTGAGTTTAGAAAAGGCAGGGGAACCAGAGATCAGTTTGCCAGCATTCATTGGATCATAGAGAAAGCAAGTGAATTCCGGTAAAACATCTACTTCTGCTTCATTGACTGTGTGAAAGTCTTTGACTGTGTGGATCACAACAAACTGTGGAAAATTTTTAAAGAGATGGGAGTACCAGACCACCTTACTTGCCTCCTGAGTAACCTGTGTGCAGGTCAAGAAGCAATAGTTAGAACCTTACATGGAACAAATGACTGGTTCAAAATTGCAAAAGGAGTACAAGGCTGTATATTGTCACCCTGCTTATTTAACTTACATGCAGAGTACATCATGTGAAATGCCAGCTTGGATGAGTTACAAGCTGCAATCAAGATTGCTGGGCGAAATATCAACAACCTCATATAGGCAGATGATACCACCCTAATGGCAGAAAATGAAGAGGAACTAAAGAGCCTATTGATGAGGGTCAAGGAGGAGAGTGAAAAAGCTGGCTTAAAACTCAACATTCCAAAAACCAAGATCATGCCAACCGTTTCCATTACATCCTGGCAAATAGAAGGGAAAAAAGTAGAAGCAGTGGCAGATTTTCTCATCTTGGGCTCCAGAATCACTGCGGATGGTAACTGCAGCCATGAAATTAGAAGACACTTGCTTCTTGGAAGGAAAGCTATGACAAACCAAGACAGGGTATTAAAAAGGAAAGAAATCACTTTGCCAACAAAGGTCCATGTAGTCAAAGCTATAGTTTTTCCAGTAGTCATATAAGGATGTGAGAGTTGTACCAAGGAAAGTCTGAGTGTCAAAGAATAAATGCTTTCAAACTGTGGTGCTGGAGAAGACTCTTGAGAGTCCCTTGGACAGCAGAGAGATCAAGCCAGTCAACCCTAAGGGAAATCAACCCTGACAACTCATTGGAAGGACTAAGGCTGAAGCTGAAGCTCCAGTACTTTGGCCACCTGATTCAAAGAGCTGACTCATTGGTGAAGACCCTGATGCTAGGAAAGATTGAAGGCAAAAGGAGAAAGCAGGCAGCAGAGGGTGAGATGGTTGGATAGCATCACCGACTCAATGGAAATGAACTTCATTTGGCAAACTCCAGGAGAGAGTGAGCAACAGGGAGACCTGGCATGCTGCAGTCCACGGGGTTGCAGAGTCAGACATGACTGAACAACTGATCAACAGCAATATATTTGTAAAGAACTGACAAATTATCAAACTGAGGTTTGACAGAAAACAACAAACTTCTCTAAGGCAATTATCCTTCAATTGAAAAATAAATTAATTTAAAAAAGAGATGGAGAAATTGGAGAACATAAACTAAATGAAACGGAAGCACTGAATATGAAAAAAAAAAAAGTACTGACAAACTGTCTTCCAAAGTGGCTGTACCATTTTGCACCCCATCAGCAATGAGAAGAGTTCCTGTTACTCAGCATCCTCACAAGCTATTACTATTAACAGTTTTATGGGTTTTGGTTATTCTAGTAGATATTCAATTGTATCTCAATTTTTTTAAACTTGTGATTCCTTAATGATATATGATGTGGAGCAACACATTTGCCAACTGTATGTGTTCTTTGGTGAGGTGTTTCTTTAAACCTTTTGCCCACTTTTTAAAGTGGGTTGTTTATTTTTAATTGTTGAATTTTAAGAGTTCTTCACATATTTTACATAAAAGACCTTTTCTCTGACATGTATTTTACAAATATAATCTTTCAGTATATAGCTTGTCTTTTCATTCTATTAGCAGCATCTTTTGCAGATAAATTTTTAGTTTTAATAAAGTTAAACTTAGCATTTTTTTTCCTTCTTGGATCATGCTTTTAAGCTTTCTTCTAAAAGTTTTATAATTTTGCATTTTACGTGTAGGTCTAGGATCCATTTTGACTTTATTTTTGGAAAGGTATAGGTATGTGTCTGTGTGCCTAGGCTTTTTTCTTTTTTTCTCATATGGACATCCAGTTATTGCAGAATCATTTGTTGAAAAGACCACTCTTTCTCCATGTAATTGCCTTTGACCTTTTGCAAAAGCTCAGCTGACCGTACTTGTGTGGGTGTTTCTGGACCCTCTGTTCTCTTCCATGGAACTATGTGTCTATACTTTTGCTCCCACACTGTCTGCATTACTATAGCTTTATAGTAAACCTTGAAACTGGGTAAAATGTGAGAGTTTTACAGGGATAATATCACTTTTAAAATTGTATTTTAAGTATATTTTTGGTGGCACATAGTATAAATATAGAAAAATGCTCAAGTGATCCTGTATAGCCTTGTAAATTTTTGTAAAGTACATACATTCAGGTTTAGCAGCACCGAAACCAAATCAGAGTACCAGCAGCATCTTTCGAGCTTTCTGAGTGCTCCTTCCAGTGACTAACCCTCTGCCCAAGGACGGTCATTATTTTGACCTAACAACATGTGTTAGTTTAGCCTATTTCTCTAGGCAATTTAAGTGGCATCATACAATATGTACTGTTTGGCATCTGGCGTCTTTTCTCAGTACTACGTTTGTGAGATTCATTCATCTCTTTGTATGTTGTTGTTATTACTTGTGCTTATTACTGTATAGTTTTTCATCATATGAATACCACAATTTATGTATCCATTTTTCTGTGGCTGGAAATCCGTATTATTGAATATTTTCAGTTTTTTGTTATTACACGTAGGAAAACTATTCCGCTCTCCAGTGCGTCATTCAGAGCCCGTGAGTACACGCTTCTGTTGGGTGAATTCCTGAGAGCGAGGCTGCTGCAGCGTAAGACGTATGTGTGTTCAACACTAACAGATGTTGACAGTCAATTTTCAAAGCCGGCCCTGTCGGTTTGTATTCCGTGCGCGATGAATTGGAGCTCTTGTTCATGCTGTACGCATTACAATCCACAAAACAGCTCTCTGACATAGTTACTGTTTTATTTTTAGTTTAGATTTGAATAAATCTGAATGTGAGACAAGATAAACGACCCGACAAAGGTCATGTACCGCTGATTTACTCCCAAGGCAGTCTGGCCTTAGAACTCATATACTTATTCCATTTTATTTTTTCTTTTTATTGTCTCTTTTATTGTGGTGGACATTGGTTTATAACATTGTATAAGTTTCACGTGTACAACTTTATAGTTCTAATTCTGTATACGCAGTAGAGTGCTCACCACCAAAAATTTAGTTTCCAACCATAACCATAGAGTTGCCCCCTTAACCCATTTCACCCTCCCCCCAAAATGCCTTCCCCTCGTAACCACTACTCTGTTCTTGATATTTACGCGTTTGTTTTTATTTGACTTGGTTAGTTCATTTCTTGTGCTTTTTTGTTTGTTTGATTTCTAGATTCCATGTGTGACTGAAATCATACAATGTTTGTCTTTCTCTCTCTGACATTTCATTTAGCAAGACATCATCCCATTCCATCCATGGTGTTGCAAATGGCAAGATTTCGTGTTTATTATGGCTGTGTAGTAGTCCATTCTGTGTGTGGTATATATATGCCACGTCTTTTCTCTCCATTCATTGGTGGCACTCAGGTTGCTTCCACATCTTGTGTGTGTGTGTGTGTGTGTGTGTGCGCGCGCGCTCATGCTGATTTGTGTCCAACTCTCTGTGACCCCATGGACTGTAGCCCACCAGGCTCCTCTGTCCATGGAATTCTCCAGGCAAGAATACTAGAGCAGGTTGCCGTTTCCTTCTCCAGGGGATCTTCCTGACCTGGGGATCGAACCTGCAAGTTCAGTGTTTCCTGCATTAGCAGGTGGATTCTTTACCGCTAGTGCCACCTGGGAAGCTCAACTGGCTCTTGTGAAAAACGTTGCTATGAACATAGGGGTGTGTCTATCTTTTTGAGTTAGTATTGCAGTATTCTTCAGATAAATACCCAGAAGTGGACTAGCTGGAACATATGCATTTCTATCTTTAATTTATTGAGAAATCTTCATACCCTTTTCTAAGGGGACTGCACCGATTTACATTACCACCAGCAGTGCACAAGGGTGCCCTTTTCTCCACATCCTCTCTGACAAGTCTTTCTTGCCTTTATGATGATAGCCATTCCAGCAGGCATGGTGGTATCTTGTTTTGGCTTGACTTGCGTTTTCGTGGTGATTAGTGATGTTGAGCACCTTTCCATGTGACTGTTCCCGTTGTGTGTCTTCATTGGAACACGTCTGTCCAGGTTCTGTGCCTGTTTTTTTAATCGGGTTATCGTTGTCATTGTGTTGTATGAGTTCTTTATATGTTTTGAATATTATCCTTTTATCAAGTACATGATTTGAAAATATAGTCTCCCACTCAGTAGGTCATCTTTTTCTTTGGTTGACTTTCTTTGCTTTGTGGAAGCTTTTTAGTTTGATATAGTCCAACTCATTTATTTCTGCTCTTGTTTCCCTTGCCTGAGGAGGTCCAGAAAGATATTGCTAAGACCTATGTCAAAGAATGTACTGCCTTTGTTTTCTTTTAGGAATTTTATGGTTTCAGATCTTATGTTCAAGCCTTTAATCCATTTTGAGTTGATTTTTGGTGTATGGTGTGAGCTAGTGGTCTAGTTTCATTTTTTGCATGTGGGTGTCCAGTGTTCTAAATGCCACTTGGTAAAGAGACTATCATGTCTCCATCATATGTTCTTTGCTCTTTTGTTGTAAATTAATTGTCCATATATGTGTGGGTTTATTTCTGGGTTCTAGTTGTGTTCCATTGATCTATGTGTCTTTCTACCAATTCCATGCTGTTTTGATTACTTTATAGTTTTGTAATGTATTTTGAAATCAGGGGAGGTGAAACCTTCATCTTTGTTATTCTTTGTCAAGATTGCTTTGGCTATTCAGGGTCTTTTTTGGTTTCATATAAATTTTAGAATTTTTTGTTCTAATTCTGTGGAAAAGATCCTTTGTACTTTGATAGGGATTGCATTGAATCTGTAGATTCCTTTAGGCAACATGGACTTTTTAACAATGTTAATTCTTCCAATCCATGAGCACAGATTATCTTTCCACTTATTTGTGTTTTTTTCACTTGTTTCAACATCTTATAGTTTTCCTTGTACAGGTCTCTTACCCCCTTGGTTACGTTTATTCTTAGATTTTTTTTTGTGTGTGATTATAAATGGAATTGTTTTCTTAATTTCTCTTTCTGTTAGCTCATTGTTAACCTTTAGAAATGCAAAAGAATTTTGTATATTGATTTAGTATCCTGTAAATTTATTGGATTCGTTTATCATTTCTAGTAGTTTTTTGTAGGTTTTTAGTGTTTTATATTCATAAAATTTATAAAATTATGTCATTTACAGACAGTGACAGATTTACTTCTTCCTGTCCAATTTGGATGCCTTTTATTTCTTTTTACTGCCTAATTGCTGAACTCATACATTGTTACTGGATTAGTTTATTTTATTGAAGTATAGTAGCTCAGTGGTAAAGAGAACGCCTGCCAGTGCAGGAGATGTGGGTTTGATCTGGGTCGGGAAGATCCCCTGGAGAAGGAAATGGCAACCCACTCCAGTATTCTTGCCTGGGAAAGCCCATGGACAGAGGAGCCTGGCGGGCTACAGTCCTTGGGGTTGCAAAGAGTCAGATAGGACTAAGTGGCTGAACTACAACAATAGTTGATTTATGATATTGTGTTAGTCTCAGTGTACAGTAAAGTGATTCAGTTATATAAATATATGTATACACACATATGTGCATTCTTTTTAATATTCTTTTCATTATGTTTTACCACAGAATATTGACTGTAGTTCCCTGTGCTATACGGTAAGACCTTTTTGTTTAATCTAGCCTATATATAATAATTTACATCTGCTAACCGCTAACTCCCAATCCTTCCCTCCCTGCCCCTTTTTCCCTCTGGCAACCACAAATCTGTTCTCTATGTCTGTGCAGAGCTTGGATACTCTTAACCACTGTCCTTTCTCCTCTTCAAGGTTAAGGAAGTCATCATATTCAGATGGTCTTCCACTTTGAAACTTCCAGAGTTTATTAGATAAAGCTTAATGCCTGCCCAGTTTATGCCAGCTTCTACTGTGGCCAATGGGCAGCACTAATTGTAGTTTAAAACTTTGGGCTTTTGACAAAATAAACTTGTATATGGCTTCTTGGTCTTCCCTGGTTGCTCAGACGGTTAAGAATGTGCCCGCTATGTGGGAGACCTGGGTTCAATCCCTGGGTTGGGAAGATCCCCTCGAGAAGGGTATGGCTACCCACTCCAGTATTCTTGCCTGGAGAATTCTATGGATAGAGGAGCCTGGCGGGTTACAGTCCGTGGGGTCACAAAGTCAGACACGACTGAGCAGACATGACAGCTTTTTAGAACTAATCTCTTTATGTTGACCTGAGCTGGTCTGGGAGCTAGAAATCTTTCTCTTCCACCTCAACTGGCTGGACCCCCCCAATCCTGTCCGTCTTACTCAAAAATGATTCCCAAATATGCACCCCCTTCTGTTCTCGTCTTCCTCTGTGTTCTTGTTACTCTCTCTTCCCATCTTTTCGGTAGCCTAATCTCTAATCCCTGGTGGTGATTTATGTATCTGCCTTGCCCTGCTGTTCTGAACTCCTCAGGGCAGAGACTGGGTCATTCTTACTCTGTGTGCTGGGGTCTGACTTAGTGCCTGGCACTGAGAAGGTGCTTCTGGGTTTTTAGTTTGTTTGTTTGGAAGTATTGGATGATATTAAATAAGGAAGTAAGGATAGATGGTAATGCGTATTGTAGGGGGTTAGTCTTTGAGCCAGTTGACCTACAAAGGTAAGATTGAAATGTAGTAAAACATTTTATTGAGGTCTATTACCAAGTCATTGTTAAAGATTATAGTAAAACCTATATTAAGATAGATGTGAATAAAGGATTAATAAGTATATATATATATATTTTAAAACTTCCTATGTTATATTTGAGTATAGCTGATTCATAATGTTATGATAGTTTCATGTGGATAGCAAAGGGACTCAGCCGTTCATATACATGTATCCATTCTCCCCCAAACTCCCCTATATTAGATAGGTGTTTGTGTTTGAGAAGTGAATGAAGCTTTCCTGGCAGAAACCAGGCAGTTCAAATTGACCATGCTTTCTGGGGTCACGTCAGCTCCAAGGACCTCTGATTTGCCCAGTCTGCTCTGAATGGCGGGGCATTGTGCCCTTACCTGTGGGAGAACAGGCCTGTTATTACGGAGCTCTGGGCCAGAGTGTGGCTCGTTGGTGGCTTCCAGCACTCTTTTTCTGTAAGACAGGAGATGATCCAAGCTACAAGGTCACTTCCTGTTTCTAGCGTAGTTACCATAGAAGTTTTGGTAGCAGAGTGAAGGCATGACCAAACTGTCAGTTTACCCTGGTTCAAGTTGAATAGTTGATTGTTGGTCATTAAAGATTGGGAATGAGGTAGGTCAGCGTGCGATCAGGCAGAGACAATGTGGACAATGTGGAATACCGTGGACAATGAGAAATAGACTGTTGTGGGCTAGGGGTTTTATTTTAATCACATCATTTTATATACTTACAAGAAGGAAAAACATTAAATATAGTAACATTTAAAAAATGCCATTTTCCCCTGACCTGGTCTTCCTCCCTCCGTATGGTTATGACTTTTCAGGGTTAATGTTGATCCTCTCTGTCCCCCGGTATGTCACTGGTTTTGCTTAGGAGCCAGACTGGTGGATTGCCTCTCAGGATTCCCACTTCCTATATCTGGAATTTGGGGTTGAGGTTAGTAACTTAACTACTCAGAGCCTCAGATTTCTCATCTGTAAAGTGGATGTAATAAAAGTACCTTCCTCTGATGGTTGTAATGGGGTATAAATGAGTTCATACATGCAAAAGCCATAGAACAGTGGCAGCAATATTAAGTGTGCTTGGTAAATATTGACATTTTTTTTTTTTTAAATCACACTAGATGTAGCCATTTTGTAATGCTATTTAGAACGTGGAAAGCATTTCTACAGTAACTATGAAGAAATTAACTTCACGTTATGTTTCATGCTGTGGTAGCTTTTATCACTAAGGTGAAAAATGGCCAAATATAATGAACTATATCTAAAATATTTTTTCACCAATCTTACTAGATATTTTCTGTGCTCTTCTGTAATAGACTCCTATACTCTTGATGTGTCATACGATTTCTTTTTTGATTTCTTATGTTTGTTTTGTATCTTAAAGTCTACAAGTTATTTTAATGTAAAATCTCATTTGAATCAGAAATTCTTGCAAGATCCATAGGGCCTGTTTTATATTCATTCCTACATTATTTAAGAGATGAGAAAGCCATGTCTTAAGAGGATTTCCAAGATCTTGAGGCTACTAAATGCCAGAGCTGGGACCACCATCCTCCTTGTTAAGTTCCTTGAGTTTGTGGACATTTGGTAAACTGCAATTAGAGACATGTGTGTCAATTAATAAAATGTGTGTAGATACAGTAACTTCTACCTAACCACAGAGATTAGGCATTAAAATTCACATCCCAGGACATCACACTTGAAATAAGGGTAGGCAATAGAAAGTCCAAATGAGTCTATGAAAGCTTATAAAGTTTTATGTTCAGTAAAATACCATCAAACAGCACCACACGCTTGGGTAAGATTAGTGAGCGTTTACATATTTTTAGTGGGTAGCCAGGTCATGCCTCTGTTCTCAACAGCTGTGACAAGTAGCTTGTTTGTTTGTTTTTGCAGACATTGTTCATAACCCAAGATTTTTTTTTCCTGTATGTGCTTCACCATCTAAATGTTCAGTGCCTTTTTGGTTTGTGACTCAGAATTACTGATTTCTGCCTTTCTGAGGCCCACATCTGAGGCCCTTAGACACCTTTCTGATTTCTTCCTTTGTTCAGAGGCAGCCAGAATTCAGTAGAAGTTTCCACTTACTTCCCCCTCTCTTTCTATAAGACCCCCTTTTCTTTTTTGTTACTCCTTTTGCTTCCTATTATCATCCCCAAGCCCTGGGACATCTTTATTAATTTACCTTTGAAAGACTGACTTAACATATTTTAGAACTAAAACCTTCTCTGTTTCAGAATAAAAGTCTGAGTGCTATGCTTTTGTGTAAGATTCCTTTCAATTCAGTTAAACAAATAGGCATCCAGTTTCTATCTGTGCTCTCATAGGTCCTCAGGAAAGTTCCCATTGAGGGTCTGGACCTTCCTGATTCATCTAGATTGATTCTGATTCCGTTCCCATCTCATAGGAAGCCTGTGAATAAAGTGTAGCTGCTGCTTCCTGTTCTTAGTTGAGGTCCCCTCAAGTTTTCCGTGTTTCCCCTCTTCACCCAAAGCTGCACATCTGCGCTACCACAAGTCTCTTGAGAGAGCTGTGTTTTCATCTGAAAAGTGCTTCTAGTTCTTTAGATATATTCTGGTAAGATTGTTAGGGAGAAATCTGTCCTGTCATATTTTCAACTGGTTGAAGTCAAGTTGTAGTTTCAAGTGCCCCGGGCCCATGAGTTCTGACCGATGGAAAGTGATGAAACATCAGAACCTCTTTCTCCCTCCCCTAAGATCTAGTGTAGCTTGGACTCAGGCCCTGTTCTCCAGCTGCAGTGAGTGTGGACAGCTCCCAGATCTCATTCTCTACCCTAACTGCTTACTGCCCAGGGTCGTGATCCATCCCAGCATCCAGTGACTTACCTTCTAGAGCCCAAGTGCCTGGCCCCCTTGCCTCAATTCAGGACAGTCTCTAAGAAGCCCTTCAAGCCTCCGCCTCCCCTGGGTATCAGAGGTACATCAGGGGTCAGCCCCTCTCTCTGTCTCATCTTGTTCTTTCCAGTCCCTCCAGGCGGGATCCCGGGAGCACCCCCAGTAAGCCTCCTCCTACACAGAAATCTCAGGGTCTGTTTCCCAGGGAACCCAACGTCAGACAAATAGTCTGCTCATCTGTGCAGTGGACTGGCTGAAAATTGAGGCAGAATTCCTCAGCACGCATCCACATTACCAACAAGTCACACTGGCCCGGGGTTGTGCTGAATCTTAAAATCCCACATCTGGCAGTGAGTTGAGGCTGTGCTCATGACCGCAGGGTTGCTTAGCCTGGACCTGCATAAGGAGTCCTGGGAGGATGTGGTTCTTTCACTGATACCTCTTAGGGGAAAGTTCCTTTTTGTTACGCTCAAAGAAAATGAAGACTGTTTCGGCCCACAGAGACCCTAAATTGGCAGTCTTTAAACACTGTCCCCAGAGTTGGGAGGTGGGGATGTAGCAGTGAGTGTGCAAAGTGCAACCAGGTCCTGAAGGCAGAGGGGGTCCAGACAGGCTGTGAGTGGGACGGCTGCTCCATCCTGTGGGGACACAGAGAGGGGAGGATGTAGAGATGGCTGCCCTGTAAATGCCGAGACCCGGGCTTAGACTGGTAAAGGCACCGTCGTCAAAGGCAGTGTGGGGACTTGCAGGGAAGGCAGAGGTCTCGTGGAGGGGCTTGGAGAAGAGGGGGGCCCCGGGGGGTTTCTGTGACTGTCTGTGGCTCTGACTGGAGCACAGGCTGTGAGGGGGTGAGGCGAGAGCAAGCGCCAGCAAGGTAAAGCAGGTTGGAGAAGCTGGCCTGTGTCCTCAGAGAAGCGGGACTGCATTTGCTTACTTGGTGGGTTAAACATCTGTAAAGTGAATGGTGAGTATTTATCATGTAGATTGGGCTTCCCAAGTGGTGTTAGTGGTAAAGAACCCGCTTGCCAATGCAGGAGACATAAGAGATGCAGGTTTGATCCCTGGGTTGGGAAGATCCCCTGGAGGAGGACATGGCAACCCTCTCCAGTATTCTTGCCTGGAGAATCCCATGGACAGGGAGCCTGGTGGGCTACAGTCCAGGGGGTCGTAAAGAGTCGGACACGACTGAAGTGACTTGGCATGCATGCATTCTTCATGTAGATTAGCGTAGTCAGGTAACTGAATAAGAGAGGAAGCCAGTGCCTCCAAAGTCATCAGAACCAGGGGTTAATCTCCTCCCATGTGCTCTGGTTGTGGGAGGCCTGACTTTAAGGACACAAGTGGATTATGAGAACTCCAGGGTTGGGGAGTGGAGACCCTGGCAGCTGAAGCGGCCACTCTGGGCGTGTGTTCACTGCATCTTTGCGCGTCTCTCTCTCTGTTCTAGCTCTGTATGTCCGTTTCCTTACATGATCTCTCACTGTATTTCTTTGCGTCTCTGGGCAAAGCTGGTACCGAAAGCCTGTGTATTAAAGAGGTTCCCCTGAAGCCACATTTCCTCAGCCCCCTCAGAGCCATAGCATAGCCCATCTGGGTCACCCGAAACTCCTGGAGTGACAGAGGTGAGTGACTGTGAGCTCCCTCTCTTCATGGGAAGTTGTTTCCTGTCATAGAGTATTTTAGGGACTGAATAGAAGCATCATTTGTTGTTGTTGTTATTTTATTCATGTCTAAGGTTCCTTAATTCAGAAGTAATTATATTTTCCCCTAACTAAATATTTGATCTTAAACCCAGCTGAGGTGCTGACATCAATCCTGAACAGGAAGGTTTCCCCAAACTGAAATCTGTGTGGATGCCCCAACCCAAACCCCTCAATGAGTCACTGTTTTTCTGCAGAAACTCATTCCCTTCCAGATTGCTAAATTGTGGGGGAGGAGGTGAAGGCAGCTATTGATCTGTTAAGAACAAATGAGAGAAAATGACCAGAACAAATAAACTTTAAAGAACGAAATCAAAGAAATCATTTGTCCCCAGCAAAACTCCCACTCTCTCAGCTTTATTTGAGAAAATAATAAAAGGAAAGAACATTGACTGATGGTAAAGTTTGGGGTTTGTTTTTGGATGAAGATATTACTGGAGCTGCTGCTTCTTTCTTGATGTTTGCCGTGTGTTTTTTCCATCTCCATTCTATCTGGAGCGAGACGTTGCTTCACTGGGCAGTTTGGCGCGCCTGATTGATGTTGCTGAGGAGGGGGCCTCTCCTGGTCACTCTGCCCCTCTCCTGCGTTTGGAAGTGTCTCTAATCCCTCTAATGATTTTGTTCACAGCCTGTGAGCCCATCTGCACTGATAGGAGGATTCTGGCTGAGGACATGGAATAGAGTCTTAGCTGGAACATTTGAGAGCTATTTGAACAGACTGACTCTTACTGGGAGATTCTACCATGTGCTATTTCATAGTCATTAAATGGAATTTATGTTGCATTTTTGTATAAATGAACAGCACCCAGCATAATGAGTCTTTGGAAGGGGTGTTGGGGGAAAAGAGACCTGGGAGAGGTGGCCGGGCCCCAGTGTGGGGGCTGCTGTGGCTGGTGGACCTCAGAGGAGCCCCAGGAATCCTGGGGAAAGTTACATTTGGCGGCCACAGGTGTCCTCGCCACAATGTAATGTTCTGCATGCAGGCCTCTGGGACCTCCTTTCAGGAAGTTCTCTCTCTTGAGCAGTTCAGTTTCCCTGCTAACCTAACCATTAAAGAAGGAACTACATGTGTGTGACTGGTGCTTCTTATTGAATGCAGGCTGTTGGTGTGCTTGGCTGATTTCAGCTGCACAGGAGTTCTGTTTATTCACCTCTGCCAATTTGGTAAGGAACAGTCTTTAATACCTAAGAATTTGTCCTGGATTACTAGTCTTCATCTCTACGACCACTAGCCTATTATAAGTCACTGTAGTTTCTTGCCAGGACTATATGGTAACCTCCTAAACTAGTGGTTGCAGGCTTTGATGGAGGACTTGTTAAAAAACAGATTGCTGGGCCCCATCGCAGAGTTCCTGGTTTGGTAAGCCTGAATCTTTTTCTAAGTTCCCAGGTGAGGCTGGTGACACTCGTCCTCAGACCTCATGGTGGGAACCTATATGCTAAACAGTCTCTTTACCTCTGTCTCAGCACCCAAGTTCATAGTCCAGGAGGATGCTGGAGTGGTCTCTTAAAAACTGAGTTAGGTGGTGTCCCTCCCCTCCTGATATCCCAAGTTCTCCCTAGACTGGGGGACCTGCATATTCGGGCCCACAGGGCTGCTGGATGTGGTAGGCTGGCCTTCCTAGCCCCATCCACACGCCCCTCACCATCCTGCTGTCTCACCTGCCTCCGTCAGCGCCTGACCACACTTCCTACTCTCTCTTGCCTCCAGCTCTTCACACGGTCTCTGCTCGCTCCCCTGGGAACCCTCCTCTCTCTCTTTTTTCTTCACCAATTAGCACCTGCACATCCGTTCCTTCTCAACAACATTGTCACTTCTTCAGAGAAGCCATGCCTAACTGCACAAGGGTTATGTTCTTGCTTATTCTCTTGCAGAGACTTTTTTTCCCTTTGTAGTCTTTAGCAAAATATTTTGTGATATTCATTTGTGTTTCTCCTTTTTGAATAACTGTTATCTTCTCTTCTTGTTTTATTTTAAATTTATTTTTTAACTGAAGGATAATTTCATTACAGAATGTTATCTTTTTGTGTGTGAAGTCCATGAAGTAAGGGGCTCTATCTGTTTTGCTATATGCTGAGTCCCTGATACACAGCAGTGCCTGGAACAGGATAGTCACTTGGGAAACATTTGTTCGATGGATCACTGGATGGATGGAAGAATGAAGGAGGTTTTAGAATGCTTGGGGGTTCCTGGGAAAGCTTAGGAGAGCAGGAAAAGAGTACCTCCCATGTAGCATTTTTCTAAGGCCTTGTAAACTGATTTATCTGTCAGTGAACATATTCAAAGTCCGTTTTTGAAATTTGTGCTGAGGAGCCAAATTGCCTGGTGCACTCAGCACCCAATACTCACTTATCTGCTTGGTCAGATAAGTTCAAAATACATGTCTATTAAAACTCCCTTCTCAGGCATTTTGATTCTGGAATTAATAAAGCCATGTCTGTGACGTGGGGAACTGAGCCATACATCTTTGTATTATAGGTCTTTATCCATAGTAAAAGGCTTCCCAGGCGGCGCTAGTGGTAAAGAACCCACCTGCCAATGCAGGAGACGTAAGAGACAAGGGTTCAATCCCTGGGTCAGGAAAGTCCCCTGGAGGAGGGCATGGCAACGCGCTCCCATATTCTTGCCTCTAGAATCTCATGGACAGAGGAGCCTGGCAGGCTGTGGTCCACAGGGTTGCAAAGAGTCGGACATGACTGAAGCAACTTAGCACGCGTTCGCAGTAAAGCCAGGTTTTGAGAATCATGTATTTGGCTCAAAATACCAGGATCCCTTTAGAGAGAATTTTGTGGGATTTTAGATGCCTTCCTTTTCATTTAGCATGGCATGTGGGGAAGACAGGAAGCATGGAACCTGAGGAACCTGTGGGTCTCCCGGGGCTGAACCTGGGTGAGTTAGGATTTGGTATTAGAGTTTATGCCTCCAAATCCATCACTCAAAGGCATTCTTTGGCTCTCCCAAGAGATGATGACCAAGTTAAGGTTGGACGATCATTAGAGTGCTATTCAGTGGAACAGTGCGGTAGGGTTTAGGGTGACACAGTGAACCCTGGGAGGTGAAGGATGGGCAGACTCTTTGAGAACCATGTGTATGCGCATGTACACACATAGGTGTGTGCACCTGTGTGCCCACACATGCACGTGTGTGAGAACCTTGAGTGTGTGTTTGTGTAGGTGCTGTGCACACACAGGTACATGAGTGTGAATGTCTGTACATCTGTGTGTATTTAGGTGGTTATCTTTCTGTTTTGGGGTGTAGCATCAGTCATCATGCCAACATTTCATAACCAATTTCTGTAATTAGCAGTGTTTTTATGACTGATTTTTTAAAAACCTTTCCAGCAATAGTTTCAAGTGGTGGCTGGAGAAGGGGCAGAGAGAGAGTAGTGGAGAAAACTCATCCAGCACAGTTGTGGGCAGGGATGCTATGAGATGGGAAGAGAGAATCGGGGGCAAGAACCAAAAAGTGAGCAAAGAACTAATTTAAACATTAAGCCTTGGGACTTCCCTGGAGGTCTAGTGGTTAAGACTTCACCTTCCAATGCAGGGGTTGTGGGTTCTGTCCCTGGTCGGGGAGCTAAGATTCCACATGCCTTGCAGTCAAAAAACCAAAGCAAAAAACGGAAGCAATATTGTAACAAATTCAATAAAAACCTTAAAAATGGTCCACATTAAAAAAAAATAATAAACACTAAACCTTTATGAAATGGGCCTATTTGAGGGTGGCTCCAATTCATTCTCCAGATGTTTTCTGACTTCTTGTCATTCATGCAGTACTCACACCTTTCTAGGCCTCCCCTGGCCCCCCACAGGACTGGACCCCCATCGCTACCAAATCTGCAAAACCCCGCCATCCTCCCAGCAGGTGCCATGTTATTTCCCTTTTGACCCATAGGAACAAAGTGTGTTGAGAGATGCTTCTCACTTTTAGCGCTCATGTATGTGCACGTACACACACACTTAAGTTATTTTCATGATTAGTTTCTTGAGTCCCCTGGGACATGTCCCCAGGAGGATGGAGACGCAGGAGGACTGTGGAAGTGGAGCGCCACCCCCCCCTCCTTTTTGAGAGAAGTTTTCACTTGAGAGTAAAATTTTAATTGGACATCTACACTTCCAGGTAAGCTTTTGTTCCCCATTTGTCCTGAATTTATAGGGGGAAGGAAAAAAGAAATCAATATTCTGCAGTTCCTCTTTCATCCCAAGGAGGTTGAAAGATTTTAGCTGCAAAATGAAGAGATCAGAGGAAAAACAGCTTTATGAAAAAACACCCCCGTCTTTACGGTCTCATTTGGAGGAACAGACCCCTCCTTCAGGATTTCTGATCTCCCCTCCAAAGACGATCACTTTTAATGGGCAACCACGAAGATGAGAAGCAAGAAGAAGGTACAAAGAGAAAAGTTCAGACTGCAGTCTTCTGTTCTCTGCAGTTTGGGGGGAAAGAGATCCTAGCTGCCAATGTGGATAATTTGCAAACAATCCATCAGACTTTCTGCTGACCATAAATGCCTTTGCCCATCAGACGGACAGCATTGCTACCTGTTGTAGTCCAAGCAGCTAGGGGAGGGGGCAGACAGGCTGGCTGTCCCTGGGCTGACTCTAAGGGGACCCTCTGGGAGCACACCCGGCTTCTCTGTGTGTGACGATGTAGTCTTAGCACTTTTTCACCACTTGTGGCTTGAGGAACGTGTTTAAAAATTTCCTGGTTTCCTGTAGTCGGAATGCTTGGGTACCAGCCTGAAGTGCTTTTATTTTGTTCAATAACTGTCACCAATTTGTTCTCGCAAAACTCACTTTCTTATTTCTAATGAAACAATCCCACTTAAAGTTTTTACAAGTCTCGGTGTTATCCCCTTAAACACTTAAAATGTCAATGTCTTATTTAAGCTGTATTTATTCATCTCACCCATCCTTCCTCCTTCTCAACGTTCAGCCCTCTACAGAGCAGTTGAACACCCACCACACTGACTGCCAATGCTGCTCGGCCCCCAGGAAAGGCTCTCTCCTGTCTCCTGCCCCGTGTCACCAGCAAAGGATGAGATGCCTGCGTCCGAGGCCGGGAGGGTGTGTGGGCTGGGCCCTGTGGGTCAGGTGCTGCTCTGGAGTGGGAGGATTCAGCAGCAGAAGCACTTAGGGAAGACGAGATGAATTGGACTGTAAAGCCCTCCTCTCAGCAAGAGCGCAACAGTTCGTTGTATAGAAAAGTGTTACTCTCAGGAGCTCTGAGCAGCCGTTGTCTTGCTTCTCTTGGTAGCTGGGGGTTGCCTGGCGCAGTGGGCTCCTGGTGGGGGCTCGTCACTGCTCCTCCAGAGGCCCAGCCCATCCGCAGGGCACCGGGCGCACACAAGAGCAAACTCACTTGTCTTCGGTAGTTTGCTGACTTCCAGTTATATAAAAACCATGACTCTGCACACATTTGAAAACCTTATGAAGTAGTCTTCAAGGTCAGAGAACAGAATATATCGTACTTAACTATTTATTAGCTTTATATATAACTTTAAGATATTAAACCTAGGGCATATATTCCTCTCCCTGAAAATGTTAGGGTTAGGCCTTTAATGTAACTATCAGGTTGTATGAGCTACCTGTTAAAACCCAGCTTCCTTCCTCTTCCTTGACCTGTTTGTCTTTCATGGTGAAAGGACAGCTGTGTCTCTGAAACTTTGTCAGCTCTCTACGAAGGAGGAACTGGAAAATGATGGCTAAGATTTTTCCAGCTTTAAGCATCTGGTCTTTCCCCATGGAGTTCAAGGCACATTCTGCATTCAAGAAAAAAAGGGATTTGATTCCTTCAGTGTTCTGTTTTCACTAAGATTGTGTGCTGGTGAGAATCAATAATAGATTTGGAGCTTGTTCCTGTGAATTTAACTCATTTTTTTTTCCCAGCTTGGATGCAAGCTTCATGGTTAGGCAAAAATAGGCATTTTACCTAATCATTTAAGGATCATTTCTGTCTTTAACAATAGCAGTATTGTATTAACCATTGTATTAACAACAGTGGTATTAACTGACTAGGGGGTATATTAACTTTATAATTTTCAGTGTGTCCGTGTGTGTGTGTGTGTGTGTGTGTGTGTGTGTGTCCGTGTGTGTGTGTGTGTGTGTGTCCGTGTGTGTGTCCGTGTGTGTGTCCGTGTGTGTGTGTGTGTCCGTGTGTGTGTGTGTGTGTGTGTCCGTGTGTGCCGTGTGTGTGTGTGTGTGTCCGTGTGTGTGTGTGTGTGTGTCCGTGTGTGTGTGTGTGTCCGTGTGTGTGTGTGTGTGTCCGTGTGTGTGTGTGTCCGTGTGTGTGTGTGTGTGTGTGTCCGTGTGTGCGCGCGTGCGTGTACACATGTGCATGTGTGTATTTTACTACTGTGGCTTCTGACATTTTGATAGATTTAGTTGCGAAGTTAAACAGCAATATGAAGGGTTTTCACTTCTGTGTACTTTGAAATTCTATTAACAAACATAAGCCCAGATATTAATTTACATCTGGGTTATGCATTTCAGAACATTTAAAATTTTGTTTTCTTTTCATGGAAATGAAAATGTAACTGTTAGTCTTCAGAATATACTTATGCTGTAATGGTTTATTTTTCATCCTAGCAAATATGTGGCTGACTTCCTGGGGAAGGCATATTTTGGTGATTAGCATGTGTGACCTGTCACTTTTCAGAAGCCTTTGGGGCATTGCATTTGTTGCTCCTGATGGTGGGTTTGGGGCCTGTGTCCATCCACAGGGAGCTTCCCTGATAGTGCACCTGGTGAAGAGTCTGCCCGCAATGCAGGAGGCCCGGTTTGATTCCTGGGTCAGGAAGATTCACTGCAGAAGGGATAGGCTACCTGCTCCAGTATTCCTGGACTTCCCCTGTGGCTCAGCTGGTAAAGAATCCACCCACAATGCAGGAGACCTGGGTTCGATCCCTGGGTTGGGAAGATCCCCTGGAGAAGGGAAAGGCTACAGTCCATGGAATTCTCCAGGCCAGAATACTGTATAGTCCATGGGATTGCAAAAAGACACAACTGAGCGACTCACTTTCACTTCCATCACAGGATGAGAGACAGTAGAGATGAGAACGTCAGGCGTGGAGCTGGGGCACTAGATTCAAGCCTCACTGGAATCCTCCTGAGCCTCCCATCCTCTGCCTGCAGCAATTGTGTGTGTGCTTCTCCCAGGCACCAGGGTTGTTGTGAAGGACATACTGCATAACAGATGCAAAGGGCTATAAAACCCAGCTGCGTCCATGTGTGCTAATTTGCATCACTCCTATCCAACTCTGAACCTTACGGACTGTAGCCCACCATGCTCCTCTGTCCATGGGATTCTTTAGACACGAATACTGGAGTGGGTTGCCATTCCCTCCTCCAGGGGATCTTCCAGAATCAGGAATCAAAGCCACATCTCTTATGACTCCTGCATTGGCAGGCGGTTCTTTACTGCTAGCACCACCTGGGAAGTCCTTGAAAGCCACTCAGTGGAGCAAAGAAAAGGTAGCAAAAGTAAATGATACTACTATAGCTCAGGGTAAGCAATTTATGGCCTAAGGGCAAACCAGCTCTCTACTTGCTTTTGTAAATAAAGTTTTATCAGATGACAACTGCATTCAATTATTTATGGGTGATCCACGGCTACTTTCATGCAATGGCAGAGCTGATTGTTTGCCACAAAGAGCACATGGCCTATAAAGCTTAAAATAGAGAACTCTTTCCAGAAAGGTTTGCCAGTCCTTGTTACAGACCATGCACTGCTTGGTCAGAATTCTCGTATACAAGGAGGATATACACATCCAGTGTGATTTTTCAGGAAGAACTGTAGTTTATTTGCAGTTGCTGAGGAATGAATTCTTTTTTGAAGAATGGCAGTTAATAAAGAAGTAATGGCAGAATTAGAAAATCCCCATTTTGACAGTTCCTGTGAAACTACCAACCCAGACAAGGATCATCAATGGATATTAAAATCTTTATGGAAAGTGATCGTGGGGAAAATATACTCACACCATGAAAACATGATGCCACAAATTACTTGCTAATTGTAAAAAAAAAAAAATACAGTGTTCATAAGGGAGAGATGCTGTGATCACTGCTTATCCATGTAGTCAGATTTATTAGTAAAAGTGAGACAGGTGGGTGCGGTGTGCCTCGTAACATGGTGCCAGGCTTTGGAAAACCACCGTCTGTGAAGCCTTCTTGTTGGAGATGCACAAGGTGAAGTTAATTATAACATAGTTGTGACTTCCAGTTTATAGGAAATACTGAGAATACAGGGATCAGAATGACACAGAGTAAGCAACCAGACGAATCTAGAAACCGGCAACATGGCAAGATTCTTCGGGATTATTAGAGATAGGACAGCCATATTTAACGTGGGAACCTTGACTGGGTTTGGTGTGAACAAGGAAACCTATAAAAGATATTAGGAGCAGGTTGGGGAAATTTGAACCTAGGCTGGACATTGGATATTATGAGAGAATTGTTGCTCGTTGTCAATGTGATCGTGACATGTGATCATGTGACGTGTGCCAATGTGTTTTGAATTACTTTCAAATGTTTGGGGTGAGCACACACACAAGCACATACACCAAACATGGCAATAGGTTAGTAATTCAGATCTAGGTGACAGGGCTGTGGGAGTTCGTTGTGGTATTCTTTTAATTTTTCTGCTTCAGTCCCGTCCGACTCTTTGCAACCCCATGGACTAGAGCCTGCCAAGCCCCTGTGTCCATGGGATTCTCCAGGCAAGAACACTGGAGTGGGTTTCCATGCCTTCCTCCAGGGGATCTTCCCAACCCAGGGATCGAACCCCCATCTCCTGCATTGCAGGCAGGTTCTTTATTGCTGAGTCACCAGGGAAGTCCTCGTTTCTGTTTGAGCGTTTTCAAAACAAAAACATGGAGAGCACGCCCAACAAGCCATTCTTGTTCGCTTCCTGGATGGAGTACAGAGACCAGGGAATTTGTGTCTGGAGGAGGAACAGTCTGGCTGTGGACACTGGTTGATGATGCTGTGCTGTGTGTGCTCTGGTGCCTCTGCGCAGCCCCTCAGGAGAAAGAATTAGAGATAAAATATTGTCTTGTCATGATTTTTTTCCTTCAAATAAATGTTCATTCCTCCTGGTGATTCATTCAGCCAAGGAACCCCATCAAGCCATCTCCTTCCTTTATTAAATTTCATCTGACTCATTGTCGCCCATCATTCCAGCCTGTCCAGATGTTTAGAACTTTGGTTCACTCATTCAGTCTACGAGTTATCTTTTCCAGTTTTGTGACGTCTGAATGGCCATGAGCTCACTTTCTGTGTTTGATCTGAGTAGGTGATACAGGCATGCCATAGGAAGCCCCTCCGAGCCTCCAGGCTGCAGTGGGGCTGCTCCTCAGCCCCCTCTGGGCCCCAGGATTCAGCTCAAGACACGCACACCCTGCCGGGCCTTCCCCAGAACCCCTCAAGGGTGTCACTCCCTCTGGGCTTCAGCTTTTCCTCCCGCTGCTGCTGCTGTGACCTCCTCACACTCTCCTGGCTCCACCCAGGTGGCCCCCGACCGTGCCTCACCTCTGGCCTGTCCCGAGACCTCCCTGTTGACACAGAGGCATGGGATGCCCTGAGGACCACACGTTCAGCCTGGGAGCCTGGGCGTCCCCTGCCCTGCGGACACACCTTTGCGCAGAAGGAGCCTGAAGCCTGAAGTGCGTTTCCCTCCGTGCCCGGGCGCGGTCTGCGTGGTGCTGATCTGGAAGCCCCTGGTGGCTGCCGTGCTGGCCCTGCCTCCTTCCCGCCACGCTCCCTGGGGCCCTCACCCCAGGTCTCTTTGAACCAGGTAAATTCCCGGAAGCTCAGGCAAAAGCAGGCTCAACTGTCATCTCCCTTTAGGGTGTCCCCAAGAATGTGGTGAAGGGAGCACCCGTCTCCCAGACCCCCAGGAGGCTGCGTTCTGAGTCATCCCCACAGCAGCCCTTCACGATGCACACATGCGCATCAAGGACACACGACGCGTGGGCCACCAACCGTGTAACATTTGAATGAATTTTGCCATTGATTATGTGAGGTCAGGATTTTAAAAAAAGCTGTATTGTGGTGGTGATATTTTTTTCCATCTTAAAGAGCAACGAAAGTATTTCTTCTAAGTCATGATTCTTCTAGTTCATGACTGTATGTGTACAAGTGCTATTTCAAATTTCTTCTTGCTTCTGCCATTGGCTTTTTCACTTTTTAAAAAGCCTATCCTTTTATTCTTTTTTTTTTTTTTTTGCTGTCATTTCAAATATTTCTACAAGTCAAGAGTAGAAGATGTGATTGATGTGATTTCTACAAGTCAAGAGTGTGATTGATGGACTTGTATGTTGTTGGTCATAAATTATTTTAAGGCATCATTGTTTTTTAACATTTAATTTAATTTTTAATTAACTGTTTCACTCTGACAATTTAACCTCTCTGTGCCTCAGTTTATGCATCTGCATAATTAGCATAGTAACAGTAGTGCTTACCTCATAAGATCATTGTTAAGATTGAGTGAATTAAAATATATAAAGAAATTAGGAAAGTACTTGAGAATTAGTGAGCTCAATAAATATGAATTGATATGATTATGAATTATTATTAAATTTATTAGTACCACTACTACCACTAGACTGCTTTTCCAGAGGTGGTTTTCCCTTTAGCGAGCTCCATACAGCACACCTATAAATATGATGGGAGCAGGTACAGTGTCCGGAGCAGCTAAATGAGTGTAGAAGTACAGCCCCAAACACAAGCTACTTACTTCAGTCTTCATTCACAGCATATATATGCACGCTGCCCCTGGTACTAACAGATTTTTTATCTGTTTTCTGGTTCGGAGGTAATTGGAAGTATGTTACTGGAAAGATGGGGAGTGGAGGTGTTGCTGTTGTTCCTTGGCTTGAACAGCTGGGATGATGGTGGCGCCCCCTTCTGTGCCGAGGAAGACCGAGTGAGGGATAGACAGACTGGGGCGGAGGATGGTGCCCTGGCCGAGCTTGGTCCAGAGACTGTCAGGCAGCCACAGAGGGTGGTTGGGAAGGCCTTACTCAGGCACTTCCATTGAAGGAAAGGGAAAGACAGTGTCTCACATGTCTCCAGTCCCTCTCAACAGGAGAGTGTAGACACCAGATAGGGGTCTATGCTTTCTGAGATGAATATTGCTGGAAGTTGGTATTGCAGTGTAAATTTGAAAAACATCAAGTATACCTAATTAGGCAGCGGGGCTTCCCTGGTGGCTCAGATGGTAAAGTATCTGCCTGTAACTCAGGTGACCTGGATCCAGTCCCTGGGTTGGGAAGATCCCCTGGAGGAGGAAATGGCAACCCACTCCAGTCTTCTTGCCTGGAGGATCCTGTGGATAGAGGAGCCTGGCGGGCTGTGGTCCCTGGGGTCACAAAGAGCCGAACACAACTGAGCGACTAATACTTTCACTTTCTAATTAGGCAGAAGTTAATTTTAATATTTATCAAGGCCTATTAAAGTTCTCCCTAATTGAGATAGGCTTCTTTCATTAAGAAGATGGGGGAAAATCTAATTGTTTTTTTCTCTGAACACTCTGGTTCACTCTGAGTTCCCTCATAGTTATTAAACTGATCTTTTAAAACTTTCCAAGAGTACCTTTGCAAGTCGTTCCCCACGCATGCCTTCCTGTTTTTCTCTTTGAAGCCCAGAGGCAGATGAACTGGATCATCTCTCAAGGTGTATAAGATTATATACTTTTTCAAGAAATATGGATCTCAGAGTCCCATTTAGTTAAAGCAGCCACTCTTAAGAGGGGCTCAGAAGGGCTACAACATCTAAGGGGTGGCAAAGCCCGAGCTGTGTTCTATACACTTGCCCTCGTGGGTGAGAGCTGAAACGCCAAGGTCATGTGGGCCCAGAGCCTGTGTTTCCCATCACAGCCCAGGCAGAGGAGAAGTCCTCAACCTAGCCAGCACCTTCTCTGTGAAATTTTTCATCTTAAAGAAAGTTTCGTCCTGTGCTTTTTTCCTTTTTTTAATTCAAATTTTACATCGTATTAGCTTCTGCTGAAGTGGCCTGGGAGGACTACCTGCAGATGTGTTTTGCTGGTCAGAGCATTTGTTTCCTTTCGCTCTGCCTGGGATGGTTTCACGGCGGTGATGCTAAAGCCCCTTGGTGTGAGAGCCTGCCGGGTTTGTGAAGGTGTCATCATTTACTCTTTTAATATTCTCCAACAGTGGTGCTTGTGCTGCTCGCTTGAAACAAAGGCAGTGAACTCAAGCCCCAGCGAGCTCTCTGTGGGCACCTGCAGCAGGCAGCGTTTGCTAACTGCAGTCTCGGTTTCTCCTTGACTGTTTGAGTCACATGTTCACCTTTTGCCAAATATCAACAGTTCCTATCAGATAAGACATGTCACCCTTTGGGCTGATCAGAGGAAACTCCTTGAACTCATCAGGCCAGAAATCAAGGGAAGAGAGCACTTTGCATGATTAAAATAAATTGCAAGTTCTGGGTTCAAGTCCCTGAAGGCAGGAGAACAGGAGATGATCTGAAGTCTGGCAGCCCTGCTGGGAGGAGATAAACATACTTCTTCCACCACACTGTTGAGCTGGGAATGTGAGGCCTGTTTAAAAAAAAACAAAAAGCAAAGACTGAGGGCAAGCTCTTTCTGGACCTGGCTAAGTAGGAGGCACCATCGTGGGAGTTGACATCCGCCACGGCAAGGAGTGAAAGGTTTGAGGCAAGAAGCCTGAGAGCCAGGACATCTGCCTAAGGCTGTTGGTCAAGCTGTGCAGGTTTCTGGTCAGACAAACCAGCTACACCTTCAGTCAAGTTGTTCTGAAGGGATTGTTCAGGAGTGGCACCAACTGGCCACCTCCGCCCTTTCCCGGATGATACTGAAGATGAAGACTCCTGCGGGGGAAGGCAAAACAGCTGCAGTTGTGGGGACTGTAACAGATGATGTGCATGTGTCCAGAAAATGAAAGTGATAATTACTCGGTCGTGTCTGACTCTGCAACCCCATGGACTGTAGCCCACCAGGCGTCTCTGTCCATGGAATTTTCCAGGTAGGCGTACTGGAGTGGGTTGCCATTTCCTCCTCCAGGAAATCTTCCCAATCAGATATTGAACGCGAGTCTCTTGCATTGAGGGCAGATTCTTTACCGTCTGAGCCACCAGGGGGGCCAAGTGTGTGTCCAGGAGGTGCCCTGTGAGTGAGCCGCTGCACCCAGAGTTGCATCCTCAGGGCAGTCTTCGACCAGCTGTCTCTGGACTTCCCAAGGGCTGTGGCTCTGTCCTCTCTGGTCCTCGCAAGGGCCAAGAGGCGTACAGGAATTTCGTACATGAACCCCGAAGAGCCACGCCAAGTACTGTGTAAGTTCCGAGGGCCAGAAGTTCGACTACGCCAGATGCCTATGAGCCAGCTGGGGCTACAAAACTAACCCCAGGTTCTGCCTTGCTATGAAAAAGATTTTGGATGCTAAAAAAAAGACAGGGCAAACTTGAATTTGGGGAAACCCACAGGTTACTTGAGCTACCCGGGTGGCACTTGTGGTAAAGTGCCCTCCTGCCAATGCAAGAGATGGAGATGTAAGAGACATGAGTTCAATCCCTGAGTTGGGAAGATTCCCTGGAAAAGGGAATGGCAACCCTCTCCTGTATTCTTGCCTGGAGAATCCCATGGAAGAGGAGCCTGGCGGGCTCCATGGGGTCGCCCCGAGTTGGATACGACTAAAGGGACTTAGCACACAGGCCCAGGTTACTATTTTCCTGGAGATGGAGACGGTCTCCACGGAAGATGGAGCTGATAGACCTCATGCAGGCGACCTGGCTTACCTTGTCTGAATCCGGAATTGTCTTCACTCATTTTCTCTCTCCACCCATCCCCAGGGCTGCCTCAAATTTTTTTTTTTATTTTTGATTTTTTGATGTGGACCATTTTTAAAGTCTTTATTGAATTTGTTACAATATTGTTTCTGTTTTATGTTTTGTTCTTTTTTTGACCAGGAGGCATGTGGGATCTTATTTCCCTGCAAGGATCGAACCCCCATCCCCTACATTCGAAGGGGAAGTCTTAACCACTGGACCACCAGGGAAGTCCCCCCAATTTCTTTCTTTCTTTCTTTCTTTTTTTTAATAAATAAATGCTAACTCTTCTACTTTTAGTGTCTGCGTACTTACATGCATTTTAGATGGAGGGGAACAGTGTGATTGGGTTTTTACACTGTCTGTACCCTTACAAGTGTAGATCTTTCTACATTTCCAGTTCCTCACTTGCAAAATGGAGATGATGCTTTCCACCCCAGTGTCAGAATTAAATATGAGTAGGAGGCATGGCACCCTAAAGGATACCGGCGCTTTGGAGGTAAAGCAGACCTGTTTGCATCCTGGCGTTCTCCTAGCTATGTGACTCGGGCAAAGCATTTTACTTCTCTGGGCCTCCGTGGCCCCGTGTGTATAATGGAGGGAATATTTGTTTTGGAATGGCTGTAAATGACGGGTGGAGGATCTTGAGCACAGTACATGGTGCCCGAAACATGCTCAGTGCACAGTAGCTTCTGTCATAGAGGACTTTGATATCAATGCGCATCCTGACTCTCAAACTTAGGATATTTCAAAATTCAGTATATGTTGGCCTGGCCTTGAGCTTGTCTAGACAAGGGGAACCTGTCAGCACTGCATCATACCCTGGCCTCTTAGTGAAATTTCTGGGCATTGGCCCTGACAGCAGCATTGCGGAGGGCCTGGGAGCCAGAGCCACGAGGCTGGCCTTGCAGCAGGCCCCAGCAAGCAGCAGGCCCTCTGCTGCGGAGTGGGGGTCTTGCTTGACCTTGGTGTTTTGTGGTTGCCAGTTCTCAGGGCAAGATGTTAATTCAGTGGAGTCCCAGTATCAGGATTTCCAAAGCCGATGTCAGTTGAGTGTGTCTTGGGTGTTATTTTGGTCCTTTGTCACACGTGAGAAGGTGGTTATGGATGGTCTGTAGTCATTGAGGTCCTGGGATTGTCCTGTCATGGAGGCAAGAGATACGGGTGCATTGGGGACCCCTGGACTGGACTTGGTTTTCCAACAAGCATCTACCCGAGTGGGCCCTGAGAGCAGGATGTTGGTCATTATTGCATAAAATAGACAGCAGACAGGAATTTCAGGAAATGAGAGGAGCGCATCTTGAGCACAGAGACAGACGTGAGTATTCGCTCCAGGGGTCCTACCTCCTCCCTGTGCTAGGGCGAGCACAGCCTTAGAACATTTCAGTAAGTTCCTCGCAGATGCCCAGTACCACGCCTGGCACTTTGTGCACGTTACCTTCAGTCCCCCCCAAACCCTGCAGAGTCCTTGGTCGAACTTCAGTGTTGTAGGTGGAAGAACTGAGGCTCAGGAGCTTGGCTGCACGATGGCCACGGAGCTAGGGGAAGATCTTTGTTTAAACCCAGGTTTCTCTGAGGCCAAGTCCAAGCTTTCTGCATTCTTGAAGTGCCATGTATTACGTCCTCAGGGAGAAAGGAAAGGCACTGCTTCGAAAGGTACTTTGGAAACCGTATCTCTGCAGGGCTGATATGGTGCGCTGGTGGTTTTGCCTGGGGAGAAGTAACCCTGCATGATCCTCTTGCTTGAGAACCACAAGGAGAGGAAAGAGGATGGAGAGATGCTAATATTCACTAAGTGGTAAGGCATAGGGACCACTCACCCCACCCATCCTGGCCTTAAGCCTAACGCAGGCTCTTGGAGGCATCAGGCGTGGCTGCTGTTAGCAATTATTATTATTGTTATTATTGTTATTTTTACTGTTTTTAGAATTTTCATTGACTTATTTTTGCCTGTGCTGGGTCTTTGTTGCTGCACGCGGAGTTCTCCAGTTGCAGCGAGTCAGGGCCGCTCTCTAGTTGGGGTGCGCAGGCTTCTCACTGTGGCCCCCTGACTGCAGAGCATGGGCTCACTGGTTGTGGCACATGGACTTAGTTGCTCTGCAGTGTGTGGACTCGTCCTGGACCAGGGATCAAACCCATGTCCCCTGCACTGGCAGCAGATTCTCAGCCACTGAACCACCAGGGAAGTCCTACTGTTAGCATTTAGATGCTGACTCGTGGGGAGGTTCCAGAAAGTTCCCAAAGATAGACCAAGGACTGTCAGGTTGGGGGCCACGCAGAGAGATTCAGGATTACAACCATTTTCCAACTAGGTTAGAGGTTTTGTTTTGCTTTTAAGTATTCAGACATTAAAGAATCTGCCTGTAGTTCGGGAGACCCAGGTTCGATTCCTGGATCAGGAAGATCCCCTGGAGAAGGGCATGGCAATTCATTTTGGTTATCTTGCCAGGAGAACCCCATGAACAGTGGAGTCTGGTGGGCTACTATTCATAGGGTCACAAAGAGTCGGACATAACAGAATGACTAACACTTTCACTTTCACATTCTGGTGTCTTCTGAGTTGGGGCAATTGTTGATTATCCAAACATCAGCCTTGTTGGGAGGGGTAAAGCAGGCCTGAGACCACTGAGGCCTCCTGATTTTCTGGATGGTGAGCTGCACACCTACCCCTAGGACCGACAGCCTTGTTTGGTTTTAGTGGAAGGAGCAGGAATACAAGTGGTTCTGCGGGGAGAATCTTTTGTCTGCCGCAGCCATTTTCTCGTCTTAAAGCCAATATTGGTAGAGGGAGCCCATTTTTTCTTCAGCATTGTTTACTTTCCGGGATTTATATGGGGTTATCTATCATGCCCTACCTTGGAGTACTGTTTTATAAAGGATAAGCAAGTTTAGTTTCTTCAGCTTCTCCTAAATTTTAAATATGAAACCAATTCCGTGTTCATTTAGTTTCTCTCTGCAGAGCCAAAGACTTCTCACCTCCCCTCATCATCTTCCCCATGAGTGATTGTTCTTACAGATTCATTGTTTTCTGGAAAATGTTCTGCAAAACACATTGATTTTTGTTTGAACTCAACAAGGCCCCAGTGTTCTGGCTGATATTAACCTAAATGCTGGGGTGATTTAAGATGCAGGAGGTGCTGGACCCGTTTGATTTGGTTGCCAGATGCTGGTTTTGTCCTGATTCCTTTGGGTATCTGGTCATCCATTCTGCTGTTTTCTCTCCTCCACACTCCAGCTGAGGATCCGGGGGCTTTTCTGGACATATGGTGGAAGTGTGTGTGAGTGGTGGGCCCTGGGAGTGTGGGAAGAGAGCGATGAAGGTTAGGGTCTATTTTCTCTTCAAGTTTAGTAGCAGTAGAATGGTAAGCACTCATTTTTTTTAAGTTGGCCTCTAGGCCTTTTAGCAGAAGGTATACTTCATGACTACTTTCCCTAATTTTCAGAGTAAATCAGTGGCCAAACCAAGTCATGGTCACTCACTTCAAAGACAGTGATTTTTGTCTTATAATTTTCTCATTGAAGATTCCCCTAACCCTCAACTTCCATATTTTGTGGCTTCCCATCCCTTTCCTATGGGCTTCCCAGGTGGCTCAGGGGTCAAGAATCCACCTGCCAATGCAGGAGATGTGAGTTTGACTCCTGGATCGGGAAGATCCCTTGGAGAAGGAAATGGCAACCCACTCGATTATTCTTGCTGGGAAAGCTCGTGGACAGGCTATAGTCTGTCTCTGGAGGGCTATAGTCCATGGTTTCACAAAGAGTCGAACGTCACTTAGCGACTGAGCATGCGTACACATATCCCTTTTCTAATCTAATGGGAAGCTCATTATTTGGCAATTGCCTCTGAAACACTGGTTCTGAAGGGTGACCCCAGGTTGATCCCCACTCTTCCCATCAGCAGGGACCTTGGGGCCAGCCTTTCTCCCCTTGCAGTCCGTCTTCACCTGAGCAGCTGGGTGAATGGACTGCCCGGCGAGCAGGCAGCTGGCTCCTGTGCAGTTTCAGTAAGTGCCTGAACTTGCTATGGCGCGGAGACCAGAGCCAGAGATGCCTCTAACCACTCGGTGACTTCATCTTCAAAACCAGACCGAGAAACTTGTCTCATTCGTCATGGGTGACTCAGAGAAGCAGGGTGTGGCGTTTCATACTCAGAAGGTACTGGCGCTTCTTTGCCAGCAGTACTTGGTAACGGATTTGTGCCATGGGTGTGCACGTGGGCAGATCTTACCGGATGCCAGTGCTCAAGCAGGTAAAGCTATTGCTCCTAGAGAGAACGCTGTCCGGAATAAAGACGAGAATGTACTTATTGCCATCCTTACGGGGAAGTGGGCCTTGGTGCAGAGGCTGATGGAGCAGGAGCCAGGCTGTTTGGGCCATTGCAGCACTGGTGGCAGGGCAGCGAGTCACTGGACTCCTCGGAGTCAGGTCTCACGGTAAACACAGCAGAGGTCTTTCTCCAGCTCTCAGGGTCGTAGGAGGAGCTGGGTGAAGCTGAGATGTCTGTAATCTTTCTGGACAAAAGAATGGGTTAAGGTGGGGTCTGTGAGTCTAGGGGAAGGGCTTGTGCTGAAGGGCTATATAGTGAGGGTGAGAAGACCAGTCCCAGCGCAGAGGAGGAGCAGGAGTTCTTAGGGGGAGAGTCCTGGGCTTGAGGACCCCACCCTGAGGAGGGCAAGAAGAGGAGAAGACAGTATTTTGCAGTCCCAGAGTAGTGAATATCTGAGAAAGGAGGAGAATGCACTGATGCAGGATCGAGGGAAAATCAGTGACAACGCGGCTTCTCATGGGATGGTCCCTCCTTTTTTTCCACTGAAGTGTCAGAGGCCAGACAGAGGGCCACCTGCTGAGTCTCTGCAACAAAGAAAACAGGTCCCAGAGCAGCTCGAAGTGCGGCCTAGGGCAAGTTCAGTTGCAGCTCCCAACTGGTATTCCTTTTGGTGATGAAGGTACCAGGCTTGGAAGGGGAACAACCCCAGACTTGTCTTGGAAGAAAGCATTTGAAGGAATAAGTGAGAGCTGCTTCTGAATATTTATAGAGAATGTTGTTTATCAGTGAATATTCCAGGCTATTCTGTCCCTCAGTCAGGCGAAGCATCTTCTAGCAGCTTCCTCCCTCCCTAGCTGGAGCGGGGCTCCTCTGTCCTATCTGCTGTCCCGTAGTTAGAGGGACACCCATCACTCCCCAGCTCCTGCTCCTCTAGGTTTGGCTGTTGATCATGCTTTGGTGATGCCCATATCTCCTGGTTGTTGTTCAGTCGCTGAGTCGTGTCTGACTCTTTGCGACCCCATGGACTATGGCATGCATGCTCCTCTGTCCTCCACCATCTGGAGTTTTCTCAGATTCATGTCCGTGGAGTCAGTGATGCTGTCACCATCTCATCCTCTGTCACCCTCTTCTCCTTTTGCCCCATCTCCTGGCCACTCCTAAATGACTGGCTTAACCCAGTCTTGTGTAAATCATGTATGTGATCATATAAAATAGAAATTCTGTAGCAAAGGAGAAATTCTTTGAAAATATTAAATACCACCTTAATATGAAATGTAACAATATTTTTATCATCTATTCAAAATTACCTGGGCAAAAGTACTTATTTCATCTTCAAGCCACAATTCTTCCATAATTCCAGTTTCTTCACCCCAGTGGATGGCCCCATCTTGTACCTCTGAGATTGCAAGTTATAAGCTCAAGAGCAATTTTGATTCATTATTTATTCAAAGGGGCTGTCTGTAACCCCAGCTCCTTTACCCTGGCTTCTGCTGGTTGACCAAAGGACACTGGAGTCAGACGGCCAGGTTCAAATTCTGCTTTTTCTCTTACTGGCTGTGCAGCTTTGGACAAGTTTTTTCTGTCTTTCTATGTCTCCCTTTTTTCTTGTAAAATTAAAATAGTAATAATAGTATCTACTTCCTAAAGATTTTGTAAAGATTTAAGAGGCAGAAAATATCTGGTTTTATTTAAGAGGCAGAAAATATCTGCCTCTTAAAAAATATCTGCCCCTTAAAAATAAAGGGTTCAAAAGACATTAGCTGTTGTTATTATAAATAGTAGATTTCCACTAGAACTAGAATAGAATTCCACTAGAACTAACTTTTTCTGGGGTTGGAGAAACATGATGGACTGGACACTGAGACAGACCTGGGTTTTAATACTGACTTTTAAAAAATTCCGCCCCACTTTTCCTTGGTAACCATAGCTTATTTTCTATGTCTAGTTCCATTTTTTAAGTAAGTTCATTTGTATCACTTTTTAGAATCCACATGTAAATGATACCTTATGATATCTCTCTTTCTCTGCCTGACTCACTTCACTTGGTATGATCATTTCTGGGTCCATTCATGTTGTTGCCAGTGGCATGATTTCATTCTCTTTATGGCTGAGTAATGTTCCATGGGGTCGCAAAGAGTCGGACACGACTGAGCGACTGAACTGAACTGAATGTTCCATTAATACTAGTCTTCAGTTAGATGTGTGACCAGGGACAAGTCACTCAGCTTTTCTGGGTTTCTTTTGTACTCAACTGCAAAACAGTGACATGAGCCTTGCACTCAGCAATCTAATGTATGTCTGCGCCTGGTGTATGTAAGTGGGTGGTGTGTGTGACACAGATGGTGTACGTGTATATGAGTATTTCATATAAAACAGTAGCACTGGAGGTTGCCGAAGGAGGCTGGAGTCTGCTTTCTCATAAATGTTAGCTACTACTATTATTGTTATTTGCTTTTTTGTGTGTACAAGCATCAGCTTGGGATCACACATGGGTAAGAAAAATAACTGATACTCAAGGGGCAGCCTTTCCTGTCTCAGAATTAGTCTTGCTTTGAGGCTGTATTCATTCACACTGTGGCTCCTCGGAACTTTTTAACCTTCGCCTTCCCAGTGTCATCTGGTCCCCTGAATGCTTGGGCTCTTTGTCGTCATCCTGCCAATTAGTCCTGGATCTCAGCAGTGCGATACTTTCCTGGGTTCACCTCCCGGCTGCAGCTTGTACCTGAAGCCTGTGACTTAACTTGCCTCAGGCTCAGCCATGCTTCAAATGGTCACTGCAGTAATCATCTCATTGAGTGGTTGTGGGACCTAAAAGATGTACCTAACGGCATCCACTGTTCAAATGGTGCTCTGTCTTCAATTGGTTTCCCTGGAAACAGACTCTGAGGTGGACATTTACATGCAAAAGATTTTAGAGGTAGTGGTCTCCTGAGGAACATTTGTAAGGAAGTGAGGGTAGTGGGATTACACAGAAGAAGGAATTAAATCGCAAGGCAATTGAGACTGAAGCCTCAGTCAAACCCCAGGGGAGCCTGGAGTCGGAATGATCCTTGGGAATCATGCAGACGGCCCAGTCTTTGTTTCTGTATCACCCAGTCCTTGGGTGGGGCTCCTCAGGGGAGCAGTGTAGTCTGCTGGGGAGAGATACAGCTGGGTGCTGCCAGCAGGGGTGCTCCTGGGAGCTGAGGATTGGGTGTTTGGTGTGAAGGAGCTGGGGGCAGCCATGGTGCCCACCACTTGCTCAGTGATGGGGGGCTGGTCAGCCCTGCCCTCTGCACCTACTTCCTTTCTTCTCCAACAGCACTGGATTTCACTCTGATTAGCAGTCTCTTTTTCCTCTGGGGACACATAATCCCTGTGATGTGCCTTCAGAGTTGATGTCTAAGGACTCTGTATAGTTACCATTTATCATTGGTCAACCCTTTCTTGGGTTGGGGGAGAGAGAACAGGGCCATTGATTATTCATCTCTCATTGTCCAAAGAACAAAGACTTAAAGTAGAGACGATATCTTTCCTTTTTAAATTTAAAGACTGCTTCTGATCATTTGTCAGTATGAAGTCCACTTAGAGTGCTGAGATGAAAAGAATTTAAGACTGTGTCTGTGCCTGGCCTGGAAGAGGCTGTGGTCAGTCAGGGGCGCTTGCCACGTGAGATTAGACACTTGGTAGGGGGTGGGGGAGGCCTCAGGCATCCTGTTTGCCATCCCATGTGTAGAGCCTGTGGTGGATGTTAGCATGCTTTTGACTCTCAGTCTTCCTGGGTGAATTTCTCTGCCCATGCTTACATCAGATTATACCCTTTAAATGTAATTAACCCATATTACTAGGCTTCCCTGGTGAGTCAGATGGTAAAGAATCTGCCTGTAATGCGGGAAACCCAGGTTTGATCCCTGGGTTGGGAAGATCCCCTGGAGAAGAGAATGGCAACCCACTTCAGTATTCTTGCCTGGAGAATCCCATGGACAGAGGAGCCTGGTGGGCTACATCCATGGAGTTGTAAAGAGTTGGACATGACTGAGCGAATTTCACTTTGGTGGGGTCAAGACTGCATAAGTGTGTCCTGTAAACATTTGGGGCCCTAAGAGGGAGGCAGGCCTGGAGCTCTTGTGGGCTACAGTCCATGGGGTCACAAAGAGTCCGACATGGCTGAGCCATTAACATTTTCACTTTCCCTTTCTTTCAAGCCATATTACTAGAATTATTTCTGAGGTCACCTTGATAACTCCATCTTCAACTTCATCTCCAAGAAACCTTCCATCAAATAACTGAAGACTTTGTTAGGAGAGTTGGGTCACTTTTATGAACATTTGTTTATTGGCTTCCCATTAAATCTGAACTCAAATTTTTTGAATGCATCACACTAAGGATTATTTGTCTACAGATTGTTTGGCATTTTACTTGAGGAGCACTGTTTTTCTGCCATCCTTGTCTGCCTTAGATTGTGTAAGCTCTCAGAAGACAAATGCATGTCTTTTTAGATTGCATTGTACAGTATTATGCACAAATGAGCAATTAATTCTCAAAACACTGACAGTGGGAGAAAGCACTAGGGAACTGATAATATCTTACATGATTAAAATAATGTCTTTAATGTATTGGTTATCCCCATTATTTTTTTGCTAATAAAAGCTGTCAGAAAAAAATGAGATAATGTTCAAAGAATATTGAGTTTCTTTGAACTAAATCATTGGGTAAATCAAAATTATCATTAAAGAGATCAGTCAGGTATTTCTGTGTACATTCATGAGCTGTTACTGTTGGATGCCTCTACCAGGCTCTTTAAGTTGTCCTTACGAGTTTAAGAGGCTGAAGAATAACCATGGTGGCAATGAGAGAGTGAAGGACCTATACTTAATCTGAGTCAGGGGCTGGCAAACTTTTTCTGTAAAGGGCCATACGGTAAAAATGTCTTCAATACTGTGAGCCATATAGCCTCTGTCACAACTGTCACAACTACTCAACTCAGCTGTTGTAGCAAGGAAGAAGCCATAGATAATATGAAAGTAAATAATCATGGTGGTGTTTCAGTAAAACTTTATTTGTAAAAACAAAAGTGGGTCAGATTTGGCCTATGGCCTGTGTTTTGCTAACATGGATCTAAGAGATAAAACTAAATTACAGTGATGTACTACTCATGAACTGAATCAGGAATATGTTACTAAATTGAACCCATGGCAAGAGAGACACAATTTCAAAGTCAAGAATGTGAAAACAGGTTTGGTTTTTTTTTTTGGATTGAAATATAGTCAAAGCTATGGTTTTTCCTGTAGTCATGTACAGATGTGTGAGCTGAGTGCCGAAAAACTGATGCCTTCAAAATGTGCTGGAGAGGACTCTCAAGAGTCCCTTGGACTGCATGGAGATCAAACCAGTCAGTTCTAAAGAAAATCAGTCCTGATTTTTCATTGGAAGGACTGATACTGAAGCTGAAGCTCTAATACTTTGGCCACTTGATGAGAAGAACCCACTTATTTGAAAAGACCCTGATGCTGGGAAAGATTGAAGGCAGGAGGAGGAGGGGACAACAGAGGATGAGATGATTGAATGGCATCATCGACTCAATGGACATGAGTTTGAGCAAACTCTGAGGGATGGTGAAACAGGGAAGCCTGATGTGCTGCAGTCCATGGGGTCACAGAGAGTCAGACGCAACTGACTGAACAACAGTAGTTGATTTCCAGTGTTGTGTTAATTTCTCCTGTACGGCTAAGTGATTCAGTAATATACATGCTGTGCTGTGCTTAGTCACTCAGTCGTGTCTGACTCTTTCCGACCCCATGGACTGAAGCCCGCCAGGCTCCTCTGTCCGTGGGGATTCTCCAGGCAAGAATACTGGAGTGGGTTGCCCTGCCCTCCTCCACGTGATCTTCCCAATCCAGGGATCGAACCCATGTCTCCCGCATTGCAGGCAGATTCTTCACTGTCTGAGCCGCCAGGGAAGCCTCTCTCTCTCTCTCTCTCTCTCTCTCTCTCTCTCTATCTATCTATATATCTATAAATTGACACAAATAAACCTACCTATGAAATAGAAACAGAATATGAACACAGAGATCAGATTTGTGGCTGCCAAATTGGGGCTGAGGGGAGGGGTAGATTAGGAGTTTGGGATTACCTGATGCAAACTATTGTATATAGGATGGATAAACAACAAGGTCCTACTATGTATAACACCAGGAACTATATTCAATATCCTGTAATAAACCATAATGGAAAAGAATATAAAAAAGAATATGTGTATATAAACTTTTTTTTTTAACAATCTGAATCTGATTTAATTACATTTCCTGTGTTAGTTTAGACAATATATTAAAATCCCTTAAGTTTAACAAGTGTTAATGTCAAGTTCACTGTTTTTCTTTTCTTTTTTTTTCCATTTGTTTTTACTAGTTGGAGGCTAATTACTTTACAATATTGTAGTGGTGTTTGCCATACACTGACATGAATCAGCCATGGATTTACATGTGTTCCCCATCCTGATCCCCCCTCCCACCTCCCTCCCCATCCCATCCCTCTGGGTCTTCCCAGTGCACCAGCCCTGAGCACTTGTCTCGTGCATCCAACCTGGGCTGGTGATCTGTTTCACCCTTGGTAATATACTTGTTTCAATGCTGTTCTCTCAGAACATCCCACCATTGCCTTCTCCCACAGAGTCTAAAAGTCTGTTCTGTGCATTTGTGTCTCTTTTTCTGTTTTGCATATAGGGTTATTGTTACCATCTTTTTAAATTCCATAAATATGCGTTAGTATACTGTATTGGTGTTTATCTTTCTGGCTTACTTCACTCTGTATAATGGGCTCCAGTTTCATCCATCTCATTAGAACTGATTCAAATGAATCCTTTTTAATGGCTGAGTAATATTCCATAGTGTATGTGTACCACAGCTTCCTTATCCATTCGTCTGCTGATGGGCATCTAGGTTGCTTCCATGTCCTGGCTATTATAAACAGTGCTGCGATGAACATTGGGGCACACGTGTCTCTTTCACATCTGGTTTCCTCAGTGTGTATGCCCAGAAGTGGTATTGCTGGGTCATATGGCAGTTCTATTTCCAGTTTTTTAAGGAATCTCCACACTGTTTTCCATAGCGGCTGTACTAGTTTGCATTCCCACCAACAGTGTAAGAGGGTTCCCTTTTCTCCACACCCTCTCCAGCATTTATTGCTTGTAGACTTTTGGATAGCAGCCATTCTGACTGGCGTGTAATAATACCTCATTGAGGTTTTGATTTGCATGTCTCTGATAATGAGTGATGTTGAGCATCTTTTCATGTGTTTGTTAGTCATCTGTATGTCTTCTTTGGAGAAATGTCTGTTTAGTTCTTTGGCCCATTTTTTGATTGGATCATTTATTTTTTCTGATATTGAGCTGCATGAGCTGCTTATATATATTTGAGATTAATTCTTTGTCAGTTGCTTCATTGGCTATTATTTTCTCCCGTTCTGAGGGCTGTCTTTTCATCTTTCTTACAGTTTCCTTCGTTGTGCAAAAGCTTTTAAGCTTAACTAGGTCCCATTTGTATATTTTTGCTTTTATATCCATTACTCTGGGAGGTGGGTCATAGAGGATCCTGCTGTGATTCATGTCAGAGAGTGTTTTGCCTATGTTTTCCTCTAGGAGTTTTAAGTTTCTGGTCTTAATTTAGATCTTTAATCCATTTTAAGTTTATTTTTGTGTTTATGTTTATATATGGTGTTAGAAAGTGTTCTAGTTTCATTCTCTTACAAGTGGTTGACCAGTTTTCTCAGCACCACTTGTTAAAGAGATTGTCTTTTCTCCGTTGTATATTCTTGCCTCCTTTGTCAAAGATAAGGTGTCCATAGATAGGTGGATATATCTTTGGACTTTCTGTTTTGTTCCATTGATCTATATTTCCGTCTTTGAAGGCACTTTGATTTTTAAGATCCTGGCCACTAAGTCCTCTCAGGATGGGCTCTTCACTTACTAACTCACAGATTGAAGAATCCATTGAATGTCTCAGCACCTGTCTTCATATCTCTTTCCTATATGAACTAGACTGTGGCTTTTTCCCTACTGATTTACCTGGAGTATTGTAATGGAATATTAATTTGCTTGTTTTACTTTATCTCTCAAGCTGAGCATGGAAATTGGTTGATGTTTTTTCCTGGGCAAGTGTGTGTGTGTGTGTGAGAGAGAGAGTGAGAGAGAGAGAGAGAGAGAGAGAGCAAGAGAGAATATCCAAACACTGTTGGATAATTGAATGATTTTTAAGGTTTGCTTCACATCTGACCTGCTGCACTCTTAAAAATCCTAATGTCTCAGCAGCATCCTAGATTAACCAAATCTGAATCTCTTGGAGGTGGAATCCAGGCACTCATATTTTTTTAAACTACCCAGGTCAGTTGTTTTCTATTGTTGCTATAACAGATTACCACAAATTTATTGGCTTAAAATTAAAAAAAAATTAATATTATACTTTTGTTGGTTGAAAGTCTGCCACAGGTGTCACTGGGCTGAAATCAAGAGGTCAGTGAGCAGGGCTGTGTTCCTTTCTGGAGTCTCTGGTGAAAAAGAGGCCTCCTGCCTTTTCCAGCCCCCGGAGCGGCCCACACTCCCTGGGTTGTGGCCTCCTCCTTTCTTTTCTAAGCTAGCATCCGTAAGCCCCGTCCTCCTTACACAGTATTGCTGTGACCTCCTTCTGTGGCTCCTCTCTCTCTGACTCTCCAACTCTTCTTCTCTTTTAAGGACCCCTGTGATTACATTGGGTGCATCCAGATATTTCAAGAGTAACTCCCTATTTTAAGGTCAGCTGATTAGCAAACTTAATTCCATCTCTACCTTGATTCTTCTGTGTAATGTAACCTTATTTATAGGTTTTGGGAATTGTGATGTGAATGGCTTTGACCCAGTTCTTAAAGGGACCAGAATGTGAACACTTGCTGGCTAGAACAAATCAAGCCCTCATGGTTCATTGATTCACTCATTCATTCCTTCTTTAATGAGTTCCTACTGTGTGTTAGGCATTAATGCTTGGGGTGCAATGGGAAACAGGATATCGAAGATCTAATGAGAGGAAGAACATATTTAAATCAAGAAAATGCAAGTGTCTTGGGTCCTCATAGGAAGGATCCTTTCCCAAATGTTAAGACCAGGTAAAGATTCCTGGATGAAGCAATGTTGGAATTAAGTAGGTATAGCATGCTCCCTGGTTCAAAATTGGGAAAGGAGTGTGACAAAGTTGTATATTGTCATCCTGTTTATTTAATTTATATGCAGAGTACTTCATGTAAAATGCTGGGCTGGATGAATCACAGGCTGGAAGCAAGATTGCTGGGAAAAATACCAACAATCTCAGATATGTGGATGATTCCACTCTAATTGTAGAAAGTGAAGAGGAACTAGAGAGCCTGTTGATGAAAATGAAAGAGGAAAGTGAAAAAGCTGGCTTAAAACTCAACATTCAAAAGACTAAGATTATGGCATCCGGTCCTATCACCTCATGGCAAAAAGAAGGGGAAAATATAGAAGCAGTGACAGATTTTCTTTTCTTGGGCTCCAAAATCACTGTGAATGGTAACTGCAGCCATGAAATTAAAAGTCACTTGTTTCTTGGAAGAAAAGCTATGACCAACCTAGATAGCATGTTAAAAAGCAAAGACATCACTTTGCTGACAAAAGTCTGTATAGTCAAAACTAAGGTTTTTTCATAGTCATGTATGGATGTGAGAGTTGGACCATAAAGACTAGTGCCGAAGAACTGATGCTTTTGAACTGTGGTGTTGGAGAAGATTCTTGAGAGTCCCTTGGACAGCAAGAAGGTCAAACCAGTCGATCCTAAAGGAAATCAACACAGAATGTTCACTGGAAGGACTGATGCTGAAGCTGAAGTCCTTTGGCCACCAGATGCAAAGAGCTGGCTCATTGGAAAAGACCCTGATGCTAGAAAAGATTGAGGGCAGGTGGAGAAGGGGCAGCAGAAGATGACATAGATAGCATCACTGACTCAATGGGCATGAGTTTGAGGAGATACACCTGGCAAGCTGTAGTCCATGGGGTCACAAAGCGTCAGACATGACTTAGTGACTAAACAACAACAATGACCACTTTCCCCATTGTTTAGAAGGTATGCTCATATTAATGAGGTTTTACTGCTCTCAGAAAAGATGTTGATTCATGAAGGATTCCAGAAGACTGTAGATTCTTTTATGTCATATTCATCAATATATCGATTATTGTCTCAGTACTGAGGTAATGAGAGATGATGATATTGCTGTTTAATCACCTACTGGGAACCAAGTACAACGCAAATGTAAGCACCTCAAATGGATTTTAGTTTGCTTATTACCAGGAAACCTGCATCATTTCTCTGTTTCAGTCTGAATTGAAGCTGTGCTGTTATTGATGGTCTGTGGAGCAATTCCAGTGTGATAGACGCCAGCAAACACACATGGAGTAAACGGTCTTGCTAGGGTCTTCAAATAGCGATCAATGTCTATTTTGTTTGCTCAGCCCTCCCTCTGGCCTGTGGCTGGGCCTCCATCACGAGCGAGCTGGGATGATTAATGATCTCTTGGAGGTATTAATGCCTCACATTTTGGTGCTCTAATTATAGAAGCAGATTGGAGCCAAGCTCTAGAGTGAGTTTGAGATTGAAGGATATTTACAAAGTAGGCAATTGGTCCAACACTTCCACTTCTTTCCATTTCACCATAAATCAGTCGTGAATGATTTTTCTACTATAATTTTTCATAGGTTTTGAACTTGGCTAATGAGCATCCCTGTCTTTGTGAAGCTGTGCTTTTCCTGGCTCTTGTTGGAAAGAAGATGAAGATTTATGAAGGGGCTTGGTGGGAAATAGATTGCATTTCTTCTTCCCCTCTGCTTGCTTTTCCCTCCTCTCCTGTCCTCCAGCCCCGATAAGTCTCAGCTTTCATGGCTGGCATAGAGTACGGGGGAAACAGGAAAGCGCCGATGTGTCTTGACCTAGTTTGCAGTGAGTGTATGATGACAAATAAGCAGCTGAGACTGGATGAAGTAGTGCTGGATTCCACGCTGAGGAGAGTGTACGGAGAAGAGAGTGCATTTGCTTGGGTGGCCCTGATTCTTATTTGCTGAATATGTTGACTTCAGATTTTTAGGAAAAAAACCCAAGGCAGTCCAAGGTATTGCTCCCACCAAAGGAGCTACTTTGCTTGGAAGCAAAGGTCTTAGGAACCTGGGTGTAGGGAGGAGCTTCCTTTGGAAGCCCTCCCCAGGGTGGCCGCCACCCCTCTATAGGCCACGCCCTACACCTGTGCCTGTTGGAAACCTGGCTTGCAAGTCTTGGAAAATCACAGGTTTTTTTGCATTTATATAATTTTTGTTTTTTAAGAATTTCACTATCTGGGAAACAGAGTGGCAGCAAAGAGCTTGTTAAATAGATACTTTACAGAAACTCAAATGGAACAGATGCTCACCTTTGCATTTATACCATAGAAAGTAGAAAGATCCACCAGGGCTTTTGAGATGCTCAGTTGTTTTTCTGTCACTGCAAGGTTGTTTGAAGTGCTAGGTATCAGAGCAATATATTACATTTATAATATATTTAAACTAGGAGGCTCATTTATGAACAGATTTGTATTCCAGTTCTATAAATGTTCCAAAAGAGTGTTCCTCTTCCTTCAGTCCTTCCTGCTTGTCTCCTTGTCTGCCTTTCTTCCTAAAATATCAGACCGCTCAGCTGGTCCTGGGAGGCAGAAAAGGAAGGTGATTTTGAGAATAGATGACTCAGTTCTTGTCCTCAAAGACCTTACACTCTAAGTTTACATCATTGTTCGGACAGCAGAGTTTAAGGAAGAAAAAAGGTTTATTGAGGGTGTTAGGTAGCTGACAAGGTCTTCGGAAAGCCCTGGGAACCCCATTTGGATGCCCCATGGCCAAGTGTAAGAGCTGGAAGGGGTGGGAACCCATCCATAGCCTTGCTCATGACATCAGCCAGGACCTCTGCCATCATTGCCACAGGAGAGAACCCCAACGCCAGGCTGGGAATGCCCATCTCCTCAAGAGCGTCAGTGGTCTTGTGTTGCTTTCTTCATTCCAAAGGTCTGCAGAGTGCATCTTCTTGGCAAAGTCTAAGCCACAGTGGCCATCTAGCCTGCAAAGTCAACTGGGAAATGTAGTTTTTGGTTTCTGCCAGGTAGGAAGTTAGACTAGAAAGGCTGGCATGTATATGGAGAAAATGAAACCATGGTGCAGTAAGTCCTCTACACATGAACGAGCTCTTTTCTGAGAGCACATGCCTAAGTCCAGTTTGTTCGTAAGTCCAACAAAGTTAGCTTTGGTATCGAACTAGCACAATTGGCTATAGAGTACTGTACTATGATAGGTTTATAACAGTTTTTGCAAAATAATACATGAAAAACAAACACAAAAAGTAAACATTCTCATCTTACAGTACAGTGAGTGCTGAAATGTACAGTAGTCCTCACCGTTGCTTTTATGCTTGCTTCCAAACATCCTGGGCTAGAAATAGAGACCCCGTCCTACTGTACTCTCCCCAGTGCTGTTCAGTAAGGCACACAGAGGCCCAGCCGCGTGCAGAGGGTGCACGCATGCGACAGTGCGTGCCAGACACGTGAACGGACTTACATGATTGGACAGGCAGACGCATGTTCTCATCTTTGCAAGTTCACAACTTGAAGGTTCAAATGTAGAAGACTTGTTGTCTCCAATAAGTGAAGGCGTCTGTCTAGGAAGGAGGAGGGGCATTTAGGGAACGCTGGCGAGGGCTGTACTTACAGAGGCTTGAAGTGCTTCATGGTTATGTCAGTATAGGAGAGGGACATGATGCAAAAACACCTTCAAAATCCCAGTGCTTCTCTCTCTCTCTCTCTCACACACACACCCCCCCACATGCAAAGTCTGCTCCATGAATGGGACTGGGTATTAATTTGTGAGGCCTGGTGCAAAATGAAAACATCAGACCCCCTTCCTAACAATTATTCAGAATTTCAGAACATTAGTAGCAGGACATTAAGCCCAGCACACAGTGTGCGGTTTTCTGGGATAGCCTCGGTGTGCTGGTGAAGCTGGCCCTGGGGGCAGAGGGCCCAGGGGTCTCTCCAAGAAGCCTTCTTCTCCTAGGAAACTCAGTGATTCAAGCAGCCTTAATCTGCGGCTCTGCCATCTCCACAAACTTGCTCCATATTTGCCATGACTGGGCAACAAGGCTAGGGGGCCACGCTGGGGCTGTCACGGCCTCAGCCAGAGGTGACACGTCCCCTTCTGCTCCTGTTTTGTTGGTGAGAACTGGTCACCTTGATCGGCTACAGGGAGCCTGGAGGGAGGTCTCCTCTGTGCCCAGGAAGTCAGGGGGCGGACACAGCACAGTGAACCAGCAGTATCTGTCCAGTAGCTCAGAGAGAAGGGCGAGGCAAAGCCAGTAAGTTTGCGCTTTGAGAACACCATCTGTATTTTAATTTTAATCAATCTAAAGTGTGGCTTAAAAATTCAGGAAGTATGTCTGCTTTTCGCCAATCCATTCATTTTGAACAAAGCAATCTCAAAAGAAAAACTATTTTGCTAAATCTAAGTGCTACTAGAATATTTGCTAGTAGCTAATGAAAATTTGAGGGAGTTTGAGTCAAATGCTTTAGAGCAAGAAAAAATATTTCTGTTTAAATCCACATGTCTTGTCTGAAAACACAAATTGTTTTTTTAAAGAAATGTGTATGAGAACTGAGGAAAAATATTCTCTTGAACTTGTTATCTTTTATCAATGAACTGACTCAAATATCTGTGCTCAGACAACAAAACAACATCACTAAAATTATCCTATTTGTATCTGCTTCTGTGAACTGTTCTGAGTTATCTTCACCTGTGCATAGGTAGACTCATGCATGAAGTCTATGACTGAACTTGGGAAACAGGTGCTCAAAAGAAGCTGACCCTTTGTGACACTAACATTGTATATCTATTACTCTGGTACTTCTTTTGTATGATTTTGGCACTTTATTTCATCATACTTTCAAAATAAGGCTTAAGTACTGATAATACCTATGTTGACATGTCTATAGCATCATTCAAACTTAAGATGTTTAACTTAGTAGATGTAGCATGCTTTTATAATGGGCTGTATTTTTGTTCTATTGTGTATTTGGTTTTTGCTTTTTGTGTTTTTTTAATGTCTTTTTTGAATTTATTGGGCTTTCCTGGTGGCTCAGATGGTAAAGAATCTGCCTGCAATGAGGGAGACCTGGGTTTGATTCCTGGGTTGGGAAGATCCGCTGGAGGAGGGCATGGCAACTCACTCCAGTAAACTTGCCTGGAGAATCCCCATGGAAAGAAGACCCTGGTGGGCTACAGTCCATGGGGTCACAAAGAGTCTTGAATTTGTTATTTTCCTTCTATTGCTCCTATTTTTATGCTTTGTTTTTTTGTCCATGAGGCATGTGGGGTCTTAGCTCCCTGACCAGGAATCAAAACTGTACCCCCTGCATTGGAAGGTGAGGTCTTAGCTACTGGACCATCAGGAAAGTCCCTGTTTTTTGTTTTTTATTGGAGAATAGTTGCTTTAAAATGTTGTGTTAGATTCTCCTGTGCAGCAAAGTGAATCAGTTATACGTACACACACATCCCCTCTTTTTTGGACTTCCTTCCCTTTAGGTCCCCACAGAGCACTGAGTGGAGCTCCCTGAGCTGGGCAGCAGGTTCTCTTTAGTTATCTATTTTATATATAGTATCAGTAATGTGTGTATGTCAACCCCAGTCTCCCAACTCCTCGAGCATCCTTTCCCCCACCTGGTGTTCTCTAGTCTGTGTCTATTTCTGTTCTGAAAATCAGATCATCTGTACCATGGCAGTTCTAATCATGAACTAAAACTCAAAAGAGCCAAGTTCATGATGAAGTACAGACAATGAAAGAAGCTCCAGTAAGAGGTGAATGAATGCAATTGACAGTAGACAGGTGAGAATTCCTACTGACAGCTCTGTCTCTCTGTTTCCAGTGAACCCCTACTATTGATGTGCACAATTAATTTACACTCTTTTCATTATACTCCTTTAAATCTAGTCTTTCCCCACCACTTTCTTTTGCCATTTCTTCTACTCTGGGACTGAGTGCGAATACAGTGTTTCATTTTTTCTTTTATTATTCTTATACTTTATTTAGAATGCTTTATGCTATATAGGAAATAAAGCGTGTTCAACTGGAAAGAAAATTAGACTTGAGAACAGATCCTCAAGGTCCCAGTCCAAACACCGTGAACAGCTTTGTAGGTGTCTCTTTCGGCCTTTCCTCATCTGTAACATGAGAATGATGATGACAAGGATTGTAATGAGGAATACACTGGGTAGGATGATGAGTGACTGACTGTTTCTCTGTCTGTTTTGTACCCTAGAATCTGAACCAGAAGTAGGCAAACTGTGACCAAGAGATCCAGTCTGGCTTCTCCCCAGTTTCTGTGATAATGTTTTACTGGCACACAGATTTGGGCTCCCCAGGTGACGCTAAGTGGTAAAGAATCTACCTGCCAGTGCAGAAGATGCAAGAGATGCAGGTTGGATCCCTGGGTGGGGAAAGATCTCCTGGAGTAGGAAATGGTGCCTTACTCCAGTGTTCTTGCCTGGAGAAGCCCACGGACAGAGGAGGCTGGTGGGCTGCAGTCCGTGGAGTCACAAGGAATCAGACAGGACTGAGCACACACACAGGGGTGCACAGATGTGCCGTTGACTTGTGTCTTGCTTTTGTGCTGCAGTGGCTGGATTGAGTGGTCACTGCAGAAACTGTAGCCTGCGAAGTCTAGAGTGTCTGTGATCTACATGGTCACCAAATATCTATTTTAATTTGGGAAAATTTAGTTATATTGCCTGAGAGAGATAAAAGGTTGCCTTTAGAAAATTCTGTACTGTCTACTATACCTAGAAAGTTCCCAAGGAGAGCCTCATCCAGCTTTCAGCCTCTAAGAGAGACATGTAGAGTTAATCATTTCATATTCTTTGAAATACTACCTACAGGGCCACTGCTGGCAGAGGTTGTTATGCGAACACAGATCCATCTCTCCATAGTAGTTCACACAAGGCATTTGCACACATATACACTGCATTAAGACCCGAGCATAATGTATATACTTTAGTTGCTTTATGAAATTGCTCAGTCATCTGGTTGTCTTCCACTGGGTTTACCAGGAAATGTGAAATGGAGAACTGAGCAATTTTCTCATCAGTTTGATCAATGCAGACTGGCAAACTGGATGCCTTTTTTTTTTTTAAATACTCCCCCTGTTGCTGGAATTTATTTATTGCTTTTACTAAATTACTCTGAATTACTCCAATTTTCCAATCTATCTTACCACTGAAGGCTCAGTCTGTTGGAATTTTGCATGTGGTTGTTATGCAGTTGAGGGCTGTTCCTAAAGTGTAAGTGTGTTCAGTGTAGGATTCATGTTTGTTTACCCATCTAGTTGCTTGGTTCTTTTGACCTACAGCCTAAATTTTTCAAATGTCACCTTTAAATCAATCAAGAACCACTGTTGAAACACACAACACACAAAGGAGGGGAGACATTGGAATGAAAGACCCAAAACTGAAGAATTGGGAGAAATCATACTCTATTGACAAAGGGGAGGCTTTAGGAGAAAGAGCCTCTGAGGAGGCACGCAGGTAACAGAAGACCATGAATGGAAACTTTGGGAGAAGCTGTGTAGGATGTGAAATGATGCATAAGTGGTCAGTGCTTCAGAAGGGACCTTTAGTGGGAGAAAGAAAAGAAAGAAAGTGAAGTTGCTCAGTCGTGTCTGACTCTTTGTGACCCCATGGACTATAGCCTACCAGGCTCCTCTGTCCATGGGATTTTCCAGGCAAGAATACTGGAGTGGGTTGCCATTTCCTTCTCCAGGGGATCTTCCCAACCCAGAGATTGAACCCGGGTCTCCCACATTGTAGGCAAACGCTTTACCGTCTGAGCCACCAGGGAAGTCCTTAACGGGAGAGGAGTGATTGTTGAGTTCATGTAGATGGATGAGTAAGAGAGAATGTTTTAAGGAAGGTTAATGACCGAAGCTGCAATACTTTGGCCACCTGATGTGAACAGCAAACTTACTGGGAAAGACCCTGATGCAGGGAAAGATTGAGGGCAAAAGGAAAAGAGGGAAGTAGAGGATAAGATGGTTAGACAGTGCCAGCAACTCAATGGACCTGAATTTGAGGAAATGCCAAGAGATAGTGGAGGACAGAGGAGCATGGTGGGCTGCAGTCCATGGGGTTGCAAAGAGTCAGACACAACTTAGTCACTGAACAACAACAACAGCAATGGCCAGTAAAGTTATATTCTAGAATAACCAGTCTGGGAAAAGAAAACTGGATGTGAATTACAACATGGTCCCGGTGGAAGAGGAGATCTTGAACTGGTTCCCTCTGATCCTACTTTGGTTAGACGTGCACATTTTCTCATCATGCTGCCACTGTCTCCTCCTGTGTTCAAGAATCCTTCAAGCTGTAGGGGTTAATGAATGTCCTAATTATTAAACAAGGAATGGGAAGTGGAGTGGGAAGAGGGGATCAGGAGCAAAGTTACAGGACCAAATAGATGTCATCATCGAGGGACATCAGCAGGCCTCATGTGTCCTCGGTGGCATTAAGAAAGAGATGTCCAGATGTTGGCTTCTCAAAGCCCTGGATTCTGGTCACAGATGCTGCATGCTTCAGGGAGGATGTTGGTTTCTGAGCCTCATGCCTTCCTGCTTACACATCTCCTCTCCTTCCTTTTATGCTCATGTATGCCCATGTTTACATTCTGACTTGGTAGCTTTTGAATGTACAGTGAAGTAGTTTTGCAGTCTGTTGTCAGGTTTCCCCCAAAGTGACTCATTCATATTCCAGAAAGAGCCTTAGAAGTTCTGAGGAAGGAATTTCATGCAAAGAATAATGCCTTAAAATACTGTAACCTGCCCAAAGCAGTCATTAGACTTGATGATGTAGAGTTTATTGATGGCTTCTGACACTGAACTGGAGGAAGCCATGTCTCAGGACCAAGATTCATACAGTGTTCAGAGGGCTTTCTTATGGGTTTGTTGGTTAGCTGTTTCTAGATATGAAGTTTTAAGTGACTACAGAAAGGCAGTGGGCCATCCCAGGGTGATGGCAGAAGACCACACGCCGGCCCACGTCTCAGTCGCTCAGCTCAGCAGACATCTGTCACAATTAAAGCGGAGAACCTGGGACTAACAGAGGAAGAAGCGGGTCAGGTCCAAAGGACTGAGATAGACGTCTTTGGCCAGCGGGTAGGAAAAGTTCCTGCAGAGAAGTTTTGCAAGTGAGTGACATCTTTTGAAAGCCTTCCTGCAAGTGACCTTTCTCAGTTGCAAGGGACTTTCCATAATTCGATAAGTGGATGCCTGAGGAGGTAGTAGTTAACTTGTGTCTTGAAGGAAATATAGGTTAGCTTGGTAACTCAGAGGGAATATAAGGTCATTCTAATTAAGAGGATTTACTGAATGATGACAGAAGTGGTCTAAGTCTGGTGTATCCTGAAGACTCTGAGCAAACTGGCATATTCAAATCAAAGCTTTCCAGGAGCGGGTATGTGTTCTGCGGGTCTCAGTGCAACTTTTGACTTTGTGTCTTGTGCTTTTCTTCAAGTGTAAGTGCATAAGCTGTTTGCCAAGTTAGGTTATAAACTTGAAGGCTTAGCCTCCATCTTTTATCTGAAAGGACAGACCACGTTAGTGAAATTAGAGCAACTTTAGTACAGTTTTAACAAAATTCTGTAATTCTTTTGTCTTCCTTCCCTTACCTCGCCATAGGGTTTCTTGACCAAGATCTGTACAGATTTTTATGTACACACAAATCACTTGAGGATTGTTCAGAATGCAATCTTCTACCACTTATATGTGGAATCTAAAAAATGGTATAATGAACTTATTTACAAAACAGAAACAGACTCACAGACATAGAAAATAAACTTAGCAAAGAGGAAAAGGGGGAGGAATAAATTAGGAATTTGGGATTAACAGATGCACACTTCTATATATAAAGTAGATAATGAGCAAGGACCTACTGTATAGTACAGGAAGCTATATTCAATATCTTGTAATAACCTATAATGGAAAAGAATATAAAAAGAATATAGATATATACTATATGAAAACTGAAAGAAAGCAAGTGTTAGTCATTCAGTTGTGTCTCTTTGTGACCCCGTAGATTGTAGCCTGCCAGGCTCCTCTATCCATGGAATTTCCCAGGCAAGAATACTGGAGTGGGTAGCCATTCCCTTCTCCAGGGGGTCTGCCCAAGCCTGGGATTGAACCTGGGTATCCTGCATTGCAGACAGATTCTTTACTGTCTGAGCCAGCAGGGAAGCCTAAATATGTATATATGTATAACCAAATCACTTTGCTGTACCACCTGAAACTAACATAATGTTGTAAATCAGCCATAGCTAAGCAAAAAGCAAAGTGCAGTTTCTGGTTCAGTAGGTCTAGTGGGGGAAAGGCCTCAGAGTCATGCTGATGATGCTTGTCTGAGGACCATAGTTTGAGTAGAAATTGCTCAATGAAGGGGAAGGTGAGTGGTAGCATAAAAGGGTTGAGCTTTATAACCAGGGAGGCCTAGGTGATTTGAATTCTGCCTCTGAGATTTATGATGACTTGAAATTTGTGTGATGTGGACAAGTTATTTAGGCTCTGTGAGCATTGTTTCTTTACATGAAAAGTGAGAATAATAACTGCCTTAACATGTGTGATTCTAACATATGTACTTCCTCCCACTTCTGTCTTATTTACCCTTTTATCGGTGCCAAGCACAGAGCCTGATGTATCATAGATAATCCATAAACATGTAATGAATGAATGAGTGAATTAATTAATTACCAAAAATAGACCAGGTTGTATATTTTAGGATGTAAATAGAATATGCAGCAGAGTGTCTGACCCTAAGAGACATTTTCTTTTTTTTTTAATTTTTAAAAATTTACTTATTTTAATTGAAGGCTAATTACTTTACAATATTGTAGTGGTTTTGCCATGCTTTGACATGAATCAGTCATGAGTGTACATGTGTTCCCCATCCTGAACCCCCCTCCCACATCCCTCCCCATCCCATCCCTCAGGGTCTTCCCAGTGCCCCAGCCCTGAGCACCCTGCATCATGCATCGAACCTGGACTGGTGATCTGTTTCACATATGATAATATACGTGTTTCACTGCTATTCTCTCAGATCATCCCGCACTCACCTTCTCCCACAGAGTCCAAAAGTCTGTTCTTTACATTTGTGTCTCTTTTGCTGTCTCGCATATAGGGTCATTGTTACCATCTTTCTAAATTCCATATTTGTGTGTTAGTATACTCTATTGGTGTTTTTCTTTCTGACTTACTTCACTCTGTGTAATAGGCTCTGGTTTCATCCATCCATCCTCATTAGAACGGATTGAAAGGTATTCTTTGTAATGGCTGGGTAATACTCCATTGTATATATGTACCACAGCTTTTTTATCCATTCATCTGCCGATGGACATCTAGGTTGCTTCCATGTCCTGGCTATTATAAACAGTGCTGCGATGAACATTGGGGTGCACGTGTCTCCTAAGAGACGTTTTCATAAATGATGGTCACTTCCCTATCTGTTCTCTCTCCCTCTGAAACCAAAAGCTGAATCTGGGTGCATCTCTCAAACTGTTGAGGCAACAAAACATAAAACAGGTGCTCTCTTTGTGATCCTTCAGTGAAATAACAGTCACACTTGGATGATGGAAGGAGGATAGATGTTTGAGGGAGCAGTTTCACAATGTTATTGTTACACATACATGGACCAAGGTACAGTTGGCAATCCCTTCTCACAAACTGATCATCAGAATCTGTGTATGTGTCTTACCTGCTGCTGGACCCCTGGGAGGAAAGCAATTGTGAAAAAATGAAAAGCTTTTTAGAATTCTGTGGATTCATAAAAGACTGAAGCCAGGAATACAGCTGATCTTGGAAATTCAATTTTGACAGATCTGGCTCACCAATTCATAGAACCCTGTGTCTCAAAAATGTCGAAATTTGAGTTTAGCAAGTTTAATCTTTTCGACTTATACAACAGTTGTTAAATAGTTAACATTAATTCACATATTACTATGAGTTCTTCAGGCAGTCTGTCTACCAGATCTAATCCCTTGAATCTAAGACATTTGCTCCTTGGAAGGAAAGCTATGACAAACCTAGACAACATATTACAAAGCAGAGATATTACTTTGCTAACACAAGTCTGTATAGTCAAAGCTATGGCTTTTCCAGTAGTCATGTATGGATGTGAGAGTTGGACCATGAAGAAGACTGAGTGCCGAAGAATAGATGCTTTCGAATTGTGGTGTTGGAGAAGACTCTTGAGAGTTTGGACAGCAAGGAGATCCAACCAGTCCATCCTAAAGTAAATCAGTCCTGAATATTCATTGGAAGGACTGCTGTGGAAACTGAAGCTCCAATACTTTGGCTACCTGATGCGAAGAGCTGATTCACTGGAAAAGACTCTGATGCTGGGAAAGATTGAGGACCAAGAGAAGAAGAGGGTGACAGGATGAGATGGTTAGATAGCATCACTGACTCAAGAGACTTGAATTTGAGCAAACTGGTAGAGGGAGATAGTGAAGGACAGTGCAATCCATGGAGTCGCAAAGAGTTGGTCATGACTTAGCGACTGAACCACAACAATATGAATAGTTTGATTAATCAGAGTGCTTTCCTCACTTTCAATCAGTCAATAGCATTTGGTGAGTACCGGCCATGTATAGGGGCTGAAGGAGTTGCAGATCAATCTCATCATATCTTAGGCAGGAAAGCTTGGGCAGTTTCTGAGTTAATAACGATGAGTGAGCCCATGAGCTGGCTGGGTCATCAGGTAGATGGGACAACCATTGGTTCTAAGAGCAGTCAACCACACTAGTGGCAACTGAGGTGGTTGGGGGGCAAATTAGTGCTGTGGGATTAAGAGATACATACTGTTATGTATAAAGTGGATAAGCTACAAGGATATATTATACAGCTCAGGGAATTACAGCCATCAGGTCAGTTCAGTTCAGCTGTTCAGTCATGTTCAACTTTTTGCGACCCCATGGACTGCAGCACGCCAGGCCTCCCTGTCCATCAGCTCCACCAACTCCCGGAGTTTACTCAAACTCATGTCCACTGAGTCAGTGATGCCATCCAACCATCTCAACCTCTGTCGTCCCCTTCTCCTCCCACCTTCAATCTTCCCCAGAATCAGGGGTTTTTTTTCAAATGAGTCAGTTCTTCGCATCAGGTGGCCAAAGTGTTGGAGCTTCAGGTTCAGCATCAGTCCTTCCAATGACTATTCAGGACTGATCTCCTTTAGGATGGACTGGTTGGATCTCCTTGCAGTCCAAGGGGCTCTCAAGAGTCTTCTCCAACACCACAGTTCAAAAACATCAATTTTTCGGCGCTTAGCTTTCTTTATAGTCCAAATCTCACATCCATACATGACTTCTGGAAAAACCATAGCCTTGACTAGATGGACCTTTGTTGGCAAAGTAATGTCTCTGCTTTTTAATATACTGTCTAGGTTAGTCATAACTTTTCTTCCAAGGAGTAAGTGTCTTTTAATTTCATGGGTGCAGTCACAATTTGCAGTGATTTTGGAGCCCAAAAAAATCAAGTCTGTTACTGCTTCTACTGTTTCCCCATCCATTTGCCATGAAGTGTTGGGACCAGATACCATGATCTTAGTTTTTTGAATGTTGAGCTTTAAGCCAACTTTTTCACTCTCCTCTTTCACTTTCATCAAGAGGCTTTTTAGTTCTTCTTTGTTTTCTGCCATAAGGGTGGTGTCATCTGCATATCTGAGGTTATATTTCAGCCGGCAGTCTTGATTCCAGCTTGTGCTTCATCCAGCCCAGCATTTCTCATGATGTACTCTGCATATAAGTTAAATAAGCAGGGTGACAATACACAGCCTTGATGTACTCCTTTTCCTATTTGAAATCAGTCTGTTGTTCCATGTCCAGTTCAAACTGTTGCTTCCTGACCTGCGTACAAATTTCTCAAGAGGCAGGTCAGGTGGTCTGGTATGCCCATCTCTTTAAAAGAATTTTCCACAGCTTGTTGTGATCCACACACTCAAAGGCTTTGGCATAGTCAACAAAGCAGAAACTGGAACTCTCTTGCTTTTTCAATAATCCAGTGGATGTTGGCAATTTGATCTCTAATTCCTCTGCCTTTTCTAAAACCAACTTGTACATCTGGAAGTTCACAGTTCACAGCTGAAGCCTGGCTTGGAGAATTTTGAGCATTACTTTGCTAGTGTGTGAGATGAGTGCAGTTGTGCAGTAGTTTCAGCATTCTTTGGCATTGCCTTTCTTTGGAGTTGGAATGAAAACTGACCTTTTTCCAGTCCTGTGGCCACTGCTGAGTTTTCCAAATTTGGTGGCATACTGAGTTCAGCACTTTCACAGCATCATCTTTCAGGATTTTGTAATAACTTATGCAGTGTAATCTGTAAAAATACTGAATCTCTTTGTGTTCCGGGAAAACCCAATTATGAGTCCACGTTGGATCTGTTTCTTTTTCTTTCACCTTTGCTTCCAGTTGCTTTTGTTCACTGAAAGGATACTGTTAATACATAATGGCCTGCCGTGGGGAGCCCTGCCCCTCTGCCTGAATGTTAAACCAAAACCTCTTTGTTCAGGACCCTGTCCACCTGTGAATAGCTACAGGAAGGAAGAAATTAACATGTCCCCTCCCCAAGGTTGGGCTTCCCTAGCAGCTCAGTTTTATGTAAAGAATCTACCTGCATTGCAGGAGACCCTGGTTCGATTCCTGGGTCGGGAAGATAATGCTGGAAAAGGGATAAGCTACCTACTCCAATATTCTTGGGCTTCCCTTGTGGCTCAGCTGGTAAAGAATCTGCCTGCAATGGACAAGACCTGGGTTTGATCCCTGGGTTGGGAAGATCCCCTGGAGGAAGGAAAGGCTACCCACTCCAGTATTCTGACCTAGAGAATTCTATATAGTCCATGGTGTTGCAATGAGTTGGACATGACTGAGCGACTTTCACCTTCCCCAAAGTTGGCCATTTTAGGAGATATTTGCAAGATTAATGACCTTTTTACTTTACTTCCTCACCTCCCCGCTCTTGTTCTCTAAAAGAAACTGGCGTCTAGACCCTGATAAGATGTTTATTTTAAGACATTAGCCTGCCCTCTTCTCAGCCAGGTTTCCGAATAGAGTCGTATTCCTTGCCTCCACACCTCATCTCTTGGATTTATTGACCTTTTATGTAGCAAGCAAATTGAGCTTGGACTTGGTAACATATGAACTGAAACTGGTATAATATTGTAAATCAACTATAAGTCAGTAAAAAAATAAAGATAAAAAATAGTCAGCCATATTAAGATTAGAAGTCCTTAGAAATGTGAATGGAGCTTCCCAGGTGTAGTTGAGCTGGTAAAGAATCTACCTGCAATGTAGGAGACTTGCGTTCGATCCCTGGGTTGGGAAGATCCCCTGGAGAAAGGAAGGGCCATCCTCTCCAGTATTCTGGCCTGAAGAATTCCATGGACTGTATACTCCAGGGAGTCACAAGGAGTGGGGCATGACTGAATTAGCCACTTTGAGTTTCACTTTTTTCAGAAATGTGAATAGCATGAGTTGAAGTACCACCACTTTGTGTTTTTGTAGCTGTAAGGGAAATATTGAAAAGTGGTAGAGGGGGAGAGGGGAATAAGTCAAAAACACTGTCAAAAGAAATTTTCTTGTCCTGGAGCAACAGTCTTTCTAGAGATCTTGTCCCAGGAAATCAGTCTTTTCTCATTAGAAAAAGTGAAAGTGAGAAATAATTGCTCTTTCTATTTAATAAATTAGAGCAGAAAGACTTCTCAGGGTTATATAAGAAATAAACCATGAATGATACACTATTTTTCCGGAAGGCTAAGGGTAGAGCTGAAGGGGCCAAGTACAAGGAAACTCATTTTCAAATGGGAAAATGTGGTCTTGAGAGTAGGTGCAAGAAACAGGCAAGAAGGCAGGAAACCAGGAGGAAATGAAACATGGCCTGAGGCAAATGGAACTCATCTAGAAGCAGAGGAAGAGGAGGGGGTTGAAGGGACAGGGAGTGGGAGGACAGAGGGAGAGAGAACCAGGAGGGCAGACTGCGTCTCAGAGGAGCCATGCGTCTGTCCTCTGTTAAGCAGAGCGGATATACACTAAGGGGTCTTCCCATTGTCCTCCATACATTTTAGGCGTGTGGGAGGGGCCTTCTTACCATGTAGGTTTGGTTCAAAGGTGGCTAAAGACTGATGATCTAGGAATGATCTCTAGATCTAACAACTCAGGATTTTCTGACTTTTATCATCTCTCTAATAGGGAAGGATTGATGATGAAAAGCAAAGCAACACTTCTAGTTTATGCTTCCAATTAACTGAGAAACATACTGTACTTGCTTAGTAATCTGTATGTAATGTGATTTGATGATGTGCAATTAGCACTTGTATCTCCAAAATCTTGTTAATCTCATGCACACATTGTTTAGAAGAGGAGTCCCTGAATTCATGTTGACTCACTGAACCACCAGCTTCCTAGAGTGGCATGGAGATGAAATAGGAAATGGACTAAGGTCCTGGAAGAACTGCTACATGTGATGTCCCCAATAAGTCACATGTTTGTAAATGACCATAATTCAGACAGGTTATGAGCTCGGTGTTGGCATTTGATTTTATTGGATTGGGTAATGTAGAGACTCACCCTCTTGTAGTTCCAGCAAAGTAAAGATGGTTTAATAGACTGGTACACATAAGGAGGTACCGAAATGCTTCAAAGGGTTTTGGTAAAAATGAAATGAATCCTCTCAGTGGCATATTATGGAGTAGGGAGGACCCTGGGGGAAGGAGGGAAGGAAGGGCAGGGTGATGGTGAAGAGCCAGGTAATTCCTTCTGAGCCAACTGTAGGGTGAGTTATTGATGATGCTGGGTTAGGAAAGGAGGCACAGAGAGAGGATCGACAGGCAGACAAAATTACGGTGCTGACCAGAAACTCTTTTCTGTAGCTCAGAATGCTGACCCCACAGTTCCCTGGAAGTTGGATGGGTCTTCTAGGTAAAATGAAGGAAACAGTGTAAACCTTCTCTCAACTTAATAATTAAGAGTGCCTTTTAAGAAGAACTTTCAGTGAAGTCTAGAATGACTAAAATAATCTATTAATAATTCCTATAATTTTATCTTTGCCAATGTTATTTTAATAGAAAACCCATTTACAAAAATTTTGGCATTGTATTTATTTGTTTAATTGGAGTATAACTGCTTTACAATGTTGTGTTATTAATAGTCTCTGCTGATGAGTAAATCAGCTATATGTATACATATATCCCTCCCTCTAGATCCTCCCTGCCCCCCATCTCAGCCCTCCAGGTCATCACAGAGACAGAGCCCCGAGCTGAGCTCCTGTGCTATAGTGACTCCCCCTACCTGTTTCACACGCGGCAGTGTAAACGTTGATATGTCAGGGCCACTCTCTCCTTCCCCCACTGTGTCCTGAGTCCCTTCTTATGTCGGTGTCTCTGTTGCTGTCTTGCAGATAGGTTCCTCAGTATTAACAGTAGCAAACAGTTCATGTTTTACCGATGGCTAGCCGTAGCTCACTGTACTGTAGGGCCCTTTTCCTTGAAGGAACTGACAGTATTAGAGAAGGAGCACAGAAGCCACTAGAGGATGTGAAGCGTCTTCTGATAAGCGGCTGCCACCGCGCGCTGCACCCGTGGTCAGGGCTCCGCGCGCTGCCCCAGTCCTCCCGGCCCTGGAATCCGCAGGAGCTGCGTCTCCTCCTCCTGTTAATTTCAGGACAGGTTGGTGCCGATAGTATTCTGACAGAGGTCAGCAACTGTCTCAAATAACGTTGTGTTATATCCGGCACATTAGAAAAAAAAGCCGGAAGCAGTTACTGAATTGTTTTCATCTGGCAAATAATGGAGGTTGGTTTTTGACCTGTCGTTATGCCCATAAATAGTTAATCCCATTATTGTGAAGAAAATGAAGCTATTAGCCTTATTTATAGAAGGATATTTTAAAAGACTGAACAATTGGGGCCAGAGAACACTTTCTCAGGCTTTTAAACACAATTAGATTTTCAACTAAGAAGCTGAGAATGAAAATTGCTCTTCTAAATGTAACTTGAACATGTTATTTTGTATATCATTATCTGTACGGGAACAATTATAAGAACCATATATTTTGAAGCCAGATGATTTTCCTGAATTGTGTGCCTTTTTTAACCCATTCAACTAGACATTCTGAGACCCCCAGGTCTTATCCTGGTGTCATTTGTCAGAATTATATCAAAAGCTTAGTGTGCATGCTCTCATGTTATCACCTGGGGTAATACCTTCAAGCCCTAAATGAAATAAACACATATAGTTGTCATTTATATGTTCACCTCTTTAGTTTGTCTTTTCCCCACTATTCTTTACCGTTCTCAGTAAACAAAGTGGTACTTGCGTGACTTCCAGGACTTTGAACAGTCTAAGAGAATGTTAGAATAATTTTTGACATTTCAGGGCTTGACACACTTGACTAATGATGTCCTTGATAACACAGGATGTGTTTGCTGCTTGAAAGCTCTAATGTACTTACAATTGATGGAGGGAACTAATCTCCTTGGGGTGACAAGTCAGTTTATAGTGAGTTAGTTGCACACTCAAACTCTGTTTTCAAGACAAGCCAGGATTTTATTTTCCTGCCCAGAATAGTGAATGCATGATTGGATCCCCTAGTTAACTGAAGGCTTTCCTCCTGGTGTACAGGGTATTTTGTTTCTGGGTGCATTTCTCAGAGTAACTATCTGCCGTTCAGCATCGTCTGTCCGCGGGGATGAGGTCACCTGTCACAACCGTGAGTGGCCTGGCGTGTGCATCAGAGGTTGGCTGAAAGGCTCTGCAGTGCTGATCCCTGACTCCTTCCCCGCCCCCTGATGCTGAGTTACTGTAAGGCCACCATACATGTTTTTGGCCTTAACGTTCAAGTCCTTTGTCGCATTAGCTGAGCATAGCATCTGTCTCTCCGCTTTTCCTGCCGCACTTCAATCTCTAGAAAATTTACAGCTGTCTTTGCTGTGATTTTTTTCCCCCACTGATTCTGACCTCCTGAAATGCCTTCTGTCCTCCCGAATCCAGTACACCCACAAGTCCTACGCTTTCTCTGAAGCCGCCCCTGACCAGCTTAGGCACCACCTTGGCTGAACTAAAACTGTGTTCTCAGCACCCGGACTGTCTTATCCTGTTGTTTCTCTGTTCTGTTGTAATCCAAGTTCTTCTGGGCTTCTCAGAGGTAGGTTCCACAATTGTGTGCATCACTTCCTTATCCAGTATATGTTTATATATGGTTGAAGCAGTTGGGCAAATTGAAAATTATTAATCTGAGTCCATCTCTTTACCTTTATGTTAGCCTGATACCCTAAACTGGAAGATTGTAAGCTTGTTGCGGACAGGGACCACGGTAAAGTAAAGATGTAACTTAATCTTCAGCACCCAGATGCTGTAGGCACTCCACACTGTGTGTTGAACTTAACTGAATTATCTCTATATATACATGCCTGTTTTAAAGATATTGAGAAAGAATCATATTTCATATGCCTATGAAAAGGCTATGAAAAGATATTTTATAGCCTTCCTTGATGACTTGGCTTCTGAACATTATTTGTGTGTAACTGAAGCTGTCCTAGCTGAGATGGCTTCTGTTTTGGCATTGGCAAAACCTTAGGCTATTGATGGTGGCTTGACTTAATCACCCATTCTAATGAGAGTTGCATTATTCATGTACACAGCCTCCCAGCTTAATTTAAATACTTTAAAATAAAATGACAAATATCCCAAGATACTTTAAATCCTATGAGAGGGGCAGATCCAACTGACAGCTGCAAGCATGGCTCCTATGATGAAATCTTCACATGGGGGTGTGCGGGGGCATTTCCACATTTCTGAGTCTGAATCTCAGCTTTATCTAGAGAATGCTAGACTCACTGACCAAAAGAGAATAAAGGTAAAGTCATTTGACTGATCAGCCTGACAGTATTTCTCTATATTAACCGGTGGATACACAGCCTCCGTCACCCCTCTCTGCTGACAGTCCCCACGTTTACTGCCCAAAGCCTGTTTGGAACGTGATGTGGTTGGTGGCTTATGAACAATGTTGTGACATGGTGTTAAAACTCATAAAATGTGATTTTTCATTTGCCCTGCCATGATCAGGGACATTCCATCCATCTCTGAGAATAAATCCACCAAGAACAGACACATCTTCAAATATCCAGGTGGCAAGATGTTCATTTCCATTGTCCTTTAAATGTAAGTATAGATGTAAATACTGAGGAGAATGTGCTGTTATTAAAATTCTGTGAAAAGGAGAGCAGGGTTGGGGAACATGTAGCCTCTTCCTCCCCATCCCCCCACAGCCATATCCTCATTGGTCTCCATCACCTAAAGAGACACTTCTTAAGCCTCAGACCTGAGAAATTTGTTGGACATAGTATGTAGCCTGGATTGTACACTCAAGTAAACACACTCTGTGTGTTCCCCAAAAGGCCAATATTTATATATCAAGCTCACCAAGTTAAATTTACTTTCCCGCATTAAGCCTGCATGATGAATGGCTTTATCTTGCCTATTACTGCCTGTTAAATCATAAATCCCCAGGCGGGAGAAAGAGGAAAAATGACTTCTATGAAGAAAACCACTGTGGGACAGACTATTACCATTTAAGATGGTTACACAGAACCACATTTGCTAACAATAATATGCAAAAGACCTGGGAAAACCCATTTACTCTTATTTTCCTTCCATTTCAATTTCTGTTGCTAACAACAACCAAAAAGGAATGTTGATACAGGAAGAGATATTCTAATGACTAACCCAATATTTCCATTCCCTTATTTTATTACCTCCATTATGCAGTATTCCTGGAACCAATTTCACTTATATTCGTATTTGTTAGATGAGTACAGGGGCGGCTGAGTAAACCTGAGTGAGTGTGAGTGTTCCCGGAGGAAGGCCCTTCTGCTGGCGGGGTCCCTGCCTGCTGCTCAGGCCTCAGGACACCCCCAGTTCCTCAGAGGCTCCCTGCCGTGGGGGGCGGGGCTCTGGTCTCTAAACCACACTTCCATGCAGGTCTGTATTTTGTTTAGGTAACTCTTTTAATCTGCTTTCTACTAAAGGTATTTAAGTAGTGTTAGTGGTCGCTGGAAAGGGCCTTGTTCAATTTGAAAACTACCTAGATACGGAAACAACCTTCATGTCCTTTGGCAGATGAATGGATAAAGACATATACCACCCATAAAAAAGAGTGAGATCATGCCGTTTGCAGCAAGACGAATGGACCTAGAGATGGTCATACTAAGTCAGAAAAAGAAAGACAGTTACCATATGATATGAGTTATATGTGAAATTTAAAATGTGACACAAATGGACTTATCTATGAAATAGAAACAGACTCACAGACAGAGAGAACAGACTTCTGGTTACCAAGAGGCAGTGGTGTGGGGGAGGGATTGTTTGGGAATTTGAGTTAGCAGATGCAAGCTATTATATATAGAATGGGCAAACAGTAAGGTCCTGCTATATGGCAGAGGGAACTACATTGAATCTCCTGTGATAAACAATAATGGAAAGGAATATGCAAAAGGGTATGTATCTGTGTAACTGCGTGACTTTGCTGTTACAGCAGAAATTAACAGAACATTGTAAATCAACTACACTTTAATACATTTAAAAAAAAATACCGACATGGTGTTTTTTATGCTTCTTTGCATTCCACAAAGTGGAGCATAGTGCATTTAGAAGGTGGGTTAGCACCAGGTGACCATATAATTTATAGACCAAACCAGACAGATTGAGAGCAAAGGAGCAGTATTAGAAATTATGCTGGGACGGCAGGTATAAGCCATGGTACTCCTGGGCAAACCAGATGTGTGGGCTTCTTAGGAAGCATGAATAACTGTGGTTTAAATAAGATTGGAATGTGAGGGACTTCCCTGGTGGCTCAGTGGATAAGAGCCCACCTGCCAATGCAGGGGACACGGGTTTGATCCCTGGCCCAGGAAGATTCCACACGCTGCGGGACAGCTGAGTCTGTGTGCCCTAACTGTCGAGCCTGTGCCCTAGAGCGTGGGAGCTGCAACTTCTGAACCTCCCTGCCGCAGCTGCTGAGGCCCGTGCACCCCAGGGCCCAGGCTCCACCGCAAGAGACGCCACCACAAGGAGAAGCCTGCACGCCCCAAAGAAGAGTAGCCCCCACTTGCTGTGGAAAGAGAAAGTCTGTGCCTAACAACAAAGGCTCAGTGCAGCCAAAAATAAGTAAATAAATAAAAATTATATATGCATATATAAAGATTGAAATGCGAGTGAGATTGTGCAGAGGGCACTGTGTTTGGTTCTATTTTCTGATACCTAAGAACAGACCTAGCAGGATATTTTGAATACATGCTTCTTAGTATTTCTTTTAGGGTTACACACTGAAGGACAAGTGAATAAACATGGATAGCAAATTTTGGGGTTGTTCAGACTCCAGTCTGGCAGCTGAGAATACAAATAAGATATGTGGTTTCTACTGTATTGGTTTACACTGTGTACTGGCTGCACTCGGGAAATAATTGTTTATAGCTTAGCATGATGGCTGTGTGCATGTCTGTCTTTGTAACTAGATGAAGAACAACTTCCCAGCAGAAGGTGTTTGTTATTTATGTTTTTAAAATATTTATTTGCTTGTGGATGCACTGGGTCTTCGTTACCGTGCAAGCTTTTCTCTAGTTGTGGTGTGTGGACTTCTCACAGCTGTAGCTTCTCTTGGTGCGGAGCACAGGCTATGGGGTACCCAGGCTTCAGTAGTTGCGGCTTGCCACCTCTAGAGCATGGGCTTAGTGGTGTTGGTACATGAGCTTAGCTACCCCATGGCATGTGGGACCTTCCCAGACCAGGGATTGGACCTTGTCCCCTGCATTGGCAGGTGGATTCTTAATCACTGGACCACCAGTGACGTCCCTGTTATTTATATTTGTGTCTCCTACAACATATGTTGTACAACAGTCAAACACTGCACTGGGAAATTGTGTGGAGTTTTGGAAGACTTTACTAGTTCAATCTATGCTCAGTAGAGCTTCTTCTATAAAATTCTTGACTGGTGGAACTCTCCACTCAGGAGAAACTTACAAAAGAAGCCATCCAGTTTTTTAATTGTTCTATGTATGGGAAAACATCCCTTTAACTTGAATGAAAACTACACCTTGTTATAGCTATGATTTGATCTAACATATTTCTTGAATGCTCACCAATACAGGGCATGGCGAATCCACCCACTAATCTTCACTTGTCCTTCTGAATCTACCCAGAATAAACCTCATCCCCTTCTTTTAAAGTAGCTGAAGTCTGCTGTCATGGGCTACTGAGTTTGCTCTTATAAAGCCTTGGCTTTACCAGGGCTTCAAATTCTTTCTCTTAAGACTTACTTTCTAGGCTTAATTGCCAATCTGTTCATCTTTGAAATTATCTCACTTTGAAAGTCTTTCTTAAAAAAGGATACCCTCACACCAGTCAGAATGGCCATCATTAAAAAGTCTGCAAGCAATAACTTTGGGAGAGGGTGTGGAGAAAAGGGAACACTCCTACGCTGTTGGTGGGAATGTAAATTGGTGTAGCCGCTATGGAGAATAGTATGGAGGTTTCTTTAAAAAATCTACAAATAAAGCTGCCATATGATCCTGCAATTCCACTCTTGGACATTTATCCAGAGAAAACCATAATTTGAAAATATTCATGCATCCCAGTGTTTATTGCAGCACTGTTTACAATAGCCTGGACATGGAAGCAACCTTAATGCCCATCAACAGAAGAATGGATAAACAAGATGTGGTACATATATATACAATGGAATAGTACTCAGACGTAAAAAGAATGAAATAATGCCATTTGCAACAACACAAATGGACATAGAGATTATCATACTAAATAAGTCAGAGGAAGACAAATATCATATGATATCACTTATATGTGGAATCTAAAATATTACACAAGTGAATTTATTTAGAAAAGAGAAACAGGCTCATAGAAATAGAAAGCAAAGAGTTAGCAAAGGGGGATGTAGCAGGGAGAGGTAAATTAGGAGTTTGGGGTTAATATATACATGATTATATATAAAATATATACAGGACCAGCTGTATAGCACAGGGAATTCCACTTAATGTTTCATAATATTTTATAAAGGGTAGAATCTGAAAAGAATATATATATATATGTGTGTGTGTGTATATATATGAAACTGAATCAATTTGTTGTACACCTGAAACTAACACATTGTAAATCAACTATACTTCAATTAAAAAAAAAAATTTAAAGGGTCATGCCATTCAGAGCGAAATCTGCCAGGTGAGGTCTGAGCAATGCTCTTGATAGCAGTTTATTACCAAGGCCGCCATCCAGCTGTCAGGCTGCAAACTGTGCAGTGATGCTGCCAAGAGTGGTGGAGGGAGGCCAGGCTCCAGCCTGCGTTCCGCCCGCTCAGTCACGTGCTCTGGCTGTGGGCTGCATCTTCGCAGAGGCAGGGCCTCCATTGTCTCATCAGCAGAAAGGCATGGTATGGCCTGCCAATGCCAACTCTGACCCCTTCTCACCTTGCTCACCTTCTAGACTCTGTACGTCTTTAAAACACTGCCCAAAATTTCCTACTGTGTTTGGGCAAGCGTATCATTCAAGCATCATTTTGACCTTGTGGCTACTGAAGGTCCCTGGATCTCATTCATGGGAGCTTCTGTTCAGCCAGATTCCTGCTTTTGTATCTGACACTGATATATGTCATTGAAAAGGGTAAAAACTTTTTGCAGCTTATACAGACTTTCTTCCACATTGACTTGAAGTCATTAATCAACACCCTTTGGGAATATTGTTTTCAACCAATAGTTAATCCATCTCACTCCTAATCATTTCTCTACCTTTTTTAAAAGGATATCTTGAAATGGTAAAATCTTTTGCTGAGCTTGTCATTTTATGTCCCTGAATCAGCCAGATTTGGTAACCTTATCTAGGTAAACAGATATTAATTCTTGGCAATCATTGTTCTTTTGAAACAGCCACAATTTATTTAATATACACATTAGAGCTTTTTATTTTTTTTTTGAAGTATAGTTGATTTCTCCCTTCCTGGTAGCTCAGATGGTAAAGAATCTGCCTGCAATGAAGGAGACCTGGGTTCAATCCCCGAGTCGGGATGGTCCCCTGGAGAAGGGAATGGCAACCCACTCCAGTATTCTTGCCTGGAGAATTCCATGGACAGACCATGGGGTCGCAAAGAGTGAGACATGACTGAGCGACTAACACTTTAACTTTTCACTTTCACTTCACATAGTTTATTTGCATTGTTGTGTTAATTTCTGCTTACAGGAAAGTGACTCAGTTATACAGACATATGTATACACACACACACACACACACACACACACATTCTTTTTTATATTCTTTTCCAGTATGGTTTATTATAGGATATTGAATAGAGTTCCCTATGCTACACAGTAGTACCTTGTTGTTTATCCATTTCATATGTAATAGTTTGAGGTTAGTAGATGCATATTAGAATTTAATTAAGGCTTTATGTCAAACTCACCAATTTCTGGAGTCTGTTTTATCCCCCCATTGCTCATCCCACTCCCTTTGTAAATCAGGATATTTCTCTCTGGGGATCTGGCATCTCTCCTTTTCCTCTTGATCTTCAGGGTGAAATCTATGAAGCTGACTGCCCTGTCATTCATTTCCCCACCTGTCCCTGTTAACTCCTCTTCTGGGGCATTATAGCAACCAGAGTAAGAAGACTGGAGGACCCTGAGGGTGGTCTGTGACCCACATTCCCCAGAGATACCCAGGAGAGCCTATTCAGAGTCTGAGTCACTGGGCAAGGGGAAAGGGACAGGCAACAAAGAAGGTGCTTTACGTCACCATAAGTATGGGGGTTGGTCAAGATGCTGGCTTCTGGGGTTCGTGGGGAACCCACCTCTTCCCACCTGTGGTTTCTGCTCTTTGAAGGGTCCCCAAGTGCTGACTCCACTTAAACACAGTGTTTTACTCCATGGGGAAGCTGAGCACCTCCCAGTCTCCATAAGTACAAGATGAATGTCATCGGTGCTGTAAGAACTTGAGATCAGAAAGGACCCGTCACATCTGAGGAGAAGAACCAGCTCATTCAGAGCTGGCCTATTAGTGTAAGAAATACCACTTTCTGTTCACCCTCACTGCATGAGAACATCCAGCATCTTCATCTGCACGAGTTATGTAACTCATTATTGACCAGGGGATTTTTTTAGGAACTAGCACCTTTGGCCGGTGATTTTTTATTTTGGCTGGCCAAAAATTAATTCTGGTATTTCACCAACACTTTGCAGATCATTACTTTCAATAGTTACACCTGACACACCTGTAAAGTCTTCTAGTATTCGTGAAGCGTTGTCCTCAATCCACTCTTCTATAGAAGCAAAGAACATTCTCCAGTACCATGAGTTTCATTCTCACTTTCTGTATCAGAATCAGTCACTGAAGTTTGTTGTCTTTTTGTTGGTCTAATATTCACACCATGTGAATCAGAAGTATATTCTGAAGAACTATCATATTCTGAGACACTAGTATATATGTTGCTTGAACAATCTGAGAAAGTCTGCGTAAAACTCACCAAAAAATTCTTCACTCAAAATTTTGCGATGAATCATTTTTGAAAATTCTATGTTTATAATATGCAAAGGGGTTGGAATAAAGACCTTATCAGAGCAAAATGTGAATGATAACAACAATCATAAGTTGTGTAATGAATCCTCAATCAATTTTAAGCCCTACAAACTTTGCACAGCAATGTTAATTGTATCACACTCTAAAAATGTATTGCTACATCTCTGGTCAATAATGTTTGGGTAAAAAAATACTAATGTGTTATCAGTGACTAGAAAAGCACAGTTTTATCAGAGAGGAAGACTAAGCAGGCTGTACAGTAGGATATGTGAGACTTTGTGACAGTAACTAAAGACCCTCAAACTAAGTGGCTTGGTGGTGGTTGAGTTGCTAAGTTGTGTCTGACTCTTGCAGCCCCTTGGACTGTAACCTGCCAAGCTCCTCTGTCCATGGGATTCTCCAGGCAAGAATACTGGAGTGGGTTGCCATTTCCTTCTCCAGGGGATCTTCCTGACCCAGGAATCAAACCCGGATCTCCCGCATTGCAGGCAGGTTCTTTACTGACTGAGGTGTGAGGGAAGCCCTTACGTGACTTAAAATAAGCTTCATTTCCTCCCACCTTCTGTGTTCACTGAAGCCTAGTTGAAGGGCTCTTCTCCCCCGCATCCTTGTTCTTCCTGTGAGACTCAGGGTGATAGAAAGTCTGCTGTCTGGAATAGCAGTGCTCGCTGGAACAAAGTGTGACTGTCCCTTAAAGCCCTGCTCTGATAGTTTGCATCTGTCAGTTCCATTACTTCCACATCAATAGGAAAACCTTTCCAATCAATCACTTGGCCCTCCCTGTACACTTCAGTCCTCTCTCCTTCCCGACACACCGTTCTGGGGGTTCTACTTCCTTCCCATGTGAAGGTCCATGTGACTCGCTTTTGCCATTAAATGAGGAACACGTGATGTGTAACTTCAGAGCAGGGCTTTAAGGGACAGTCATACTTCATGTGATGCCTGATTAGAATCTCCAAATTCTAGAATTAAGAAAAAAATGCTTTCCAAAAAAAAATAATTTTTTTGAAAGAATAGTCTCTCATGATGATCAAATATAGTTCTTAGAAGATTGTATGTGATTATTTCACAACACAGAGCAAAAATACAAAGAAATGAATATACTGAGTGAAAATATGAGATGTAGAAGGCAGTTCTAAGACATTTAATTTGCAAATAAAAAATTTCTAGGAGGGGAAAGGAATAGATGAAGGAGAAATAATGAATTTTTTAAAAGAAGTTTCCTTCAGATAAAGAAAATGTTTGAAAAATATGATCCATGTCCAGGCTAATTTCATGAAAAAAACAAAAGTATGTGTATACACATTCATGCATATTTCCACAGATGTATATATTCACACTCACATATATCTACACATGTTTATACACACATTAATATATACACTCATGTGAACACATCCATGAATACATATGGGTCTGTGTATTTTATGTATTGATATTTAGTACTATGTACAAATAAAGTCTACACATACATAGGGCTGTGTGTAGGTAGAAGAATATATGGAATATATGTACAGTCTCTATCTCCTGGTGAAATTCTGGAAGCACAAGGGGACAAAGACATTTTTCTAAGATTCAAGAGAGAAAGACTGTATTTACCAGCTGGAGAAGAGAACCAGACCAGCACTAGCCTGCGACCACTGAAGCTAGAAGGCCGTGAAATGCCAGGAGACCACTGCGATTTCACTCCAGCCAGACAGAAGACGTGCAGTCTTAAGTTGCCACCTGCTCTTACACTCTGTCTGTGAAAGTGCTGGAGGAAGTGACATAACCAAATGAAAACTGAACATTTCAAGATGGAGAAGGACAATGATCAGCAGTGAATTTCACAGCATAGGGTTAAATACTTTCTCATCAAAATTACTCTATAAATGTGTTACTGGCTCCCCCCTCCAGTTTATAATTGGGATGACAGATACTTCAAGTAGATTGGCATCCAGAGTGGCTGAGTTGGAAACGAGATGAAGGTTTGGGGATAGAGCACGGTCTAGTTACCTGATGATATGACTTTCCTTGAAGCCTGGGTGTCTTGGTCTGTACTGGCTCCTATAACAAAATACCATAGACTGGATGGTTCATAAACAGCAGAATTTATTTCTCCTGGTTTTGTAGACTTGGTCACTTCCCAAAGGCTCTACCTCCTCAGGCCATCACAACGGGCATTAGGATCTCAACATACAAAGTTTGGGGAAAACATGAACTTACAGACCATAGCACTGGTGGGGGAAGGTACTGCTTAGGTAAAACAACCAAACCAGGAGTTAGGAAAGAGGGACACACGGGTCAACACAAAGTGTTTAACAAAAGACCAGAATTTAAAGATCAGTAGTAAACTTGGAAAAAAGTATATATAACACAGGGCAGGACAAAAGTTAATATAATTAGTACGATCACACCAAATGATATAAAAATAAAAAGTGGGCAAAGTCTATGAACAGGCTGTTCATAAGAAAGAAAGCAAATTGCCAGTAACTTACCAAAATGTCACTCACCTCATTTGTAATCTGATGGCGCAAATTAAAATTACACTGAAATAAAATGTTCTACCCTTTCAACTGAAAGTGAAAGTTAATCACTGAGGCATGTCTGCTGCTCTTTGGGATCCCTGCCAGGCTTCTCTGTCCATGGAATTCTCCAGGCAGCAGTACTGGAGTGGGTTGCCATTTCCTCCTTTAGGGATTTTCCCAATCCAGGGATTGAACCTGGGCTCAATCTGTCTGTAAAAACTCTGCCTATAAAAACTCTCAGCCCCTGCTTGTCGGGGTGGTAACCGGCCTTTGGACAGATGTCTGCCACCTTCCCCCCACTGGCACAGTTGCCGGCATCTGAAACAGTACACACCCAGTAAACCCACTGAGGAACACAGTTCTGTAGAAGTCACGGTGTATTACATTAAGACACTGGTGTCCTGGTGAATGTTAACTACTGGCTCTCAAGAAAAAGGAAGAAAGGGAAGAAGGGAGGTGGGGAAAGAAAGAAAAAGAAGGATGAAAATCTCTCATTTGTAGCACTTGCCAGTTTCCTTGCTGTGAAAACTCCCACCAAGGCCAAGTTCAAACTGAGAACATACAGACTTGGGAAAAGATGCACACGGTCATATGGTCATGTTGCAGCACACCACACTTTAAGGTGTGTGTGCCCAAGGACCTTGACTGCAAGGTTGCTGTAATCCCACATCTTTGTCTTCCGGATTCTCTCTCTGTATTGTTAGACTTGTTTTAAAATGGCATTTAATACTTTCACAGGTTTTAACATTCTTATAAAAATTGTTAATGAATGAGATTTCCTGAGTGTTCTACAATTATCCTATAAAGCCTTTTAGTATTTTAGGGTCTAATATATTGGTTTCTGGAGTCTCAAGCTCAGTCAAGTGGTTCATGACTGTCTCCTTATCATCTCTTAGACATTGTAAAGAAATCTGGTAGCTCCGTCAGTAAAGCGAATCTTCCACATTCCACAGTTGGCAGAGGAGTGATGGATAACTTTCTTACTAACTTTGGAGGTTCTGTGTGCTTGTATCAAGGAAGCTTCCGGTTTCCCTTCAGTGTTCATGTCACCAGCGTGCAGCTTCCACGCAGGTAAAGACCGTGTTGTTGTCTTCTCCAAAGTCTGCAGAAATTCCAAAGATTGAGCAATTCCTGGCATGTGGGAGTGACTTAGTAAGTGATCAGTCCACTGGTACGTCACTCAATAAGTAAGTTTTCTCTTTGCCATGCTTGACACTTTTTGTTTGAAAACCATCTTGTTAGAGAAAAGGACAGCAAAAGACTTATTCTGCTCCTCGTCTGCTGTGAACATTTGTTCTGCTATAGGTAGCTGGAGTGGCCCTAGCTTTGCTTTCCTTTTCGCCTTGAGTGAATAAGTAGGACTCCTAGAAGAAAAAGGTGCTTGTTTCTTTATATTTTTCTGAATACTGTTTGGTTCTTTCTCAGCCTTTCTAACCCAGTGCATCCTGCACATCATCCATGCTTCCTTTGTTGATTCTCATCCTTGGAAACGTAAGCTCATCAGAGCTCTCTGGGCAACCACTCAGTCAGTTCAGTTAAGTCGCTCAGTCGTGTCCGACTCTTTGCAACCCCATGAATCGCAGCACACCAGGCCTCCCTGTCCATCACCAACTCCTGGAGTTTACTCAAACTCATGCCCACTGTGTCGGTGATGCCATCCAGCCAGCTCATCCTGTCATCCCCTTCTCCTCCTGCCTTCAATCTTTCCCAGCATCAGGGTCTTTTCAAATGAGTCAGTTCTTTGCATCAGGTGGCCAAAGTATTGGAGTTTCCACTTCAGCATCAGTCCTTCCAATGAATATTCAGGGTCAGTTTCCTTTAGGATGGACTGGTTGGATCTCCTTGCAGTCCAAGGGGCTCTCAGGAATCTCCTCCAACACCACAGTTCAAAAGCATCAATTCTTCAGTGCTCAGCTTTCTTTATAGTCCAACTCTCACATCCATACATGACTTCTGGATAAACCATAGCTTTGACTAGATGGACCTTTGTTGGCAAAATAATGTCTTTGCTTTTTAATATGCTGTCTAGGTTTGTCATAACTTTCCTTCCAAGGAGTAAGTGTCTTTAATTTCATGGCTGCAGTCACCATCTGCAGTGATTTTGGAGCCCCTCAAAATAAAGTCAGCCACTGTTTCCACTGTTTCCCCATCTATTTGCCATGAAGTGATGGGACCAGATGCCATGATCTTAGTTTTCTGAATGTTGAGCTTTAAGCCAACTTTTCACTCTCCTCTTTCATTTTCATCAAGAGGCTATTCAGTTCTTCTTCATTTTCTGTCATAAGGGTGGTATCATCTGCATATCTGAGGTTATTGATATTTCTCCCAGCAATCTTGATTCCAGCTTGTGCTTCATCCAGCCCAGCGTTTCTCATGATGTACTCTGCATATAAGTTAAGTAAGCAGGGTGACAATATACAGCCTTGACGTACTCCTTTCCCTATTTGGAACCAGTCTGTTGTTCCATGTCCAGTTCTAACTGTTGCTTCCTGACCTGATACAGATTTCTCAAGAGGCAGGCCAAGTGATCTGGTATGCCCATCTCTTTAAGAATTTTCCGCAGCTTGTGGTGATCCACACAGTCAAAGGCTTTGGCATAGTCGATAAAGCAGAAGTAGATGTTTTTTCTGGAATTTTCTTGCTTTTTCGATGATCCAACGGATCTCATTTGGATCTCATGATAGTATTAGTAGAATTTTTCCCTTCAATCATCTCATGCCTCCTTTGAGACATCTCCCTTTTCAGTTTCTCAAGCCATGATGTTGTGGTTGTTTGTTTTGGTCGACAAGCTCAGAACTATGGTTTTGCAGACTCCTTAGCCTGGTGGAAAGGAGTGTCACTAGATACTGGAATGTGTTCCTCAGTTTACACCTCACTTTGCTCCTCAGCTCAGAGGCCCTGGGGCTGTGGTGTGTGGAACAGCACTTCACTGTCCTTCACAGTCTGGTGATGGAGGTAGTGTGTGCTGGGTGCCCATTGCCTGTCTATCCTAGGCAGTAACACCTGTTTTACTGTAAGTTGCTGGGAAAAAAAAAGTTAGATGATCTAATATAGTGTAGTTCCTCTGGGCCCTTAAATACTGTGTGTGCTTGCTTGTGGTGTATGTGTATAAAGAAAATATTTTGTTTACCAGCTTTTTCCCCCATGGGGAATTATAAATTTTATTTTGTTTATCTATTGCTATTGGAGTATGATTGCTTTACGATGTTTGTTCGTTTCTGCTGTACAATGAAGTGAATGAACTATGTGTATACATACATCCCCTCCCTCTGGGACCTCCCTCCCACTCCTCAGAAAGTTCTGAAATAGGTTGGTGTTTAAGTAATTCCAAGTCCTTTTAAAATAGTGTAGTATCTGTGAGCAACTATGGAGGGTTGAAAGATAAACCTTAGAGTAACACAGAGTGACTGCTTAATTTATTTAGAACGATTTTCTAAATTAGAAATAAACTATAAGAAGGTTCACAAAATTGGTCCTATCTCTAGGCTGCCTGTTTTATCCTTTTTGCCAAAGCCATGCTAAGAAGAGGAACCAGGAAATCTGGAAAGGGAAAAGGGGGATATTCTGTGCTAAGTTGTGTGGCAGTCAGGAGCATTATATGCTTCTGTTAATTTCAGTGTTTAGAAAGTGAAAACTTAAATATGAAGAAAGGCCACATGGAGCGAGACTCTCATGATGCTGGGTAGATGATCTCGAGCAAAGAGCTCCACTCAAAACACAGACACACATAGACGCACACCGACCTATATACCCACAGAGACAAGAAACTTAGGCAGCAGGGGGCCTAATCAGGTTTGCTTGTGATCACACTTAGCGTGAGTAGTGACTCCTAGCAGTGTTAGATTTGTACATAGGGCACCTAATGGAACTAAGTGTTTGAATGTCTTTTGCTATTGCTGTGTATATTGTTAGACTAAATGCAAAGAAAGATAGGGATTTCCCTGGTGGTCCAGTGGTTAAGAATCCACCTGGCAATGCAGGGGACTCAGGTTCCATCCTTGGCTGGGAAACTAAGATCCCAGATGCCGTAGGGCAACTAAGCCTGTACGCTGCAACTATTGAATTCTGCACACCATGACTGGAGAGGTTGAGCGCCACAGTAAAAGATGCTGAGTGCTGCAACTAAGACCAGATGCAGCAAATAAATAAATAAGTAAATAAATAAATATATTAGAAAACAAAAAACCCCAGAGATAATTGTTTAAATAAACAGGTTCATTTTAGGGGGGGAAAAAAAAAAAACAACAGACCTTACCTAAATGGGATTATTGTGCTATTTATGTCTGTTTTAGCCTAGGAAATCGTTGTTACACCACTACTGAATATCTAAATCATAATCTGTATTTAGGAAGACATGAATAGCCTCATTCTGTGAAGCTGTGTCTAGAAAATGACAGTAAGCATCATTGTCATTAGCTCTTACACTGTGATTAGGGACAGATAAACCTGCCAAAGTATATTTATCTATAAATCTGTGGCCTAAACATTCCATTGTCTGAGCTCAAGAGACAGAGCTTACGTCTCTAAGGGATCTGGGATCATCACTGAGTTACTCTCTACTTCACCTGAGAAAATGGGCATGCTCTTTTCCAGAACCCCAAGGGGGTGTGAAGAATGGCGTCTTTCAAGCTCTTTCTGTGTGCTCAGTTGCACAGTCGTGTCTGACTCTTTGTGACCCCATGGATTGTAGCCCACCAGGCTTCTCTGTCCATGGGATTTCCCAGGCAAGAATACTAGAGTTGCAATTTCCTTCTCCAGAGGATCTTCCCAACCCAGAGACTGAACCCACGTCTCTGGCATGGCGGGTAGATTCTTCACCCCTGAGCCACTTGGGAAGCTCTTTAAGGTCTACAGAACATGTATAAATAATTGTTTTAATTGAACCCTGTTTATGGGCAGACAAATGGGCCCTGTGATGTGACAGTTTCCTTCTCACCAGTTAACCTCAGATGGAAATGTCTACTCCCATCTGCCCGGCTCATGTGTTAACGTCCTCATGGGGTCCCGATGATCTACCTACCTGAATGGATGTGATATTTCATCGGCTTCACGTTCCAGTTGCATAACAAACTTGGAAGACCAAGAAGATCCTACTTAGCTTTTCATGTTGCCCAGTCTAGTAATGAATTCATTCCCCCTTTCTCCTGTGAGAGGACCAAGAAGAGTCTCCAAAGGGTGAAGTGTTTTCAAGTGATGACCAGACGTGAATTCAGGCCTGATTTCATCAGACAAGTTATTACAATGACGCCTACTAAGTACAGGACATTCTAGGAGGTCTTTACTGGGGAAAATGTGTCCAAATGCCAACAGTGCTTGATCTCTCAAAGAGCTTAAAATATAGTTTAGGAGGTAATAATACATATTTAATACTAGTGAAAATAAACTGGGACGAAAGACTGTGCTACCAAAGAGAGATTAGCTGTGTCTGATAGAATCATGTTCACACAGACAGAGAAGATGATTTGAGGTCAGCCTTGAGTACTTAAAGTCATGACTGTTGCTATTTCTGCACGTTTAAAGATAAAAGTCTACTTAGAGATGACAGAGGCCACCAGGACGACCGTTTATTGGATGAATGGTCCTGAACAGATAGTGTCAGTGTTTCACCCTGAGAGTGTTCAGTAAGTCTTTAAACAAGTGAGAAGCTTGAGGAAGCAGAGGAGGGAGCGTCCTGAAAGGCTTGTCCAGTGGCGATGCTGAGCGTACTTCACATAGACGTTCTGAAGAGGCTCATCTCAGTATGGTGCCTTGGAACTGAGATGGGGCCCTGAGAGAGGAGTGGGGTTCTCGACCATCAGGTCCTAACGGGAGGCACGATGTGAAGAGCAGACAAGAACAAGGCAGAGGAAGTGCAGATGAAGGAAAGTGGGCGGTACACACATAGGGCCCCTTTTCGGGCCTACACTGGAGGGAAAGTCACGCTTGAGGACCATCAGTGTTGCTGAGTCTTTACAATACTGACTCTTACCTTGGTTCCAAACATTTGCATGCAGTTGTGCTTTTGTAGAAGATAATACTGGCTTCCTGAGTGTTTTACTTTGACAGTGTTGCTATCCTAAGCCCTGTTTACCCACACAGTGACTTTGGATAATTGTGTTTGTCTACCTAAGTAGCATTCTGTCCTTGAAGACATCAAGCAGTACTGTTGGTGACCCTGACGACCCTTGGTTTCAAGACTGTCACAAGAAAAGAAAATCTAGCTCTAATTTTAGGCAGTGAATCAGAGTGCAGGGCATTTCATGTAGATGTTTTGTTTGTTTCTTGTTTGTTTCTACTTTTATCTATTTTATTTATTGATCAGTTGAAACTCAATCTTTTTTCCGAGGCTCAGCATTGTCCCTACTTATATTTTGAGATATTTCCATTCCTGAATTAATAAAAAAGAAAGGGAGCCTCCTCACATTTATTTCCATTTACTCTTTCTTCAGTACACCATGTACATTTCTTTTTTAAATATTTATTTGACTGTGTAGGTCTTAGTTGCTGCACTGGAGACTTTGTTGCATCATCAGGATCTTTCACTGGACATATGGACTAGTTGCTCCATGGTAAGCCTTGTGGGATCTTAGTTCCCTGACCTGATATTGAACCCATGTCCCCTGCATTGCAAGGCAGATTCTCAACCACTGGACCACCAGGGAGTTCCCCCCATGTAGGTTTCTTTTTTTTAAAAAAAGAAAATTAGTTGATCTTTGGGGTTTTGTTGAAAAGTATAAATTATCTTCTGGATTTTGTATAAGAGAGAAAGTCTTTTCTGTCTTTTCATCTTGTCTCTTTCCCTTTTAATCAGTAAATTAAGACAGGGTCATATCAGCTTCATCAGTCATTAGCAGCCACAAAGTAGCACCAGGCTACTGGTTAGTTCGCTCGTCTTCTCCTGTGAGAACTCCAGAATTACAGCTCGCTGCTGAGCAGCCATCAGCAGGACAATGTTGGATCCCGCCAAGGAAAGATACCCCACGTCCAGGGCAAAGGAGAAGCCCCAGAAGACAGTAGGAGGGGCGAAATTGGGTTTAGAATCAAACCCCACCCCCACCAGAGATGCCCAGAGGGTTCAAACAAAACCTCGTGTGCCCCAGGAGACCCCACAGAGACCGGGACAAACCTGCCTCTGAGGGTTTGAGTGTCTCCTGCAGAGGTACGGGTCAGCAGTGGCCTGCCACAGGGGCAGGGGCTCTGGGTGCAGCAGACCTGGGTAAGGCATAAGCCCTCTTGGAGGAGGTCATCATTAACCATACCACAGAGCCACCGAGCAGACAACCCACAAACTGCAAAAGAATTATAGTAAAGAAATTCTCGCACTGCTAAGAAAGTTCTAGGACCCACAACACGTTTCCCAACCTGGAGATCTAGCAAAGGGACTGAGAACCCCCAGGGAATTTGACTTTGGAGGCCAGTGGGATTTGATTACAGAACTTACACAGGACTGGGGAAATAGACTCTTGGAGGGCACAAACAAAACCTTGTGCACACCAGAACCCAGGAGAAAGGAGCAGTGACCCCATAAGAGACTGACCCAGACTTGCCTGTGAACTGTGAATGTCCAGGAGTCCTCCAGTGGAGGCGTGGATTGGCGGTGACCTGCTGCAGGGTCGGGGGCACTGAGTGCAGCAGTGTGGGCATGGGACCTTTTGGAGAACGTCTCCATTATCTTCATTCAGTTCAGTTCAGTCACTCAGTCATGTCCGACTCTTTGCAACCCCATGAATCGCAGCACGCCAGGCCTCCCTGTCCATCACCAACTCCTGGAGTTTACTCAGACTCATGCCCATCGAGTCGGTGATGCCATTCAGCCATCTCATCCTCTGTCGTCCCCTTCTCCTCCTGCCCCCAATCCCTCCCAGCATCAGGGTCTTTTCCAATGAGTCAATCTTCGCATGAGGTGGCCAAAGTACTGGAGTTTCCACTTCAGCATCAGTCCTTCCAATGAACACCCAGGACTGATCTCCTTTAGGATGGACTGGTTGGATCTCCTTGCAGTCCAAGGGACTCTCAAGAGTCTTCTCCAACACTACAGTTCAAAAGCATCAATTTTTCGGCGCTCAGCTTTCTTCACCATCCAACTCTCACATCCATACATGACCACTGGAAAAACCATAGCCTTGACTACACGGACCTTTGTTGGCAAAGTAATGTCTCTGCTTTTTAATATGCTATCCAGGTTGGTCATAAGTTTCCTTCCAAGGTGTAAGCATCTTTTAATTTCATTACCTCCACCATAGTTGGTCCCAGGTCAAACACCAGGGAAGGAACACAGTCCTGCCCATCTACAGAAGATTAGATTAAAGATTTACTGAGCATGGCCCCACCCATCAGAATAAGACCCAGTTTCCCCCTCAGTCAGTCTATCCCATTAGGAAGCTTCCATAAGCCTCTTATACTTCTCCATCAGAGGGCAGACAGAATGAAAACCACAATTACAGAAGACTAATCAAAGTGATCACATGGACTACAGCCTGTCTAACTCAGTGAAACTATTACCATGCCATGAAAGACCACCCAAGACAGATGGGTCATGGTGGAGGGTTCTGACAGAATGCCCACTGGAGAAGGGAATGGAAAACCATTTCAGCATTCTTGCCTTGAGAACCCCATTAACAGTATGAAAAGACAAAAAGATAGGACACTGAAAGATGAACTCCCCAGGTAAATAGGTGCCCAGCATGGTACTGGAGAAGAGTGGAGAAATAACACCAAGAAGAATGAAGAGACGGAGCCAAAGTGAAAACAACACCCAGTTGTAGATGAGACTGGTGATGGGAGTAAAGTCTAATGCTGTAAAGAATATTTCTTGGGAACCTGGAATGTTAGGTCCATGAATCAAGGTCAGTTGGAAGTGGTCAGACAGGAGATGGCAAGAGTGAACATCAGCATTTTAGGAATCAGTGAACTAAAATGGACTGGAATGGGTGAATTTAACTCAGATGACCATTATATCTACTACAGTGGGCAAGAATCCCTTAGAAGAAATGGAATAGCCATCACAGTCAACAGAACAGTCCCAAATGCAGTACTTGGGTACAAATTCAAAAATGACAGAATGATCTCTCTTTGGTTCCAAGGCGAAGCACTCAGTATCACAATAATCAAAGTCTATGCCCCAACCAGTAATGCTGGAGAAGCTGAAGTTTAATGATTCTAGGAAGATCTACCAGACCTTCTAGAACTAATACCCAAAAAAGATGTCCTTTTCATTATAGGAGACTGAAATTCAAAGGTAGGAAGTCAAGATATACCTGTACTCCATTTGGCCTTGGAGTACAAAATGAAGCAGGGCAGAGTGTAACAGAGTTTTGTCAAGAGAATGCAAACACCCTCTTCCAACAACACAAGAGAAGATTCTACATATGGATGGTCAACACTGAAATCAGATTGATTATATTCTTTGCATCCAAAGATGGAGAAGCTATATACAGTCAGCAAAAACAAGACCGGGAGCTGACTGTGGCTCAGTTCATGAACTCCTTAATGCCAAAGTCAAACTTAAATTGAAGAAAGTAGGGAAAACCACTAGACCATTCAGGTATGACCTGAATCAAATCCTTTATGATTATACAGTGGAAGTGAGAAATAGATTCAAGGAATTAGATATGATAGACAGAGTGCCTGAAGAACTATGGGCAGAGGTGTGTGACATTGTACAGAAGGCAGTGATCAAGACCATCCCCAGGAAAAAAAGAGAAATGCAAAAAGGCAAAATGGCTGTTGGAAGAGACCTTAACAAATAGCTGAGAAAAAGAAGGGAAGTGAAAGGCAAAGGAGAAAAGGAAAGATATACCCATTGGAATGCAGAGTTCTAAAGAATAGCAAGGAGAGATAAGAAAGGCTTCCTCAGTGATCAGTGCAAAGAAATAGAGGAAAACAATAAAATGGGAAAGGCTAGAGATCTCTTCAAGAAAATTAGTGATACTAAGGGAAAATTTCATGCAAAGATGGGCACAATAAAGGACAGAAATGGTATGGACAGAAGTAGAAGATATTAAGAAGAGGAGGTAAGAATACACAGAAGAACTGTACAAAAAGATCTTCATGACACAGATAATCACGATGGTGTGATCACTCACCTAGAGCCAAACATCCTGGACTGTGAAGTCAAGTGGGCCTTAGGAAGCAGTAGTACGAGCAAAGCTAGTGGAGGTGATGGAATTCCAGTTGAGCTATTTCAAATCCTAGAAGATGAACTAGAGCCTCACAGAAAAGTTTTCTGGGCAGGAACCAGGAAACCTCCTTTCGATTTTGACTTCGCCGCCTACAAGCAGGGCTGTGACCACACTGCCTTTTTCTCTGGGCCTCTGTGTGCACATCAGTAAAATGTAGGGTTTAAAGACTGTTTCTTGGTTATGAATATGTTTACATTGAACATCACAGTTGGACTCTCTACATCTATAATTTTATCTGTAGAGGAAACCTAGGAGTTTTGGCAACTTACAAGCCAAAGGTGACCTCTCCATATGTCTTGTCTGCCTGCATGGGAATTAAAATATTCTGTAATGGCCAACATTTTAATTTCAGGAAGCTTCCCATAAATAATCTAGATTTCTGGCTTCTTTTGAAAAATGAAGCATCTCCTGACCCTAATCCCGCCATGGCCAGTGACCAGGGAAATGCAGTCAGGTGACCCTGAGTTTTATAAGCCCCTCCCACCCCTTTTTGCTTTCTGTATCACTTCCAAGGCCTTGGAGTTAACCTGAGTTTGTGGCTTCTGGATTAAATTAAAGATTTCTTCTTCTTCAGAATCACGCCGTTGCCAGGTTTGCTGCATACTGTAGCACATGGCCTCTTCCACGTAGCCCCCTACCCTGGGCATCCATGGGAATGCCAGGCATAGTGGTGTGATTCCTCTTCTGTGAAGCTTTTATAGACAGAGCATCTGTCCAGCATCAGTGACATTTCAAAGTCAGGAAGATGAGCCAAGTAATACTTGACCCTGTCCCTATTTGGGTCTGGTACTGGCACCTTGTGTGTTTGCTCTGGTTGAGTAATCTGTTTGCATCTGGGTGGACCACACACAGACCAATGTGGACTGTGTTTATATTCATTTCCTGCCTGGCAACTTGATTCCTCTGGGTCACAGCTTCGGAAAGATTGATAGATCGGAAATTTACTGGTGTAGACTTGGAGGCAGAAACTCACTTGAACCCATTTTGGGAGCTGACCTTAATAACCTTCGTTGGGCAACAGCAAAGAAGCCTTTCTCATCCATGGATTAGCGCAATTGCATGAGCATCACATCTGGATACAAGGTGTCCTGTGTTGTTAAGACATCTGTTATTCTCTTTCAGTATGATGAGATCAATCAAAACCAAGAATCGTTGAAGGTTACGTTATCTAGGTCAGTTCCCAGATGTGTCACTAGAACCTCAATAACGGGTGGAATTCCCTCTTGCTTCCTGGGTACCTCTCCCAGGCAAGTCAGCTAGCTCCACTTCTAGAATTCCTGAGGAGACATGTCTACTACCTGTCTTCTATATCTCAGAAGCCGTGGTATGCAAGGACCAAGAGAGAAGGGATCTGGCTCAGAAGACTGAAGACTCCTGGGTCTTCTCTCTGCCTTGCCTGGGCAGCCACAGACACTTCCGAGGGCCTCTTTCCCCTTGTGATGGTGGGGGTAGAGTCTTTGTAGTATTGACCTCAGGGAGCTGCACATGTTACTTTCTGACATTGACGATCTCCTTCTCACCTCTGTCTCTAATCAGTGGATTACAGGGAGAAGTGGGAGAGGTGTAAGTGAGAAAAAATGAGGAGCCTTCTGGGAGGAGGCTTGCTGGGACCATCCTCATCAGGGACACTTCTCTGGGACCTACCCTTGGAAGACTCAGGGATGCCTAACCCAAGTCTGGCAGCACTGCATGATAGCTCTGATTACAGAAGACACACAGATGACCAGAAACCACAGGAAAAGATGCTTGACGTTGCTAATCATTAGAGAAATGCAAACCAAAACTACAATGAGGTACCGCCTCTCACTGGTCAGAATGGCTATCATTAAAGAGCCTACGCACAATAAATACTGGAGAGGATGTGGAACCTACACAGGACACCGTGTATCCAGACGTGATGCTCATGCAATTGCTCAAATCCACGGATGAGAAAGGCTTCTTTACTGTTGCCCAATGAAGGTTATTAAGGTCAGCTCCCAAAATGGGTTCAAGTGAGTTTCTGCCTCCAAGTCTACACCTGTAAATTTCCTACTATGGAATGTAAATCAGTGCAGCCACTATGGAAAACAGAATGAAGGTTTCTTAAAAACCTAAAAATAGAGCTACCATATGACCCTGCAATCACACTCCTGGGCATATATCCAGAGAAAATTTAGAAATTTTTAGAATAATAATTTAGAAAGATATTTGCACTCCAGTGTTCATTGCATCACTATTTACAATAGCCAAGACATGGAAGCAACTTAAATGTCTATTAACAGACGGATGGAAAAGATGTGGTACATACATAAAATGGAATACTGTTGTTGTTTAATCCCTAAGTCCTGTCTGACTCTTTTGCAACCCTATGGACTGTAGCCCACCAGGCTTCTCTGTCCATGTGATTTCCCAGGCAAGAGTAGTGAAGTGGGTTACCATTTCCTTCTCCAGGGGATCTTCCTGACCCAGGGATCAAACCCACGTCTTCTGTGTTGCAGGCAGATTCTTTATCGCTGAGCCACTGAGGACGCCCACAATGGACTATCACTCAGCCATACAAAAAAAAAAAAAAAATGAAATAATGCCATTTGCAGCAACATGGATAGACCTAGAGACTGTCATACTGAGTGAAGTAAGTCAGACCAAGAAGGAGAAATATAATGTGACATCCCTTATGTGTGGAATCTATAAAGATAATACAAATGAACTTATTTACAAAACAGAGACAGACTGACAGAATATAAACTTATGGTTACCAAAGAGAAAGGTTAGGAGGGAGGATAAATTAGGAGGTTAGGATTGACACATATCACTATATATAAAATAGATACCAGGACCTACTGTATAGCACAGGGGAAATAAAAGATATGTCCTATTACATTAATTGTTAAGTTTTTTTTTATTAGGAAATATAATCACCTTAACTCAATGTCCAGCTCCCTACTAGGCATCAGGAGACAAAAAGAAAATGCATAAGAAGCATCAGCCTTCAGGGAGTTTATGCTCTAGTTGCTTAAGTCAAGACTATAAATGTTCAAATAGTATTTTGGCTTCTTTGAGGCATTGGCCATCAGCTTCATAAATACACTCCACGCAATTAATAAAAACGCTCCCTGCCCATTCCTGATTCATAATACCCAGAAACTGTTGAGGACAGGTGCCGTTTAGGAGTGAAGGCTAAGAATTGCTCTCTAACTAGGATAGGGAGATGCTGAACTGCCTTCAGATTAGATATGACTTCAAATAAGCCTCTCAGTCCTGTCTGACTCTGCAGCCGCATGGACCTGTAGCCTGCGTGCTCCTCTGTCCACGGGATTTTCCAGGCAGGAATACTGGAGTGGGTTGCCATTTCCTCCTCCGGGGATCTTCCTGGCCCAGGGATCAAATCTACATCTCCTGCATTGCAGGTGGATTCTTTACAACTGCACCATCTGGGAAGCCCATACTCAGCTACTTTGAACATTAACAGGACTACCAAGGGCTTATGTTTAAATGGCAACTTCCCTACAGTTTAAATGGCCAATGAAAAGTTCAGTGCAAACTTGAGCACAGTTTGGGATAGTATGGCGTATTTTTCACATGACTCTTAAGGAAGTGCCCAAGTTTTTCTTCCTTGTGGGTAAAACTGTTGGCAACATGTGATACCATCCTCAGGCTGTGATGGCCACAAAGCATGCATGCAGAGAACCCAGAGAGTAAATGAGCCCTGTTGGAAATGTGTTTCCTTTTCCCCTTTTGCCACGGTTCTCTTTCAGCAGATTTGTAGCTCTCAAGGTAATTAAACCTCACATGGGCATTGTGTTTCTCACGTGTGAAAAGTTAGTGGTTTTGTCCCATAAAGAGTGTGCAGAACCCTTGTAAATTGAGCAGCTCATCTGGACCTTCACTGAGACCCATTTGCTCCGACTGCTGTGTGTGTCTTTGGTGCGTCTCATGTGCATGACGGTTTGTTTGCTACGTGACCTGGTCTGGCTCTCAAGAGGGAGCCTTTGTCTGCTGAAGGGGCAGCAGGTAGAGGAAGCCTGCTGGGTGCCCTCACATTTGCTGTGTAGAGGTCTCTGCTTGTCACGTGCGTCCCTCCACACCCTTTATAATTCTGCCTTCTTTCCAGCTATTTATTGTTCATTCCTGGATGAATTACCCTTGAATTACCTCTCTGCTTGTCACTGTTGTGGTTTCTTCGAGCTCCCAGTGGTGGGGGAAACAGAGTAAATCAGTCTGGGCCCTTTAAAGGACCCGCCTTTCTGTTCAAAGAGAATTATTTTTAGAAAGCTGCTGTAGAATTTAACTTTCTTCAATCAGCAGGATCTATGTGAAGCCATATGTTGGTGTGATTTCCCCAGGTAAAGCCTTAGGAATCTTCTTTCAGGCTCCTGGAGCGGGTGCACAATACATCTCCTACCCCCGCCTACAGGGGAGCAGAGCCCCTGTGATGGGCTGAGTGTAGGGCTTTCCAGCGGCCTTGGGTCTTGAGGCTCCAGCCTCAGCCAGGAAGGGCCGAAAGGAGGTGACAGGGACCTCTGCTAGCAGCCACGCTGGGAGTGCGAGTGATCTGTTTAATCAATGCTGTATCTGGATTGTTGGTTGTAAAAGGCTTAGAAAGTGATTCAACAGAGTACTCAGCTCTGAAGCAACACCGAGTGTCATTTCACCTCTCTTTGATTCAGAAGGTCCTTTAGAATCCTTGCATCCTTGGAGAGCTAGTTAATAAAGATTCTGGGTCTAGATTGGCTGATACACAAGCCTTTGTTTTAGTTAGGAAGGGAGATTGTAGAGAGGGAGAGGGGTGAGAGCGCCAAGCAAGGGGGTCTTTGTAGTCGGGGTGTCAGTGCTCAGCTGTCTGCCTCTGACCCTTGTCCCCCAGTCTCCCCTGGTTCTGGGGTCTATGATGGGTCCAGGTAGGGCCTCCTCTTCCTGTTTTGTCCCTCACCCATTAGCACCCAGTTCTGTAATACACTTTGAAGAAGTGAAGTGAAAGCCTGTCGGTTTTATCAGGCTCTTTGTGACACTATAGACTGCAGGCCACCGGGCTCCTCTGTCCATGGGATTCTCCAGGCGAGAATACTGGAGGGGGATGCCGTTTCCTCCTCCAGGGGATCTTCCTGACCCAGAGATTCGACCTGGGTCTCCTGGATGGCAGGCAGATTATTTTCTGTCTGAGCACTTTGAGGCGCTTAATAAATCAGAGGGCTAGTGATTTCCAGAGAAGGAAATGGCAACCCACTCCAGTGTTCTTGCCTGGAGAATCCCACGGACAGAGGGGCTGGTGGCTTACAGTCCATAGGGTCACAAAGAATTGGACACGACTGAAGTGACTTCACACATACACACACACAATGATTGCCAGCAAAAAATCACCCAGGATTTTCCTTCTCCTTCCGGGGAAGGAGCTTGGTCCTCCCAGCCCCCAGTCTCTGTCGGCCTGGATGAATCTCTCAGTCTGAAACGGGTTGAGCGAGCACGTTCAAGCCCTCAGCATCTCCCGGCCTGGAGGTGTGGTCGGTGCCACTGGACTCCTCTGTCCTGGCTTGTGGCCTGCCTCAATGCCCGCTTCCATCCTGGGCTCCCAGGCCCACCCTTCAGAGAGTGGAAGACAGCGTCACAGTTCCCTCCTCTGAGGAGCTTTCTCACCCCTTGACAAGCCCGGAGGACAAGTAGACCTGACCTCCGTGGCCTCCTGTCTGTCGGCCCTGATTAAATATTCACTCTGCAGAGCGTCATGCCAAGAATCGTGAAAAATCGTCGAAGAAGGACGTGATGCACTCCTGGCCTTTCAGTGTCTTATCAGCTTACAGGGGAGACAGAACCAGCACAATGCAAAATATGTGGAAGTGCAAATGTCAGCCAGATGTTTACCTACCATTCCTTATTTATAGATCCAATTAACATAGCCGGGGAGCGCCTGTTTATATACAGATAGATCTATATGTGCAATATGTGTGTTTATATACATATAGACCTATATGTACGTGTGTTTATATATACACAGATCTATATGTATGTACATAGATCTATATATTCACATAGGTCTATATGTATATGTTTATATATACACAGATCTATATGTACATGTTTATATATATACCTAGGTTTATAATTACACATTTTATATATACACAGATCTATATGTACATAGAATTGAAGCATTTGCTGAAGTGACTGGAACTGGAAAAATGAGGTTTTCTACCAAGTTTTAGTTTCCTGGGAGTGTTCCTAAGAAAAGGATTTGAGAGCTAGTAGTTGGTTGGGGCCGCATTGGAAACACCAGTGGGAGGGCAGGGAAGGACAGCGGCCAGCAGCGGGACGTTGCTAGGCTGGTGGGCACCGGCTCTGGGGAGCAGCTGAGAATCATGCACCTCAAACCACCCTGGGCCCATTCGGTCACTGGTTGGTGATGCCCATCTGGACACCTAGAAATTCCTGGACTGCTGTGCCCAAACGATTTTTGGAGAAAACCCTCCTGCAAAGAGACACAACTAAGTTAGTTCATTAGCTAAGTTGGAGGTTGGCCTGGGGAGAGGCCTGAGGGATGAGGCATTGTTACAGGTACTGATGAGCACGGTGGCCTGGAAAGGGGAGGGAAGGGGATGTTGAGGAGCCTGCCCATGGAGCCCTGAGTTAACGGGGTGACACAGAAGCCAGGACTCTCTCTCTGCAGGTTTCTCAAGGGTGTGTGGGGCCTAGCCACTGGCAGAAGGGGTCCAGGTCCCTGACTGAAGCAGCCAAAGGATGAGAGGCAGCTTGAGGAGGATTTGGGGTGGTGGCTGCTCCATCAGGACTCATTGGCCACTTTGGGGCTGGTGGATGGGTTGGTCATACATGGATCGTAGGATCCCCACTGCATCTGCAGCATGAAGCCCTGGTTCATCCCCAGGCACCGTCGCAGAAGGACCAGGGATGTGGCTGGGGATGGACCAACGTGTCCTCCTTGCATCTCAGCTTGGTGGGGAGGCGAGGTGGTCAGTGAGTGTTGGGCACTTGGCCTGGGTGTCCTTCTGTGTCTATAAAGGATGAGACTGAGCGCCGGGGGAGTGGGCCAGGGTGGTGGTGGTCGTGCCTCTGACGTGGATCCGCTGTAGAACAGTTTCCTCTGATACCACGTTGTCTATATGCGCCCTCCCTGGAGAGTTGTCAGATGGGCAGTGAGGACTGTCTAGGGTCAGGGCACCACAGAGTGACCTGAACTGAAGGGGGTGACGCTGAAGCCAGGACTCTGGTCCCTGGACAGGGTCGCTGTGCCCCAGGCTCCAGCTCACATCCCTGCAGGAGGCCCCAGTGTGATCTCCACCCATGAAGGGGGGCTTGATTACTTGCTAGTCTGTCAAATTATATGATTTCATGCACTCGACTTCTTTTTCTATCCTGTATTTAGACTCTAGGCAGAGATGATCTAGCATTGAAATGTCAAGATGTGTAGATAATTTATTGATAGTTTTTATGTGGGGGAAAAGTAGACATGTCCGTATATCCTCATGTGTGGGGTGGCATAGTTTGTCCCTGGAAGAGGGAGAGGAAAGGGTGTCTCAGGCTGGGTTGGGTTAGGAGACGGAAACTGCAAGGTTACTTTAGCAGAAAGAATTAGTAGAAAGACTTGTGCAGGAGAAAAGCATTTTTCCCCCAACCCACAGAGGGTCCCAGGCTGGGTCTGAACGTTTAAGTGACAAGAACAGATTAACAAGGAAAGGGCATGCACATTTATGTAATGTATGTTTCACCTGGCATGGAGCCTTCATAAGGAAATAAAGACCCAGACCGACAGAGCTGCGTATTTCTGTGCTTGATGTGGTGCTTAGAAAATCACATAATGTTAGTACTAATGGACATTTCCCCCTTAAGGGAACTATCTTGTATTGAGAACAGGCATGCCGGGTACCATGCTAAGAACATTACCGGGAGTGTCTTATCTAACCTTCCTCAGAACTGTATGAGGAGCTGCCTGACTACCCCTATTTGACAGAAGCCGCAACTTAGGCACAGAGGGGTTAAGTAGCTGGCCTGCAGATGCACAGCCTGTGAGGACAGAAGGTGTTCACCCCTGATGCTTTTATTTGGAGAGGGTGGGAGGGAATTTGAAGCAGAGGAAGAGACATCTTGATAATCTATATCTGGGGTCTTCATGGAGCCAAGGAATTATTTGTGAACTCACAAGATTATTTTATTTCACATCCATTTCTATTTCATCATGTGCCAGATTCTGATCTAAGAATCTAACAAGTATTTAACCCCATTCAGCCTCCGAATAGGCCCATAAGGTAGGTGTTCTACACCCTCATTCTCAGCGCACTCCTCATTTATGTACCTTCCACATGTTATGAAATCTTGGTGAGTCCTGCAGGAGTGGGGAAGGAGGACAAAAGAAAGCGACTACAAGGAGAGCAGAGAAAGTAATGGCTGTAGAGGGTCTATGATCTCAGGCTCAATGCTTTGTGTGTATTTTCTAACTGAATGCACAGCCCTCTGAGAGAGGGGAGAATCTCCCTGTGTGTAGACGTGGAGACAAGCTACAGAAGTTTAATAACCAGCCAAACATCACACAGCTAATTCAGAGTGAGGGCTGGGCTTCTAACCCAGGCCAGTTCTCAAATCCCATACTTTTTCCACTGCATCTTGATGGCAATCAGTAGGGAAGATAACATTTTTGCATGTTTAATATAGGATAAAAGTGACAGATAATAGATACACTGTCCTCAGAGTTAAGAGAAGGAAGGGATAACTCCAGCCAGGGGGGTTGTGAGAGTCTTCCTTGAAGAGGCAGCATTTAAATGGAGCTTGGAAGTAGGTGGGATGTGGCAGGTGGGTTTGGGGGCAGCGGAGTCCTGGAGGAGGGAGGGGCACAAGCAAAGATGCTGGCCGGGTGAGGCCAAGGGGTGGGGGATCTGTCTGGGTAGGAAGCAGTGTTTTACCAGACATACTGCTTACAGTTGCCAAGGAGTGCATGGTCATAGTGGAAACTAGACTGGTTCTTAGTTTTATTAGTACTTTTTCTACAGACAACATGCCCTCCTTATTACGTGTGCCCACTCCCGCCAGCCTCTACCCCCTGACAACTTGGCTCGTGTGGCTGTGTCTCAGGAATGCCTTCCCCAGCCCCTGCCTTTTTGGAAGCTCTTCAAGTCCCGATGGTTCTCAGCCCTGTTCTTCCTCATGGCTGCGTACCCAGTGTTCTGGGGAGACCGGTGCTGAGCAGGACAGAGGGGTGGCCCTGGGCGCTGGGGAAGGAGGGGGAGACGTGGAGCCAGGCGTCCGTCTCGCTCCAGGGCTGGGCTCTGCTGCCCAGACAGCGAGCCTGCCTGTGACAGACATGTCCTTCCAGAGGCCGAGGCTGCTTTGCGGGAACCAAAGTGAGGACACAGGCCTGGGGGATGCTCTTAGAGACTTGGCACCTGGTGGGGAGTGGAGATTTGGCAGCTGACTGAACGTGCTAAAGAGAAGATGCCCCTCCTGCCCTCTACCCCATCCTCTCCCAAACTGCTCCTCTGGGGCTGAGGAAGGAGGTGCCCACCCTGCTAATCTGCGCTGCGTTTTGCTCTCTGTTATATAGTATCTCAGTGGCAGGACCCACTCGGGAGAGTTGGGGTGAGGCTGGCTGAGGTCCTCCAGGAGCTTGGACTCAGGCGCCTGCCTGGCAGTGGAATGATGCTTCCTGACCTCTCAGACCTCTGGGCGCACTTAGAAAGCACTTCACGCCTCCTGTCGGCGCACGGCTGCCCAGGGGACCCTCAGGGACAGGGGGCAGGTAGAGTATCCTTTCCGAGTTTCTTGTCTCCTGTTCTCCTCCCCCCCACCCTCCTGTCCGTGTGTCTGTGTGGCTGTATTGTCTCCTCCTCCTCAAGGTTCCACAGACCAGTGACGCGGGGGAATTGACTCATGTTCTTGTCAACAGAGATCGCGGCCTGTGAGGTGACAGGTACCCTGATGCACTCACGACAGTATCTCAAAGATGCCACGCCGCTGGCTGCTCCCAAGAACAAAGCCACCCTCCCAGAGAGGTGGCAGGAAGCCGGGCTGGAGGAGGTGAGGAAAGTCGCTCTTCCTCTGCCCTGGACTCAATCGGCGTTTAGCTGTCAGATGGTTCCGGCCTTGGCCTGACGGGTCTTTTCCTGTGTGTCCTTCCACAGGCTCGCCTTTTTAGCCGAAGGATGCACCGCCTTCTCAGGTGTCCTGGGAGCTGCTGAAGGACCACGATGGGGAGCAAGCTGGTCCCCAGGGCAGAGCAGAGCAGCTGGAACCAGGGAGCGCCCGGAGCCGGATGCAGAGCCTGCAGCCTGCAGCTCGGAGCGCCCTGAGCCGCGGCTCCTGATTGGACGGTCTTTGCTTTGCCATCACCCTATTGGCTCACAGTTCTATGTGATTTTGAATGGTTGGCTGGTTGTTGTTGTTTTTTTTTTCTCGTCTGTCTTTCCTTTTTTCTTGGCCTTGGGGATTGTGTAAGAAAAGAATTGCTTTGGAAAATATAATTCTGTGGTTGAAATTAACCTTGTTTATGAACGAATTCTGTCCCTAGGGGTTTCTGAATTGTCATCTGGATTACCTTATAGTAAATGGGTCTGCATGGTTTGATGTGTGTATTCCTGATCTTTAGATTAAAAATGCATTTTCTCCCTTCCTCGTTTTCACGTATGGATCCAGGTAATGGGCCGAGTCCCACTTGCCTCGTTACTGAAGCGATCTCAGTGCGGCATCGCTTGAAATTGAAATATAATCAAACATATTATACCTGGGGCTCTTGCATGCTCTTTGGGGTTTATGCTACCCCACAAAGAAATACAAACCTTGTAGGTGGAAATGTAATTCCTGTTTGATCCTGCAGCTAGAATGGTAGAGAAAGTATAAATATCGAAAGTGGCTTCAAATACTTCAGATGTGAACTAACCAAGAGTAAGTGGCTGATTCCTTAAGGCAGAGCAGGGACTGGAGACCACTCCGCACACCCTGCCCGTTGACCCTGCTCTATCTGGAGGAATCGGAGAAGGAGGCCCGCTGCTGTGTTTGCGTTTGCGGAGACTGTGGTGTGTCTGACTCTTGTTCTGTAACTGTGCCCACCTCACAATAAAACACCTTCGTTGACTCAGCAACAAGGTCTCTGTCCATTTCCTGCAGTCCTGTGTCCTCATTGGCTTTGTGAGAAGGTCCAGGGTAGATGTGGAGTGGCCGCCCTGCCTGGGGTCTCAGCTGGATGCAATGCTCTCGCTTACCCAGGATTGTCTGCCGGCGGGGCCTCACACATTGGACACAGGCTGGGCTGGGGCTGCCCCCAATACATGGTGGAGATTTCATCTCTCTCTCTCTCTCTTTTTTTTTATTGGTGGATTATTGCTTTACAATGTTATGTGTGTTTCTCCTGTACAACAGAGTGAATTGGCCATATTTATATATACATACATCCCCTCCTTCTTGAGCCTCCCTCCCACCCATCCCACCCCTCTAGATCATCACAGAGCACTGAGTTTTAGCTGTCTGTTTTACACATGGGAGTGTGGATAGTCAGTTCATCTCAGTTAATCCTTTCTCGGCTCCTCCCACCTTCCTCTTCCTCTCCACTCCCCGCCCTGTGTCCATGTCTGTTCTCTACATCTGTGTCTCTATTCCTGCCTTGGAAATCATTGGTACTGTTTTTCTAGATTCCACATATATGCGCTAATATATGATATTTATTTTTCTCTTTCTGACTTAATTCACTCTGTATGATAGTCTGTAGGTCCATTCGACTCACTACAGATGACCCTATTTCTTTCCTTTTAGTGGCTAAGATCTTTTTTGACCCTGTCCCTAGAGTAATGAAAATAAAAACAAAAATAAGCCAATGGGACCTAATTAAACTTAAAAGCTTTTGCACAGCAAAGGAAACCATAAACAAGATGATTTTATTTCTTCATAAAGAATTGAAAGAACATTTGAATTCCTTAGAGCTGATCTTGGCTGAGAACACCAAGTAGCCTCTGAGTGTCTTCTTTGGCCTTCTTGTTGAAAGCCTTTAGAGGGAGAGGTGGAGATTCGTGGGCAGAAGTCAGGGAGGAGACTGTGGCCCCTGCCTTGACCACGTATGCGGACACCTGGGTCCCTTCTGCAGGACAGGGCAGGGCTGTACCTCCCCAGAGGGCAACACCACTGCCTTTACATAAAGTGAAGTTGACATGCACTCAGGTGTGTGAAATGCCTTTTCACCAGCAGGCCCAGGCCATCCCAGAACCGGCCAGTCCCTCTAAGTATGATACGCAGAGGTCTCACTCACCGTGGGTAAGAATTTGCCCAGGCCACATCAGACTGGATCTGCCACTTTAGTAGAAAGTACTTTCAAGAAAACCCCAGTGCTCTCCACCTCCACTCCTGAGATTTCAAATGTGATGCGCGGATCAGAGATAAGATAACTTGTTCCGTGTGGGGCGGCAGGTGGAGTTTGCTCTGATTGCCGTGGCATGCATTATAGTCCCTCAGGTATTACCCTGGACTGCAAGCCCTGCAGAGTAGAAAGAGCATTGCCTACTTGCTTCCTGGGAGTCATTAAAGTGACAGTAACAACACAGGAGCAGGTCACAGTTACTAAGTCCTTGCCACATGCTGAGCACTGGACCTAGCACTTGACAAGCGCTGGCTCACTTAATCATCACAAACCCCACATGCGGTGAGGCCTGTCATCTCCCGTCACTTGGGTGAGGAACTGAGGCTTGAGCGGCTGGGTCCCTGGGCTGGGCCCCCCGCAGGTAGGACCCATGGGGCTTGCCCAACCCCGAAGCCCAGGGTCTTCACCACTGTTCTCGGCAGCTCCCTCTCCTGGGTCCCAGCACCCATCTGCTTCACTGGCTTTTGACTTCAAACCTCCTCTTCGGAACTTCCATGTCCTTCCTTATAACTTGGAACCTCTTGACTGCTTCCCAGTATTATTGTCTAAGCTTGACAAATGTTTGCCAACCAACTGCAAGTCGATATGAAACGTTAAAGTTTTATTTTAAAAATTACTCTTTTTAAGTTAAAAAATACACACTTCTGAGTGGAGTCCAGGTCAGCTCACCTTGTACTGAATTTGAGCTCTTTTTAGCCTTCTGAAGTTCCAGAACCCTGCACCCACGGGAGGGCCTCACAGATGGGAGTGTTGGGCCCAGGAGCTGGGTCAGGGGTCAGAGTCAGTGAACGGACACCCACCAAGGGCAGCAACAGTGTTAGATTCTTCAGCAAAATGATGCTGACTCACCTTCATTCCTGAAGTCTGTGTCAAATGGACACAGCATCAAGTCAGGTGGAAGGCGTCTGTCCCTGGTCACCTCCAACTGCTTATCCAGGAGGTGGTGGTATTCTCTGTCTGTCTGAAGGACCACTGGCATGGAAAGCAGTTTATATATCTGTAGGCAGATTTTAGCGGATGCAGTTGGCACCTTGCCCCTGTTTCTGAGGGCTTTTTTGGGCAGAGGAGGCTGTGTGCATCCCAGGTCAGAGGTTCAGGGGTCTTATTCCCTCCCCACTTAGTCCAGCCCTCAACCAGGAGGAGTGTCAGTGTTTCAACGCCCCGGCTCCCTGACCTTTTGGATGGATGGACTGAGGTATGTTCTAAGCTGATCTGAGGTCCCCAGTGAGGTGACAGTCTGTCTGGTGGCCCACAGTGGGAACTAGTTTTCAAACCCACTTTTAAAAAATTTTAATTGCAGGATAATTGTTTTACAATGCTGTGTTAGTTTCTGCTAACGAAGTGAATCAGCCCTATGTATACACATAATCCTCCCGCCTCCCCTCTCCCCTCCCCTCCCCCCTCTTCTCCCCTCCCCACCTCCCCCCTCCCCTCCCCACCTCCCCCCTCCCCTCCCCCCCCCTTCCCCTCCTCTCTCCCCTTCCTTGCCTCCCCCCTTCCCCTCCTCTCTCCCCTTCCTTGCCTCCCCCCTCCCCTCTAGGTCATCTCAGAGGCCACATGAGCTCCCTGTGCTGCACGCAGGTTCCCACGAGCCGTCTGACACGCGGTGGTGTGCACACGTCCATGCCACCCTCTCGGTCTGTCCCAAACTCCCCTCTCCCTGCCATGTCCGCATGGCCACTGTCTGTGTCCGCATCCTCTGTTCCCCTGCTGGCTGCCTTGTGTCCCGCCGCCCATCTCAGCCAGTGTTTCCTGGGACTGCCTCCCCAGTAAGGAGCTGATTTGTGCGCAAGTACAAATTCCTCTGCAAGGTGAGGAACGGGAAACCCTATCAATGGGAGACACTTGCCAGAGGACGATTTCCTTCCTGTAAAAGGGGCCCTGCCACAGGCTACAAGATATTTTTCCTTTCGGTGCAAGACTCAACCAACGTAGGAGACCAGGCCAGAGTCACCTGATGGCAAATAAAATTGCAATTCATTGGCTAGAACGAGCAATTAAATATAAGGGAGTGATGGGAAAAGGAACAGGTCACCACCCCCAGGTTCCCCCCACTGCCCGCCCCATCACCCCTCAAGGACTCCTGTTTGCCCTTGAGTCCCTTCTGTTCCATTAACACTGACAGAGCCTGCCCAGAGTGCCTGGCTCTTGTCAAATCCCATTACAACGGCCTCCAAGACACACCATTCACAGCCTTTGTTGTACTGGTAACCTTTTTGTGGGAATATTGAACATTGTGTGGAGTGGCTAATGCATTGATCAGGCCTGTTAGACAAGAGGTCTGCTTTCTTCTGGCCCTGCAGTTTTGTAAATGGGGTTTCATCTCTGCCTTTATTGTGATCAACTCAAACCAATTCTCTAAGTTCAAGTTACAAAGCTCTAAAAAGCATGTCAGGCTGACCCAGGATTACTTGTCAGGATAAACATAGAAAATATAGACCTATACAGTGAGAGAACGTGCTGGAATCTCTGTTAGAGGCATCCCACACTTCCTTTGTTTAGTTGTCGATGTTGGGCAGAGGACACACACAAAGACCCACATTTCCTCGCAGAGGCCCCCAACCTTTTAGGCACCGGGAACTAGTGTCATGGAAGACAATTTTTTATGGGGGTGGGTGGGAGTGGTATTGGGGTGATTCAATTGCGTGACATTGATCATGCACTTTATTTCTATTATTCTTGCATCAGCCCCACCTCAGATCATCAGGCACTAGACCCCAGAGTTTGGGGGCCCCTGCTGCGTGGAGTTCCCAGTGAAGACTTGGTGTGTATTGTATCAGAGATGTAAACAGAATTATGACTGCACCAGAGTCTGCCTTGTCGCTTCTTGCTCTCTGCTGAGGGCTGGGAGGGTGGGGCTGTTTTATATGCTTCTTGGTTTTCAATGTATGACTAAGGTCAGGGCTTCCTTCATGATCAGTGACTGTTCCATCTTTACTCAGAATAACTGAAGGAGATAATGGAAAATAATTAGTTTATAGATTTCCTACTGAATGGGAGTTTAAGCCAACACAACCCTGTGCTTTTTGCAGGGAGGAAGGAAAATTCAGAGTGTGATCCTCAGGTGTATTATCTGATGTTAGGCAAAATTCCTGCTAAGAAAAAAATCAGAGAATAACACTGCTCCTAGGATCTTTAGCAACCAAGGATCTTCTATGAAGGGAAAGTACTTGTTAATATTAGTAACTTGTTACTTGCTCACATTTGTAATCTTATTCATTATTAAGTTTTCCTCAACATTCAAATACTACTTTTGCTACTAAATAAAACAATCTTTCCAGATGCTGGGAAAGATTGAAGTCAGGAGGAGAAGGGAACAACAGAGGATGAGATGGTTGGATGGCATCACTGATTCAATGGCCATGACTCTGAGCAGACTCTAGGAGATACTGAAGGACAGGGAAGCCTGGTGTGTTGCCGTCTGTAGGGTCACAAAGAGCGGAACATGACTAGGTGACTGAACAACTAAATCAAAACATACCTTAGGAATCAAATCAAATCAAACCTTTAATTGCTGATTATAAATTTAAGTAAATGGAGCCTCCTAAATATTTTTATAAAATCTCTATCAATTTCATTGAAAAACTTCACAAAATTCAAAAACAGATAGCATGCCCATGCGTGCATAAACACATACAAGTAATCACAGTGGGATTCAAAATATACCTACCTTTAAGTGATCAAGAAATATTTATGCTGTGGTTTTGATTTGTCTTCCTTATTTATAAACTTGGTTTATGCATTCCCTGTATTTTGTACTTATACTGTACTTAGACAGTGCTTATACTGTCGTAGAGCTGTAGTAATTCAGAAGGCAGTGTCAGACCAGCTGAGTCTGCAAATTCTAAGTTATCGGTCACTTATTTGTGGTTGGCACGTGGTATCTTAGTGGATCCCTTCAAAGTTGATGAGCTGATGTTTTCTGGCTTGAGTTCTGTCTTGGAGTCAAGGTTCTGTTGCTATGGCCACAAGCCATCAGAAGCCGTTTTGTTAGCAATGTGGAGCCCCCCTCCTCCTCATCAAGAGCTCCCGTGTCCATCCAGTTTTTAGTCCTGAGCCTTTACTTCGTGATGTCTTAGTCTTTCAGTATTTTTGGAATATAAACACCAAGTGGTTTTGTCATCAGAGGGGTGAAAGGGGAGTCTGGGCAGCAGACTGTCTTCTGTAGATGCTGCCTCATGCATCAGCCCCTGATGTATGGCTGGACTTCTACCAGCTGTTAAGTGTGGCTACAGGAAGTGATCCCTCCTCTGGGCAACCAAGAAAAATCTCCAACTTTCCTTGAGTTGTCAGACTTAAATTCAACTCTAGAAAGATCAAATAAAAGAAATAGAACATGTATATCATATCTATCTATCTATCTACCTAAATTATCCAGCCTACTTACTAAACATATTTTTAAAAAACAAATACGCACTTAGTTTTGCCTTCCAATGACCTTTTTGTGCACGTCACACGTTTTCACTGTTGAGTACTCTTATGCATCAAGGCTTTTCATAGTCATATTGTCCCAATGGACTATAATTATCCATGTTGCTCGAATTATTGCAGTGTGTACACCCCATTAAACTGCCTCCTTTGTCTTCCTGAGGCATTTTTGAAAGTCTCTTGCTTAAAGGCAACAAGATGTTCCATACCCATATTGATTTTTCTCTACTGTTAGCTAAGCTTTTAGCCTCTGATTCCTATTAATAGAGAGTAGCACTTGGATTGCATCAGTCTTATCACCATGAATGTGGAGATAGATAAACTAATGCTACTTTTGGCCACTGTAACAGAAATGCTGGAAAATGCCTATTTTAACATCATAAGTTTTATTATTATTTTCTAATCAGAGAGTGCTAATATTATTACCTGTTCTACCTTTTAAACTAATATGAATTGTAAACATTTATGTTCTATACTGGGCTCTCTTGGTTTATCAGCTCAAATTGTAATCGTGTTCCTTTCCCAGTTCTTCACCTTGTAAGTTTTATTGATCACTGTCTTGGGGTTCTTTTCTTGACAAACATGAGATAGGATCCAAGTGGAGATAGCTATGAAATACAGTAGAAAGATTAGACTTCTCATCTGCAAAAGGAATGTGATGAGGTTTAGAATTGAGATTTTTATCCTCTGGGAGATGAACTAATCCTTGGAATTTTTATCATTGATCTAAGGTGAAAGTGAAGTCACTCAGTTGTGTCCGACTCTTTGCGACCCCATGGACTGTAGCCTACCAGGTTCCTCCGTCCATGGGATTTTCCAGGCAAGAGTACTGAAGTGGATTGCCATTTCCTCCTCCAGGGGATCTTCCCGACCCAGGGATCGAACACGGGTCTCTCGCATTGCAGGCAGACACTTTATCATCTGAGCCACTTGGGAAACCCTTGATCTAAGGTAAAGATCACATTCTAAGGACATAAAGAACATAAAGTAAGCTTGTTGGCCAGGTAGGGCTAGTCTTTGGGACCTTGAACTTTGAGGCTCTTAATCAAGCTGAAAAATAAGTAAAAAAACAAAACAAAAAAAACCCAAAAAACCTCTAGAAAGACAGATCCTTGGGTTAAAAAAATTAAATTATCCTTGTGAATCTTGCATAGTCAGCCAAGTCGGGCTTCTGCTCCTTGAGGCCAATTTCTTCAGGCAGCTGACTGCTCATCAGTTGTAGATCTCACATGGAGACTAAAGTGCAGAGAGGTGTGCAAACTTCCATAAAGAACAGAATTTTCATAATTCATGTAGAAAATTATCTTCTCCATAAAAACAACAGCAATAAACTTTCTCTCCCCAAATCCTTTGGAGGCGGGGAAAGAATTCAGACAACAGAGGAATTTTGTCTCTAAACCCAGGTCCTAAATCCTGATTTCATTTTAAGGTAAAAGTGTACACTTTGCTTCCTTTGACCTGACATCTCTCTTCCTAAGTGTTTCAGTGAGTGCCAGGGACCCTGTCACTTTGAAATGAATAATAAACAGCTATGATAAATGGATGTTGTGGGTGACATTAGTAAGACATTTGCAATCCTGCAGGAAGAATCATCCTGGAAGATAAATAGGTGCATAAATTGATAGTATTGTTGGGAACTTGAACTTCTGACACGCAGAGTAGGTGCTCAATCTGTTTTGGAACTCCCTGACAGAACTTCTTTGTCTCCCTGTTCCTCTGTCTGACCCCTGCAATAGAGATGTGCCTCACGGTTCAGCCTTCCAGTTCCTTGACCCCTGTATTTTTCTGTCAGTGAAATTTTCTGCACACTTGAAGTTATCTCTATAGAGGAGATGATTTCACAGTCAAAAACCCACCACCCCTCATCCAATCTTCATTTCCCAACTGACTGTAGGACGTCTTTATCCAGATGTCTTGCCAGAAACTCAAACTACCTGCTTATAGCAGGACTCAGTGCTTCCTCTTTCAAACCCAGTTTATCTTTACTTTTTCTTCTCTCTGAATATGAGCCACATCATTCGCTTCACTAACCCTCCCTTTTTATCACCACAGACGTCCACAAGATTCAGCCTCCAGGGTGTCTCTCTGGCATCAAGATTTTTATTTCCTCTTCTACTGACAAAACTGGATCTCAGGTTCCCAACAGTCAACTGATTGTTAAAGCCTCTTAACTTATTTTTAGTCTCTCTCCACTACAATCCATCTTAAATATCACCACAGCACAAATCTTGCCAAAGGTCACATCACTGATCACAGCATTGCCCTAATCTGAAATCTTTCATGACTGTAGTTATGTAATGATTGTGGTCAGAGTCTTTAACCTGCCTTGCTGGATTCCTGGGACGGCCCTGACTGGCTTCTCGCTTTTCTCTTTCGCTCTTAACTTATGATCCTCTCACTCCATTGGTGTGAGGATCTCTAAACACATCCTTACTGTAATCTTTTGTTTGTATCACGCCTCTTTCTTTATGCCCTCTTCTCTTTTGTTTACATTGTGGAATCCAGCACATTTTTAAAGTTTGTTTATTTTGGCTTCGTCGGGTCTCCACTGTGGCACGCAGGATCTTCACTGTGACTCACGAGCTCCTCTCTAGTTGCGGTGGGTGCACTCCAGAGCTCATGGCCCCATATTACACACCCACCACAACTACAGAGGAGCTCGTGAGTCACAGTGAAGATCCTGCGTTACCTTGTAGCATGTGGGGTCTTAGTTCCGTGACCAGGGATTGAACCCTCAGCCCCAATGCTGAAAAGCAGATTCTTTCTTTCTTTCTTTCTTTTTTTAAGGCTGTTTAGTTAGTATTGGGGTATAACCACTTAGCAAACAATGTGATAGTTTCAGGTGAAGAGTGAAGGGATTCACCCATACATACACATGTATCCATTCTCCCCGGGACTCCTCTCCCATCCAGGATGCCAAGGAACATTGACCAGAGTTCCATGTTGGAAAGCGGATTCTTAATCACTGGACCAGCAGGGAAGTCCCTCCAACACAATTTTTTAAAGATTCATAAGAAATGCTACTTTTCTATAAACTTGCTTAATTCACCTCCACCAATACCAGTACAACCTCCCCACCCCCCCCACCCCCCACTTTAACTCTTACATTACTTTCCGGAGTTTTCCCTTCTGACTTGTGCCTGTATCTGGTGGCTGTGATGATTCTTTGTGATCTCCTAAATGCTCAAATCTTGCTGTGCATCTATATGGGAAATGTTGAGGTGGACACTCCTGGCATTGCGTGCTGTTACAATCATACACACATTTGAGAGCTTTTTCTTGGCCAGGCACTGTTCCAGGCATGGGGGTCACACTCAGTTCAGGCTCTCAAAGGGTTTATGTTCCAGAAGAGAAAGGTAAGAAATAACATGGGCTGTGATTTGTACTAATGAGAAAAGCAAACAAAATTATGTTCAAGGGCGTCTTGGGTATGAGATGTATATTGTTAGGGCGAGTTCCTCTGAGTTGGTGAAATTTCATCTCAGACCAGAAGAATGAGAAAAAGCCAGTGAGGCAGAGGACTGGGGGAAAGGGTTGCAAACTGAGGATCAGCTTGTGAGAGGCCATCAGTCAGGAATGAGCTTGGTATGCTTAAGGAAGTGATGGAAGGCCAGTGGGGTAGAGGATCGTAGATGAAAGTTGTGTGAAATGAGATTGAAGTACAAGATGGGAGTCAGATCGTATTGGGCCTTGTAGACTATAGTAGAGCCTTTTGATTTTAATCTAAACATGATGAGAAAATGTTGCAGTAATATAAAGTGCAAAAGTGCTCTGTGGAAATGGAGTTTCAGTGGCACAGAAGAAGAAGCAAGCAGATGGTTTATTTTCCTAACGTGTTAGCACAGACTATTGTTTGGAAGCTCTGGGTTGGGTAAGCTGGGCTATGATGAGATCGCAAAGATTCCCTTTACATTGTGATCTAGATCAAGAGTTAGTTAAGTTGCCACCTTGGCTTCTTTCCACATTGGCCACAAACTTACCTTGACCCTTTATATCTTATGAATCCTAGGGCAGGAAAAGGATGGAAAGAATAAACTCAAAGATAAATATCCTTTGGATGCTCAAGAACTATCTACCAGGGACATAGAGAAGCTTTCAGAAAAGGGAAATTATATAAATACAGAAAATCCGGAGTCTAGGCTCTGTGGGTCCGACACTTTTTAACTTTTTGCTCATAACACTGTAGCTTCTATGATTACAACAGTGCTTCATGCTCTGCCCATAAAGCCAACTGGTGAATCTTGGTCTGTGTCCCATGTCAGCATCCCCTCTTGCTGCTAAGTCGCTCAGTCATGTCCGACTCTGTGTGACCCCATAGACGGCAGCCCACCAGGCTCCCCCGTCCCTGGGATTCTCCAGGCAAAAACACTGGAGTGGGTTGCCATGTCCTTTGAATCAGTTCTAATGAGATGGATGAAACTGGAGCCCATTATACAGAGTGAAGTAAGCCAGAAAGATAAACACCAATACAGTATACTAACGCATATATATGGAATTTAGAAAGATGGTAATGATAACCCTATATGCAAAACAGAAAAAGAGACACAGATGTACAGAACAGAATTTTGGACTCTGTGGGAGAAGACGAGGGTGGGATGTTTCAAGAGAACAGCATCGAAACATGCATATTATCTAGGGTGAAACAAATCACCAACCCAGGTTGGATGCATGAGACAAGTGCTCGGGCCTGGTGCACTGGGAAGACCCAGAGGGATTGGGTAGAGAGGGAGGTGGGAGGGGGGATCGGGATGGGGAATACATGTAAATCCATGGCTGATTCATGTCAATGTATGACGAAACCCACTACAATATTGTAAAGTAATTAGCCTCCAACTAATAAAAATAAATGAAAAAAAAAACATATTACTGCTAAACTAAGTCAACTATTTTATAAGCCACTGTTTTTAATCAAAGACTGAGAGGTAGTCACACTCTAAAGTTTTTGCACTGTTAGTTAAATTCTCTGTCTGTTGTCTTTTTCTGAGCCCAACATAGTCTGTAGCTTTTATTTTTTTCCCTAGAAGTGACTAACTCTACTGTGTTACTCACTGAAGTAAGCCCTTTTCAAAACTTTAAAGGGAATATACATTATTTAGAAACTTCTCTGATCTTATCAGAATTTTTCAAACTACTTGTTCTGAGTCTCATGAGAGCTCATTCTATTTGACTAAGTAGGGAAGTAAGATTATTGATTTATTGATGAACAGTGATCCTTAATATATCATTTTTCCCAGATTAGAAAATAAATTGTTTTAGCCATCATGGCCTTAAAGTAAGGAGTAGTTAGTGAATCAGAGTTTTATCTGACATAGCATATGTTTACTTGCCTCAGCTGTATTTTCTAGTTCCCGTGCTCGATACTGAAATGGCTGAGAACAGTCTATGGCTCTATAAGATCACAGTCTAAACTCCAGTAAAATCTCAGGGAAGGGATTTTAAGGATTATCATCCAAAGATTACATTCCCTCTGTAGAGTTGGTGCCAAATGGTGATCTAGCTTCCCCTGAAAATCCTCAGTGTCAGTGACCTTGTTATCATCCATAGCAATCGATGTATCTCTATCTCTGGGGAGCTCATGCTTATTAGCAGGTGAAAATCTGTGTCTCTGTGAGCTTACCCAGGGAATCTCATTCTAACTCAGGAAATCAAATCCAAATGCCTACAGAGACATGGGGATGGTACATGAGTTTAAGCAATTTTAAGGTATTAAAATTAAGAATCTCAACTGTTAGAGTAAGTGGTACCTGTATGTGGCTATAATATAGTGAAGTTAATAGGGCGGTGATGCCTGTGGTAAACCCAAGGGCATGCCACTCTTCAGCTCTCATTTATTTTTTTTTTCTGAGAAATGTGGGCAAATATTTTTATGTTTTTTCAAGTAAACCCGAATGTGGATTTTTTATGTGGCATCATCTGACTTTTAAATTGGCAACCAATTCAAATCCTTGAAGACAGTCTGTGGGTCAGCCTTCGAGAGGGCAGCCACACATCTACAGCTGGATTTGGCCTTTGGGCCATGAAATTTCAGCTCTTGTTTTGAGCCTCAAAGCTGTAAGCAAAGAATACAAGTTTTCTTTCACTTGACAGCCCAACAGCCAATCACAGTCATTCATTGCCACAATCTTCTCCATAATTGCTCCTTCATTTGAGAAGCACTTCAGCCAAACTCACAGGATATCCTTGATCTAATCCATAAAAGCTACCAGTAAATAATTGTGGTTAGGTGACATCCATACAAGAATTATGAAAAAACTCAAATGCTATGCTTGGAAAACCTTTGCCAGACTGTTTCTTAACTATATAAATTGTTATTCTCCCAGAAGCCTCAGAGCACAAATATAAATCCAAATCTTGTTGAATAATATCAGGTTGAAAGGGGAAGTATTTGGGGAATGGTTTTATCAAATCATCCACCAATTCTACATATGACTTTAATTTTGTTTTACTGTACTGACAGATACATACTCCTTCCTTTCCTCCTTAGCTCTTACCATTCCCTCTCTCCATTTCTGAATGATAGGAACTTGTCTCTAAAGAAAGGTTTTTAATTTGTAGTGAGGAGTATTCCCTTGTATTCTCTTGTTTTACTCTCTTGGTAGGAGTCAAGATCCTTTTGGACAAGTCAGTCTCCAGAGTCCTGTTTCAAAGTACTAAGAACCATCCCATGGACCCATGGGCTGCAAGAATACCTTTTTTAAATGTTTCAGTTCAATTCAGTTCAGTCACTCAGTCGTGTCCAACTCTTTGCATGAATCGCAGCACGCCAGGCCTCCCTGTCCATCACCAACTCCCGGAGTTTACTCAAACTCATGTCCATCTAGTCGGTGATGCCATCCAGCCGTCTCATCCTCTGTCGTCCCCTTCTCCTCCTGCCCCCAATCCCTCCCAGCATCAGGGTCTTTTCCAATGAGTCAGCTCTTCGCATGAGGTGGCCAAAGTATTGGAGTTTCAGCTTCAGCATCAGTCCTTCCAATTAACACCCAGGACTGATCTCCTTTAGGATGGACTGGTTGGATCTCCTTGCAGTCCAAGGGACTCTCAAATGTTTAGTTTTTTTTTTTAAAAAAAAGCTTTATTGGAGTATAATTGGTTTACAATGGTGTGTTAATTTCACATGTACAGCAAAGTGATTCAGATACACATACACACACACATGCACACATGTGTATTATTTAGATTCTTTCTCATATAGTTATTGCATAATATTGGGTAGAGCTCCCTGTGCTGTACAGTGGTCTTTGTTAGTTATCAATGTTTCATTTATTAATTTTTTTTTTACTTATTTGACTGCTTTGGGTCTCCTTTCCGGCATGGGGAAACATTAGTTCTGGCACGTGGGATTCTAGTTCCACGACCAGGGATCAGACTCAGAGTGGCTTGGATTCTGGATTCAAGCCTCTTAGGGCCCTGGACTTTGGTCCTCTGGCTTCGGCTGCCCCCAATCTCCTTCTTCCCTTTCCCTTGTGCCCTTCAGTTAAGTCCAGCAGTGGTTTGGGGAGGAATATGAACCAGTTATGAGTGTAATATAACGGGTCACCTTCTGCAAACAAAAATTTTATGACTACTAAATGTTAGGGACCAATAAACATGGCACCACAGCCAGTCCTGCACCTGCAAAATACACTAACAAGTAATTAGGGAGACATGAGGAGAGGTTTGTTTTATGTTTAGAAATTCCAGATGTCTCTTAGCAGAATCCATTTTTAAAACAATATGTGTTTTAAAAGCTGCACAAATAATTTTAATATGGTCTTATCTTTAAAGCACTTTCTCAGTGCTCATTTTCCCAGTGTGATTTGAAGTGTGTATCATTACCAGAGGTGTGCGTCAGACTGGGTTATTTTTAAAACAAATTAGTATAGTGAATAAGCATTCTGTTTTTACCTTAATAGTTAAATTGAATTTGCGGAGTAACAAATAAAACTACAGAATCAAGGCAATTAGAGTTTTATTTTGGGCATTGGGATAGAGTAGGTTATGTGTAGACATTTCATAATGGTATGGGCAACGCCCACTTCTTTTCTGTTGTATATTCCTACAGAGTGACCCCCTAGAGCAGAGATGCTCAGTCAGCAGAAAGTTTGGTCTTCATGGGAGACTGGCAATATCTGGGGACTTATTTTTAAAGTTTATTTATTTATTTACTTATCTGTTTACTTAGAAGTATAGTTGCTGTATAATGTTATTTAAGTTATGGGTGTACAGTATAGTGATTCACAACTTTGAAGGTTATACTCCATTTGTGATTACTATAAAATATTGATTGTATTTCTCATGTTATACAATACATACTTGTTGCTTATTTTAGACCTAACAGTTTATACCTCTTAATCACCTATCCCTGAGTTATGGGTGTACAGTATAGTGATTCACAACTTTGAAGGTTATACTCCATTTGTGATTACTATAAAATATTGATTGTATTTCTCATGTTATACAATACATACTTGTTGCTTATTTTAGACCTAACAGTTTATACCTCTTAATCACCTATCCCTGTTTTGCTTCCCACTGGTAGGGAGCCACTAGTTTGTTCTCTTTATGTGTGAGTCTGCTTTTTTTTTGCTATATTCACTAGTTCATTGTATTTTTTATATTTCTATATGAGATATCATACAGTGTTTGTTTTTGTCTTTCTAACATTTCACTTAGCAGAATACCTATCTATTTGGTTGTCCTGATGGAGAAGAGGGGGAAAAGTAAGGTACTAGTATCTAGTGGGGAGAGGCCAGGAATGCTTCTAAATATCCTACAGTGAACAAGAGTGGCTCCTAGTCTAAGATGTCAAAAAACACCAAGGTTGAGAAGCCCTGCCCCAGAGAGAAATGTTGTTATTTGCCATTTCTGCAGGCTGCCTGCCCCCACCCCTCCCAACCCCAAGACTAGTGGGAACATCTTACTAACTTCAGGTCGTTTCAGCTAAAGGGGATTTTTCTTAGGCTTTCATCAGCCTCGCTGCATATTGGCCATGCGTGTGATGCTGTCTCCACAGTGAAACAGAGGTGCTCATTGGGATCCTCAATCAAAACACGGGTAGTCAGTACAGGACGTTGTGATTTGAAACCCAGCTGACTATAGCTGCCTTTCCTGCTCACAGAAGGGCGGCCGGAGAATAGAAAACGGCTGGTTAACTCTCATCCCTGGGAAAGTAAGTCCTGATAAGACTTCTTCCATTCACAGAAAGATGTTGAGGAGAGACCCCAGTGAGCCTGCAGCTGTGAAGCCTGCCAGTCCTAGGTTTCTGAAGGTGAGGGCCAAATGGCCCTTTTGTTTATCTAAAGACATCAGCCAGTGTCAGTGAGTGCCTGGGTTTGCGCAGGGAGGCCTGGGAGAGGTTACTTTGTTCAGTCTCTCTTAGAGGGGTTGACTTTCTGGGTGAAGGAACCCAAGTCTGAGAGACCAAGAAACTAAGAAACCTAGACAACATGTAGAGAGTCTAGAGGAAGAGGAAGAGTGCCAAGCATATAGTAGGAGATCAGAGAAGGCTGAGCAAAGAGACTTGTAGGAGATTCCTTCCAGAGGTGGGGACTCTACATAGCTTTACAGAGATGGTGCATCCAAGAGTCAGCCCAGGTTATCTGTCTCTCTGTGCTGTAAACAGACACACACACACACACACACACACACAGCCTTTGTGAGTAGGTTTCGGCAATGTCAATGTAAATCCCGTAGCTGAATCTGCATAGTATGCCAAGAAACACATCCGCCTGGGACCATCAGACATCACTAGACACAAGCTGAGAACCCAGAGCTAAATGTAGGAAGTGAAACTGTAAGTCCTGGTGAACTTGCAGAAGTCTGGGGAAAGGCAAATGAATTACTATGGAACAGAGGGTAGGAGATACAAGTACATTTTATTTAAATCTCAAAGGATGATCTCCGGATCTGGAGAGCATCGTATATTAAAAGATGCCTGGTTTCCAGTAACAGAAATGTATATCAAACTGGCTTAATCAACAAAGGGATTTGTTGGCCTTGATAAATGGGATAGCCCAGAGTGGGCCACATGAGGGATTGTTGCAGTGAGAGGTACCAGCCACCATGGGGGCTTTGACTGTCTCCATGCTGGGGCTTTACTCCCAGCTATGAAGGCGTCCCTCTTAGGATTGTTCTTCTCATGTGGCAGCAGAGATGGCTCCTGCTGACTCCAGGCTTCCAGACACTTTTGGAGTCTCCTGCCTCAGGAGAAGGGCTGTCTTCCTGGGTCAATACCTGTATCTAGAGGGTGGCATAGTTTGGCCCTCCCATGTCATGCACTTTCCCTCTTGCCTTGGGAGTCAGGCTTGTGTGATTGGCAGGCCCACCAGGTTTAGGGGGACATTTCTCCGTAGGAAAAATTACTAAGGAAACAAAAATATAATGAATATGCACTGAACGCAAATTCATCTCTGGCAGCAGCAGGGCTGGGCTGAGAAGCGCAGGGAAGGGGGGGACATCGTCCCCATCCTAACCAGCCCAAGCCATGGCTTTCTTAGCCGCTTATCATCCGCTTGAGCAGGATGATAGTTTTACATCTTACTAAGTGGAGGCCTCTTCTCTGACCTAACCCTCTTCCCCGGCCCCTGATACCCTGTGGGAGAGGAAGGGGAGTGAAGTCCCTGGACAGGAAAGGCCTCCTTGTTTGGGGGAACTGGCCTGACCCTAGTGAGGGGGGGGGTGCGGGCAGGGTTTCACCTTCCCTCTCTCCTTTGCTCTCTCCTCTCCTCTTCTTTTTGCTTTTCTCCCTCTTCCTTTTTCTCTTTTGAACTGTCTTTGGTTTCAATATCAAGAAAATTGAAATGACTCAGAAAATGACTTGGGAAAAGTGTCCTCTCTTTTCTGGAAAAAAGAGATTGTGTAAAATTGTTAATTCTTCTTTGTTTAGTAGAATTCTTAAGGGAAATACTCTGACCTGATGAGTTCTTATTAAGGAACTTTTAAATGACAGATTCCTTTTCTTTGATGGTTATAGATCTATTCAGATTGTCTATTGACGATTAGTTGAATTTTTGTCATTAGTGGTTTTCAAGCAATTGATTCATTTCTTCCAATTGTCAAACTTATGAGCATAAAGTCGTTCAACCACTCATGTAGTTGCTTAGTCATGTCCAACTCTTTGCGACACCATGGACTGTAGCTTGCCCAGCTCCTCTGTCCATGGAATTTTCTAGACAAGAAAATTGGAGTGGGTCGCCATCTTTCCAACCCAGGGGTCAAGCCTGCATCTCTTGCATCTCCTGCATTGGCAGGCAGATTCTTCACCGTTAGTACCACCTGGGAAGTCCAAAGTTATTTGTAATTTTCATTTGTTAACTTCTAAATGATGCAGAATCAGTAGCCATATTCCTTAATTCAATCCTGATATTGATGATTTGTGCCTTCTCTCTATTTAAAGAAAATAAAGTTTTTTTTATTTTTTGTAAATGTTTATCAGTTTTATTATTTTTTTCCTGAAGAACCAGCTTTTTTTGTTGTTGATTTTCTTTATTGTTTTACTGTTTTGTTTCACTGAATTTTATTCTTACCTTCATAATTTTTTTCTTTCTTCTGGCTTTGAACTTATTTCATATTTATTTTTCTAATTTCTTGAGGTAGAAGACTTAGTTTATTGATTTAAGATTTTTCTTTTTGTCTGTTGTAAGCATTTAGCACTATATGTGTCCCTCTCTGGACCGCATTATTTGAAACCCATAAAATACATGTTTTGTCTTGGTTTTATTTAGTTTCATATATTTTTTCACTTTTTGAGACTTTTTCTTTGACTCATGGATTTTTCCATGAGTTTATTTTTCATGAATTTAGGGATTTTACTGTTGCCTTTCTGTATTGATTTCTAGTTTGATTACATTATGTTCAGCAGACACATTCTACATAATTTCAGTTCTTTAAAATTTTTTGAGGTTGTTTATGACCTTGATATTGCTTATCTTAGTGAATGATCTGTGTGCACTTGAAAAACAAAAGTATTTTCTACTACTGTTGGATGGAAAGTATATTCTATTACTGTTTCTATTTCTATTGATTCTGTTAGTTGATTGTGTTATTTTGATATTCTATATCCGTGTTGAAATGCCTAGAAATTCTCTCTTAATAACAGAAGACACTGGACAGTTTTTCCAGTAAAAAAAAAGAATACATAAATGAAGATGCATACAAATGATTGCACACAATTTCAAGGGTTCTCTAGATTTATTTCCATTGCTCTTGTAAGAACAATAGTCTCTATTTAAAATCTCTGATGCTGATAGAGATTTTCACTCTTTTCCATACAATGAGTAACAGAGATTGTCTGATAAAGTCTTGAAATAGAGCAAAAATTATGAAGGAGAAGAGGACTTAATCACAGATGAGATGATGTTAATAATTTGCATCCTTCATGGCTTTGCCCAGGCTTGGGCATGACTGCTTTAATATTAGTAACACTAGAGGGGTTCCATGTAAATAGGAATTGTGATCATCATAAATATCCCTCTAAATGTAAGGACACCATTTAGGCCCCACAGGTCATGTCCCACACATCAATCATCCATCATAATGTAGCAGGTACAGAGTATATGTCCAGAGTAGGTGTGTGTCAACTCCACTGAGGTTAAGAAATGTCAGATAGACCAATGAATATGTGATGAGGAGATCAAGATGAGGCCTGTATCAGTTAGCTATGGCTGTGTAACAAACACTGTACACCTTAAGAGCATAAAATAAAAAATATTTATTATTGAGTACAAGTCTTTGTTTCAGCTGAATGGTTCTTCTTGTCTCAGATGAATCAGTCCATGTGTCTGAGGTGAGTTCCACGTTGGGTCAGCAGTTCTGTGTACATCCACTGTGTTCGGTCCCTTATTTGGGGAGTTGGTTCATGACTGTCTGGTCATCGATACGGCTGTCGGCCAGGACAATGAGGATATTTCCATATGGTCTCTCTGTATGACAATGGTAGAGATCTGAGCTGGAGAGTCTAATGTGTGAAGGGCCTGAGGCCCATGCCTGAGATGGACACACCTCTCTTTGGCCATGTTTTACTGTATAAAGCAAGTCCAGACTAACGGAGTAAGGAAATACATTCCCCTCTCAGTGGGAGGAGCTGCAAAGTCACCTTGCAGTGGGAGAGGACACGGCATGGCCGTGGATTCGGTCATGACTGCAGCCTGTCTCCCCAATTCCTATTGGGAAACATATTAGGAAGCAGTTTGGCTTTCAATAGCTGAAGCTTGCTTTAAAAAACTTTCTGCTACTAAAAACCGTAAAGGTCTTTGTGAGATTTTTCTCTGTCTTAAGTAAATTGGGTGTTATTTTCTTTACTGTAGGTGAATTGTTGTCATTATATACTCCTAGAAATAAGACTACAAAAGAGAGAGGGAGGGAGGGAGAGAGAAAAGACACAGAGAGAAGGAAGGAATGAGAGAAGGCGGGAGGGAGGGAGAGAAAGAGAGAAAAGCCTTGTGTTGTAAAATCCAGACTTTCTGGATTTCCAGGGCACTCATCATAGCTGTTAATTCTGTTAGGCAGACTAGACCCCCTACTTGTTATTTCCAGATAATCCTTTCAAATGCAGTGGCTTTGTTGGAAGGCATTGCAGTTATTATTGAGCATTGATAGACTCCTGTATGTTTGCAAAGTGCTCTACAACCGCCTTTATTTTTATTTTTCTAGGAGTAGTTAGGCATTTTTACTTTTTGTTTTATAGCAGAGTAAGGATGGTTACACTCTCTCCCTATTATCATCCCTTTGATATTATCCTAGAGCCAGAAGGGCCTTTGAGAGGTCATGTGATAAAAGAACTGTTGGGGGTTTTCCCTTTGGTCTACCCAGGAGAAAAGGTTCTGGAGACTCTGGAATGTTCTTTAGCATCCGCGTTTCAATATTTTGTCACTGTGGCAGATCAGTTCTCTTCTTGTGCAACCCTACCACCTGCCACTTCTTTTTTTGTATATTTATTCTGTTTATTTGGCTGTGTCTTAGTTGCAGTAGGCAGGATCTTTCATTGTGGCGAACAGGCTCTCTAGTTGTGATGTGCAGGCTTAGTTGCTCTGTGGCATGTGGGATCTTGGTTCCCTGACCAGGTATTGAACTCATGTCCCCTGCATTCCATGGCAGATTCTTTACCACTGGGCCACCAGAAAGTCCCCGAGCCATTTGTTCTTGTTCAGTCTCACAAGGGTGTAGACGGCAATGGCCAGCATCCTCTGAAGACCACCATTTACACAATCAATAGAGTTGGGGTGGGTGATTCTCCTTGGGGAAGGAAAGTTTTTCTGAAGTTGTTGATTTCTAGGGATAGTTCCTTAGTGCAAAAATCAATCTAAGAGGCAGAGCAAAGCAGTGTATCTAGGCCAGATAAATCAGCTTGAAAAACCAGTGTTCATTCAAGTAGTTACTCAATCAGTCAGATATCTTCTGGGTGTCATGTGCTGTTCTGGGCCTTGAGGTGATAAATGGGAAGCATTTCCTGCCCTCAAGAGCTCACATTCCAATCTAGGAGAAACAGACTTGTAAATAGATAAATTACTACTTTCTGTCACAAGTAAACAGATGATTACTATACATCCCATCACCCTTGTTGTTTTTAATGGGACTATTTGAGAACAGAGAGGGGTTTCAGATACCCTGACCAATTCCAACTTGCCATTTGCTGTGGTAAGATGTCCTGGATCTTCCAGGACATGCGGCTCTTGTCTGCTCTTTCTGCCACATCTGTTGCATTATAATTCTTCTAGGTTAGGACATAATACTAGATTTTAGAAGTTTTTCCACAGCAAAGTATAAAATTATCACAGGTTTTTTGGGAAAAAATCTCATGTTATTTTAAGAACATACTATTGTACTTTCTCTCATACTATTTTAAGCTTACTTTTGAGGAATGACATCAAAAGTTTGAGAATTCATAAATCAGCTTTCCACTGAGAAAAGAAAATGGACATCTTGGTATTCACTCAGGCAGTTGACAGGGCAGTCAGGTGATTTATTTGGATAATTGAGATTCAGATGGAGGAGTCTGGATGAATGACTCAGCTTTCCTGTGAAGGTTTTGTGATGCTCCGTAGGACCACAGAAAGCCTGCCATCAAGACAGTACTTGAAACAACAAAATGAGACGTGAGCAGAGATAAAGTCAAATCATTCCTCAAATTCCCCAACTGCATAAGAAAACTCTGCACATAAAGTATCACAAGAATATAAAGGATAGATGGTCCCTGACCATGAATAGCATCTTTGTCAAACAAAGGGAAGATCTGTCAAGGAAAGTTTATACTTTGGGATGAATCCAGGTGGAGAGAAGGAACCCCTCAAAGGCAGATTCTCCATCATGTAGCAGAGAAATGCGCTTTTTGAGATGCTGAGTCACCGCAACTAAAGTTTGTGCTGATGGAGACCCTGTTTGGGAGGGTCTCAGACCCTGTTTAATGTAGAACAGAGAGGCTTGGGGTACACAGAAAGAGTGGCATCTGGGATTTACCTGTTGTGATTAAGGGTTAGATTACTGGAAAGTAAGCCTCTCAGTTGTGTCCGACTCTTTGTGACCCCATGGGCTGTATAGTCCATGAAATTCTCCAGGCAAGAGTCCTGGAGTAGGTGGCCGTTCCCTTCTCCAAGGAATCTTCTCAACTCAGGCATCAAACCCAGGTCTCCCGCGTTGCAGGCGGATTCTTTACCAGCTGAGCCACCAGGGAAGCCCTAGATGACTGGAGGTCTCGGGTATCCTCATTCTCCTGAGGCAATGTGGACCTCATGTTTATAGGCCTGTCCTAGAGAGATGGACGTGATGTCTTAGATGAGTGGATCAGTCTGGATAGACTAGGTTGTATGCTGTAACAATCATCTTCCAACCTCAAGGATTTAGTGCAAGGAAACATTATTTTCCTCTTTGTATTTTTAAATTAATTTTTATTGGACTATAGTTGCTTTAGTGTTGTGTTAGTTTCTACCACAGAGCAGACTGAATTGTCTGTATGTATACATCCTCCGTTTTTGGGTTCCCTTCCCTTTCAGGTCTCTACAGAACATGAAGTAGAGTTCCCTGTGCTAGACTAGGTCTCGTCAGTTACCTGTTTTACACATAGGATCAGTAGTGTATATATGCAGTCCCAGTCTCCCGGTTCCCCTCATCTTCCTCCCTCCTTGGTATCCACACATTTGTCCTCTATGTCTTTGTCTCTATTTCTGCTTTGTGAGTAAGATCATCTATACCATTTCTCTGGGCTTCCCTGGTGGTGTAGCTGTAAAGAATCCACCTGCCAATGCAGGAGACCCAGGTTCAATCCCTGGGTCGGGATGATACCCTGAAGAAGAAAATGGAAACCTACTTCAGTATTCTTGCCTGGGAAATCCCATGAACAGAGAAGCCCGGTGGGCTACAGCCCATGGAGTTGCAAAGAGTTGGACACCACCTAGGAACTAAAAAACAACAAAAAACATCATTTTTTCTAGATTCCACATATATGTGTTAATATAAAATATTTGTCTTTCTCTTTCTGACTTATTTCACTCTGTATGACCATCTCTAGGTTCAGCCACACCTCTGCAAATGACCCAATTCCATTCCTTTTTATGGCTGAGTAATATTCCTTTGCTCTTTGGTCCAGTAGGAAAGCAGGTAGTGACTTTAAGGCTGTTCTGTGGGAATCTTTCCAATCCTCTAAAGAGAGTTAACATGAAAAAAATTAAATTTAGCAGAGCTGCAAAACTATGTTTTTGTATTGGCTTCTGCTTTGGCAGTCTGGGCACTGGATATAGGAAGGTGCTTTTGGTTACCATCCAAAAGAGAAGGCACGTTCATTTTGGCAAGTTTTTCCATTCTAGTATTTTAACTGAATGAGGCTGGGAAATAGAAAACTGTTTCATTTATCACATTTAGTGATAATTAAAGAGGATCTTTCATCTTTTCCTGGAAAAAGTTAAAAATAAAATTATGAGAGATTGAAACTCATACACACAAAACATGTTACTATAGGAAAATGGCTTGCTTCAAGTAGCGCTCGTTGACTCAGATTCTGCCAAGCATGAATATTTTTTCATCACTTAAGAATATTGGAAACCCAGAATATTTTAGCTGTGTTGTAGTAGCTAATTTGGACTGGTGCTTATGACATAAACCACACAGTACCTTGATTTGTGTCCATTGACACATGTTTTTGTTTTTATATTAGATTGAAGACCGTGTTCTCGCTCTCAGCATCTTTGTGAACTGTGTTGCCATGCAGTGGGGCGGTGCAGAGGTCCCTGACTTCAGTTCTGTTGGTGTTGACCCATCTCCTTTGCTGCGGTACTGCCCGGTGAACGCAGCATGTTTAGCTCATCGTGGGCTTGACTCACTAGATGCCAGTGACATGCCCTCACTGGCCCAGTTTTGGCGCCCACAATATCTCTAGATTTTTCCAAATTTCCCCTGGATGCTCTTCACCCTCAATTTGAAAACCAGGGGTAGGTACCAACTGAGTTGAAGTTAGCCAACCAATACATTTTTAAACTTTATTTTTAAAATTTTATTTTATATTAGAGTATAGTTGGTTTGCAATGCTGTGTTTGTTTCAGGTATACAATAAAGTGATTTTAATTATACACATACACGTATCTATTTTTTAAGATGACCTATTAAAAATCAGAGCCATCACTTTGCTGACAAAGGTCTATATATATAGTCAAAGCTATGGTTTTTCCAGTAGTCATGTACTGATGGGAGTGTTAGACCACAAAGAAGGCTGAGCACAGAAGAATTCATGCTTTTGAGTTGTGGCACTGGAAAAGACTCTTGAGAGTCTCTTGGACTGCAAGGAGATCAAACCAGTCAATCCTAAAGGAAATCAACCCTGAATATTCACTGGAAGGACTGATAATGAAGCTGACACTCCAATATTTTGGCCACCTGATGTGAAAAGCCAGCTCGTTGGAAAAACATCTTGATGCTGGGAAAGACTGAAGGAAAAAGGAGAGGGGGTGGCAGATGGTTAGATGGCATCACTGACTCAATGGATATGAGTTTGAGCATACTTCAGGAGATAGTGAAGGACAGGGAAGCCTAGCATGCTGCAGTCTCTGGGGTCGCAGAGAGTCAGACATGACTTAACAACTGAAACAACAACTTTCTTTTTCAAATTCCTTTCCCCATTTATGTTATTACAGAATATTGAGTCCCTGTGCTATCCAGTGGGTCCTTTTTGATGATCTATCTTATATACAGTAGTGTGTATATGTTAATACTGAACTCCTAATTTATCCCTCCCCTTCTTTCCTCTTTGGTAACCATGAGTTTATTTTCTATGTCTGTGAGTCTACTTCTGTTGTATAAATAAGTTCATTTGTATCATTTTGTTAGACTCCACATATAAATGATATCATATGATATTTGTCTTTCTCTGGCTGACTTAGTGTGATCATGTCTAGGTCCAGACATGTTGTTGCAGATGGCATTATTTTATTCTTTTTATGGCTGAGTAATATTCCACTATATATATATATATTAATTTATTTATTTATTTATATATTCAACATCTTCTTTGTCCATTCCTCTGTTGATGGACATTCAGGTTGTTTCTATGTCTTGGATATGAACATTGGGGTACATATAGCTTCTCAAATTAGAATTTTATGGAGATAAATGCCCATGAGTGGGATTGCTGGATCATATGGCAGCTCTGTTTTTAGTTTTTCACGAAACCTCCATACTGTTCTCCATAGTGAAGGTAGCCAGTATTTAACCAATCGAAGTTTTAAAAAATGAGATTCTCAATGGTAGAGAACAATTGGGATGGTTAATTATAACTACACAGACCAGTTCCTTTTTAAAGACTACATTCAGCTTCCCAATTCCGTGTAGCAATTGTTTGCAGAGGTCATGGATTTCATATGACGTTGCAGCTGGAAAGGGCCTGAGATGTCATCTGTTATAACCCCTTTGTGACAGATGAGGAAACTGAAGCTCAGGTTGGAGGTCCATTGACACCGGCCCGATGAGGTAAATGGTGCTGTCTTTCTAATGCACTTTGGAAGACTGGTTCAGTTCAGTTCAGTTGCTCAGTTGTGTCCGACTCTTTGTGACCCCATGAATCGCAGCACGCCAGGCCTCCCTGTCCAACACCAACTCCCAGAGTTTACCCAAACTCATGTCTATTGAGTCGGTGATGCCATCCAGCCATCTCTTCCTCTGTCATCCTCTTTTCCTCCTGCCCCCAATCCCTCCCAGAATCAGGGTCTTTTCCAATGAGTCAACTCTTCGCATGAGGTGGTCAAACTATTGGAGTTTCAGCTTCAGCATCAATCCTTCCAATGAACACCCAGGACCGATCTCCTTTAGGATGGACTGGTTGGATCTCCCTGCAGTCCAAGGGACTCTCAAGAGTCTTCTCCAACACCACAGTTCAAAAGCATCAGTTCTTTGGCGCTCAGCTTTCTTCACAGTCCAACTCACATCCATACATGACCACTGGCAAAATCATAGCCTTGACTAGACGGACCTTTGTTGGCAAAGTAATATCTCTGCTTTTTAATATGCTGTCTAAGTTGGTCATAACTTTCCTTCCAAGCAGTAAGCTGGTTAGACCTAATGATTTTCTCTCCTGTGTAATTTTATGCTGATAACAGTTTCTACAGAAACAAGGCCACAGTGCATTGGGATAATTTGACACCATACTTCAAGAGGCTCCAGAGGAGAAGAAACAGGGAAAACCAAGGTAGCTTTCATCAAAGGTTTATTCTTCCATCCACTTAATCTGGATCTAAGACCCATGGTCAGCAGAACAGAATCCCTCCTACTGAGATTTTGAATTTATTTGGCCCATGCAGGTGTTTTTGAGGAAGCAGGAATGCGGTTCAGGTTACTAATACCACTTTTTATGAAGTATTTAGCAGGCACTATATTATTATGCATTTGCTGTGTACTTTTAATGTTGAGAGCTACAGTAGTATGATGTTGAGCTGAGGGTAAATAGACCCAGAAAGATGGTTTTTCAGCAGAAATAGAGGTAACATCTCAGAGGTAAATACATGCTTGGTACAGTCACATTCAGGATAAAAGCATAGAATCATAGAATCAAGAAGTGGAAGTCCCCATGATAGCATTTGGATCAGGGAGGGCAAAGATACAGCATTCACATGATCACTTCCCCTTCTCGTGCGGGGACAATTATTAACCAGTCATGACATACTTGATGGTCACAGGCTTGTCATTTTTCTCAAGACAACACTCCAGGGAGTCCCTAATGAATAGGAAATAGAGCTATGATTTAAACACACTTTTCACCTTAAAGATAAATCTTCCGGCATCATTTTTTTTTTTTTTAAGAAAGTAAAGACCCCAAAGCATGATACCAGTCATTTAAAGTATTAGGAACCAGATTGTGTATTTTTTGAGTCACTGGTTATTTTTTCATTTCCTTCTACAAGGCTGGGAGGTTGTGCTGGAAATTCTTTCAGGAGGAGACATACAATGGTGGGGATAAACATGTGCCAAGGATTGGTCAAGCAAAAGTGCAGGATGGGTGATGCTGCAGATCAGCGTCACCTTGAGGGCACCAGAGGACAGGGAATGGCCTTGAACTAAGGAAGCTGGTGATCCAGGGCTGCTCTGCAGCCGCTTTGCTTTGTGGGATAACGTTAGTGAAGAGCATGTTTCCAAATCTAGGGACTAGCTCGGGTGTTAGACACCGGGTGGATTATTAAAGAATGCCCCCGTCTTCTCTCTTGATCAGTGGGGTTCTTTGAAAGGACAGAGGTTTACTCAAGGTTCCATGTCTGCTATGGGAGGTAAGGTTGAGAGGGTGTCCAGAAGCAGAGAACCTAGGCTCCAAAAGAAGAGAAAGCGGAGTTTCCTCCTTGGTGATGCTGGGTGCCCTGCAGAGAGGTTTTGGGGGTTCTTTTCTGTCCTATCGTGAAGCCTGCTCAACACAAGTGTGTTTTGCGTGGTTGCTTCTGTCTGTCCTTCCATCAGATGCCCCATTCTTTCTGTTCTGAAAAATGTTTCTTTGCCCCATTGCTTTTACTTACTGGAGCAGAGATATTATTATTATTTATTTTTTTTTAGCTGTGCTAGATCTTTTTTGCTGCTCATGGACTTTCTCTAGTTGCAGTGAACAGGGACTACTCTCTCACAGGCTTCTCATTGCGGTGACTTCTCTTGTTGTGGAATATGTGCTCTAGAATGAAGGTTCAATAATTACGGTGCATGGGCTTAGTTGCCCCATGACATGTGGAATCTTCCCCAACCAGGGATCGAACCTGTGTCCCTGCATTGGCAGGCAGATTCTTAACCATTGAACCACCAAGGAAGCCCACTAGAGATGTTCTTTTGACATTGTTTATAAGACTGGTTTGCTACAATTCCTCACAGTGCTTTGTCATTAATCCTTTCTCTGTGTTTCCTTTCATCTCCCTCCACCACTGCTAAGTACTTCATGCTCTCAGAATGTCCTGGTTCAAATTTTAAAGAAAGGGAGTCCAGTGGGACTTGCTATCCTGTAATTTAGAGGTTCTCAAAGTGTGGTCCCCCAACCAGCAGAATCAGCAGCATCTAGAAGCTCATTAGAGATGCAGACCCTCAGGCCCTACTTCAGCCCTGCTGAGTCAGGAGCTCTGGCGTGGGGCCCGACCATTTCTTGTAACAGCCTCCAGGTGGTTTTGATGTACATGTAAGTTTGGGGACCACAGTCTAAGCCCAGTAGACCTGTGGTTGGATTACCCTCTGCGTCAGTTCCTCACCTCTTGTCTACTGCATGAATGACCATGAATGGGGCCAGTACAAAAAGTGACATTTCTGGCACATCTTCTGTCTACTATGGCAAAGAATTTGGAACCAAAATTCTAAATCTCAATTTCAATCATATCTCTGTTACTTGGGCTTCCCTTGTGGTTCACTGGGTAAAAGTAAAGAATCTGCCTACAATGCGGGAGACCTGGGTTTGATCCCTGGGTTGGTAAGATCCCCACTCCAGTATTCTGGCCTACAGAACTTCATGGACTGTGTAGCCCATGGGGTCGCAAAGAGTCTGACACGAGTGAGCAAATTTCACTTCACTTACTGACCATGGTTTCACTTTCTTCTTAGGTAAAAGATAACAATCCTTGGGAATCTGTAAGGATCACATTATGATGATAGCTAATACTTAAGTAGATGCTACAATTTATAGCACACTTATTCATATGTGTCTCAATTTGTCCCTCATGATGATAAAGTATTTATAAATGTATATCTGCTATGAAACTGCAGCTCCTGTGGTTATGATGTGGCTTTCCCTGGAAAACTTGAGTAGGAGAGGTGTTTCCTGCGGTCCAGCCTGACCCGCACACGCAGTGACCATGCACTTGTATTATGAATCTAGCATTGCAGGATTTGCTCTTATAAAGATAGCATCCTCATGTGTGTGAGCATGCTAAGTCACTTCCATCATGTCAGCTCTTTGTGACCCCATGGTCTGTAGCCCTCCAGGCTCCTCTGTCCATGGACTCTCCAGGCAAGAATACAGGAGTGGGTTGCCATGCCCTGCTCCAGGGGATCTTCCCAACCCAGGGATTGAACCCGCGTCTCTCATGTCTCCTGCATTGGCAGGTGGGTTCTTTACCACTTGTGCCACCTGGGAAGCCCACAGCATCCTCAAGCCCTGGTTTCTGATGCTCAACTAGGGCTGAATCGGGCCATGCATGCGACCCATCTTGGAACTTGCTTAGAACTCGACTCTGCTGTTACAAGTAGTACATTAGCTACATGCATTTTTCAGAGGATACCTAAACTCTTTTAAAAAAAAAAATTATTTGGCTGCACTGGGTCTTTGTTGCAGCATGTGAGATTTTAGTTGTGGTGTGCGGGATTTTTTCCTTTTTTTTCGGTTGTGGCATATGGGATCTTCCCTGACCAGGGATTGAACCCAGGCCCGTTACTGAGGGAGTGCAGAGTCTTAGCTCCTAGACCATCAGGGAAGTCCCAGCCTAGAAGCCTTAACTCTGGTAACTTACCAAAGCTTATTCATGGTACAGTTTTAGTCTCCATAAATGAGCATCCCTGTCGTCTGAGGTCCCATGGCATCTGTAATGAACTATTTCTCATAAGTCAGTCATCCTCAAAGTGTGGTCCTTGGACCAGCAGCATCAGCCTTTTCTGGGAACTTGTTAGAAATGCAAAGTCTCAGGATCCACGCCAGCCCTCCTGGGGCCTCCTGGGTGTGGCCCAGCAATCTCAGTGGGTTTTTGTTTGTTTTATTGAAGTAGAGTTGATTTACAGTGGTGTGTTAATTTCTGCTGTGCAGCAAAGTGATTCAGTTATACATACACATACATTCTTTTAAAAAAATACTCTAATGAGTCTTCTTGCTAGTGATAAAGAACCCACCTGCCAATGCAGGAGACATAAGAGATGCGAGTTCAGTCCCTGGATTGGGAAGATCCCCTGGAGAAGGGCATGGCAACCCACTCCAGTATTCTTGCCTGGAGAATCCCATGGACAGAAGAGATGGGTGGGCTACACTCCATAGGGTCTCGAAACAATCAGACACGATTGAAGTGACTTAGCAGGATGGCACGCTGGCAGAATGAATCTTCCAGGTGGATCTGATGCTCTAACATTTCTTAGCTCTTCTTTTTTTTTTTAAGTTTTTTTTTTTTTTTTTTTTGATGTGGACCATTTTAAAGTCTGTATTGAACTTTTTACGATATTCCTTCTGTTGTTTATGTTCTGGATTTTTAGCTGTGAGGCACATGGGATCTTAGCTGGGGATCAAACCCGCACCCCCTGCATTGAAGGTGAAGTCTTAACCACTGGACTGCCACAGAAGCCCCTTCTTAGCTCTTCTTAGCCATGCACCATATTTGGGGGAGCAGGCTGTGCCCTATTTCTTCCTGTTACAGACTTCATAGTTTCTTGCACGTGGAAAGGGCCCGATAACCATGGGCAAATGAGGTGGAGGTGGGGGAAGTGAGGACTGCCAGATGCACAGTCAGCAGACCTCAGTCCACATCTTGGGTTTGTTTTAACAATGAGCATGAGAGCCAGTGTCCATGGGGAAATGTGACATCACTGTGGGAGAGGGAAGGGAGTGAAGATTTTTATTTCCAATGAGTCTCCTGGTTTAGAGGCTTCTTAGTCATGGAATGAAAAGTCACCTTTCAATCCACTCATGCCCTGAAACCCAGTATTTTATCTTCTGTCCATGTCTTGAGGCTGTGTCCCACTGTGACCGAGTGGCCTGTATTTTCACATTTGTCTGAGCTCCTCTCTGCATCTGTGTGCTTTTCCAGGAGCCAGCTTCTTGCCTTGCTGCATTTCCCGGGGAACCTCCCATGTTTCCTGGCTCCCAGTTGCCACCTTCACAATACCACACACTAAAGTAAACACAGAAGATGGTATCAACTCCCTTCAGCACCCTCTCCCCTTCTCTGTCATCTGCTAAGAGCATCCCCCTCACCTGGACGCTGTTGACAATCCGTGGCTTCACCTTGAATTTTGATACTCCCTGGGAGCCTTTCTGGGCTTCCCAGGTGGCCCAGTGGTAAAGAATCCGCCTGCCGATGCAGGAGACACAGGAGACCTGGGTTAGATCCCTGGGTCGAGAAGATCTGCTGGAGAAGGAAATGGCTACCCTCCCAGTATTCTTGCCTGGAGAATCCCACGGACTGGGATTGTAGCCTGGCGGGCTACAATTCATGGGGTCACAAGAGGGTTGGACACGACTGAGCGACTCAGCAGAGCACGCTGTATAGTACAAAGGGGGCTTTCCCACTTCTTATTACTTTTCTGTCTTATGAATCTCAAACCCGGCACAGCCTTGATTCCAGAGAAAGGGCTAGTTTCTTGTTGATTTTGAAGGAAAGCACCCTGTGAAGATCCTATAGGCTCACACACAAGAAGAGTTTCAGGGTCCTCAAACATGGTGGTGGTGTCAGTTACATTTTAAACCCGTGGTTTGGGCTCTTGACTTAAAGCTGAGTGAGTTGGGTCATTTTTAGTACAGATGCTTTCTGAGGTTCATATACATATGTATATGTGTGTGTGTATATATCCTTCTCACTTTTCTTTTCTTAGAGGAATATTCCAGGCAGATTCTGCAACATAAATATAAATATATGTATTTATAAATTTTTAAATTTAAATGCATATAAACATATATAAATATAATATAGAAGCATATATATAATATATATAAAACATATATAGTGTAAAACTCAGATATGGATATCATTTTAAGAGTTCAAAAGTATAAATGCATAATTGGAATGTCTCCATAATTTCAGTTACAATGTTGGCTGTTGTTTTTAGATCTTACTGTTTATCCATTACGACAGTCAACTATTTGTAAATAATTTTTCCCTTTTTAATCAGTTGTTGCTATTTACCAGATGTCCTTTGGCATCCATAAGATGATTATGCAATTCTTCCTTCATCTAATGAAGTAATACATTTTGTTAATAGGTTCTCTAATATTAAACCTCTATTACATCCCTGGGATAGACTCTCGTTGGTCATAAAGGATAAAAAAATTTATTTAAATATCAACTCCATTTTACTGTAGTTTTCAGCTCAGAGTTTTGTATCTTAGTTTTAAAGAGTTTTTTTTTTGTAACTATACTTCTTCACAGAGAAACATCTTTTCAACTTTTTTTAAAAAAAACTATATTCATAATTTTAAAATACAGATAGTACAGAAGGATACACAATGAAAAGTAGAAGTTCTCCCATCTCAAACATGCACTAACTTTACCCCATTATGAAAAGCTCTTTTAATGAACTAGATATTTTTATGCACACAAAAGTATAAATGTATAAATTCATTTAATACAAATGAAGTTATTCATGTTATATGTTGTTATTTTTAATAAATATATTTGAAGTCTTTCTGTATTGCCAAAAATATACTAAGAAGTGCATCATAGTTCATCATTATTTTAATGTCTCATTGATGACCATTTAGATTGTCCATATTTCAATATTATAAATGGAACTACAGCACACAGCTTCATATTTACTTCCCTATGCATCTATGTATCTCACAGGCAACATTGTTAAATTGGCATTGCTAATTCTTCTTTATATTCTTTTTAGAAATGTATTATTTTCCATTATGATTTCTCATAGGATACAGAATAGAGTTCCCTGTGTTATACAGTAGGACCTTGTTGTTTATCTGTACTATATGTAATAGTTTGCATCTACTAATCCCCAGCTCTCAATCCATCCCTCTCTCAACCCATCCACTCCCTGGAAACCATTAGTCTTTCTGTATGCCTCTGATTCTGTTTCTGTTTCAAAGGTTCATTTGTGTCAGATTTTAGATTCCACACATAAGCGATATCATATGTTAGTCTTTCTCTTTCTGACTTACTTCACTTAGTATGATCATCTCTAGTTTCCTCCTCATTGCTGCAAATGGCATGATTTCATTCTTTCTTATGAGCAGCTGGAATTGCTAACTCTTAATGTCATGATGGATATTCCCAAGTTACTCTTCAAAGCAGTGGCACCAATGTGCAGTGAGAAGTGACCAGTCCCTCTCTATTTTTAACAGCTGTTCTTTTCATCTGTTTTATTTATTTATTTTTGGCTGTGCCGGGGCTTCTTTGCTCCATGTGGTCTTCCTCTAGATATGGGGAGCAGGGGCCAATCTCTAGTTGGTGGTGCGTGGGCTTCAGTAGAATTCTAGAGCACAGGCTTAGTAGCTGTGGTGCCCAGGCTTAATTGCTCTGGAACACGTGGGATCCTCCCAGACCAGGGATTGAACCCTTGTCCCCTGCAGTGGCAGGCAGACGGGTCTGATCTAGAGCTGGGACCTTCAGCTCCAGCCTCCACTGAGCAGGCACTTGGAAGGACCATCCTTAAGAGTCTTCTTGGCTCCTTCACCTGTGAGTTCTCTCTACCTTTTCTCTCCAGGGGACACTAAAGAGACTTTATTTCTGCCCATCTTTTGGGTAGATACCTATTTTCCCTCTGAGAGCTTTTAATTTCAACATTCCCTTCCACTACCTCTAACCAATTTGAAGCTATTTAGCTTTTAGAAGGAAAAGCATTTCCAGAAACTATTAAGGGAGACCCGGTAACAAAATTTGCATCCAGTTCCCATGCAGTTGTGCTTTTATTTAATTTTTTTTTTTTTTTCTTTTTTGACCTTGTCATGTGGGATCTTAGTTCCCCAACCAGGGATTGAACCCATGCCTCATGCAGTGGAAGTGCAGAGTCTTCACCGCTAGACCCCCAGGGAAGCCCCTCCTTGTGCTTTTATTGAGCTCTAAGGAAAGGCCCGCAAGTTGTCCTCCGTCAGAGCTTCCCTTCCCACTCCCGGGAGGACAGTGCCCGCTTCTTGCCTTCACTCTGCTCATTTCTGCCTGTCTTCCTGTCTCTGTGAACAGTTAGGATGTTTCTGTTCTTTCTCATTTCACCCCATGTACCCCACTGCCCTATTGACATACTTTCTGTTCCTTCTTTCATTCCAGCTCTTCCCTACCTCCTATTGGTCCTGCTGTGAATCTCAACTCTTTCTAATCTCCCAAGCCCTAACCCCATGGGGGCCTCAGCGTCTGCGTTACCATCATGGAAATCATGGTAGCATGTTCATTTCATAGCCTTTGTGGAAGCGTCACCTGAAAAATGTATGTCAAGTGGTGAATGATGCCAGGTCCATAGTTATAGCCCAGGAAGCTCTGAGAAGGCCTTCCCCTCCTAAAATTATTGTTGTGATGTACAAATGGCTTTTTGTCATCTTTTTAGGGTCTCACAAAATGCATGGGGTTCAGAAAACTGAGACAGTAAGGAGGGTCCATGTCTATCCACATAGTCATGTACCTTTCCTTTAAATATTAAATCTTTTCTCTCTTCTGTCAACTTTGGTCTTCAGATGAACTTTAACGAACACACTTGGGTCTAACTGAGATGCAATGTATGCATTTGTTTTTTAGTGTTTTTAGTTTTTCGGTACTGGGACTGATCTTAAAGGGGACTAAGTCACCTGTAAAGTCCAATATCACACTGACACTCCTGAAAAGTTCAAACTGCTCAGTGAAATAACCTAAGTATATTTGACACAGAGATGCCCTTCCATTTCCTTCTAGCTGTTCCTCACTGTGAGCTAGGCACACACTTGTACCTTCTCCAGCCCAACACCCAGGCCTCCTCCATAGTTTCCCTCTCTGAATTCTCCCTTGTGAAAGTCTCCAAAGTTACTTTACCGCCTCTCAGCACTTAATTCAAGCCTTTGGGCAGAGTAAGATGTAAATCTGTCTCTTTTGACCTCAAACTGAAACCAGCTTGGCCTCTCTTATGAAGAATACTTGCATGTGATTTACATAGAATGGCCCATCTAGTGTCAAGAATTTTTCATGACAAAGTATAATTCAAACTTCTTTTCCCCCTTTCTGCTTTGATTTTTCCCTCTTTTTATTTTGATGGTGCCCATGCCAGCAGGTTTGTCTTCTCTTAGAAGTTCCTGGCAAAATGGATTTCTTTTTTTTTTGTCTTTTGGGTTTTTTTTTTGACTGTGTCTGGAAACTTGTGGGATCTTAGTTCCCTGACAAGGGACTGAACTCAAGCCCTGGCAGTGAAAGTGCCAAGTCCTAACCTTTGGACCATCAAGGAATTCCCCCAAAATGGATCTCAAGAGATGTCTTGAACCACATGAGTGTGTACTTAAGATCTAACTAGTGTGCATTGAATCTTCCCCTATGCCAGGTGGTATACCAGGAGTCCATACCCAGAATTTCCCTTCTTCCTTATATCAGCACCACAAAATAGACATTTTAATGCCTTTTCTCTCCTTTATAGATGAGGAGACTATGGGAGGAATATGTTTGCAGTGACGAGAGAGGGATAGTTATACTGACTTCATCTGAAATGCAAGTTTCTCCACAGCCAAGCAGATGTGATTGTGGGGCTCATGAGTTATGAAGGATGTCACCGTGTCCCAGCCAGACTCAGGGGCATGGCAGCCTCCCTTCCTCGTACTGTCAGCCTCAGGAAGGGCCCTTTCTCTCTTCCCCTAAACCCTGCTGTTCTCTTTTATGCATAGAAGCTACATGAAAGGTCTTTTATAATCAAGACACTTCTTTCCTTCTTATGGAAGGACCTCAAACCAGTTTGAGAACTTGATGATGTGGAAATAAAAAAGACACTTCCAGCTGGAAGTAGGGTTGGACTGAGGTTCCAGAATCAGGAGAGCATGAAGAGGGAACCAAAGAGAAAGTCATATTGTGAAAAGACCACCTGGTAAGTTAGCATAGCAGGAATTTTCAAAGGGTTGAACATGTGGCTCAGAGTTTCTGGCGAAAGCCACAGTTCAGGAGAGTGGAAAGCCCCAAGGATGTGGATACTGGGTTGGCCATTAGGCTGTTTTTAAATTTCGTTTTTCCCATCTGATTTTTTAAAAAACAAATTATTGAACTGTAGTTGATACATTATTGTCCTTGATGTTTAGTCGCTAAATCATGTCCAACTCTGTTGTGACACCATGGACTGTAGCCCACTAGACTCCTCTGTCCATGGGATTCTCCAGGCGAAAACACTGAAGTGAGTTGCTATTTCCTTCTCCAGGGGATCTTCTCAACCCAGGGATCAAACCTGCGTCTCTTGCATTGGCAAGCTGATTCTTTACCACTGAGCCACTTGGGAAGCCCATAGCTGGTTTATAGTGTTGTGTTGATTTCTACTGTACAGTGAAGTTGCTCACTGGCAATACAGTTATTGCCAAGGGGTGTGGGTAGGGGAGGGATTAACTGAGACTTTAGTATCAGCAAATTCAAACTAGTATATATAGGATGAATAAACAACAAGGTCTTATTCTATAGCACAAGGAACTGTAGTCAATAGCCTGTGATAAAACGTAATGGAATAGAATATGAAAAATAATATATATGTATAATTGACCACTGTGAATTTGCTCAGAACACCTGGAGAGTTGGGACTCCATTGTGAGTCGTGGAATCTTGCCCCTGTGAGCAGCCTTTTTAGCCTACAATTCTGCTGCTTGTGAAAAGTTGGCTGTATGCAGGAAAGTCAGCCATGGCTTCTTCTCTGTCAGTTGCTTCACTGACTCTTGGTATGGGCAAGACTAACCACCAGATCCATCTCTCCTTGTAGTGGACCCCCAGAAAGACAGAGATGGGAAGAACATGGCCACAGAGCCCCCAAATTTGGATTCCCATGATGTCACTTTCCTACCTTGTGACCCTAAACCATTTGCTCATGAGTTTTGAGCTCATTTCCGCTTTTACCCAGATGAGGGTGACATCTAGCCAAATCCTGTGAAGATGAAAGCTAACACTCCAGATGGCCATCATCTTGACAAATGACAACTGTAGGTTAACATGGAAGATGAGATGCTGGGGGAAACTGGGCAAACACAGGGAGGTGACTTGTTTAAAGGACATAGGAGGAGGTCCAGATACTTAGGAGGCAGGGGAGAGGGGTCAGCACTTCTCAAGTCCAGACAGAGCTGTTTCTCATTTACTCCTTTAAAAAAATATATTTCTTTATTGTTCTGAGCTGGTCTTAATTGCAGCACACAGGATCTTCAATCTTTTTTGCGACATGCATCTCTTTAGTTGCAGCATGCATGATCTAGTTCCCTGACCAGGGATTGAACCCTGGCCCCCTGCATTGGGAGCACAGAGTCTTAGCCGCTGGATCACCAGGGAAGTCCCTCACTTACTCCTGAATGGCCTCAGCAGAGGGGATGCAGTTGAGGAGTATGAAGAGAGTGAGGAGGGGACATGCCCACTGCCCACCCCCATGCCCACCTCCAGCCTGCCGAGGTGTCTAAAGCTGCAGCAGTTCTCCACTCAGGCTCATCAGGACCCACCTAGTGGTTCAGAGCCCTGCATATAAGAGGGGCCAGCAAAGTGTCCTCAGGCAGGATCATGGCCCTCGTTGAAGCGCCTCGGATCTCCGAGCCTGTGCCAGATGCTTTCCTGAGCCAGAGGTGCCAAAGAGGGAGGCAGTGGCCCACCTGCCTGGGCTGTCATCGTGCAGACCGGGGGCTCCCTGTAGGGCCCGTCAGGAGGGAGGTGGGGTCTGTCCCCCAGGAGCACATGCTCCGAGCCCATGCCATCTCCAGCTCCTTGTCACTGGGCCTCTCCTCTCACCAGACGACTGGTTGCCTCCCAGTGCCCTCACTCATCAGACATTTGATGAGCATCTACTACAAGGTCAGCACCATGCCAGGCACTGTGATCCAGAGCTGAACGAGACAGGGAGAGTGCCTGCCCCCGTGAAAGTAAAAACACCATGTGACTCTATGTGACACCTGTCATAATGGGGGCTGTCATAGTTGGGGGACTTGCAGGAGCTTTGAGAGCACGTAGAAGGCCACCAATCCCAGACTTAGAGGATCGGGAGAAAATTTCAAAGGAAAGGAAAGACAAATTTGGAAACTGGAGATTTCTCTTCTTCGTTTATTTGATCTTTCTCCTTCACTCATTCAGCAAATAATTATCAGACCATCCTTTCCAGTAGAAATATCATGCATGCATCATTTGCAATTTTCTAGGGCTTCCCAGATGACACAGTGGTAAAGAATCCACCTGCCGATGCAGGAGATGCAGGAGACACCAGTTTGATCCCTGAGTCGAGAAGATCCCCTGGAGTAGGAATTGGCAACCCACATCAGTATTCTTGCCTGGAAAATCCCACGGACAGAGGAGCCTGACGGTCTACAGTCCATGGAGTTGCAAAGAGTCAGACATGACTCAGCAACTGAACACACACAATAAATTCCAATGTGAAACTGACTACCATCACACAAAATTAAAAACACAAATGAAATTCATTTCAGTGGAGTTTTAGTTAATTTAATATAGTTAGCTAAGATACTTGAATGTGCAATAAATGTAAAAATATTGACAGTTTATGCTTTATCGTGCTAATTCTTTGAAAAGGAAGTGTGTATTTTACACTCACAGCACATTTCAGTTAGACTCAGTGCATTTCAGTGCTCAGTAGTGCAGCAAGTGGCTTGCGTGTCGGGTAGCACTGGAGTGGTAGGTCCCAGGCCCTGGATGAGGTGCTCGGAGTACAGTGGCGTGTCCCTGTCCTAGCTGAGCACAAAGTCTGGTTGTGAGCAGTTATTAGCTGGGCAGGGACAAAGGAACATCATCCTTGTTAGAGAGTTAACACATGAGAAAGTCCAGAGGTGAGAGACAAGGCGACCTTTGGAATTCAATAATACACTTTCAGGGGGAAAGGAGAGGCCAAAGTAAACAGTGAAAGAGCCTGCAGAGGTAACTGGAAGCCAGTAATGAAGGTCCTTGAGTCTGACTAACCCCTAACCCTAACTCTAATCCTAACTGCAAATTTCAACTTGATCTCAAAGCCAATAGGGAGTGCAGAAGGGTTTGCAGAGGTGGGAGACTTCCTCAGATTTGAACTCAGGAAAGATGATGTGGAAGGGACTGGCATGGGTTGACCAGGGTCATGGAGGTCATTTGGGAGGTTGCCACAGAAACGTGGTCTGAGATGATATTGGGTTGGACTGGGATGGAAGGAATGGCAGACCTGTGAGCTGATGTTGGCAGACTGTAGTGGGTGAGATGAGGAGAAGTTGCTAGGATGTCCAGGCTCCTGGATGGTCCTAGGGGGTGGATGATGGGCTGCAGGGGTCAGGTGGGGAGGCAGGCATGAGGGAATGTGTGGGGTGATGAATGTCTAGTTCAGAGATAGTGAATGAGAGCACAGATGCACGCTTGGAAGGCATCACGGGAGAGAGTTTAGCAGAGTCTCTTTACAAAGTTGTGATCAGGGGAAAGGAAGTCAACAGTGGCCAGAGTAGTGCTCTACCATCAGCGATGTTGGAAAGTCATAGCCACTGTCTGCAGGTCTGAAGCTCAGAGAGGAGCAGTGGTTTTCAGAACTCGCTTTCTCAGTAGGAAGGAGTCAGCTAACAAGCCTTATGGGCTGGGGTGTTGTGGGCTTGTCACGGTATAGCCTGGAAGGGAGGAAGCTGAGGAGTAGAGATTGCAACCTGTCTCCTCCTCTGACCACCTGCCAGGGACTGATTAAAAGCTCCTCGAATTCAGAAGGCCGGGGAAATAGTTTATGAGGTTCACAGAGACAATCTTCTGGTGCTCAGAGCAGAGTGGAGAAAAGTGGAGAGCGTGTTTGTAGTGACAGATGAAAATTGACCAGCACACAGTGCCTCCAGGACATCTGGGGAAACACACAGTGAGCTATTGCCTTTGAGTGTCCGGAGCTCAGAGAGATCGTTTGGGTTAAAGTGAGGAGTCAATGGTTTAAAGTAGAAATGCAATCCATCAAAGTGGACTGCAATCCATCATTTCCTAGGAAGAGCATGTAATGTAAGGACAGAGCCCTGAGGACCCCCAGTATCCACCATGGACAGTCTCCTGATTGGGCCCCCACTGCCTCCTTGGAGGATGACTGGGAGCTGCTGGCATGTTGATCAGCTAATTTTTTTAAAAAGCTCTTCTATGTTATGAATCAAACTGCTTGCAAGTCATTGACTTCATAAAAGTGGCCAGTCAGTGATTATTTTCAGTGCTTTTGCGGCACCATTTACAGGCTTCCCTTCCTTATGACTTCTGAAAATGCCTAATCACCACTCCTGGGACCGACTCGCTTCCTGCTAATGATGTGTACTTGCTGAGTCAGTCTTTTGTTTTTTTCCTAAGATTCCATCGTCTAGTTTCCACTTCAGGGTGGCAGGTAAGCAGGCAGGTCATATTTCTTTGGTTGCTGGAACTCCCTAAGAGAAAATGGAGATGGAAAACACAAATTTGGGGAACTAAAACATTACGGGAAATGAATATGTTATAGAAGAGATGGAGAAGACAGAGAAAGAATGAAATGGAAGGAGAGAGAAGAGCAACTGAAAAATTTGTTGTCAACTGAGCAGGATGCTGGAGCCTCAATGGGAATAAGTAGAGACAGGAAAGCCCTATAAGAAAAATGGCCTTTGGAGGTGAGGATTCAGGGTTTGCCATGCAAAAACCTGCGCCTATGGGTGCACATCAGAGTGAGGGCCCTGGTGTTGCTGCAGTGTTTGAATTGTAGGTCAGGAAACTACGTGGAAAGCAGAGTCCAGTCACCTGGGAATAGAAATGACCATACTTGAGAGTTCAGGGTTCACACTAGAATTTTCAGTGAGACGGTAGTGATGGAAAGGAAACTGGGAACCGGAGCCTGAGAGAAGGCTGATTGATTAAGCTCCCTGGAACTGAAAGGTGGCGTTCAGGGTGAGGCTGTTGCCTGCTGCTCACACCCTCACTTGTCCCAGTCCACCCTGGGCACACTGGTGTAAGTTCCATCCCATCTCTGCACAATTGTGGGCAGTGTCCTGGAAGCCTTGTTGGGGAGGAAGGATTTTGCCTCTACGCTTCTAGGTTCTTCTGGCTGGCCTAAGAGTGAAATTGACATGGAACAGCTTAACAGGAGAAATGAAACAAAGTTGAATAACATAAGTACATGGGAGAGACCCACGCAAACTGAGTAAGTCACCCCAGTGGCTCAAATTCTCACTTTAAATGCCATCTTCAGCTAAAGACATAAGAGAATGTAATGGATAAAGAAGAGGTGGTATATATATACAATGGAATATTACTCAAGTAAAAAAGAACAAAGTTGGGTCATTTATAGAAATGTAGATGAACTTAGAGTCTGTCATTCAGAGTGAATTAAGAGAGAAATAGAAAAGCAAATATTGATATTAATGCATATATGTGGAATCTAGAAAAATGGTACAGATGAACCCATATCTAGGGCAGAAATAGAGAGGCAGATATAGAGAGTAGACAGTGAACACAATGGGAGGATGGGGGGGGTGGGATGAATTGGGAGGTTAGGATTGACTTACATGTACTACCGTGTATAATACAGATAGCTGGTGGGAAGCTGCTTTATCGCACGGGGAGCTCAGCTCAGTTCTGTGATGACCTAGAGAGGATGGGGAGGGTGAGAGGGAGGCTTAAGAGGAGGGGATGTATGTATGCATATAGCTGATTCACTTCGTTATGCAGAAGAGACTAGCACAACATTGTAAAGCAACTATACCCCAATTTAAAAAAAAAGACAAAAGGAGGATATCGAGAGTGGGGTTTGGGGACTTCAAAGGGGAGGAGGGAAATGCATGTGGAGATGGAAAAGCAAATGTTTGGCAAATAAACGTTTTCTGTCCCTGCTGTCTGGACCAGCAGAGACAACTGGATGCAGTGGGCGTTGTGATCTCTAGGGCCGGCCAAGTCTGCCCACCACACCACCACACCTGCCGTATTCTCTCCAGACATCGCTGGTGGTAGCTTTATTCCAAGGATGGAGCTTCTATCTAAATTCTTTTAGGCAGTTAGGGGGAACATAGCAAGAAACATTTTTTAAGTCTTCTGTTTCTTAAAAATAATCAACCAACATTCATCTTCATGCCACAAAGTCACAATTTGGGGTGACAAATTTGGTTCCTTTATATCCTCTTCTCATTAGCAAATGTAAACACTCTGTTGTCTTCAGACCATCAATTCTAGAACAGGGTCATTAGAGCCCAGATAAATGCAAGTGAGTTGCTCAGGACTCATCAGGTAGCTACTACCTAAGCCTGGTGGAGCCTTGAAAGAGGCAGAGGATTTTGTTTGGCCAGGGTAGAAAGGTGACAGGTGGAAGGGACAGTATATGGAGAAAGCACAGTGGTGTGTGTGGATCTTGATCAGGAAAATCAGTTTTCAAAATAAACAGAATTTTGTGTCACCAGTAAAGCTTTAATGTAGTCCTTCAATCATTTAGTAACCAAAGACAGCAGTCCCTCTGTATTCATGGGAGGTTAATTTCAGGACAATCAAAAACATCAAAATATGCAGATGCTCAGATCTGTTATATAAACTGCTATAGTATTTGCATATAACATCCTGTATACTTGAAATCATCTCTAGATTACTTATAATACCTAATACAGTGTGAAGTGAAGTTGCTGAGTCGTGTCCGACTCTGTGCAACCCCATGGACTGTAGCCTATGAGGCTCCTCCGTCCATGGGATTTTCCAGGCAAGAGGACTGGAGTGGGGTGCCATTTCCTTCTCCAGGGGATCTTTCCGAACCAGGGATTGAACCCAGGTCTCCCACACTGTAGGCAGACGCTTTACCGTCTGAGCCACCAGGGAAGTCTGTACATGCCACGTAAATATTTGCTGTGCATGCATGCTAAGTCGCTTAAGTCAGGTCTGACTCTTAGCAACCCTGTGGACTGTAGCCTACCAGACTCCTCTGTCCGTGGGATTCTCCAGGCAAGAATATTGAAGTGCCATGCACTCCTCAAGGGGGTCAAAATACTTGCTGGCATGTGACAAGTTAAAGTTTTGCTTTTTAGAACTTAGTTCAGTCACTCAGTTGTGTCTGACTCTTTGCGACCCCGTGGACTGCAGCACACAAGGCTTCCCTGTACATCACCAACTCCCGGAGCTTGTGAAGACTGATGGCCATCAAGTTGGTAATGCCATCCAACCATCTCATCCTCTGTTGTCCCCTTCTCCTCCTGCCCTCAATCTTTCCCAGCATTATCAGAGTCTTTTCCAGTGACTCACTTCTTTGCATCAGCTGGCCAAAGCATTGGAGTTTCAGCATCCGTCCTTCCAATGAATATTCAGGACTGATTTTCTTTTGGGTTGATTGGATTGATCTTGCAGTGCAAGAGACTCTTAAGAGCCTTCTCCAACACCACAGTTCAAAAGCCTCAATTCTTTTGCGCTCAACTTTCTTTATAGTCCAACTCTCACATCCATACATGACTACTGGAAAAACCATAACTTGGACTAGATGGACCTTTGTTGGCAAAGTAATGTCTCTGATTCTTAATATGCTGTCTAGGTTGGGCACAGGTTTCCTTCCAAGGAGCAAGCACCTTTTAATTTCATGGCTGAAGTCACCATCTGCAGTGACTTTGGAGCCCCTCAAAATAAGGTCTGTCACTGTTTCCATTGTTTCGCTCTCTATTTGCCATAAAGTGATGGGACCAGATTCCGTGATCTTTGTTTTTTGAAAGTTGAGTTTTAAGCCAACATTTTCACTCTCCTTTTTCACTTTCATCAAGAGGCTCTTTAGTTCTTCTTCGCTTTCTGCCATAAGCGTGGTGTCATCTGCATATCTGAGGTTATTGATATTTCTCCCAGCAGTCTTGATTCCAGCTTGTGCTTCATCCAGCCTGGTATTTCACATGATGTACTCTGCATATAAGTTAAATAAGCAGGGTGACAATATACAGCCTTAATGTACTCCTTTCCTGATTTGGAACCAGTCTATTGCTCCATGTCCAGTTCTAACTGTTGCTTCTTGACCTGCATACAAGTTTCTCAGGAGGCAGGTCAGATGGCCTATTCCCTCCCATCTCTTGAATTTTCCACAGTTTATTGTGATTCACACAGTCAAAGGCTTTGACATAGTCAATAAAGCAGAAATCGATGTTGTTCTGGATTTCTCTTGCTTTTTTGATGATCCAGTGGATGTTGGTAATCTGACCTCTGGTTCCTCTGCCTTTTCTAAATCCAGCTTGAACATCTGGAAGTTCATGGTTCACATACTGTTGAACCTGGCTTAGAGAATTTTGAACATTACTTTGCTAGCATGTGAGATGAGTGCAATTATGTGGTAGTTTGTATATTCTTTGATATTGCCCTTCTTTGGGATTGGGATGAAAACTGACCTTTTCTAGTCCTGTGGCCACTGCTAAGTCTTCTAAATTTGCTGGCATATTGAGTGCAGCACTTTCACAGCATCATCTTTTAGGATTTGAAATAGCTCAACTGGAATTCCATCACCTCCACTAGCTTTGTTCATAGTGATGCTTCCCAAGGCCCACTTGACTTCACATTCCAGGATGTCTGGCTCTAGGTGAGTGATCACACCATCATGGTTTTCTGGGTCATGAAGATCTTTTTTCTATAGTTCTATGTATTTTCCCACCTCTTCTTAATATCTTCTGCTTCTGTTAGGTCCCTACCATTTCTGTCTTTTTTATTGTGCCCATCTTTGCATGAAATATTCCCTTGGTATCTCTAATTTTCTTGAAGAGAGCTCTAGTCTTTCCCATTTTATTGTTTTCCTCTATTTCTTTGCATTGATCACTGAGGAAGGCTTTCTTATCTCTCGTTGGTATGCTTTGGAACTCTGCATTCAGATGGGTATATCTTTCCTTTTCTCCTTTGCCTTTCACTTCTTTTCTTTCTCAGCTATTTGTAAGGCCTCTTAAGACAACCAATCTGCCTTTTTGCGTTTCTTTTTCTCAGGGATGGTCTTGATCACTGCCTCCTGTATGATGTCACAAACCTCTGTCCATAGCTCTTCAGAGACTCTGTCTATCATATCTAATCCCTTGAATCTATGTGTCACTTCTGCTGTATAGTCGTAAGGGATTTGATTTAGGTCTTACCTGAGTGGTCTAGTGGTTTTCCCTACTTTCTTCAGTTTAAGCCCGTGTTTTGCAATAAGGAGTTCATGATCTGAGCCATAGTCATCTCCCTGTCATGTTTTTGCTGACTATATAGAGCTTCTCCACCTTTGACTGCAAAGAATATAATCAATCTGATTTCAGTGTTGACCGCCTGGTGATGTCCATGTTCAGAGTCTTCTCTTGTGCTGTTAGAAGAGGGTGTTTACCGTGAGCAGTGTGTTCTCTTGGTAAAACTGTTAGCCTTTGCTCTGCTTCATTTTGTATTCCAAGGCCAAATTTGCCTGTTACTCCAGGTATCTCTTGACTTCCTATTTTTGCATTCCAGTCCCCTGTGATGAAAAGAAAAATGGAACTCAGTGGATTTTTTAAAAATATTCTTGATTCACAGTCAGTTGAATTGGTGGATGTGGAACCCATGGATGTGGATGGCCAGCTCTGCCACATGCTTTTCCAAATTCATGTTGTCAGCATCTCTGTCACTCAGCTTTCTTGAATTTGCTGTGTCATGTCCATGTCGTAATGGACAATAGTGGGGATCCTGGTGCCCTGAGAGAACCTCCTGAGGTGGGCATCTGAGGAGTCAACAGTGGTTTCCTAAGAAAGTGACACTTGCAGGACCTCCAGAACGTGAGTTGGAGGGAGCCAGGTGAGAAGGGTGGAGGGGAGGCAGGAGTTTCCCGATCAGGGTGAGGTAAACATTAAACAAGACCTCAGCCCTTTCCCTCTGGGGGAGAGCTGAATCAGGCCCATGGCCAAGTCTGCACTGTCCCAGCCCCAGGGCTGGCTCAGCCGTGTGGCTTGCTCTGGCCGATGGGATCTTAGTGGACGTGGGCCCACAGGGGCTTGAGTAGGCGGTGTTTCACCCCTGTGGCGGTCTACCTGTCCCTGCCTCAGCACGAGAGCCTCAGTGGTGAGGGTGCTGGACGCTGAGAGCCAGGGGCACCGGCCCAGCTGCTCTGCTGGGTCTGCTGTGGCTGTCCCAGGTCAACCACGGCCAGCCGGTCTTCTCTTTGAAATTGATTTCATTGACGTACAGTGGATTTACAGTGTTCTGTTCATTTCCGCTGTACAGCAAAGCAAGTCAGTTCCACGTTGTTGTTGTTCAGTCGCTAAGTCATATCTGACTCCTTGTGACCCCATGGACTGTAGCCCACCAGGCTTCCCTGTCCCTCAGTTACAACATATATATGTTCTTTTTCATATTCTTTTCTATTATGGTTCATCACAGAGTATTGAATCTAGTTTCCTCTGCTATACAAAGGACTTTGTTGTTTATCCAAATGACATCTCCTAATTTCACATTCCCAGTCCACCCTCCTCCGTCCCCCTTGGCACGCATAGGTCTGACCTCTGTGTCTGCGGCTCTGTTTCACAGGCATGTTCATTTGTGTTGTGCGTGTTGTAGATTCCGTATGTCAGTGATGTCAGATGGTATTTGGCTTTCTCTTTCTGACTTCACTTAGTAGGGTCATCTCCACCCACGTTGCTGCAAATGGTATTGTTTCACTCTCCTTTATGGATGAGTCATATTTCATTGAATATATGTACCACATCTTCTTCATCCATCCATCGATGGACATTTAGGTTGCTTCCATGTCTTGACTATTGGGAATAGTACTGCGATGAACATAGAGGTGCGTGTATCTTTTTGAATTATAATTTTGTCTGGATATGTGCCCGGGAGTGGGATTGTAGGATCATATACCGTCATCCAATCCTTAGACATGTGACTGGGTCTCGCCTGGATCGTTAAGATGCACGGGCAGTAAGCACACATCATTGCAGTTGCTGAGACTGAGTGCTCGTTTGTTACGCAGCATTGTTTTAGCAACAGATAACTGAGAGGAGACTTGTGGGCAGTGAATGAATAGGGTATTTAAATCACTGAGAGGAGTTCAAACAGTACCCAGCCCCATTTCTTTTCTTGACGTATTGTCTCTGGACCACTGTGAAGCAGCTCACAGAGGGTCCCCACTGCATGATCAATACCAACAGAAGGACGATCGAAGAGTCTTGAGGCAGGTTCTGATGTAGATCCGACTGACCTTCGTCAAGGAAATGGAAGCCAGCTCAGCAGAGTCTGTAGCTAAAGAGCTGGAGCTGGTGATGGAGGAGGATTTCAATGGATGTGTTACACAGCATCTCTGAGTAAAGATTTATAAACAATCAATAGTACTCTCTCCTGTTGTTCCTCGATCAGGTATGCCATTTAAATGTGGAATCTATCGAGTGACTAAAGCCCAGGAACAGAAAAGCAATTAATAACCTGCTTCTGTGTTAGTACTCTTCTTTCTGACCTAGACACTAGAACTCAAACTAGTAATCTCGTGGTTCTGACCCTGTTATGCACCAGGAACACTTGAAGGGCTGGTTAGCATCCTGTTGCTGGGCCCCAACCTGAGAGCTTCTGATTCAGGAAGTCTGGCGAAGGCCCAGGAACTTGTGTTTCTGTCAGGTTCCCAGGTGATACGACTGTCCTGGCTGAGGCCACACCTTGAGGACCACTGCTTCCAGGAGCACGGAGTGTTTCTTGTATGTGTCAACTTGGCTAGACAATGGCGCTCCGCTGTTTGATTGAGATATTGCTGTGATTAGCACCTAACTCAGTAAACTTTGGACTTCCCAGGTGGCGCTAGTGGTAAAGAACCCACCTGCCCATGCAGGGGATGTAAGAGATGTGCGTTTGAGCCCTGTGTCTGGAAGATCCCCTTGAAGAGGGCATGGCAACCCACTCCAGTACTCTTGCCTGGAGAATCCCATGGACAGAGGAGCCTGGTAGGCTACAGTCCATGGGGTTGCAAACAGTGAGACACGACTGAGCAACTTAGCATGCAGGCATGCACAATAAATTTTGAATAGAGCAGATTACCCTCCATACTGTGGGTGAGCTTCAGCCAATCAGTTGAAGGCTTTGACAGAAAAGACTAGGTTTCCAGAAGGAGGAATTATGCCTCAGGATTGGAACATAGAAATCCTGACTGAATTTCCGGACTGTTGGCCTGAAAACTGGATGGAGCATCAACTCGTAGGTGAATTTCCAGCCTTCCTGCCTGCTCTACAAATTTCAAACTTGCCAGCCCCCGTGGTCATATGAGTCAATTCCTTAAAATAAATCTTCTTTCTTTCTCTTCTGTCTCTCCTTCTAGAACCTATTAATGTGTTTTTTTCTGTAGAACTATGACTAATACAGTAACACTACAACCAAGTTTCCTAAAAACAAAAAAGTAACATTTTAAAGGCTACAACTCTGCGTATGTTGACTCCTTACCCTGAATGCCTTTGCTTACTTTTTCACCATCCAGGAGCCTCTTGAGCCAAAAGAAGACACGTCTCAAATATTCCATGTTGCATGAAACTTTTCAAACTTCCTCTGGTGTCAGTTTCTTTGTTCTGTGGTCTCACTATGTTGCATTGTAAACTGTTTACCACAGATAATGTTCTAGCAATTATTCTAACTTTATCTGCATTATAAAATTGTTTATAAATCCTGGCCTATAGTTAGCATTTTTTAATCTTTTAAAAAATATTTATTTATTTGGCTGTGACAGGTCTTGGTTGTAGCACTTCGGTCTCATTGCAGCATGCAGAATCTTTAGTTGTGGCAGATGGGGTCTAGTTCCCTGACCAGGGATTGAACCCAAGTCCCATGCATTGGGAACACAGAATCTTAGCCACTGGACCACCAGGGAAGTCCCCCTAGTTAGTATTTAGTAAACGCTTTAATGAATAAATGAGTGAAACTTAGTTAGCATTTAGTAACTATTTTGAATGAATAAAGAATGAAACAGTGGCTTCTGTTCTTATTGAAATATATTAATGTATCAAAAAAACTATAGAAATAAAGAGCTTTCCAATTAACCCTAAGAAATACTATAGATACAAACATATTTTCACTTTACAGGGCTCACAAAAACCTGGGAGGACACAATGGACAAATAAATAAACAAGCCGCTGTAGTGACAACAGAACTGGTCTCCTGATTTGTGCATGAGCGTTGGTCATATAACTGTAGGTGTATTCATCTATTCACCAAGCATTTGAGTGCCCGCTGTTTATCTGGCACTGTGTCAGATGGTGTATATATTACTGATGGCTCATGACTGCACTTTTCTTCAATGTTCTTAGGAAGTTTTCACAAGCAATATTAAGCCAGTATATTTTCACACATCTAGAAAATTAGACATGTTTTTCTTACATTTAAGAAATTAAAAGAAAATTAAGCAAATGACACTAGAATTAGAATGAATGAACAATTCATTAGGCAATAAGAATGTTAAGTAGAAATTGGGAATCGTTTTCCTATTTTAATATGTACTTGAGCTTAATTGGCTAAGTTTTGAATATGGGATGATGAGCTGAGTTGTTAATACAAATCACACACCTTTTATATACTTAATAAAATCCAAGAGTCTGGGATGCATTTGTGTTGCAGACAATTTATCTGCAGGAGTCAGTGAGTTGGGTAATAGAAAGGGATAATAGGAAATCAGTGGCTGAGAAACCTATAAAGTAAATTAACGCGTGCCTTACTTTATTAATTTATAACAATAATGTAATGGATAAATCAATGAGGGGTGCTTTGAGAAAAATGGATAGAGGGAAGAGTTCCTCCTTTTTTGCAATTTGTAGAAATCATTTCCTCTGCAGAGGCAAAGAAATGCCTTGCTCTTGACACCACCTGGGGAAGCCTGCCGTGAAGCACAATCTGTGGTGTTTTGTTCTGCCCTTGGGTCTCAGGTTTTCTGAGCGCTCCCTTTGACATCCAAATGATTGTATCTACATCTCTTTTCCTGAAGGCTCTTTCTTTTTTCTTTTTTTTTAATTTTAAAATCACTCTTTGTATGTATATGTGTATTTGGCTGTGCTGCGTCTTAGTTGCGGCACACAGGATCTTATCTTTGTTATATCGTGTGGAATCTTTCCTTACTGCACGTGAACTGTTAGCTGCAGCATGTGCGATCTGGCTTCCTGAGCAGTGATGGAAGCCAGGTCCCCTGCATTGGGAGCGTTAAGTCTCAGCCACTGGAGCACCAGCCAGGGACGTCCCTTTAGACTTTTTTCTAAAGTTTCTGCCTCAGGAGGCTGTCTGCACTGGGAAAATAACTTACTCCCTGCTCCTCAGCAGCCCTTGGAGAGTGATGACTAGCAGTTGGTGTATCAATACCTCAGCTCCTGTGTTTCCTTGGGTGAAGTAACTCCTAGGTATTATTTTACATAGCATCTGAGTTTGCACAAAGAATTAAGCTCCATTTCTCCACAAGAAAGCCTGGCTTGATGGGCTGCCTTCTCTTCCCTGGGTCACTTTCCCACTTCTTAGTAAAGCTTGCTTCATCCCCCAGATAAATGCTTGCACTTGAATCTGTACTTAGAGTTGGTTTCTAGGAAAACCCAGACTAAGGCCGGTAAAGAGGTGAATGAGGAGAGTAAAAAAGCTGGCTTAAAACCCGACATTCAAAACACTAAGATCATGGCCTCAGGTCTGATCACTTCATGGCAAATAGATGGGGAAACAGTGGAGACAGTGGAAGACTTTACTTTCTTGGGCTCCAAAATCACAGCAGATGGTGATTGCAGCAATGAAATTAAAAGGCGCTTGCTCCTTGGAACAAAAGTTATGACCAACCTAGGCAGCATATTAAGAAACAGAGACATTACTTTGCTGACAAAGGTCCAACTAGTCCAAGCTATGGTTTTTCCAGTAGTCATGTATGGATGTGAGAGTTGGACCACAAAGAAAGTTGAGTGACATAGAACTGATGCTTTTGAACTATGGTGTTGGAGAAGACTCTTGAGAGTCCCTTGGACTGCAAGGAGACCCAACCAGTCCATCCTGAAGGAGATCGGGTCCTGGGTGTTCATTGGAAGGGCTGATGTTGAAACTGAAGCTCCAATACTTTGGCCAGCTGATGTGAAAAACTGACTCATTGGAAAAGACCCTGATGCTGGGAAAGATTGAAGGCAGGAGGAGAAGGGGACGACAGAGGTTGAGATGGTTGGATGGCATCACTGACTTGATGGACATGAGTTTGCACAAGCCTGGCATGCTGCAGTCCATGGGGTTGTGAAGAGTCAGACACGACTGAGCAACTGAGCTGAGCTGAACTGAAGGCCGGCACAAAGAATATGTGCCTGTTACTCTCTGTTGATCCTGGGCAGCGCCTGATTTTTTCAGTTCCTGTTCAGAGGTACTGGTTATATAATCTCATTAGGCATCAGCTCAGGTTTCAAAGTTTTGAGGCAGTGGTTTGGGTAGGACTTACAGAGGGACATTCTGGATAGATGGGGGTCTTTTAAAGCCATTTAGACTCCTTGTTGTCCCCTCTTCGCCTTAGTTGTGTCTGGCAGCCTTCTCAGCAACACATGCTTGGGGAAGACAGATCAGTGCTAACCAGACTGAGCTCTGTTCATTTTCCATTGCCCATCTTTCCAGGAGACAGTAAACATTTGTCTCGCTGACATTAAGAGCTAGCATTTTTCTCCTTTTACTTCTTTTGTTGCTGGCATAATTAGCAGTTTGCTCAAGCTACATCATGCCTCCTGGAGCTGCTCTATCTCTGTTTCCTTCAGGGAGAGAATGTCCCCTTTCAGAAATGTGTGTGTGTGTGTCTCCATGGAGTCATCAGTAAGAATTTTCCCCTCAGTCGTCATCTTCCGTCTGAGCTGCTGTGGGTGGTACCCTCTCTCCTTCGCTTTTCTTCAGCTGCAAGGATCTGTTTTCCACTTAGCAGCCAGAGTGGTCAGTTAAGGTAGAGTGCATTCATGATCTTTCTCAGGAAATCCTTCCAAGGATTTTCTCATGCATTTCCTGTACACTCCGGACTCTTCCCCCATATGACAAGGTCTCACCCCTCATGCCCATCAATCAGGTCTTTGCTCAAATGTCATCTTCTTAGAGAGTCCTCCTCTGACCACCCCATTGGAACTTGCAAGTCCATCTGATATCAGATGCCTTAGCCTGTAGCGGCTTGAAGCAGGGTTTCGGTTCCCAGCCAGAGACTAAGGTTGGGTCATGGCAGTGAGAGCTGAATCCTAGCCACTAGACTAGTGGTCAGTGAAAAGGACCTGGCCTTTCAGCTATAGAAGAGAATTCCCACACAGAAGGAAAGCAGTGAAACAAAATGTTTATTAGGAGGAAAAGAGTCCAGTACTTGTGGGTAGATACAAGGGTGGGCTCAGAGAGAGTCACACCCTCATGGCAATTTGAATCACTTTTGTGAGACATTTTTTCTGGGTTTCCTTTGGCCAATCGTTTTGATTTGTCTGGTTCAGAGTTCATATTTGGTATATTTCAGGATCCTCCCATGTGTGTGATGCATCTCTCAGCCAAGATGGATTCCAGCAGAGAGAGCTCTGGGTAGCTTTGACATCATTCCCTTTTCGATCGCCAAGGGGCTTTCTAGTCGGAAAGGTTTCCCGACTTCAAGAATGAGATGTGGTCCCTTCTCTCTTATCTGCCCAGCCTCCTCTCTTGATTGTCCTGCTATTATTTTGGAATTTCTTCCATAAGGAAGGAAACCTCAATTGCTTACCCCGGGGGGCTTGTCCACCTCCTGTCTTAAATCTCCCCTGAGAGTCATAAACCCCTCCGGAAAGCTTTATTGGGAAGATGAAGGTCTGTCTTCTGAAGCTTTTTCAGGCTGGCTAGGGACTTGTAGACCTTACCTAGTTGAGGTCATGGAACTCTTGCCCTGTCTCATTAAGGGGTCCTAAGGCTAATTCTTACAGATTGGGCATTTATGGCCCTTCCAGGGATGCCTTCGTCCCATACTGAAGGATCTACTCCCTGTAGAAGATGGCTGGGAATAGGGCCTTGCTCTTCCAACTGGTCCATCTTAGTCACATCCTCAGCACTCCCCATCTCATCCCTCTCCTGTGTTATTTTTATATTGTTTATCTCTGTGCAATTTACTGCATCTTTTGTTTAGTGTTTGTTGACTTTCTTACTTCACTAGAACAGCACTTTGCTCCCTTAGCAAAGTGCATTTGAGATTCGTTCATGTTGTGTACCAGCAGTTCATTCCCTTTTACTGTTGAGGAGTGTTCCCTTGTGTGGAAATACCTAAGTTGGCTTATCCATTCACCAGTTGAAGGACCCTCCTGAATAGTTTCCAATTTTTGATGATTATGCATAAAGCTGCTAGAAATATTTTTGTGCAGATTTTTAGGACAATATAGGTTTCATTTCTCTTGGGCAGATATCTAGGAGTGGAATTGGTGGGTCATATGGTAAGCCTATTTTTAACTTTATAGGAAATTGTCAACCTGTTTTCCAAAGTGCTATACCATCTTATACTCTCACCAGTGATGCGAAGGGTTCCATTTGTCCTAATCTTTCCCAGCACTTGGTATTGTAGGTTTAAAAGCATGGAAACTATTTTAGCAAAGTACCTGAGACCCATCATTTATAATCAAATTTCCAAGTGGTGCCCCAGAGCAGGTCTTATTTTTGTTTTTCAATAAGATATGTTTTTTTTTTTTTCTATTCCATTGCTCCCCTGAGATCCTATTTCAACTTGATTGTGTTATTTTTCTGTATTTGAACCAGGTCCCCCAATAGGACTCTAAGGACCCTAGTGGGAGAGATTTTTTAAATTTAATTTTATTTATTTTTTAAACATCAAAAACATTTTGTATTGGGGTATAGCCAGTTAACAATGTTGTGATAGTTTCAAGTGAACAAACAGTGAAGGGACTCAACCAACAGAGGGAGAGATTGGGTTGTTATTCAGTTTAGTCCCCTGAGCACCTAGTGTTGTACCAAGGTTAATAAATACTTGCTTTTTTCTAGTTCAGAAAATGATGAATGAGGGGGGCTGACAATGATGTAATGACAATAATGTGGGTCCAGGCAGCCAGAGGTGGGGTCAGTTAACTGCCCCTGCCTTCAGTTTCCTCATCTGCATAATTCATGTTTGTAGGAAAGTCTCTAATTTCTCTGTTTGTACCATTCTGGGTTTTGATTATCATAACAACAATAGGGTAATTGGACAAATGACATAATTGTCCTAAATGGACATGGCTTCTGTTGGGATTAAGTGTCAGTCTTTGAAAACGACAAATAGGGATAAAGCTGTTAGCTTGAGATTCACTCTGATTTCCATGAAAAATTTTCATAGGTTGTTTTCCTGTCCCTAGCACCCTGTCCCTCCCCTGTAACACTTCTTTCCCTCTATGCTTTCCAGCATTCAAAGGGACTCTCAAGTTCCACCTCATGGAGTCCTTCATGGTTTGTAACTTTTAAATTTGTTTTTCACTTGCTTTTGTATCTTTCCCCTGCTGTCTACCAGCTTCAAGAGAGAGAAACTGTGCAAATTGTTTCTGTCATTATATCAGTGCAATAAATGTCTGTTCGGTAAATTAATGATGTTAATGAATATGCTCTGAAAAAAAAGTTTTTATTTCTCTGCAAATAAGTGCTGGAAACACTGTATAGTTTACTTTTCCTACTCGGAATGTCATTGTCCTGCATACAAGACCTGTTGGATTTTGTTTCTCCAGGATTAACCAAATTTATTTCATCATGGGCCTCCCCCACCTTTTAAAACTTTGGTTGGATCATCTGTTTATTCACTAATTATACCCACATTAATAAAACAATAGCTAATCAGTGTTAGACAACCCCATGCACTGGGGCTATTCCAAACACTTTGTAACCATCCTTTAGAACAATCCTAGTTTTCCTATCTTTGTTTCAGAATTATGGATGAGATAACAGAGGCTTGGAGAGATACAGTAACTTTCCAAGTCACAGGGTTCCTTGAGAAATCAGTCATCAGATCTCTCAGCATGAGAAATGCTGGTCTAATGGAACTGAAGGGCTCTAGGTCTGAGACAGACCTGTTTTGAATCTAGAATAGAGTGGATTCTGGAATGATCGCTACTTTTTAAACGTGAGTCTGAGTCTCATTTCCTTTTACCCATAAATGGTGATGGTCATACTCACTTGAAAGGATAGTTTTAGGAATAAAATGAAAAAATGTATGTAAAGAAGTTAGCATTGAACAGGGCTGGTGATAAATGTTTGAGACATTGTGGTTACTATCAACAGAAAGGTTTGCACAATACAGTGTTTGTTGAACATAAGTTGCTTTCTCTGTCCCTCTGCCTGTTCACCCTTGGCCTTTGGGACTTCATTTGCCTGGAACTTCTAAGAGCAGTATGTTAGCTAGGTGAGGCTAAACGCTGTAACAAGCAGCCTTGGAATATTGTGAAAGCTTGTCTCATTCACAGGAGGTCCACAGGGGATTGCCTTGGATTGCTCAGCTATGACTCAAGTTGTCCACGACATCCTTTGCCTTTGACACAGAGAAGGAGCAAGCAGACCATCTCAGGAAGGTTTGCGAAATATTGTAAAGGCAACACTTTGTAAATTGCCTAGTTCTTAAAACATTTACCCTCCATGAAAGTTCAGGAACCCAGTGCACTTTCTGGTTATTTTTAGGTAATTAAAAGTCCAGTAGTCAAAAGGTCCAGTCTTTGTTATCAGCAAAATAGTGAACATGATTTGAAGTTAATTTTTTTTCTCATCTAAAACTCAAGCCAGGAACTGGTGATCAGTTTAGCGGGAGAAACTGGAGGTGGTCATTAAAGCTTCACTGTTTATCATCTCCACTGCTCATTCTGTAGACCTTTTTTAAAAATAAATTTTTATTATGTTCAGTGTATAGATTGATGAATTTTTCAGAAAGTAAAACACTCCGGTAATACATAAAAATTCACATAATACATAAAAAATGTAAAACATAAAAACTTGTGTACTTGCAAATTCATCAGTTAATATTCATTGTGAAATGTCTTATTTCACCTTCACTGCTTTTCTCTGAAGACTTTAGACATTTCACTCTGCTGTCTTCTTGTTGGAGGCAAAGTTGGATGCAGTTCTGATTTTTGTTCCTCTGTAGGTAATATGTTTTCCTTCTGGGCTTTTTTGAGGATTTTTTTCTGCATCATTGTTTTCTGTAGTTGAGGATCATATTCCTAGGTGTAGATTTTTGACATTTATCCTCCTTGGTGTTCTCTGAGCTTCCTGGTGCTATATATAGTGTCTGGCATTAATTTGGGGGAAATTCTTAGTCTTTACTGTTGCAAATATTTCTTCTTTGCGTTTCTCCATTTCTTTACCTTCTGGTAGTCCCATCACACATATATCACACATTTTGCAGTTGTCCACAGTCCCTGGAATTTGGTTCCGTTTTTTCAGTCTTCTTCCCCTTTGCTTTTCAGTTTTTGAGGTTTCAATTGAAATATCCTCTATCTCAGTGAGTCTTTCCTCAACCACGTCCAATTTACCAGTGAGCCTGTCAGAGACATCCTTTATTTCTCATACAAAGGTTTTTTTTTTTTCCTATTCTGTTGAGGTTGTTTTTTTTTTTTTGGTTCTTCCTTAGAATGTCCATCTCTCTGCTAGCCTTGCGCATCTGTCCTTGCCTCCTGTCTAATTTATCCATTAGAGACCTTAGCATGTTAATCAGAGTTGCTTAAAACTCCATGATGTTTCCAGCGTCCCTGTTATGTCTGGTTCTTAGCTTGCTCTGCGTCTTCAGATCGTGTTTTTTCCCTTTTTGAGTGTCTTACGATTTTGTTCTTGTTAGCGGGCCATGATGTGCTAGGTGAGAGGAACTGCTGTGAGCAGACTTTAGGGATATAGGGTGAGCTGTCAGGGAGTGTAAGTTCTGTGAGCTCAAGGACTGTGTCCTTCACCAGGAAGGACAGCATTTGGCACTAACTAAGGGTGTAGGTTCAAATTTCAAACCATAAAAGGAGAAACATTTGACTCTTCCTTTTCACTTATACTCTTCAGTTCCAGCTGATTGTGTTTATCACATATTTTTTCTTCTTTTGTTTGCCCCCCCCCCTTTTTTTTTGGTAGGGGGTGGGGAGAAACTCTTTCCTCCAGTGTAGCTCTTAATATTTTGGCCACCAATGTAACCAATGGGCTTCCCCGGTGGCTCAGTGATAAAGAATCCGCCTGCAATGCAGAAGCTGCAGGAGGTGCAGGTTCAATCCCTGGGTCAGGAATATCCCTTGGAGGAGGGTATGGTAACCCACTCCAGTATTCGTGCCCGGAGAATCCCATGGATAGAGGAGCCTGGTGGGCTACAGTCCATGGAGTCTCAAAGAGACTGAACATGAACATGAACGTGAACATGACTGAAGCAACTTAGCTCAGAATCTATCTCTCTTGAATTGGAGATCACTATAGAGCATGATTAAAACGTTCAGAGGAGCTCCTATAACTTGGATTAGATGGTAGTTATTTATTTTCTAACTTGATGAAAAATTTATGCATTTACACTGTCATGAAACAACTTATTTCCTAATTTTTGTCCTCGATATTGTGTACTTTTGACAGTTCTTTCCTATTGCTGACAGATGTTTTTCCCCTTTTAGAAGTAACAGAGGCACACATTTCTGTCTGTGTTTTCACTTTTGCTCTGCTTGTGGTAGAATTTCTCTCTTATAATACAAAATGTAGTTACCTGTCAATCAGCGTTTACCAAGCACTTAACAATCTCTACATGCTCATCACTACAGGCAAGTCTGACGATTGGAAAATGAGTACAAGGGAAAGGAAGAGATAACATCTTAGGTTGTTGGAATTGAGTTAACATGGGCAAAAGCACTGAAAATACGTGAGATCTTGCTATTCTTGTTATTGTTATTATCTGATGCATTTGTTTCCTAGGGCTCCTGTGACACATTTATCACAAACTTGGTGACTTTCAAAGAACAGAAATAGTCCCTCTTAGTTCTGGAAGCCAGACGTCCAAAATCAAAGTGTCAGTGGGGCTGGTTCTCCTGGAAACTCTGGGTGAGCATCTGTCCCCTCCTTTCTCTCCTGGCTTCTGGGGGCAGCGGATGACCCTCAGCTTGTTCTTCGCTCCTGTCTCTGCCTCTGTTTTTCCATTGCCGTCTTCTTTCTCTCTCCTTTTCTCTTAGCATCTTCTTCACTGATAGGGACACTTGCGTTGGATTTAGGGCCCGTTCAGGTCAACCAGGATGTTCTTATCTCAAGGTCTTTAACTTTATTACAACCCTACAGACCCTTTCTTTTTCAAATAAGACACATTCATAAGTCCTGAGTAGATATGTCTTTTGGGGAGCCATCATTCAACTTGTTACATTTAGCCATTTGGCATGTGTTCTTTTTCTTTGAATTTTCTTTTTTTTTTTTTTTTTTTCTGCAAGGTTCCTAGAAATCTCCCTCAAGGACAAGAAACATTTTATATCTCTTATGTTCCCTAGAGACCAGCTGAAGACTCTACCCTGTCAAGTCCTTTTTTTGTTTTTGTTTTTTTCAAGATATTTTTGATGTGGACCAGTTTAAAAGCCTTTATGGAATTTGTTACAGGATTGCCTCTTTTTTTTGGTTTTTTGGCCATGAGGCATGTGGAATCTTAGCTCCCTGGCCAGAGATCAAACCCTCACCTTTTGCACTGGGAAGCAAAGTCTTAACCACTAGGCTACCAGAGAAGTCCTTGTAAAGCCCTTTTAATGTACAAGGTGTTTATGTATCTTATGAGGTATGAAAGGAATGGATACCAGAGGGGAAAAACCATGTGACAATATCTTTATAGTCTGTTGACAACACTGACAAACAGGAAAATGTGTGATGTGAGAGTGGTGAGTTCTGTGTCATGCTAAGCTAAGTGTACACAGAAAATCGCCTGACTCTAGTCTAGGGGGACTTGGAAAGGCTTTCGGGGAAGGAGCATAGCAAGTGAAATCCAAAGACCCGTGTGGACAAGGAGGAAGAGTATTCCAGGCACACAAAGGAGCACATGGGGGTTTCCCATGCAGGTGTCTGGGGCCAGCAAAAGTGTTCGACGTGTCTGGGAGATACGGTGCACAGCGTGGATGTATGATGCAGCAGATACTTCCTGCTGGCCCCAGAGACCTCAGAAAACTCCCGCGGCGGGGTGGTAGTTGTGAAAGGAATTGGGGGTTAGTGAGGCTGGAGGCAAGGCTGGTCAGTTTCAGGTTGTTGGAGGAATCCAGGTGAGGGATGGCAGCATTAGGTATGAGCTAGACAGAGTGGGGAGGCATTGTGTTTCAGTTATTAAAATGGTGAACAGCTGTTCGTCATGGTGGCTGATTGGAGTGAAGCCATACGGAAAAGAGAGGACTCATGGATGATTCTAGTCTTTATCTTTAAACACTTTTATTGTAGTGTAGTTCATTTACAATGCTGTGTTAGTTTCTGGTATACAACAAAGTGAATCAGTTACACGCATACATATATCTACTCTCTTTTAGAGTCTTTTCCCATACAGACCATTACAGAGTATCGAGTAGAGTTTCCTGTGCCATGCACTAGGTCCTTGTTACCTATTTTATGTATAAAAGATGAGTTTTAAATGTTTGGTTTGTCTCTAGTGGAGAAGCATAGTATTGTTTATGGCCACTGAAGACAGAGGAGGTGGCATGTGAAACTTTCTGCCCATCTCCCCCCCTCTGTACAAAGGAGGAAGCGATCCCTGCTCTCCCCATCTCACAGCATTCCTAGGACCAAATAAAGTATTTAAAATGCTTTAAAAATTGTAAAGCAATTTCCAAAATGGTTCTTTATGATTGGTTTACATTTTATCAAAAATTTTAAAGAATATAACTATATGAAGGCAAATAAGATACATTTTTTAAATAGGAGTTAATCTTTTGAAAAGAAATGTGTATTACAACCTAGGTCCTGCTTTCCCTCTCTCTGCTTTTCTATCCTGCATCCTGATTTCATCATGCCATGTACCCCCCAAAAAAAATCTAAGGTCATTCCCTAAAGCCTGTTGTTTCTCAGTGACTTGCAACTTCACCACGTGATTGCCCCACCTCCACCTGGGCACAGGTGTACTGTCCCCCACTTCGTGTGAACACACACAGGGAGTGAACTCAGTAACTCTTGGTTAAGGTCTTGGGCAGCATGTCCATCTTCTCATCTGTGAAATGGGTATAATTTTATGTATCTCACAGACTGAGGACCTAATGAAATTAAACACACATGACATATGTGTGAATTGTTACTTATTATACCTGGCAAAAAGTAAGAATGCAGTAACTATGACTTTATTATTATTTTATAACATATACTCTGCAAACAGATCTCCTTGTGTTTGGAAATCTTTACTTCCTGCTCAGCAACCTTACAAATTACTGGAGACTCCTATGGACTCTGACCTCTGCATTCACACTTGCCTGTGTCAACAGACCACCCCACTCACATCTTCCTGAATTTCCATAACATTTAGGGTCTGCCTCTATTAACTGTTTCCTCCATGTTCACATTGTCTTTTTAAATAGACCTGAAATTTCATAAGTGGATGTATCTAGTAGGGTGCCCAGAAGGTATAAGGAAAAGGATGATTTGATAACCAACAAGTCCTTTCTTAGCATCTCTTCTTTGGGAGTCTTGTTCAAATTCTTACTTCCCAGTCCTCTTTCTGTCCATCAGAATTAATCTTCAAGTTCTAAAGGAAGAAAGAAAGTGAAAAAAATGAGGAATGTGTAACTTTAAAACCTTGGTCTCAAAACAGGGAGAATGTTGGTTTTAGAACATTTTGATCTTCTTGAATGCATTTTCTTTCCTTTTCTGACAACTCAAAAATTGCAATAATAATTGCATTGTTCCCCTAAGTGCCCTAGTTAGAACCAAAGCCAAGACGATGTTATCCCACTATTAGGAGAGAGCTGCAGGAAGAGCCTATACGATGTGCCTGCTTTCTTGATCAGAGTGCAGATGTCTCACAGAGTGAAGATGAGCCTCAGGCTGAAGAAGCCTTGGCCAGACTGCACCAGACGTTTCTGCAAAGTGCCTGGAGCAACACAGAACAGTTGCACTCAGGGGCCGCTTCAGATGCAAGTGTGTTTTTGTGGCGGCTCCTTAATTTCATTTTCTAATTCTATTCATGGAATCTGAAGGTTGTATAACTTGGGGAGAAGACTCGGGCATCCTTTTGGATACATGCTCTGGTGCTTTTAATGAGGGCAAATTTACTTCACCTCTTCAAACTCAGTTTTCTTCTTTGTGAAATGGCAATGAAAATATTTCCACCCAAAGAGAACATGTTACATCTCTCCTTGTAGGTATTTGGAGAGCAGTAACAATGGGACAACAGTCTGTCTCCTGACTCTTTGCACCATTGGAAGCTACACATAAATGTGTTGGCAACTTTTCCAACTTTCTACCAAAGTATAATTTAAAAAAATTAAAACATGACTATCATGTCAAAGATTTATTTAACTCGTTAATGAGGGAACCAGCAGGATGTTAAAGCTGATTCAAAGAGAATTTGAAAATCTCATTATATATAGGCCCAGAAAGAATTACTGCTAGAATAAGGTTGCTAAATTTAGATATAAAATCTGTCTACTTCCTACAGGGCAATAAAACTGGTAAAATGGTAAAAATACAAATAATAAAAATGGCCCTTTTGGCAATACCATTTCCAGTGTTCAGATATTGTTTGTGTTTGTATCAGAGAAAATCTAAAGTTAACATTTAACTTCAAAAATTACAATTCCTAATCAAGAGAAATCATGAATCAAACATAGTTACCTTCTCCTAGAAAATTAAATGATCCTGGGGACAGATAATATTCCTCTGACATTGAAAGGAAATGTGGTCATGGTTTTATCTTATTTTCAAGGTCTGAATGTATATCTTTATATTACCTATTTGTTTTCAATAGTTCCTGTCATTCCCATTCTGGGTTGGCACCTTCAGTTACTTTTATTTTTTCACTCTTCTTTGTTCCTCTAAGCCCACCTGTTTGGCTCTTTCCCCGTCAGTCATTTATTGACCAGCTACATCTTCACTCTTTTCCAATTTTATTTTCTCCCTGAGCTGTCCTTGGAGTCTGCCTTTGTCCTTATGCTAAAAGCTGACTTAAACTTAATTGGCTGTGCAGAACTGGCTTCCTTTTAGTATTAGCTGTGGTAAGATTTGCTGTTTCCTTCCCCATATCTTTGTGAGATAAAGGAAAACAAGTTTCAAACAGCATTCTTCCATACATCTAAAATCTAAGGCAAGCAAGCCCAGAGTTCCATAAAGTCAGTAAAATCCTGTTTCTCTGTTCTTTTGTCCACTCCCAAATCACCCTGAGTGAAAATTTCGCTTAAGGCAAAAATGCTATGGCATACATTTTTTCCCACCATTTTTCTTTTTAGAGTGAAATGATTAAGAATCTTCTAAACCAGTATCCTGGGACCAAATAGGAATTAAAGAGGGTAGAAGTTATGCTAGATTTTAAAAAACTCTCTGTTCATGTAAGAATAAGGATATATCTGCTGTATTCTTGCCCACCCTTGTATCTGAAGACCATCATTTTCACCAAGGAAAGCTTGTGTCTAATGCCCGTCATGCTGATTAACAAAACATTGAGTTCACCAGTGACAATCCATTTATATTATTTATTATGCTCAACAGCACACTTGTGGGTTGATCAGTGATCAAGCCAGCGAACCCTTGTGCATGCCATCTCTGGTATGTGTGGTCTTCTGAATAAATGTCAACTACCTCTGGAGGGCTTCTCTTGTGTCTCAAACGGTAAAGAATTTGCCTGCAACGCAGGAAACCTGGGTTCAATCCCTGGGTTGGGAAGATCCCCTGGAGAAAGAATTGGCAACCCACTCCAGTATTCTCGCCTGGAGAATTCCTTGGTCAGAGTTGCCTGGCGGGCTATAGCCGGTGGGATCGCAAAGGGTGGCACACGACTGAGGCACTTTCACTTTCAGCTACTTCCCGAGAGTCCTCGCAGCCGGAACGATCCTCCCCGAGGGTGCCACATTCATTTTTGTTACACAAGCTAGGCTGGAAGGAGGTTGGGATGTAAATATATGTCTTCACAATCTGGGCGACTTGTTTCTAAATGGAGCGATCACACCCTCCACTCTCTGTGGAAGGAGGAGGGGGTGTGTGCCCACAGTGGAGAAAGGTTCCTATCTCTGGACTCTGGAAGCTGGGGTGGCGGCAGCCCTTCCTTGAGGACCCAGGTCCCATTTACCCTGCGTGTCAGGAATTGAGCAAGGGAGATTTGTGAGTCTGAACGTCTTCCTCGAGGGTTGGGGTACCCCTATGGTAAGACCTCACTGCACAACCGTTGCCAAGCCTACTGGCTATTGGGAAAAGATGAGGAAGCAAAGCATCGTGACCTATTGTAAAGAAAGAACACCTTTTTTATATTGTTCGTTGCTCATGGGCACCAGCGTCTGTCAGAGCTTCTGGGAAAAACAAAGACCAACAGCAACTCTGGTTTGAATTCAACTGCAAATGTGTCAGATTTTATATTATGATAAAATCTTGGCCTCCTTAGAAGGAGGTTAAATCCCTAGTTGATTCAAAGTGAATTTCATTTCTCCAACGATGAGCAGAGACAAAAACATGACCCATATTTTTTTCTCCTCAGAGTCCAAATGCTTGCTGTATTTTTTTTTTCCCTCTTTCCTCTATCTTAGGAAGTTTCCTCACAGCCAGCAGAGTGGAGGCATACATACTCTTGCTGCTTGGGGAGTAGAAAAATTCATGGCTTCCTTCAACACAAAAGGCCCTGGATTATTTCTGGCAGAGAGAGCAGCTTGGAGTGATTCATTGGGCGGGTCGCTTGCTGTGCCCCAACCAGAGCTTTTACCTATTTACGACAGTATAATTCCATTTGCTTTTAGAGATGCACTTTATGCCTCCTCTGTCAGACTAACTCAGAAATACGTCAACCAGACAAGCTGCTTCACCCCTCTTGCCGTCTACACTGTAGGCAGGACACAGAGGCAGAGGGTGACTTCCACTCTTCTTTGGATAAGCGAAGGGGTTGCAATTGTGGCTGAAATCCCCAAAGTTGGAGGTTACGAAATTTTTTAATACAAGGCCGTGGTCTGCATGAGAGAACTTACTTCCTAACATTTAGACCACAGTTTAAATGATTGTTTTAATAAATGTTCTAGAGTTAGGATAATTTTTGCTGAGTGGTTGATCATGTATAGTATGGGTTTTGCTTACTAATCTTATTCCAGGTTTCATCTTACTTTATTCCACTTCTTTTTTCTCTTTATGTTCATTTCCTAATTTTTAACATTATTCATGTAATTTTTAGAGATTTTATACATATACAAATTACTTTAGTGCAAACATAGCCCCCATGGGTCCCCCTTCCACTCATAAATCATGATTTCCCACTCAGATTTGCTGATTCCATCCCTTTGCCTTCCTTTCCAGAAAGAACCATTCTCATGAATGTCATGTTTTTATTCTCATGCATGCATGCTAAGTCGCTTCAGTTGTGTCCAACTCTGTGTGACCCTGTGGACAGCAGCCCACCAGGCTCCTCTGTCCACAGGATTCTCCAGGCAAGAATACTGGGGTGGGTTGCCATTTCCTTCTCCAATTCTCATGCATGTTTTTATATTTTTAATACACTTATATACATAAATCATACATAGTTTTGGCAGGCATGTTTTAAAATTTTATAAATACTCTATAGTTTTCTTTTGTCTGATTTTGCCACAGTCTATTTGTCCAATTTCTTAGGATATTCCCAGTTTTTCACTGTCATGGACATTGTCTTATCCATTTTTCCACATAGAAAGATTCTTCAGAGGCTCAGACTACAATGGAATTGCTAAGTTTTGGATATGAATATCTCCAGTGTTACTAGATATTGTTGAATTGTTCTCCAAGGAACAATGTTGGTGTTCTTCATAGATTCTGGGTACTGAAACATTGTTGGCGATACACACAGCAAATGCATTTTCCAGTCTGTGGCTTGACTTTTCCTTTTGTTCATGTGGCTTTTATTTCTTAGTTTTTTGAACTTTTTATTGGAGTATAGTTGATTCACAAGATTGTGTTAGTCTCAGGCGTACAGCGATGTGAATCAGTTGCGCATATACATGCGTCCACCCTTTTATAGATTCTTTTCCAATGTAGGTTATTACACAGTACTGAGCAGAGCTCTCTGTACTATGTAGAAGATCCTTGCTGTTTCATAAATAGTAGTGTGTGTATGTCAACCCCAGTCTCCCAGTTTATCCCTCCCCGCCCCTGTTCATGTGGATTTTTAAGGTAATTTTAATTTCAGTGTATTCAACGGTATCAACTTTTCTTTTGTATTTTTTGCATTTTGTACCTTATTCTAAAAATGCTTTCCTTCCACACGGTTGTCAGGATGTCACCTTCTTCCTCATTCTCTGTTCCTTTGTCTATGAGAGCAGGCTGCCCATACGGCCCCGAGCACTGGCTTAGTCTCTGCTAATCTAGATACAAGATTCAGCACATGTTGGTATTCTCAGAATGACTTTGTGCGCAAGGTAGATTTTACAGGAAGAGCCAAGAAGGAGTTCATGTCTATCCCACATTAGATAAACCAACCCCTCCTGTTAGCTGGTTCCGTTCTCTCCCGTGACCTTACCAGCACTTTCTCTACCAGAATTAATCCTGATATTTTCCTCCCTTGGGGGAACAAAAATGACTTTGCTTCATTAAGAACTCCACCCTATTTCACTATAAATCTTAGGTAACAGTTGACTTATAAATTTATAAGCAACAAGTGTGTGAAAGTATCATCTCAATTACAGTGGTTCTCTCAAGTACAGAAATTCTCATAGTAATTTATTCATTTATTTATTTAAATCATATTTAATAAGCACTAAGTATCAAGCATTATCCAAGACACTGAGTGAACCAGTGTCCCAGATGGAAAAGATCAAGGAGGGCAATCTGGGAAGGCTTCTCTGAGGAGGTGACATTTAAAGTAAGATGTGAAGGATAAGGAACTAGCCATTTCAAAGTGGGGAAAACATCTAACAGGAGGTAAATGTCATGTGCAAAAGCCAAATACAAGGAAAAACAGCTTGGCATGTAGGGGGAACTCAAAGGATGACAATTATCACTAAAAGGAAATGTTAAAGAAGGAAAAATGATGTGGAATGTGGATGGAGAGCAATATGGTGAATTTATTTAGTGCCTTTGGGCTTTCACAAGGAGAGGCAAATTTGATTTGATTTTTTTTTTTTTTTAATTGCATTGGCTGTAGTCTGAGGGTAAACAATGCAGAAGGAAACTGTTGCTGGGGCTCAGGTGAGGTGCAGTGATGACCAAGATTATTCTGTGAAACAAGAGATGTAGAGAAATATACCTTAGAGGCAGTGATGACAAGATTTTGATAAATAAAGAGTATAGAATCAAAGACGATGTCTGGTATTGCAACATGATGAAGCATGGGACACAAACTGACATGGTGAGGATCACCCCGGTGGGCTTAAGGTAGGACCAGAATGGTGGCAGACAAGAGTTTTGTCTTTTGCACATCACTTTTGGTGCCTATGGGGCATCCCCTGGTGACATGTAGTATTTAGTTGGATCTAGAACTCAGAGAAGACATGAATTTGGGGATAACAGCTGGAAGAAGACAACATGTTTCAGTTAATGGAGTGATAGATATATAGATAGGAAAGAGAAATGAAGGCAGATCTTGCTTTATATCCAGCCTGAACTTTAGATTCCAGTGACTACCATCCATGGCCTTGAACTTCTGTGCCTGGATGGGGATTTTGGATGCACTGTCTCAGGAAGCCCAGGAAAAGGCCAAAGATGGCAACTCAGCATTTGGTCCCATTTATACATCTCAGTATTCCTCTAGGGGTCTGTTGGTTTTTAGAATTTTCAGTTAAGTGCTTGAAACTATCAATGAACTTCTAAAGTAATAAAGTTTCACCCTGTAAAGGAAAATTTGGATTATATCATTGAAAGTTTATTGAGAGACCTGTCTCATACTATGTGTATGTCAAGAGAGAACAAAGCTGACCTACCTGTGTTTGAGCAACATTAACAGTTCTAAAACTTTTACTGAGTTTCTGTTGATATTCTCAAAATTAGATTTGTTGATTACTTCTGTATAATTGACAAGGAATCTGGCTGCTTCAATAGATTGTGCCTACTTTTTCTTATGGCAGTTAAAATGATGAATTGTTGAGCTTTTTTGACAGAGTCGTCTGTATGGCCATTGAAAGTGTTATGCCCGATGTCCGAATCCCCGAGCGGGAAGAGAGAAGGCTTCCAAGACAATGCAACTCGCAAAAAAGGGAAGTTTATTGCTGACTCGAGTCAGGGCTTACTGCCGCAACCAACGCAGTGGTGCAGGGTCAGAAAGCGCTGAGCCCAAGCTGTTACCCAATTTATAAGGTGTGCATAAGTAGTTGGTAGCTGGCTTAAGCAGATTGGTTACATGTTTGCAAAGTAATCTTATTGGCTCAAACCTTCGCGGGCTTTTTTCAAACTTGGGCGTTCGCAGGCTTTTCAGCTTTCCCCTGATAGGTTCCCTTTTCCTTACTGGGCGCATATTGATTGGCTGGCTGCAGGTGGCCTGATAATCATGCTACCCTGGAAAACCAGGCCTACTCCTAATCTAGGCTGCCTGTCATGGCGCAGCCTCACAAAAGATTTATTTACAGCTTATACTTAATTTTTTTCCCTCAATGCTGAGTCCAGTTATATTTACCTCTAGCTGCAACTTGCAGACAAAATTCCAGATTCAGTCATCCTGTCTTATACGTGACAAGTATAGCTATTAGTCAAAAAATATTGGGTACCTACTGTGAACCATGGAGGAGGAAATGGCAACCCACTCCAGCATTCTTGTCTGGAGAATCCCGTGGACAGAGGCTACGGTCCATGGGGTTGCAAGAGTCAGACGTGACTTGGTGACTACACCACCACCACCACTATGAACCAGCTGCTGTGGTACCCACAAGAATCACCAGAAAGCTAGGTCGTCATTCTTGAATCCATGAAACTTACAGTCTGGAAAAGAAACAGGCTTGTAATTACCTACATGTAGTGCAAAATAGAATGGAAAAATGGTTAGAATAGATTTTTTTTTTTTTTTAATATGCTGAGTCACTTTCAGGTAACAATATCTGCCTGACATGGGTTTTTACCTCTAAAAAAATGAACAAAAACTAGTAAAAACGCAACTAAACAAAAAATAGATCACCAGTAGAATAAAATAAGGAAAGAGAAAATAATCAAATGCCCTAGATTTCCCCAAGCGGCAGCAAGAAAAGAATTAAAATACTGTAGTGTGATATGGCATGTGTCTGAACCACAGCTCTAAGATTTAAGGAGCAGTACTGGTGAGTAAATTATTCAGGGTAGGGTAATTGTTGAAAATGCAGTGTAACAACCTCAGCGTTTAATGAGTTACATGTTTCCTTCTTACTCATTACACATCAACATGGTTACTCCGCTGAGGTTCTTACAGGCTCTTTCCATCTATGGATCCCTCTTCCTCCAGGTCCTCAGGGTCTTCTCCACGAAGGAGAAGAAAGTTAGAAAATTGCAAATAACTCATTATTGAGTCATCTTGGACGTGGCTGACTTGGTCAGAAGAGCTCGCGACATGGCTCCCTTAACGGCAAGTGAGGCTGGGAGGTGTAGTCAGCTTGCCCAGGGGGAAGGGCAAGGTTAGCAGCTGTACCATTGCAATCACAGGGAGTCTACAGAAGCCCTAAAGTTCCCATTCACCATCCTCAAACTGGAGAGAAGTGAAACAAAGGACTTCCTTTTTCTCTCTTTTGACTGGAGTAGTGGAAGAATTACTTAAGAAAGGAACACCCAAGGAGCACCCTCCCTGAGGGAGGAAAGGTTCCAGGCTCCCACAGGAATGCAGACCTCTCAGATTATCTGCCAAGGCCAGACATGCCACCACTACGCCGGTGTCGCAAACACGGTTTAAACAGCCATCTGTCAAAATCCAGAGACATTAGAGATCCCATCTAAGAAGGGCCGCTCCCAGCCTCAAGTAAGCCCCTTCTGTTCTTCTCTTTCAGCGACTCCACTTGAGCTCGCTAGGTCCACCCAAACAAAAGCAAAAATAAAATTAAAAAGAAGCAGCTGGCTAGGACTGGGAATACCCATTTGTTGTTTAGAGAGAAACAAATAGGTCCTAGTGGAAAGGAACTGAATTCTGGACAAGTGTTTCATGATAGCCATGAAATGAAAAAGAGAACTCTTGGAAACTGTAAATACACCACAGAGGAGGAGAAATCATAAAATGGAAAAGACAAAGAACCTAGTCTAGAAGAACACTGTAACTCAGGGAATAAAAGAAAATCCCATGCGTGTGCCTTGTCCTATAGAAGACCATGGTAGGATTGAGAATTTAATTAAAAAAAAATTCAAAGGTGAAATCACAAGGTAACAGGGTGTGATCACAAGGTCAAGTGATCCTGGGTGTTGACAATCTCATTGTCAGTCCTCAAGGAACAGAGAAAGGCAGAAGAAGACAAAGACTGGACTGCATAATAATAATCACCATGCTTATCTATGCAGTAGAAAGAATTGAGTGTTTCCTGAAACCTAAGGATGTAAATAAAGACAGGCTTCCAGCGGAGAGCAGAACCAAGGCTTAGGAAGCCCCCAGAGCACTCACTGTTTCTTGCTTCTGCTGTTACAATTGCTGGGCTGTAAAAATTCTCATTCTCCAAAGAGTCTTCACAGATTCTTAGTCCACATGGAAGAATATGTTTAATGTTATGCTTCCATACTACACAGACTCTCTAGCTGACTCTCAATCACCATTCCAAATTCCCGGAACAGTCTGATAGACCCAGCTTATTTGATATGCATCCCCTTGATTCAATTGGTTCCAGAGAGGGATAGAGGCAACACTAGTTCAGACTCCTGCGTGGGATCTGGATGCCAGCACTGGGCCAAGTACTCACCGTGGGGCATCTCACACCACCTTTGCACGGGAGACGGAGCACGGATATTGTTGTTTTAAGTGGGCGGTTACATCACAGCTCAGAGATTTTAAGTTGCTTGCCCAGTGTGACACAGGTATCATGTTTCAGAACCAGATTTCAAATCCAGGTGGCCAGCTCCAAAATCTGCTCTCAACCTTTATGTCAAATTACTAGTACACACAGGAACCAGTTACCAAAGGACAGAGGATGCTGGTCTATGGATTAGAGAGATTCCCTTTAAAAAAAAAAAAAAAAGAAAGTAATTTTTCTAACATTTCTTTTTTTTTTTTCCCTAACATTTCTTTTGGATAAAGTCTTAGAAGCAGACTTACTGGGTTAGGGTTAGGATGTACCACACAGTAGTTCTCCTGAAAAGTTGCTCCCATTTACATCCCATGAGGAATGTGTAGAAATGTTCCTCTTATCACACGAGTACTAACATTTTATTTCATGTTTGCCAATAGAGTAGGGGGACTTTATTCTGACTGAAGGTAGGGGGAATCTTCACAGAAGATTGCTTCACAAACAGCATGTATACTATCTATGGTGAAACAGATCACCAGCCCAGGTGGGATTCATGAGACAAGTGCTCCGGCCTGGTGCACTGGGAAGACCCAGAGGAATCGGGTGGAGAGGGAGGTGGGAGGGGGGATCGGGATTGGGAATACATGTAAATCCATGGCTGATTCATATCATTGTATGACAAACCCACTGGAAAAAAAATAAATAAATAAAATAAATAAATAAAAAAAAGCAAAGCAGACAGGTCAGAAGTCCATGACCATGTGGAAAAGGCAGGAAGGGTCCTCTCTGGATGGCTTGAAAACAGAATGCAGAGCGCTGTATTGGGAAATGATTCCAGGGAACCATGAAAGCCATGGTGAAGTATTGTGATGTTATCATAAGCATTTTAGAAAGGAGTGATATTATTCAGTAGAAATAAAGTAGTCTCAATAATCTCTGGGTGAGATAGTAATATTTGTCAATGACAGATACTTACCTTTTACACATATTTACATAGATACTTTCTTTTCTTCACCCCCTACTCCTCGTCTCCATGCAATCAGTTTTAGACAAGTAACTGTTTGGTTTTTAAAATGCTAATGGGGTTCATATAGGATTGCTTGTATTGGAGTAAAAGCAGTTTACTAATGGCATGACAGGTGTGAGAGCTTTTCAGCTTTGAAATGCATCCGACTAGGGATATTTGCATTCTATGAGAAACTTATGCTAATATAACACTCACAGTCTGAGGAGAAGTTTAAATTGCAAATTTTGAAAAGCTCGAAGTCAGTAAATAATATTTTGGGGAGAGGGGTGGCCATGCCACAGCAATATCAATTGGTGTTGTTCATTTGTTAAGTCCTGTCTGACTGTGATCCTGTGGACTGCAGTGCACCAGGCTTCCCTATCCTTCACTGTCTCCTGAAATTTGCTCAGATTCGTGTCCATTGAGTCAGTGATGCCAGGTTAACCATCTCATTGTCTGCTGCCCCCTTCTCCTTCTGCCAGTGTCAGGGTCTTTTCCAGTGAGTTGGCTTTTCATCAGGTGGCCAAAGTATTGGAGCATCACTTTAGCATCAGTCCTTCCAATGAATATTCAGGATTGATTTCCTTCAGGACTGACTGGTTGATCTCCTTGCTGTCCAAGGGACTCTGATGAGTCTTCTCCAACAGCACAGTTCAAAGCACCCAATTCTTCAGTGCTCAGCCTGCTTTATGGTCCAGCTCTCAAATCCATACATGACTACTGGAAGAACCACAGCTTTGACTAGAGAGACCTTTGTCGGCAAAGCGATGTCTCTGCTTTTTAATATGCTGTCTAGGTTTGTCATAGCTTTTGTTCAAAGGAGCAAGCATCTTGATTTCATGGCTGCAGTCACCATCTGCAATGATTTTGGGGCCCCCCCAAAATAAAGTCAATCACTGTTTCCCCATCTATTTGCCATGAAGTGTTGGGACCAGATGCCATGATCTTAGTTTTCTGAATGTTGAGTTTTAAGCCATCTTTTTCACTCAGAAAGCACAGAGAGTCCCAGACAAGACCACCCAAAAGAGATCCACACCAAGACACACTGCAATTAAAATGGCAAAAAAGATGAAGAGAGAATATTAAAAGCAGCAAGTGGAAAGCAACAAGAACTACAGTAAAGCCATCAACTAACTTTTAAGCAGAGATTTTGCAGGCCAGAAGGTGGTGGCATAATATATCTAAAGCGATGAAAGGGAAAAGCCAACAACCAAGAATACCCTACTCAGCAATGTTATTATTCAGATTTAAAGGAGAGATACAGAGTTTCACAGATAAATAAAGCTAAAAGAGTTCATTCAGTACCACCAAGCTGGCTCTACAGGAAATGTTAAAGGGACTTCTCTAGGAAGAAAAGAAAAGATGCACCTATACATGTGAACATTATGAGAGAAAATTTCTCACTGGTAAACGTCGATCTGCTACTTATAAGATGGTAGGAAGGTTACAAGACAGAAATAGTAAATCATCTATATTCACAATAAGCAGTTAAGGGCGACACAAAATGAAGAGATGTAAAAAAAAATGATGTAAAAAAGTAAACATGTAGGAGAGAGTAAAAATGCAGGATTGTTAAAACACCTTTGAACTGAAGAGATCAATTTAAAATAACCATATATTTTATGTGTATATATATATATATATATATTGCTATATATATAAACTTACCTACTATAAATTTTTGGTTTATGGAATATACACACACATGAAAGATAATCAAACAACACTAAAGACAGTCATCAAATGAAAAGGTAAGAGAACAGAGAAATAAAAAAGAAACAAAAAATGAACTATGAAACAACCACAAAACAATTAACAAAAGGGCAGTAATTACTTATGTGTCAATAATTATTTTAAAATAGATGGATTGAATGTTCAAATCAAAAGACATAGAGTGGCTGAATGGAGTCAAGTGTAAGACCCAAGTACAAGATCTCTGCCTATAGGAGACTTACTTCAAATCTAAGACCATAGACAAACTGAAAGTGATGGGATGGAAAAAGTCATTCCATGCAAATGGAAATGAAAAGAAAGCCTAGGTAACAATATTTGTATCAGAAAAAAATAGAATTTAAACAAAGACTGTAACCAGAGACAAAAGGTATTACAAAATGATCAAAGGATCAATCCAAGAAGAAGATATGATTGTTATAAATACATCTGCATCCTACATGGGGGCACCTAAATACATAGAACAAATATTAACAAACATAAAGAGAGAAATTGACAGCAACACAATCATAGTTGTGGATTCTACCCACTTACATCAAGGGACAGATCATCCAGACAGAACATCAATAAGGAAACACTGGCCTTAGTGACATACTAGGTGAGATATATTTTGAGATATCCATTGCTTTCAGGAGAGCCATTAGGTTGGAGCAAAAGTAATTGTGAGTTTTGTGATTTTTTTTGCAATTTTTGCATTATTGACATTTGTCATTTGATATTATAATATATTCTTAAGTGATGTGGTTATGTTATACTTCATTTCTTACTTTAAGTTTTTTTGCTAATGACATGTTACTAGCTGTTTGTTTTACTTATATTTTATACTATGGAATTGATGTTAGACAAAAAGCAAATACGAGTGATTTTCCTATTCTAGTTCAAAATGGGTCATAAAGCAGTGGAGAAAACTCACAACATCAACAATACATTTGGCCCAGAAACTGCTAACAAACATACAGCACAGTGCTGGTTCAAGACATTTTGCAAAGGAGATGTGAGTCTTGAAGATGAGGAGCATGGTAGCCAGCCATTGGAAGTTGACAGTGGCCAACTGAGAGCAATCATCAAAGCTGATCCTCTAACAACTGCAGGAGAATTTGCTGAAGGACTCAACATCAACCATTCTATGGTAGTTTGGCATTTGAAGCAAATTGGAAAGGTGAAAAAACTTGGTAAGTGGGTGCCTCATGAGATGACCAAAAATTTTAAAAAAAAATAATTTTTTGAAGTGTTGTCTTCTCTTATTCTATGCAAAAACAATGGATCATTTCTCAATCAGATTGTGATGTGTGATGAAAAGTGGATTTTATACAACAGCCAGCAATGACTGGCTCAGTGGTTGGACCAAGAAGAATTTACAAATCACTTCTCAAAGCCAAACTTAGGCCAGGAAAAGGTCATGGTCATCTGCGGCTGGTCTGATCCACTACAGCTTTCTGAATCCCAGTGAAACCATTACATCTGAGAAGTATGCTCAGCAAATCAATGAGATGCTTCCAAAACTGCAGTGTCTGCAGCTGGCATTGGTCAATAGAAAGGGCCCAATTCTTCTCCACAATGATGCCTGACTGCACATCGCACAACCAGTACTTCAGAAGTTGAACAAATGGGGTTACAAAGTTTTGCCTCATCTGCCATATTCACCTGACCTCTCACCAACCAATTACTACTACTTCAAGCATCTCCACAACTTTTTGTAGGGAAAATGCTTCCACAACCAGTAGAAGAGAAAAATTGCTTTCCAAGTGTTTGTTGAATCCCGAAGCACAGATTGTTTTTTTCTCACTAAGTACCTTCCCTTTCTGTTTTTTTAAATATTTATTTATTTTTAATTGATTGATGATTGGTTTACAATATTGGTTTGCCTTCTGTCACACATCAGCATGAGCTAATCACAGGTGTACATATGTCCCCTCCCTCTTGAATCTCCCTCCCACCTCCTGCCCATTCCCACCCCTCTCGGTTATTACAGAGCCCCCGTTTGAGTTTCCTGAGTCATATAGCAAATTCCCATTGGCTATTTACGTTTGTTAGTGTATATGCATCCATGCTACTCTCTCCATTTATCTCACCCTCTCTCTCCTTCCCCACCCTTGTCCATAAGTCTGTTTGCTATGTTTGTGTTTCCATTGCTGCTCCATGAACAGACTTGTCAGTACCATCCTTCTAGATTCCATATATATGCATTAATATATGATATTTGTTTTTCTCTTCCTGACTTACTTCACTCTGTATAATAGGCTCTAGGTTCATCCACCTCATCAGAACTGACTCAAATGCATTCCTTTTTATGGCTGTGTAGTATTTCATTGTGCATATGTACCACAGTTTCTTTATCCATTCATCTGTCGATGGACATCTAGGTTGCTTCCATATCTTGGCTACTGTAAATAGTGCTGCAGTGAACATTGGGATACATGTGTCTTTTTCAATTTTGGTTTCATCAGGGTATATGCCTAGAAGTGGTCATGTGGTGGTTTTATTCCTGGTTTTTTAAGGAATCTCCATGCTGTCAGAAGCACAGATTTTTATGCCACATGTGCTTAGTTGCTCAGTCATGTCCGACTCTTTGCGATCAATGGGCTGTACCCACCAGGCTCCTCTGTCCATGGGGATTCTCCAAGCAAGAATACTGGAGTGGGTTGTCATGCCCTTCTTCAGGGTATCTTTCCAACCCAGGGATTGAACCCAGGTCACCTGCACTGCAGGCGGATTCTTTACTGTCTGAGGTACCAGGGAAGCCCTTTTATGCTATAGGGATAAAAAACTTATTTCTCATTGGCAAAAATGTGTTGATTGTAATGGTCCCTATTTTAATTAATAAAGATATGTTTGAGCCTAGTTATAGTGATTTAAAATTCATGGTCCAAAACTGCAACTACTTTTGTGCCAACCTAATAGAAGGTTGTAAGAAACAGAGACTCCACTCCTAAAGCATGCATACAATAACCCACACATTCTAGGACCCAGGTCAGTAATTTGAAAGTAGCCTGTGTGAGACCCACTTGCTCATCTTGGAGAGCCTCATGGAGGGGCAGGAGGGAATCAAAGGCAGGAGGGAATTTCATATATATATATTTATATGAAACATTTCATCCCAAAGCAGCAGAATATTTCCAATATTTCCAGAATATTTCCAAGCAGCAGAATCTTTCCAAGTGCAATGGAACATTCTCCAGAATAGATCACATGCTTGCCTGCAAAACAAGTCTTAGTTTAAGAAGACTAAACTCATATCAAGAATCTTTTCTGGCTAGAATGCTATGAGACTAGAAATCAACTATCAGAAAAAAAAACCTGCAAAAAAACCCAAACATGTGGAGACTCAACTGTGCTAATAAACAATCAATGGGTCACTGAAAATATGTGGATGAAAATAACTAAAAAAACCCTAAAGATTCTACCTGATTAAGTCTGGCTTCCTCATAGCTTTGAAAGATTCTTTCATTTCTTGGAGGGACGTTTTGGAAGAAAGCAGCAAGGTCAATGGGTAAATACAGGCACGCCCAGGGAACAGCCCTGACCCCTAACTACTTCCTTTTTTCTCTGAGCTGCCAGGTTAGAGGAGAGAAACCCACTGTCTCCCAGGCAGCCGCAGCCACTGCTGAGAGCAGCGTCTTTTGCCCATTCTCCCTGGCGGCCTTGGAGCCAGCCAGCCACTCACCCTGGGTGATGATTCAGTGCTTTTTGCTCCGTCACACCTGGCTCAAAAAAATCAGATAACCTTCCAGGGAAGAGGCCGAGGAAGGGCACAGTCTTGACAGGTGAACCAAAGACCCTTTTGTTTTCTGGGCTGGAGCTGGCTGCCAGGTTTGTGGATTTCTGTCCTCAGTGAGCTGCTTTACTTCTCTGTTTCTCTATTTTCCCCAAAAAAGAAACAATCAGTGACTTGCAAAGTTGCTCCAAAGCACCTGCGGTTTTAATGTGAGACTAAAATTAGGACTGAGTAGCCATTTCCATACCTCGGCAGGCAGCCACCTAGGGGAGTAGGGCTGATAAATGACACGGCCCAAGGAGCCGTTCAGGGAGACAGGTGCTGATTCAGTGATGACTGAGCCCTGATTGGTGTCTTTGGCCAGAATCCTCAAGCAGTGCTCTCCCAGGCGCTCTGGGGCCAGACAGCATCTCTACATCCTGGTCCTTCCAGGCAGGTAGCTCACCTGGATCACTGTCCTGTCTGATGTCTCTTTACTTGGGACACCAGTGGTTTTACTCTGACCATGGATCCTGCTCTGTGCTTCTGGTGAAACTCATGGTGATGTCTTTGAGAGTTAGAACCTTTAAAGAAAATGTTCTTTGTGCCTAGAGAATTTTGGGCCAATCCTACTCATTTTGGATCAGCCGAGGTGGCAGTGGGCCAACCTCCCCGTCCAGTTTTCCCTCACGCCCTGTGGGTTCCTTAGGCGTGTGGGGATGGGGAGCAGTGTGGGGGCAGGCGGCTTCCTCTTTGGATAGGATGGGCTTCCCTGGTGGCTCAGATGGTAAAGAATCCGCCAAAGCAGAAGACCCGGGTTTGATCCCTGGGTTGGGAAGATCCCCTGGAGGAGGACGTGGCAATGTACGCCAATATTTCTTGCCTGGAGAAATCCATGGACAGAGGAGCCTGGCGGGCTACAGTCCTTAGGGTCACAAAGAGTCAGACACGACTGAGCGACTAACACACTTACTTGTTTATAGAGGGTTTTGTGTTTTTATGTTATTGCAGGTCTAGAGAAGGTTCTTAAGAATATTCCCTTTAGAAAGAAATGATAGGGGGCAAGCTGACACCTTCTTTCTGTGTTGCAAGAGTGAAAAATGACCCCAGGGACTCTGTCTACATTGCCTAGACAAGTACTCAGACCAGAATTTGTCCTCTCCCAGCCAGGGGCCACCTCCGCTCAGCTTCCCATGCAAAGTCTCGTCCCCTCTTCTTTCCAGGGGTCCAGGGCTCCGGGTGCTGGCCAGATGGTCTCCTGTAAATGGCTGACCCCACACCTAGTTTGGTACACAAATGGTCTGATTGCTTGCCAGGAACAAAGCTATTCTAATGCTTGCTTTGTGACAAGATTTCTCAACCTCTACACTGACATTTTACCACACATAGTCCTTTGTTATAGGAACCTGTCCTGTGTGTTTGCAGCCTCTGGGCCTCCACTAACTAGATGCTGGTAACCGTGCTCATCTTCAGTGGTGACAAGCAGCATCATCTTCATATTTAACCAAATGTCCCAGGGGCTGCAAAGTGGCCCTAGTGGGGTACTGCTGGTCTGTAAGAAGGGAGACTCACATGGATGGGAGTCAAACTCCACAAGCCCATGACAGGTGGCCACCCAGGACCTGGCAGATGTGTGCCAGGGAGAGTGGGTGCCTAGGGATGCTACTAGATGTGCCTGCCCCTCTTTCATGGACCCCAGACCTCCATTCTGATTTTTCCAATAGCAGAGCCCAAGATGTGGGTTCAGACAACAAGCAAACACAAGTGAAAAAGTGAGACTGGAAACAGAGAGAAGTTAATAAGGCGCACAGAGAGTAGATTTCTGCTGTGGATGCATGCGGCTCAGTGCCTCTGGGACCTTCTGCAGAGTGATGTGAATGTGCTCCCTCCCAAGAACAGAAGCGAGCATTCTCCATTCAGTCTTCCTCCAGTCCACTGAGGCTGCCCCTGGGGACATGAACGCCCTGCACTTGCTGCTTGTATCTCCTGGCTACCCAGCATGCTCAGGGGCGCTGGGGAGGCAGGCCTCAGCAGAGTTGGGAGATGGCAGGGGTAACCCCTAGCAGCTGAAAACTGTCTGCCCCAGCTGGGGGTGCAAGCAGGTGCTTGGAGGGTCACCAAGGTACGATGCCAGCAGCGTCTGCTTTTGTGAGTTTCCTCCTTTCTCCGTGAAGTCTGTTCCTCAAGGGTGAGACTCCAACACTGTCTCCTGTAGCCTGTCTGAGTCTCCTATGTCCTCAATTCACAGCCTGTGATATTGAGGGATGGGTCCCCTATCCTGGTGCATGACAAGTAGGACCCACAAAGGGACCCGACTTACAGGACGGTCTCTGACCACCATCCTTCTCCAAGTTGAAGGAGGGGAGAGGAGCTGTCAATGTTCTCTGAAAACACCAGGGGGACTAAGGACTTGTTCTCTGAGGGCCCTGAAAGTGTGACGGTGAAATGTGCATCCTTTCCATGTTGGCTGTTTTCACACGGGTTGTGTGATTTATTGGGGATGTGTGTGTGTGAAAGGAGCAGGCGGAGCATCCCTGGAACTTAGTATGCAGACTGCATGCTTACTAGAGGCTCTGTAATTCCAGCAAGTCTGATGAAAGATGGGAGTGAGAGTTATTGCTGTCTTCTGTGAATAAGGACATTGAGATGCAATGTGGAGGGTCTGTAGGGATTTCAGAGACCTTGGTTGGTGTTATGAGAGGCCACAAAAGCCCAGGATTATTGCTCTTGCTTATGGGCGGACAGGTTTGAATGCCGAGCTGAAGGCTTTGATTAGATATGAAAAGCCACAGGAAGCTTTGAAGGCTTGCCTAATAAGGAGTGAGAAATGAAAACGGTGATGGGCGGCTTCATTCTCACAGCTGTTGGACAGTTATTCTAGTGGCCAGCTAGCTACAGAAAGGATTGAAGTAAGTTGAGACTAGGGTGGTAGAGACTAGGCAAGAGCCTGTTAACGATAATTCAAATATAAGGTGGTGGAGATTGTAGAGTCAAATCTGAATCCAGATAAGACTTTCAATCTTCTAGCAGCCCTTTCTAGATCTGAAAATAGTGAGGCAATATCAGCCTATCCTGGTATTAGCATAGTAAGTGTCCTCTGAGAAGTCCCCCTATAAGCCCTAGAGCTGCAGCTGGAAAGATTCAGAAATATTTCCTCCCATGGTGGTTGGTATGGATGCCTGCAGAGCCCTGGTGGTAAGATAGTGTGTGAAGCAGGTCAGATCTTAATTCATGTACCACCTTCCTTGGGCATGGATTGTCAGGTACTGAATAGGGTGTTCTGGAAACATTGTTGCATATGATTGCACCAGCTGATGAGGGCCAGGTATTCAATTATAGGAAATGTGTAAGCTAGCTGCCCGGCAAGTGGTTGTTTGACATCAATATGGTGGGGGTATTTATACCATTGAAACTGGCAAATGACACATTTGGGGGTCCTTCTCTCCCAGCAGCCCCTACTGGCCCTGCTACGGACTAGAGCACACATCCTAGGGGGGAGAATTCCAGCTGCTGCTCATCATCCACCTCAGTGGCCCAGGTAGCCTAGGGGCTCGTTATTTCCAGATGTTCTGATTTTGTGAGAGTTAAAACCTTCATTTTATATGTGATATAATGCAGATTTCAGTGGGTGTGATATATATGAGGGAAAGCAGGGAGCCCAGACTAGATGGGCTGAGGGAATAGATACCTCTGAAAAACATCGTATTATTAGATCCCATTAATGCTCCAACAGATGTGTGCAAATGACCTGGCCACAGGTAGGGAGAGCCCGGGCATGGCCTTCCTCCTCAGCTTGGGCGCATGTTTGTTTCATCTTGTTGTTGGGTTGGGTGTGCACTGATAAAGAAGTGATGAGAAGTGGTCAGCAACCCAAGTAACGGAGGGAGTTATTTCCTACTTCAAATATTCACTCACTTGCACTGAAGAGCAACTATAAATGCAAATAGAAGCAAAATCAGACATTCTGAGATTTGACTTTTGGGTGGATGATCACAGTTCTTGAATTCCTCCTCTATCTGTGCAAGAAAACAGGCAATTTATGTGATCCCTTTTAATTGATTAATTTTTGAAATTTTATTGACATATATTTGATTTGCAATGTTGTGTTAATTTACTTGTATAGCAAAGTGACTCAGTTATACACACATATATGTTCTTTTTCATATTTTCCATTATGATTTGTCACAAAACATTGAATATTATTCCCTGTGCTATCCAGTAGGACATTGTTGTTTATCCATCCTACACAGTTTGCCTCTGCTAATCCCAAACTCTCATTCCCACCTCCCTCACCCCCATCTCCCTTGGCAACAAGTCTGTTCTCTATACCTGTGAGTCTATTTTTGTTTTGTAGATAAGTTGATTTGTATTGTGTTTTAGATTCCACATGTAAGTGGCATCATATTGCATTTGTCTTTCTCTTTTTGATTCATTAATACTTTGCTTAGCACGATAATCTCTAGGTCCATCTATGTTGCTGCACATGTCATTATTTTATTCTTTTTGATGGCTGAGTAATATTCCATCACCTATATGTACCACACCTTCTTTATCTGTGCCTCTGTCAAAAGACACTTAGGTTGTTTTTCTCTCTTGGCTCTTGTAAATAATGCTGTGATGAACATAAATGTTCATGTATCTTTTCCAATTATAGTTGTATCTGGGTATATGCCTAAGAGTGGGATTGCTGGACTATATGGTAACTCTATTTTTAGTTTTTTGAAGAACCTTCATACTGTTCTTTATAGTGGCTGCACCAGTTACATTCCCACCAACACTGTAGGAGGATTCCCTTTTCTCCATACTCTCTAGCATTTGTTATTTGTAGACTTTTTGATGATGGCCATTCTGACTTGTGTGCGGTGGTACCTCATTTAATTTTGATTTGAATTTCTTTAATAATTAGCAATGTTGAGCATCTTTTCATGTGTCTGTTGGCTACCTGTAGACTTCTTTGGAGAAATGTCTATTTGGGTCTTCTGCATAAATAGATGATGTTCTTCTGCATAAAAATTGTGATTTTTCGATTGGGGTGATTCCTCTTAATTTAAACCTTGGGAACAATTTTGTGTGGCTGACACATACACTGCCTCAGTTCTCTGCCACAGATCATGATCTCTTACATCTCCTTCCCCTCCCACCCAATATTTAGAATTTATTGTCTTTCTAGGCAACTCACAGGCAAGTAGGGAAGTGTCCTAAATTTAGCTAATTTCAAGAGAAATTCTCTAAAGTACACTGCAGCAGTTATACACATGCTGAATAGAAAAAGATGGCTCTCCTAATTGCCTGTTGTATGTGGAAGGTCCTGGGGAAAAAATAACAATTAAGTTAAAAGCTACCTTTGCATCATCAATCTAAGTTCCTTGAAAAAGATGACTTATTTTAAATTAATTGCAAAGACTTTTTTTTTATATAGAAGTTTGAAAGACTTTCTTTACACAGAGAATAATATAAGCACATAGTTAAATTCTTTCTCTTTACTTGGGAACTTTAATTAAGGTTTTGTGCTCCATAACCCTGTCAGATCACTGTCCTGGCTTGGTCTTAAAATAAGTTTTATAGCCTCTTGACCTTCAGTGACCTTAGCAATAGAAGGAAGCCAACTTTCTCTTCCTCAAAGTAAACGTAGAAAAGCTCTGAACATTTTGAAATACTGTAGAACCTCCTTGGCCGGTGACTTGGCATTGAGCTAGTGTTCTCTTGGAAGGGTTTGCTACCTCATTAACCACTGCTCATGGTCAACTTAATTACTCTTTATCTCTACACCACTGGAAGTTCTATTCTTTTCAAACCTAGTTTAATATGGGAGGCCATCAGGAAAGGAGTTACTTTATTGACTGGAAACAGTGATCAGAGCCATGCTGTTCATCATCAGATGAAGTCAAGCCTTAAAGGAAGGCCACACACTCCTCCACTGGTCTCTGAGCTCATAGGGATAGCACTTCTCAGGCCCTGTGGGCAGTTCTAACAATGAGTCCCAGAGTACATGCGCTGCTTCTGGGCTGATGCATATATTTACTACTGCCAGAGTCTCGGGAACACTCTTTCCCTGTGGTTTGACAGTTAGTGACTAGAAACACTCAGATGGATGGCTGACCCACTGGGGGCTCTGAGTGACCTTCACAGCATGGTATCCCCACCCTCCCCACACACCTGCCACCTGGGCTGGTCCCCAGCCGATGTGTAGTACCAGCAAGAAATATTGGATTGGCCCAAAAGTTCATTTCCATAAGAGATTCCTAAACTTTTTGGCCAACCCAATGACTCATCTTTATTTTCAGCCACTGAGATCTGGGGGCTGTTTGTTACCACAGCACTACCTGTCCTGTCCTGTCCTGTCCTGATCCACATGCTCCCGAGGCCTGCAATTCTGGGAAAAATGAAGTAAAGCAGAAGGAAGTGCCTCCTCGGTGACGAGCTCTGCTGTTTTCTTGGTCATGTGATGATGGGAGTGTAAGAGTCCAGAGCAGCCTTAAATTGTGTAGAGGATGTATGACCAGTTTGGATGACCACAATCACCCTTTCTTTTTCAGTTTTTTTTTTTTTTATATTGACATTTGAACTAAGACTCACTCAAGGGATGAGCAGAAGCCAGGATGCTTTTTGCTTGTGTCAGGGTAAGACCCTCACTTTAGAACAGTAAGTGCAAAGCCCCAGAGGTGAGGAAGAGCTTGGAGGGTCAGCCTCTAGGAGCGGGTGAGACGCTTCCTGTAGTGGGTCTTGTGGGCACCTTCCTAAGGTGCCGCTGCCAGGGCTGGGCACTCAGTGAGCTGGTTGCCCAGGCTCCCAGTAGCCTCTGCTCTGGACCATTGCTCTCTACCACCTGGAGACACCAAAGAGAGAAGGTCATAGCCCCCCTCCTCTCCCCTGACCCAAGAGTAGTGGCAGCCCACAGTCAATGACCCACTGACTTGAGGAACCCTGGGCAAGATTACCCTGTTCTTCAATTTATGGTCCAGTGCTTGTTCTGAGCCCCAGTAAGGTAAAAGATGAACTCTTCCTGAAGCTTCATTCTTGAGTCCCTCTTTCCTTTCTAGCCTGCTTCCCTCATTGCATGACACGTTTGTTTCTGCAGCAAATCATCTCTACCCTTCCTGGTCTCAGTCTCTGCTTCTACGGAGTTCAACGGAAGACATGTACTTTGATGAGCAAGTGTGCAGGGGACAAAAGGTGTGGGAAAACACTGCACGTTATTAACTCCTCTTGAAAGTTCCATATAACGACCAGGGTCTTGCGTCCTCTTAAGTCCTACGACAGGGACATTTGTTTAACCTCAAATAATCTATGCAATTTTGAGAAGTTAAGAAACACAGATAGCCAAGAGTCAGGCATTCAGCTACAGCCCCCTGCTTTGTGGTACTGGCTGTGCAGTCTTGGGGAATACCTATCTGATCCTCCCTTGACTTCACTGGTGGCTCAGATGGTAAAGCGTCTGCCTACCATGTGGGAGACCTGGGTTCAATCCCTAGGTTGGGAAGATCTCCTGGAGAAGGAAATGGCAACTCACTCCAGAATTCTTGCCTGGAAAATCCCATGGACAGAGGAGCCTGGTAGGCTACAGTCCATGGGGTCTCAAAGAGTTGGACATGACTGAGCGATTTCACTTTCACTTTCTTCCAGGAAAATGGGATTTTATTCATTGCTGGTGGAAAGGTGAATATGTAAAATGGTGCAGCCACTTTGGAAAATAGATTGGCAGCAGCTTCCTACAAAGTTAAACACAGACTTATCTTATGAATCACCAGTTCTCCTAGGTTTCTACCTAGGAGATAATTGATGATATATATACACACAAAGATATATACACAAGTGGTCATAGCAGCCTTAGTTATAATGGCATAAAACCAGTGGCAAGCCAAATGCCCATCAATCGTAGTGTAACCATACAAGGGAATGCTATTCTGTATTAAAAAGGGCTATTAATAGATGCTACAGCATGGACCTCAAAATTACGCTATGTGAAAGAAGGCAAGTGCAAAAGACACAGTGTATGATCCCCTTTCTGTGAAATTCTCAGATCAGAGGTGGCTTGGGCCTTGGGATAGTAGTGGGGATTGACTGCAGACTAGATGCACATAAGGGAACTTTTCAGGGTAATGGAAATATTCTGGTATTGGACTGTGGAGATGGTGGTATAAATATACAATTACGACATGCTGTTTGAATTGTGTATTCACAGTGCCTGAATTTTATGGTATGTATGTTATACCTCATTAGAGCTGCAAAGAAACCCTTTGAGAATGTATGTGTTTGTGTTGTATTTTCGTATTCTGACATCCCCTTAAAATGTTTTTCTGTAGGTATGGTAATCTATTCCCAATAAATAAAAACGAGTTCTATATGACAGTAAAAGGGAGAGGGGCTGTAACTGTTACCTCTAGTTGCTGTAAGGGTGATAGGAGATTAAGACCTAGTGTTCAATATATTTAAGCTGTTATTACTATTTTTGGTATAACTGAGTCAGCATTTTCCCACTTATTTTTAAGAGCAAATCTTTTTTCTCAGACTACCTGATAATGGGATACTTTGAGATCTGTTACATGAAACATCTTGTCCCTTGGCTGTTTTTCTTCTTAACTTTCTTTAGTTAAGTTACTTTACTTTTTTACTTTCTCTTTTAACGGGACAAGGGCATGTTTACTTTGCAAAAAGGTATTTTAAAACAACAAGCTGCTACTGTATAGCACACGGAACTATATTCAATATCCTGTGATAAACCATAATGGAAAAGAATATAAAATAGAATGTGTATATATGTGTAACTTATTGCTTGGCTCTACAGCAAGAATTGGCTATACAAGGAGATGAAACTAGTCAATCTTAAGGGAGATCAACCCTGAATATTCACTGGAAGGACTGATACTGAAGCTGAAGCTCCAGTATTTTGGTCATCTGATGCGAACAGATGACTCATTGGAAAAGTCCGTGATGCTGGGAAAGATTGAGGGCAGAAGGAGAAGAGGGCATCAGTGGACAGGATAGCTGGATGGCATCACCGATGCAATGGACTGAACTTGGGCAAACTTTGGGACATAGTGAGGGACAGGGAGATCTGGCATACTGCAGTCCATGGGGTCACAAAAAGTTGGACATGACTGGGAGACTGCACAACAACAGCAATAATTAATACAATATTGTAATTCAACTATACTTCAACAAAATTTTTTAAAAAGATATTTTATTCCCTGTGTACAGTCAGGTAATTAAACCTTGTGCTTTAGTATTTCCAGTGCAATAAAATGTTAAGTTTTAGGTTCTAACAAGGACCCAGAATTCTACAAGAGGCGTTACCTTCAGATAAAATTCATATTATTTTTGAGAAATCGAATATCTTATATTGGTCCAAGTGTCTCTGAGAAACCAATACATATATTCCCTTTGTAACTTTTTGACATTAGACACACAGAAAAATCCCATCTACATGACCTTGTGTTTTTGTGTGTGTGTGTGTGTGTGTGTTTTTGAAAGGCAAATATATCTTATACAGTCCTGTTTTTGCCTTAGCTGAAATGATTGTTAGTTTTGTCCCCCAAAAGGTAGATTGCCAAAATACATTAGCTTTTTCAGATGTGTGGTATAGGCTAATTTGGCCCAATTTAAGCCATCAGAGCAAGTCTGCACCCAAACAGAAGTGCTTGTAGAAATGAATTGACAACTCCAGTAGTTTTAAATCAATGCATGCTGGGCAATCAGACTCCCTTATCGCTCTCCAAAATGACCTGCTTAAAGAAAATTGAAGCACTGTTATAGTTGAGATAGCTGTGCAATCCACATGCTCAGAGTGGTGATCACCTTCAAATTTAAGCACTTAATTTAAGAGCTCCAATAATTTTAAATTGCTATGTGCTGCAAAGAGTGACAGACGGTTACCGGAGTGCACCAGTATTTTTAAAACACGTCAGTGTTCAGTGTAATATATTTCTGTGCAAAAGTTCACACCAAGTTGAAGCCAATTTCCAAATTAACACTGAAACATGAAGAGCGACACTGCAACAAACTTCAAGTTGGTTTTATTTTTCTTTTCTGTCCCCCTGCCCCAATCTCTGAAACCAAAAGAAGCCTAGTCACACATCTTTCCTCTGTACTGAAAAACCTTGGCGATTTCTCAGAAGCTAAGAATAAGTCCTTTTTTTTTTTTTTTGAGTATGGAACCCCTTGGTGCAGACACACTTGGCAGTTGAATATCTCTGTAGAGGGAATCAGGGAGAATGGCTTCCAGCAGAGCCAAAGAAAGAGGGACAGCTTGCATATTCAGGGACCTGAAACCTCTGCTAGAGTTTGGCAGCACTAATGGGGGCAACTGGAACCTGGCCTGGGGTGGTGACATTTAGAGCCTATGACCTGCATAGCTTGTGGAACCAGAGGCTTGCCTGCCCTGAAAGTCTTCTGCCGGGCTCCCTGCTCGCCCCGCCCCCAAGCGCCTCGCCCCGCCCCTCCACGCCTCGCCCCGCCCCGCCCCCACGCGCCTCGCCCCGCCCCCACGTGCCTCGCCCCGCCCCTCCACGCCTCGCCCCGCCCCCACACGCCTCGCCCCCGCCCCATGCATTTCACCTCTTTCTGATCCTTCTGCCAGCACCTGACAATTTCTCTCTGTTACCTGCTAGTCTCTCTTACCCTAGATGGAAGGTTACTCTGTACTTTCCTTGAATATCTAAGTTGCTAATTACGGCTCAGCCCTGGTGCCATCTACCCACCATTTTATCTGTATTCCTCTCATCCGCATAATGTTCTTCTACTGTCTAATGGAGTCTGTGTTTTCCCCCCTGCAATTGGATTCAGAGTCAACAGCTTTCTCAATTAAAAACTGAAGGCTTTAAGAAAAATCAATTCTAGTTTGCTATCCACACAGTAAACTATACCTATTTAAGTTGTACAGTTTGTTTTTTGGACACATGTGTGCAGGTATATGTAACCACCACTGCTGTCAAGATAGAATATTTGTCACCCCAGAATGTTCCTTCATGCCCTATTGTGGTCAGTTCCTCTGATCCTGGACCTAGGAAATCACCAGTCTGCCTTCTGTCACTGCAGATTAGTTGTGCCTGATTCCTCACCAATGAAATGGCAATAATAACACCCACTCTTGCTGTTGTCTTGAGCTTGAATGGGGACTGTGTGTTTCCCAACCACTCAAATGGCAAAGCAGAGAGACTGCCTAATCCCTGCTCCCAATCTAAGACCCTGAAATACCAGCCTCCTATAACCCTGAATTTCTCTTGAAGTCATATATTTTAAGTTAAAAATCTTACCCTCCCCCCAACTTTTACTTTATTTATATCCATATTTGTTGTAATTTTAAGGTGACATTTTAAATTCTAACCATCCAGGAAGAGGTGCTATATTTGCTCTGTGGTTTCCAGCAAGTTCTAACATACCGAGACTCTCCCCCGAGTGAGGAGCTGGCTTGACTACTTGGTGAGATACCTAAGATGTGCCTCCTAGCCAGCCCCTCACAGAACTCTGACTCAGGGACCTCAAGCTCAAGTTCAGTCATGAACAAAGCCTGGTCTACCAGTGGGGGACTTCCCCCCAAATGTCCTTGGGAAGGAATATAGTCTAAGAAAACTTTCCTTTGGCAACGTGGTTGGAAGGCAGGATGGACTTCATCTGTAATCCTTGCCTGGTTAGGGTTACCTCTGCATGTGCATTCACAAGACTTACTCAAATATTATTGGTATTTCTATGGTTATGATTAAGCCACATTTATTGAACTTCTTATATGTACCAAACTCTATTCGAGGTGCACAATTGCATTTCACATTTAATTTATAAGACAGTTTTGCAAAGGAGGAACTAATATCTTAATTTTGGTGATGAAGAAACCAAGTCCATCACAGGTAGTCAACCAAGTTGCATAAACATGCACAAGGTCCCACAACAAGTAAGTGGTTGAACTCTGGAATCATAGCATGTCGCACCCCAAACTTATTTTTTAAATTAATTTTTATTGAAGTATAGTTGATTTACAATGTTGTATTGGTTTCTACTGTACAGCAAAGTCAATCAGCTATATTTATACATGAATCCCCTCTTTTTTGTATTTCCCGTAAAGTTCCCTATGCTATACAATAGGTTCTCAATAGTTATCTCTTTTATACATAGTACCAATGTTATATGTGTATATATATATATATATGTCAATCCCAGTCTCCCAATTCCTCCCACCCCACTCCTCCCTTGATAACCATAAGTTCGTTCTCTACATCTGTAACTCTATTTCTGCTTTGCAAATAAGTTCATCTGTACCATTTTTTTCTAGATTCCAGATATATATGCATTAATGCATGATATTTTTCTCTTTCTGACTTACTTCACTCTGTATGACAGACTCTGTATGGGTCCATTGACCCAATTTCATTTTTTATGGTTAAGTAATATTCCCTTGCATGTATATACCATATCTTCTTTGTCATTCCTCTGTTTACGGACATTTAGGTTGCTGCCATGTCCTAGCTATTGTGAATAGTACTGTAATGAACATTGGGTTGCATTTATCTTTTGGAATTAGGGTTTTCTCTGGGTGTATGCCCGTGGTGTGATTGCTCTGTCATATGGCAGTTCTGTGTTTAGTATTTTAAGAAACCTCCTTACTGTTCTCCATGATGGCTGTGTCATCCCACCAACAGTGCAAGGGGATTCCTTTTTCTTCACACGCTCTCCAGCATTTATTATTTGCATTCTTTTAAACCCAAACTTATTCATTGTCAGCATTTCTGGATTAAAAAACATTTGGTGCTCAAAATGTGAAAGTCCAACGATCTCATCTCAGGTTTAGTAGGTCTTTACATTGTTAAAGGAGATGTTTTTGCCTGGTGTGATGCTGTGTGTGTATGTGTGTGGTACCCACACCTTCCCCTCCAGCATTCCCCTCCCCACTTCCTCTCTCTTCCCTTCCCTCATTCAGAACTGGAAAGGATGGTTTTCTCTGGGAAGTCAGATCTCTGGGGAGGACATGTGGCTTTGATCATCCTCAAGAAAAGGATCCCAGAAGGGAAATCATGTGAATGATAAACAGCAAGGCTGGGCTGAGGGCATCCATCTCAATGGGCTGCCTGGACCTCCCTGATGTGAGCTGAACGGGCTGATGGCTTCTAGTGAGAGCCGTGAGTGGGGAGGTAGAGCTTCTTGACTGGAGAAGCTCTTGTTCTGTTGCAGGCAAGGAGCACAGCAATGACGAGGTCTGGCTTTTGTGGGAGGCAGGGGTCAGGGCATACATGTCCTTCGTGGTCAGGGAGGATCTGGTTCCAAATGGAAGCTGAACATCTCGGTGCCTGCTGTCTCCCCACAGCTCTCCCCCACCCCCATCCAGGGAGGGCGACTTTTCCTTGGAACGATGCTAATGGAGTCATTTGGGTCAGTGTCTTGAAGATAAAATCTGTCACTCCCTTCTGCAGGCTCATTATTTCTACCTTCAGGCTGCAAGGAGACAGCAGAACACCAGAGGAGGGGGCTGCTTCCTCTCAAGGCTGACTCAAATATATAGCTCTGTGTGTGTGTGTGTGTGTGTGTGTGTGTGTGTGTGTGTGTGCGCGCGCGCGCACCTGCACGCATGCATGCGGGCACATCCTCGCTTGTGACTATGGTCTTAAAGGTCTAATGAATTACGGGCAAACCTTTTGTTTTCAACAAAGCAAGTGTCAGTGTTTAAACTCCTTGCAGAAATTTGATTGCCCTGAAACTGCCCCAGTCTTCCTCTGGATATGCTTTCTTGTTGCCCTTTGATAACAAGAAATACAAGCTGTGTACAGAGTGCTGACTCACACCCCACGTAGTCCTAATTGTCCTGTAATTTCAACAGAAGTGTGGCTTTATGTTGACCCTGAGATTTGGCCATCTGAAATCATGCTAAAGCAGGGTTTTGCCAGCTGGATCCTCGGTCTCCTTCAGAAACATCTTTGGCTGTGTGCAGCGGGGACCACTAATCCGTGAGGGGAGAGAAAATGTGTGTGGTGTTTTTTTTTAAGGCAGAGTTTTTCAGAAAGCAGCCAGCTATCACCAACCAAGAGCCACCTTCCTGCCATAGCAGGGGCAGGGGCATGCATTCTGGGTTTCTTATCTGGCACTTGAATAGATGCACCGTCTCCTAGTGAGACGGCTCAACCCTGCTCCCTCCTGTCTCCTATCCCAGGGAACTGCCCTGGACCAGGAATCTCCAGTTTTTTTGCAGTCATCCGAACCCAAATGGTGCAGGGTGTCCTGACTGCAGGATGATGGGGTTGGGGGCTCATGGGCTCAGTGTGTGTGTCACATGAGTCCACAGGCTGGGAATGTGGCTACTTGAGACCCTGTGTTCCTCCCCTTACAGCCAGAGCTGATTCTTGGAAGATGTGAACTGGGGCTCTTTGTTGTTGAAATTTCAATATTTCCATTCTGGATGATAGTGTACATTTTCCCGAGATTTAAACGTGCAACTGAGTAACCAGCCAACACACCAGACTCTCTGCAGGCCAGAGAAGACCTGCTGTGGGCCAGGTGGGCCAGTGGACCGCTAGTTTTGATGTCTGGTCTCTAGGGTCTCAGGTCCCCCGTCACTTCTTTTAGAGGAAGGGTGTGTCTTGCCTTCTCGAGGAGGTGGCTGTCTTAGGTAGTGGGAGCATGACGCTTGGCATTCAGTCGAGCTTTGGCATTTTTTAACTGAATGAGCGCTTTCTTCACTCAGATCTCAGTTGCCTGCCCTACCAGTGACATGTGACAAGATACTGGCCTGGCCCTTTACTTCATTTTTGTTTTTTTTAAATCAGAGTTTCATGCAGAATGGATTTCGTGGTCACTGGAGCACCCCCCCCCTCCCCTACCCGAGCACCCTGGGAGGTTGCATCCTGCTAACCATTTAACTAACCAGCCATAGCAGCTGCTCCTTCTAGGTTTCAGGATCCTCCCCTGTAAAGACCAGGCTTTCCTCCAGGAGGCGAGAGTGAGTAAGAGCAGACAAAAGCCCAGAGCCAGGTCAAGCCTGGGGCAGGGACTGACTGTGCCAGCTGGGACAGCCACAGAATGCTCATTGCTGAGTGTAGTCTGGCGGCAGCAGCTACACCGGAAGCGACGGGAGATGCAGAGTCACGGGCCCTGCCGCAGCCCTGCTGAGTCAGCGTCTGCTCCCCACGTGGTCTGTAGACACGTTAGCGTTTGAGAAGATTGACTGAGTCTAGTGCTTCAAATGTGCCCCTGACCAGCCACATCATCCTCCCAGATGCTTGTTAAGAAAGTGACCCTCTGGGCCCCTCTCAGACTCACTGAATCAGCAGTCAGGTCCTGGTCTGATTTTTCAGGGCCTCAGAGTTTCTCAATACATGGCTGATTTAACCTCCTTGAACCCAGTTATTGCCTCATCCTCAGTGTAGTTGCAGTATTAATATGTATATCATAAGGTCATTTTAAGGATGAGAAAAGATGGCATACTATATGAGTATATTGCAGTAAGATATACTGTTATATATTATATAGAGAGAAAATGGTATATTTATGATGAACGGAACTTGATAACTTGTTGCTATTCAGTCACTCAGTCATGTCCAACTCTGCAACCCCATTGACTGCAGCATGCCAGGCTTCCCTATCCTTCACTATCTCCTGGAGTTTGCTCAGACTCATATCCATTGAGTTGGTAAGGCCATCCAACCATCTTCTGTCTTCCCCTTCTCCTCCTGCCTTCAATCTTTCCCAGCATCACGGTCTTTTCCAATGAGTTGGCTCTTCCCATCAGGTGGCCAGAGTAATGGAGCTTCCGCTTCAGCATCAGTCCTTCCAATGAATATTCAGGGTTGATTTCCTTTAGGATTGATTGGTTTGATCTCCTTACTGTCTAAGGGACTCCCAAAAGTCTTTTCCAACACTGCAGTTGAAAGGCATTAATTCTTTAGCGCTCAGCCTTCTTTATGGTCCAACTCTCACATATGTACATGACTACTGGAAAAACCATAGCTTTGACTAGATGGAACTTTGTAGGCAAAGTAATATCTCTGCATTTTAATATGCTGTCTAGGTTTATCATAGCTTTTCTTCCAAGGAGCAAGTGTCTTTTAATTTCATGGCTGCAGTCACCATCCTCAGTGATTTTTGGAGCCCAAGAAAGTAAAATCTGTCAGCTAGATGCAGTGCAAAGCAGAAAAGAACTTGAAAACAAGGTCACTGGCAAGGGTCTCTATCAGTTATGGTGTTTTGGTTTCAAGCCAACAGAAACTAACCCTGGCTAATTTAAGCAAAATAGAATTTATTGGCAGGATAAGGGATAGGTCATAAAATTAAATTTAAAAAAGGAAAAATTAAGTCTACAGGGCTTAGAAAAGGTAACAAGGAAGGAAGCTCCAGGGATTCAGGACAGTTATAGAAACTAATAAAAGGTCTCTCCAGGGCTTCTCCATCCAATGAAGCGCCTCTCAGTTGCCCTTGAGCCATTTCACTCAAGAACCAAATTCTGGGTAAAGAAACTTCCTGGAAGACTTGGCTTACCTGGAGGCCGAGACCCCTGGACTGTTGCCTGCAGTGGGAGTGGAGGAGTTCTCAAAGGAATAGACTGTTGTTATGTATAAAAAAAAATGGGTGTTCCCGGTGGCCCAGCTGGTGAAGAATCCACCTGCCAATGCAGAAGCCACGGTTTCGATCCCTGGGTTGGGAAGACCCTCTGGAGAAGGAAATGGCAACCCACTCCGGTATTCTTGCCGGGTAAATCCCATAGATGGAGGAGCCTGGTGGACTACAGTCCATGGAGTTGCGAAAGAGAAAGGACTTAGTGACTGAACAATGACAATGTATAAAAGATATTGTGGGGAAGGGACCAGGGCCAGCACGTCAACAGATGCCCTTTTCAGGGATGAGAGATTCCCAGCCCCAACCCTTATTCCACAGCACCCAGTGCAATGATAAAAAGTCTGGAGCTAGGAGGCTGGGGGCAAGGGCAGTCCTCCACCACCACCACCATCTGCAGGGTGCTCCTTTAGGTCCAGACCTGGGCACTTTGCCGTGTGATCCCGGGTGTCCCTTCCAGACCTGGAGCTGTGAAGTTTCTGTGGACAGAAGGCAGCTTGTCCCAGGCCATACTGGGGGAGGGGGAGCAGAGCATGGGACGGTGACACGCTGGACAGCTTTTCCTTCCAACCCGAGTTTGAGGAGTGATTATTTATGAAGCATGATCAGGTCTGCCGTGTACGCAGTCTGCTCCATACCCGTTTGTTCATATGCATATTGCGTTTGTGGGGACAAATGTCTGATGGCAGTTTGAGCTTGGGCTTCATTCGTTAGGTCCCCTTTGACCTCACCCGTTAATCACAGGAGGAGTCCTCCGTGCAGGGCTTTTCCCTGGCCTGTGTCTGGGCCATGTTAATGGACCCGGTGATGCTGCATCTAAGCGGGAACTGACGTGATTGCTGGTGTGTTTCATGTGCGTGCTGGGGAGGTGGGGGTTTGCAAAGCCTTTTAAATGACTGCGCTGATACATGGAGCGTCATGTTTGCCAAGCAAAGCATGGAGGCTGGAAGGCCGAACCACCTTCCAGGCTACGGACCTGCCCATTCAGCCATCTTGGTCCAATGCTGGCCACAAGCTCACCTTTTCACAAATCCTGGGGGACTTGATTTTTTTTACTACAGTGGAGATATCAAGATCATTCTGCAGAGTTGTGTTTAAGGTAGTTGTATTTAAAATAGCCAGCTGACTGGAGCCAGGCCAGCCAACACCAACTCAGAAAATGAATTGGTTTTAGATCTGAAATTGGATAGCACCCATGAACTTTACAAGACTCTAAATATTAAAGATGCCTGTATCTGTAGAGGGAGGAATGCTTATGAAATGCTCTGTTGGGAACAGATATAGTGGTGAATCAGATGGTGAAGAATCTGCCTGCAGTGCGGGAGACCCAGGTTCGATGCCTGGATCAGGATGATCCCCTGGAGAAGGGAATGGCTGCCCACTCCCCTATTCTTGCCAGGACAATCCCATGGACAGAGGAGCCTGGTGGGCTACAGTCCATGGGGTCACAAAGAGTAGGACATGACTGAGTGACTAACACTTTGATAGTGGTGTCTTCTCTGTGCAGGGTTATTTTCTTCTAAACTCTGTAGAAGTTAGAACTTGCATACATTTAAGATTACCCTTGAAAATGTATTAAATTTCAAAATAAGTTCAGTATCTATAGTTTTATACACACATTTATGCAACAATACAGTATATAGTGTACAAAATATGTAATATCCCTATTGTTGTTGTTGTTCAGTTGCTAAATTGTGTCCAACTCTTTGCAACCCCATGGACTGCTGCACACCAGGCTTCCCTGTTCTTCACTATCTCCTGGAGTTTGCTCAAATTCATGTCCGTTGAGTCGGTGATGCCATCCAGCCATCTCATCCTCCGCTGCCCGCTTCTCCTTCTGCCTTCAGTCTTACCCAGCATCAGGGTCTTTTCCAGTGAGTTGGCTCTTCGCATCATGTGGCCAAAGTATTGGAGATATGTATTTTATGTGTGTTTGATAAGTTGCTTCAGTCACATCCAACTCGTTGAGACCCCACGGACTATTGCCTGCCAGGCTCCTCTGTCCATAGGGATTCTCCAGGCAAGAATACTGGAGTGGGTTGCCATGCCTTCCTCCAGGGGATAGTCCAACCCAGGGACTGAACCCATGTCTCTTGCATCTCCTGCATTGGCAGGCAGTTTCTTTACCATTAGCACCAGCTGGAAAGACCGTATATTATATAACTTGTGCATATAATGTGCAACATGTAATCTTTATATTTAACATTAGCATATTATATATAATTTATATCTCATGTTATATATCTCACAATATATAATATATACATACTATATAATGTATTATATTATGTAATATATGTCATATATAAAATGTACTGTATAATTTAATACATTGTAAATAGTATCTAGTATATTGCATATACTTATGTATTAACATACAAGGTGATGTTCATTTATTTATAATTATAAAGGAAAATAATCAATATATAAATATAACTAATGCACATGAACACATTTACAATATACAATAGACACTGTATTACCCAGAATACATAATGTATGCATTGTGTATACACATGAACTGTGCAAGTTTAAAAATGTATCTACATGTCCATCCCTAGTTGGGTACACATTCAAGTGTAGTTTTCCTTGACTGGGTTGAGTCTCAGCCCAGTCCGTGGCATCTTCTTTCCACCCCGAGGGATCCTTTGTTGTGGCAACAGGGACTCTCTAGTTGTGGCCGTGGGCTCAGGAGCTGGACAGCATGTGGGATCTTGGTTCCCTGACCAAGGATTGAACCTGCGTCCCCTGTATTGCAAGGCACATGCTTAACCACTGGGCCACCAGGGAAGTCCCTCAAAATGTAAGTTTGCAGAATTTTAGTTCCATAAGCAAATATACCTATGTTTTAAACCCCAGACATTATGGCACATGTGACTAGATTTGCTTGACCTCAAAGCTTTGCTCTTGAGCTGAAAGCTCCTTCTGATGGTTCCATTAGGAATTTTCTCACTTTATCCCTGAAAATAGGTATAATCTGAGTTCAGAATGTAGCATGATGCTGGCTTCTCTGGCCAGATGCTAAGAATTTAAGCTCTGCATAAATATGAGGCCTGAGTCTTATTTGCAGTCTGGTTGTCAACCAGTCTTAGTTTTGGACCCAAGTAATTTGGGAACCAAGAAGGCAAAGAAATTGCTGATCTGCTAGAAATGCCTTGAGGAATGGCAGTCGCTGAGTGTTCATTCAAAGAAAACCTGAGTATTCCTGGCTAATGGATGATATTTTAAATTCTCATAATTTATTTACTCTTATTTTACTCCTCATAAAAATGGTAATCTATCAATTATACATAAAACTGAGTACTCAAACCAGAGGAGAAGCAAACTACTATGTGTTTCCTTTCAGCCAGTCACCTCCAATTATAGACAAGTTAGTTCTGTGTTTATGTCCTTCTGCAAATATGCACGTGTATATTACATATGTCAGATCTTATGTAAATGGCAACTTATCACTGCCGTACACACCATTCTCCTACAGGCTCCAATTCAATTTTCGTAAAGCAGTGTTTCTTGAAAATGTTTCGAATTTCTCTCTACAATGACCTCTGTTTAATTGAGTACATAACATGCCTTCTCTTTTCATCGTAGTTACGAAGCAAAAGAGGCCACCTTGCAAACTAGATTCCTTCCTGTCCTTCTCATGAAAGGTGATGCATGGGGTATTTTCTGACTCATTGGTAATTTTTTTTTTCTCTGATTTGTACTGAACTGAATATAAGGAATTGAAATTGATTTTTGAGTATGGTTCTTGGACTCCTCATTATATGAGGCTCATATTTTGCATCTGATCATTGAAAAAGTAAATATTGGGGGACAAAAGATCCAGATCAGGAAATGTGGAAAAACAAGTTGAGTTTGAAATGAAATTTTCCACTTGGTTCTCCCTAAGACCCGTCTGTAGAGTTTCCTAAAGAAACTGCTGACAACCAGGTGAGTGCCTTCCTAGGGCCCCAAATATGTACAACGCCTTCCCTTGTGACAGGACTCTTAATTGTCATTTCCACTTATTCACAATGACAGGAATAAAACAGAAGACAAGAGTGGGGTGTGGAAAGAGTAGAGTTCATCATGGCTATTAAAAATTCTAATGACATGAAAGCCAATTATTGTGACTTGAGGTGGTTATTCCGAATGCACTGAGATACGTGACGATCGAGGTAAACATTTCAGCCGTGACAGTTGCATTAATTAATGACTGCTCGGGATTCTGAAGCTCGCTTATTAGATGCTTCATGAGCCATGTGGAATACTTATAAGATATGTATTCTAGGCAAGTCCAGACAGGCAAACTAGGTACTAAAGAACATTTTCCACATGTCCTTCTATGACATTTATTTCTTAGAGCAAAGCTCTGACTTATAACTATTTTATCCCATTCTCCATTTTCCCCTGGAGAAACTTATAGAGAAAAAAAAAATCTATAGCAGCTTAAAAAGAAAAAGTAGTGTGTCTGAAGAGGGCAGCCTTTCCACAATTTCTTAGAATTTACTGCACTTAAGTATACATTGCATGGGGTAGTTAATTTCTTTTGTAATTTAATACTTGTGAGTGCTTTTACTCATGCTGACCCTAAATCTCACTCTCTTAAAATTAGGCTCAATTCTCCACCTCACCTCTCTCCTCCTATATTTTTTTTAACTAAGTTTCAAATAATGTAGATGGCAACAAAACTCTTCTAAATAGATGGTTGTATATGGAGGAATTAACATAATCCTCAATTTATGAGCATTTTCATAGGATACAGTTGTTCCTTTTTGCATAAGGTTTTAGACTTCATAGTTTATTCCTTATTTTTAGAATTGTGAAGTCTTTAGTTTCCTAGAGGAAAAAAAAAAAACAAAAGAACTAAAGTGTATTTTTCTACTTTAAGGCCTACAAGGAGGATCAGCCACATGATAATTTTCAGGAAGAGCCATAAACATATTCTCTCTGACATATGATTCCATTTGGTCACAGAGCAGAGACTTTAGATATTTTCCACTTGTAAAACACGCTCATCCTATAAAGAGCGCACGCCAAGGGTACTTGGTGTATGGTGATTAGCACCAAGGATAAACGATGAGGGCTGTGTCCCTGCTCGACCCACTGCCCATAGTCACGCGGCCACGAGTGTCCACGGGTGAGAGGCCCATGCAACTGCGGCCTCTGGTGATAGTTTTGTAGTGAACATGGTCCTCCCACTCTGCTCTACAATGAGAATAAAGAGATGAGAGGGAACAAGAGAGAGAGAGAGAGATGAGAGGAAAGCCCGGGATGAAAATGAGGACAGGGCCATGTCCCAGGACGTGTTTTTATGAGGGAAAATTTCTGACAGTCCCATGTGTCTCTGGGATGAAGGAAAGTCTGGGAGACAGAAAGGGGTCTCTAATTTGATGAGGTGAGGGGGCGATGTAACCTCTCCTGAAATTCAGAAACTGCCAGCACTGTTCTCAGGCTTTGAGAAGTCCAAACTCTGGAAGGACTTGTGAATTACAGTGCCTTGGTGGTGTCTAAGCTCAGGGCACCCCTGTGGTTCAGCTGGTAAGGAATCCCTGCCAATGCAGCATACATGGGTTTGATCCCCGGGTCAGGAAGATCCCCTGGAGAAGGAAATGGCTACCCACTCCAGTACTCTTGCCTGGAGAATTCCATGGACAGACGAGCCTGGTGGGCTACAGTCTGTGCGGTCACGAAGAGTCAGACACGACTGAGCAACTAAACAAAACGAGCTCAAGAAAGTCTGACTCTCCTGGGGATCCTCGTAGCTTTGAGGAAGAAACAATTAGGTCAGAAGCTCAGTTCGAGGCAGCCTCATTCGGGAAAACTGGCTTCTAGCCAGCCTTCTCCCTGCCTCCTCCCTCAGCATTGTCTACCATGTGGTATCATTAACATGAAAATGCCCTGAAAATGTATTAAATAATGTATTTCTATTCATAGGCATATTCTTACTGAAAGCTTGCTTTTAGTTCGATTTCCTCAATTTATAGATTAGCAGAAATGACTTGGCTAATGCTACAGATTTGTTATCAGATTCAGGAGGTAAAAAATTTGCTTCCCAGTTTTTTTCCCACAGACCTTACATGGCAGGCTGCCTCCAAGACACCTCCGGGGATCCCACTCTCCTGGAATTCACACGCCGTCCACTCCTACATTGAGCCAGGATTGGCTTGTTTGGTCAGTAATCATGAGGTCAATAAAGAGGAAATTTAAGGTTTCTTTTGTTTAAAAGAACTCCTGACCACACCTGACACCACTATGTGTGTTTTGTCAATTTCTAACATCTTTTGCCAGAAAATCTTCAGTTTGTAAATTTGGCCAATGAAATCAACTTTGGGTTTTAAGTTCTAGGTCTAGAGGTAATAACCAAATCCATAACTTCCTAATAGGATGGTTTTCACACTATAAGTTCCAAAAGTAACAATCACTTCTGGGGTGGTGGTGGGGGATGTGGGGATGCAGAAGAATGTGGCATGGCATCAATGAAGCAAGTTTCACAAAACACACACAGAAACCAAACACTTTTTAAAAAAATTGAGATGCAGTTGATTTACAATATGAGTTTCCATTAGGTACAGGTGTGCAGCATAATAATTCAGTATTTTTATAGCTTATCCTCCATTTATGTGTGTGTACTAACTCACTTCAGTCGTGTCTGACTCTTTGCAACTCTTTGGACCGAAGCCCGCCAGGCTCCTCCGGCCATGGGACTCTCCAGGCAAGAATACTGCAGCGGGTTGCCATGCCCTCCTTCAGGGGAATCTTGCCAACCCGGGGATTGAACCCAGGTCTCCTGAATTGCAGGCGGTTTCTGTACCATCTGAGCCACCAGAGAAACCCTTGCATATATATGTATTAACATACAATATTTGTTTTCCTCTTTCTGACTTACTTCACTCTGTTTGACACATCACTACTCACATCCCTACAAATGACCCAAATTTTTGTCCTTTTTTATGTCTAATATTTCGTTGTATATATGTACCACAACTTCTTTATCCATTTATCTGTTGATGGACATTAGAGATTGCTTCCATGTCCTGGCTGTTGTAAATAGTACTGCAACAAACATTTGGGTATATTTGTCTTTTTGAATTAATATCTTGGTGAGGTGAAGTGACGTGAAAGTCACTCAGTCATATCTGACTCTTTGCAAGCCCATGGACTGTAGCCTGCCAGGCTCCTCTGTCCATGGCATTCTCCAGGCAAGAATGGTAGAGTGGGCTGCCATTCCCTCTCCAAGGGGTCTTCCGGATGCAGGGATCGAATCCAAGTCACCTGCGTTGCAGGCAGATTCTTTACCATCCGAGCCACCAGGGAAGCCCAATATCATAGTATCTTAACTAATCATTTATTTTAATTTTCTTTTATTTATTTAGCTGTCCTGGGTCTTAGTTAAAGCATGCTATATCTTTTTAACTGTGGCATGCAAACTCTTACTAGGAGTTTTGTGGGAACTAGTTCCCTGATCAGGGATCGAACCTGGGTCCTACTTGCGCTGAGAGTGCAGGGTCTTTGCCACTGGACCACCAGGGAAGTCCCAGTATCTTAAATATTTTATCCATAGTAGTGTGTCCTGCTGAATCCCCTACCACATTAGGCCCTTTCTCACTTTCCTTTCCCAACTTGTAACTGCTAATTTGATATCTATAAGTCTGTTTCTGTTTTATTACAATATATTCATTCACTTGTTTTATTGTTTAGATTCAACATAAACATATTGTTTATGTTTTATTGTTTAGATTTTATTGTTATCGTTTATCACATAAATGGCAACATAAGTGTTTTGTCTTTCTCTGTCTTATTTCACTGAGCTTAATGCCCTTCAGGTCTATCAATGTTGCTGCAAATGGCAAATTTTTGTTCCTGTTTTTGGCTGAGTAATATTCCATTGTGTATATACATCACATCTTCTTGATCTGTTCATCTGTTGCTGGACACTTAGATTTCTTCCTCATCCTGACTATAATAAATACTGCTGCTGTGAACATTGGGGTGCGTGCATCTTTTCAAATGAATGTTTTCATTTTCTTTGTATCAGTATCCAGGAACGAAGTTCCTGGATCATGTGGTAGAACTATTTTTACTTTTTAAAGGAAACCATGCTATTCTCCGTAGTAATTGCATCACTTTACATTTGCAATAACAGTGTTCGATTTAGTTAGTGTTCCTTGCTAACATTTGCTATTTGTGTTCTTTTTGATGATGGCTGTTCTGACAGGTATAAGGTGATAGCTCATTGTGGTTTTAATTGCATTTCTCTGATGATTACCAATGTTGAGCATCTTTTCGTGTGTCTGTTGGCCATCTACATGTCTTCTTTGGGAAATGTCTATTTACGTCTTCTTCCTTTTTTAAATTGGGATATGTTTTGTCTGTGTTGAGTTGTATGAGCTGTTTATGTATTTTGCATATTAACCCCTTACCAGTCAGTTCAGTTCAGTTCAGTTCAGTTCAGTCGCTCAGTTGTGTCCGACTCTTTGTGACCCCACGGACTGCAGCATGCCAGGCCTCCCTGTCCATCACCAACTCCCAGAGTCTACTCAAACTCATGTCCGTTGAGTCAGTGATGCCATCCAACCACCTCATCCTCTGTCGTCCCCTTCTCCTCCTGCCCTCAATCTTTCCCAGCATCAGGGTCTTTTCAAATGAGTCAGCTTTTCGCACCAGGTGGCCAAAGTATCAGAGTTTCAGCTTCAGTGTCAGTCCTTCCAATGAATATTCAGGACTGATCTCCCTTAGGATGGACTGGTTGGCTCTCCTTGCTGTCCAAGGGACCCTCAAGAGTCTTCTCCAATACCACAGTTCAAAAGCATCAATACTTCTGCACTCAGCTTTCTTTATAGACCAACTCTCACATCCATACATGACTACTGGAAAAACCATAGCCTTGACTAGATGGACCTTTGTTAGCAAAGGAATATCTCTGCTTTTTAATATGCTATCTAAGTTGGTCATAACTTTTCTTCCAAGGAGCAAGCGTTTTTTAATTTCATGGCTGCAGTCACCATCTGCAGTGATTTTGGAGCCCCATAAAATAAAGTCTGCCACTGTTTCTACTGTTTCCACATCTATTTGCCATGAAGTGATGGGACCAGATGCCATGATCTTCATTTTCTGGATGTTGAGTTTCATCAAGAGGCGCTTTAGTTCTTCTTCACTTTCTGCCATAAGGGGGGTGTCATCTGCATATCTGAGATTATTGATATTTCTCCTAGCTTGTGCTTGTCTTGATTCCAGCTTGTGCTTCATCCAGCCTAGCATTTCTCATGATGTACTCTGCATATAAGTTAAAAAGCAGGGTGACAATATACAGCCTTGACATACACCTTTCTCAATTTGGAACCAGTCTGTTGTTCCATGTCCCATTCTAACTATTGCTTCCTGACCTGTATACAGATTTCTCAAGAGGCAGGTCAGGTGGTCTGGTATTCCCATCTGTTTCAGAATTTTCCAGAGTTTGTTGTGATCCACACAGTCAAAGGCTTTGGCATAGTGAATAAAGCAGAAGTAGATGTTTTTCTGGACCTCTCTTGCTTTTTCAATGATCCAACAGATGTTGGCACTTTGATCTCTGGTTTCTCTGCCTTTTCTAAATCCAGCTTGAACATCTGGAATTTTGTGGTTCCTTACCAGTCACATCATTTGCAATTATTTTCTCCCATTCAGTAGGTTGTCTTCTCATTTTTTCAGTGCTTTCCTTTGCCATTAAAAGCTTTTAAGTTTGATCAGCCTCTTTTGTTTATTTTTGCATTCTTTCGTTAGCTTTAGGAGACAGATCCAAAAAATATTGTTGCAATTTACATCAAAGAGTGTTCCGCCTATGTTTTCCTCTGGAAGTTTTAGAGTATCTGGACTTAGACTTAGGTCTTTAATCCATTTAGTGTTTGTTTTCGTATATGGTATGAGTAAATATTCTGATTTTATTCTTTTACTTGTAACTGTCCAGTTTTCCCAACACCACTTATTAAAGAGACTATCTTTTCTCCATTGTATATTCTTTCCTCCTTTGTCATAGATTAATTGACCATAGGTGTGTGGGTTTCCTTCTGGGCTCTCTTTTCTGTTCCTTTGATTTATGTGTCTGCTTTTGTGCTGGTACCATACTATTCTGATTACTGTGGCTTTGTAGTATAGTCTGAATTCAGAGAGTGTGTCTGGTAGGTCAGTTACATTTCTAAACCTTGGTGATGTGGCCTTTTGTAGATGATGTCCCATGCTTCCCAGAAGCATACTCCCCTCAGGTCAGTAGAGCTGTATGCTCTAGGGGTGCCCCCTATGTGGGCTGCATGGGTCCTTTAGTTGTGGTGAATGGGACTCTTTGCATGTCCAACTCTTTGCAACCCCATGGACTATACAGTCCATGGAATTTTCTAGGCCAGAATACTGGAGTGGGTAACCTTTCCCTTCTCCATGGGATCTTCCCAACCCAGAGATCGAACTGGGGTCTCCTGCATTGCAAGTGGATTCTTTACCAACTGAGCCACCAGGGAAGCCCTGGGAAGACTGATCGGGACTACTGGCTCCACGGTCAGCTGGTGGCCTGGCCCTGCCTTGTGCAGAAGATACAAGTCATGGGTTGGCTAGACTGGGTCATGAGACAGCTGTCTGCTGTCCTCTGGGTGGCCATGGGGCTCGTGCTGGCTCACTGGTGGGCAGTCAGGCCCAGGGGGCCCTGGGGCTGGTGCCTGTGGACCAGTTTGTGCAGCCAGGTCCTGGGGCTGGTGCTGGCCCACTGGCAGGCAGAGCCATGTCCTGCAGTGCCTGGGGTCCCTGCAGAGCTGATGTTGACCCACTGGTGGGCCTGACCTGTTCCTGACACAGCTGAATGTAGGATTCTGGGTATCCTGAAGTTTGTTCTGGCGTGCTTTTGGGCAGGGGTGGGACACAGCTGATCCCTGGGCTGATGATGGCTGCCGATGGGTGGCTGGGTCCTGACATGGCAGTCTGCAGGCTGTCTTTGTCCTGGGACTGGCTTGCAGGTATGTGGAGCTGGTCCTGGAGCCACTGAAAGCAGATCTCTGGGAATCCTAGGTCTAGTATTTATGCATGGTTGTGTAAGTTTGAGTTCTGGGTCTTCTGGAGGTCAGAGCTGTGTCCAGGGGTGCTTGTGGGCTCAGAAGGTCTCATGGCCGTCTGTCCCCTGGTGGTCATGTCTGTGTCCTCAGCTGGTTGCCTGACCTGAGGTGTCCCAGTACTGGTGCCTGTGCGCTAGTGAGTAAGGATGGGATGGTCCTGAGGCTAATAAGCTAGAGGGAGGATTCCACAGTGGTTTCTTCAGCACAAGGAGAAGGAGATTTCAAACATGGTGCCACCAGCGTCTGTGTCCCCAGGATGAGCTCCAGTCACCTCCTGCCTCTCTGGGAGACTCTCCAAGATCAGCTTGTGGGTCTATTTTCAAATTACTTCCTCTTCACTGGGCCCCAGAGTGTGTGAGAGTTTGTGTGCTTCCTTTAAGAACAGAGACTTAAAGAAAGAGAAGTATTGTATGGCATCCTTTATATGCAGAATCTAAAAATTAATGCTACAAATGAAATTGATGAAGGTGAAAGAGGAGAGTGAAAGAGCTGGCTTAAAACTCAACACTCAAAAAACAAAGATCATGGCATCCAGTCCCATCACTTCATGGCAAAAAATGAGGAAACAATGGGAACAGTGACAGACTTTATTTTCTTGGGCTCCACAATCATGGCAGATGGTGACTGCAGCCATGAAATTAAAAGACACTCCTTTGAAGAAAAGCTATGACAAACCTGGACAGCATATTAAAAAACAGACGTTACCTTGCTGACAAAGGTCCATCTAGTCAAAGCTATGGTTTTTCCAGTGGTCATGTATCGATGTGAGAGTTGAACCATAAAGAAAGCTGAGCACTGAAGAATTGATGCTTTTGAAATGTGGTGTTGGAGAAGACTCTTGAGAGTCCCTTGGACAGCAAGGAGATCAAACCAGTCAGTCTTAAATGAAACCAATGCTGAATATTTGGTGGAGGGACTGATGCTGAGGCTGAAGCTCCATTATTTGGCCACCTGATGCGAAGAGCTGACTTACTAGAAAAGACCCGGATGCTGGGAAAGATTGAGGGAAGGAGGAGAAGGGGACGACAGAGGATGAGATGGTTGGATGGCATCACCGACTCAGTGGACAGTAGTTTGAGCAAGCTCCAGGAGGTGGTGAAGGACAGGGAAGCCTGGCGTGCTGCGTTCCATGGGGTCACGAAGAGTTGGACACGACTGAGCGCCTGAACAACAACAAGTGACCTTATGTGCAAGACAGAAACAGGCTCGTAGACTTAGGGAAGGGACTTATGGTTACTAGGGGAGAGAGGTGAGGGAAAAGGGTAGTTAGGGAGTTTGAAATCAACATGCAACCTACTGCTGTATTGGGCAGGAACAGAGACACAAACATAGGGAATAGACTTTGGATGCAGCAGGGGAAAGAGAGGGTGGGACAAATTGAGATAGTAGCATTGAAACATACTCATTACCATATGTAAAATACATAGCTAATGAGACGTTGCTGTAGACCCCAGGGAGCTCAACCCTGTGCTCTGTGACGGCCTGTAGGCATGGGATGGGGTCAGGGATAGGTGGGGAGGGTCAAGAGAGAGGAGACGAATGTATACTTGTGGCTGATCTGTGTTGTTTTTTGGCAGAGGCCAACACAATATTGTAAAGCAATTATCCTCCAATTAAAAATAAACTAAAAAACAAAAAACAAAAGTGACTTGAAATTTTTTTTTTTTAAATGGATAACCACCAAGGACCTGTGAAGCACAGGGAACTCTGCTAAGTGTTACGTGGCAGCCCAGATGGGAGGGGAGTTTGGGAGAGAATGGATATATGTATGTGTATGGCTGAGTCACCCTGCTGTTCACTGAAGCTATCACAATATCGTTAATTGGCTATACTCCAATATAAAATAGAGAATTTTTTTAAAAAAGAGAGTAAATACGTTAATCAGTGAAAAGAAAATGAGTCTTTATTTTTCCAAGTTCTGTGAGACTCAACATGAACCTCAGCGGTCTTCATAGACAAAAGTTCTGGGGGCTCATCTTCCCAGTGCAGGACCCTCAGGCTGGGGACACCAATGTGGGGCTCAGACCCCTTGCTCCTTGGTGAGAACCTCTGCAAGGTAACCTTTATCCTCTCATTTCTGGGTCCCCTCCCCTTGGGTGTGGGTCTTGACTCCTCCATGAGTCTGTCCCTCCTACCAGTCTTGTTGTGGCCCCTTCTTTATGTCTTTACTCATGGAAGGTCATTTCTGGTAGGTTCCAGTATTTTTTCATTGATAGTTATCCCATAAAATAGTTGTAATTTTGATGTGCCTCTGAGAGGAGGCGAGCCCAGCGTCTTCCTATGCTGCCATCATGGGAACTGAAACCAAACACGTCTGCACTTTTCTGTCTTTGAGGCTATCCTGTGTAAAAAAGCCAAGGTGTTGCTTGAAGCATTCATTGACAATTCACATTCCAAGCCAGTACTCAGCAGTTAGGATCAAATTGTTCACTCAGGCTGATATACACTGCAAATTAGGTAACTCTTTATTTCCTTAGGGATGTTTTGTGGAAGACTAGATCCCTGGGTTATTCATAGATATTCAATAAGAAGACAAGTTGAAAGATGTAAGCTATTTTATATATGTATAATGGACAAACACAGAAGTCCTACTGTATAGCACAGGGAAATATATTTAATATCCTGTGATAAACAATAATGGAAAAGAATGTGTATATATATACGTGTGTGTGTGTGTGTGTGTGTAACTGAATCACTTTGCTATACAGCAGAAATTAATGAAACATTTAAATCAACTATACTTCAATTAAAAACATAAAATAATCAAATGAGAGAGAGGAGAAAAGGGTTGAGGGAGAGTGTAGGAGAGAACTAGTTAAGTAAATAAATAGGTTCATAGCTTTCTTTTTTCTTTACTTTTTTTGGCCACATCACATAGCATGTAGGATCTTAGTTCCCAGTCCAGGGATGGAACATATGACCTCTGCCCCCTGAAGTAGAAGGTGATGTCCTAACCACTGGATGGCCAGGGAAGTCCCAGTAAATAGGTTCTTTGGACAAATAATTGTTGGTAGATGGGGTTAAACAAACTGACCCACGGACAAGTCTTTGGAGCAGAAATTCTCTTATAATGTCTTTTATGTGTCAAAATGTGCAGTGATTCTTCAAGAGAGAGTTGGAGCAGTGTCCTCTGTGCTTACCTTCCTGCTTTCCTGGTTCTTAGCCATTCCAGGAGGGACAGGAACTCTATAGATACCCCAGCCTGTGGACTGAGTCTGACCGAAGCCCGTTTTTGCAAATAAAGTTTTATTGGAACCCAGTTGCAAGCATTGTCTTGTTTATGGCTGCTGTCGCAGTCCACAGCAAAGTTGGATGGTTGTGAAAGACTGCATGACCCACAAGACCTATAATACTTTCTGTATGACCCATTATAGAAAAACTGTGCTGACCCCTGGATTGGATCAGTTTGGAAATAAAACGTTTCACCAAACTGACCAAAGAACCATTTTTCAGTAGGTTGCTTTGCAGGTCTGGTTTCTGGGGAACACGGAGTCTGTACATGCCTTTCCTCCCCTTAGTACCTTGAAAGCAGGACTCCCTGCCCCATCCTGTTAGGCAGCTGTGAGCGCAGGGTTTCTGTGTCTCTGAGACACAGAGTGGCAGATGAGCCCAGGAGCTCAAGTGAATCTGTTCTTTTTTGTAAGATACAGTGAGATCAAGTTGAGTTACAGACAGAGTTGCCTGACAATAGGAAGCTTATCATTTATTTACTGAGCATCCTGTTTGCTGTTTTTAGTCTTGTGCAGGATGGGAACTGGAGGTTACCTTGTGTTCCTGTCTTGGGGGAATTAACAGTTCTCTCTCCTTGAAGAAAGTGACTGCAAGACATGTTAAATCACAGTGTGAAAATCCAGGGACTTAGATTTTTAAAAAAGCCTAAAGGGGAAAACAAATTCCTGAAACTTCTTTTTTCCATCAGTCACAGGAGTAATGTTTTCCTCCCCCTTAGCTGTGGCTCATAGGTTATTTAATGCTTTCTACACATTTTTGTGTGTAAGAGAGGAATAGTTTTTCTGCTAATAAGGTAAATTAGTTACCTATCACTGTGTAACAAATTACCCCCAAATTTAGCAGCTGAGTAACAAACTGGATTACCTTGTACAGTTTCTGATGGAGGGGTGTGTGATCTGACTAGCTGGGTGGGTGTGGGTCAGTCACTATTTATTTATTTATGTGTTTTAAAATTGGAATATAATTGCTTTACGATGTTGTGTTAATTTCTGTTGTACAACAATGTGAATCAGCTATATATATGCATATATCCCTTCCCTTTTGAGCTTCCCTCCTGTCCTGCCCACCCCCACCCCCACATCCCAGCCCTCTGGGTCATCACAGAGAGCAGGGCCAAGCTCCCCGTGCTATATAGCAGCCTCCCACTAGCTAGCTATTTTACACAGGGCGGTATTTATATATCAATATATATAAATCGTCCCACCCTCCCCTATCGCCTCACCCCAGGTATCCACACATCCATTCTCTATATCTGTGTCTCTATTTCTTCCCTGGAACTAGGCTCATCAGTACCATCTTTCTAGATTCCATATATGTGCATATATATATGTCTCCAATATTTGTTTTTCTCTTTCTGACTCACTTCGCTCTGTATGATAGACTCTGGGTTCATCCACATCTCTATGGAGACTCTCTTGAAGTTACAGTCAAGTCTTTAGCCAAGGCTGCGGCCTCTACAGACTTGACTGGGACTGCAGGGTCGACCTTCAAGTTCACCCACATGGCTGTCTGCGGCTGTTTTGACTTCTCATCGGGTGGGACTCTCCAAAGAATGGCGTGTGATCTGGCTTCTCCCTCGGGAAGTGATTCAAGAGTGAGCAAGCAGCCGGGTTAGAAGCTAAGCTAGTGGGTGACCACCCTCATCTCTTCTGTGTTCTCTGTGTTAAACATACCAGCCCTGCTACATTGTGGAAGGAGCTTCAAAATAGTGTGGCTACCAGGACCCAGGGGTCATCTGAGGCCATCTGGAGCCTGGAGACCACGCTCTGGTCACTTAAAGCAGCATCTGTTGGTGAAAAAACCTCTCCATCCTCAGTCCCTGCCTCTGGCCTGGGACTTAAAACCCAAGGCCAGGGACTTGCCGATAGGAGACCGTTGTAACCTACAGGGTGCCTTTTTGTAGCTGAGAATTAAGGACCTAAAATAAATAAAATTCCTAAGATATTTTACTTCCACTTGTTGGGAAATTGTCCTCAATTTGTTCAGTAAGACATTTCACTATTTCTGCTGGAAAAGCTGTTGTACTTAGTCGTTCAATCATGTCTAACTCTTTGCAACCCCAAAGGCTATAACCACCAGGCTCCTCTGTCCATGGGGATTCTCCAGGCAAGAATACTGGAGTGGGATGCCATGCTTTCTGCAGGGGATCTTCCTAATGCAGGGATCAAGCCCAGGTCTCCCGCATTGCAAGAGGATTCTTTACCATCTGAGCCACCAGGGAACAATAGATTAGCAAATAAATTTTTTACACTGTGAATGGCTCCCCCATGCGGGGCACAGATGCACACAGGTAAGGAGCAACACCTCTTCCTGTAGCTTAGATTTATTTTATTTTGCATGTTGTCACGGAATGAGGGGCCAAGGAGTAGTAACTCATCCAATTTCAGGTTTCACAGCTTCAGAAGGAGGAGTTTGGAGGTGCTGGGGATGGCCAAGGAAGACAATGACATGACTGAAAGCCTGGGTAGAGGGCACACAGAGAAATGTTAAAGAAAATCGATCATTTTAATGGAAAAAAGGATTTCAAAGGATGATTGGCACTAAGCCGAAAGGGAGAATCTGGGAGCTGCTTGCCATATGCCTTAATGATCAGAGGTTTATTGAAACTGGAAAGATTTAGGTCAGCTCTTAGTTAGCATCCCTTACCCAAATCAGGATTCTCTGTAGCATTAAGAATGTGCTGATGCTCCTTGACTGAGTTAGAGGCAGGCAGAGTTCTTCGATTCCATATTTGAGCCCAACACTTCCTTGTTAAAGTGAGGGTGATCAGTTTGTGATTGTGTTTATGAAGAACAAGTTGTTTAGAGACTGTCTCTTAACTATCTCATGGACACTGACTGTATGGGCGTTTAGTAAATGATGAGCCAGTGTAGCAGGACCCATTGGAATGTGTATTCTAGAACCTCACACCTGTAATGAACAAACTATGTGGCCCTTTCAATAGCAAAATTGTTAAGGAGATTTCAGAGCTTCACTTCATGCTTTTTTTTTTTTCTTTTAAATCAGTCTCATTATACACTGCCATATGTAAAATAGATAGCCAATGAAAACTTGCTCTATGACTCAGAGAACTCAAATTGGGGCCCTGTAATAACCTAGAGGGAAGGGAAGGAGTGGGAGGTGGGAGGGAGATTGAAGAAGGAGGGGACACATGTACACCTATGGTTAATTCATGTTGATGTATGGCAGTAAGCAAACCAATATTGTAAAGCAATTATCCTTCAATTAAAAATAAATAAATTTCAAAAATGTTATTGGAACACAGCTGTAAAAAACAAAACAAAAATCAATTCTCTTTTCTTGGCTTGCCTGCTCTGTGTCCTTATTTGTGAATTGTTTTTTTTTTTTTCTGTTTTTTTGGTCGCTACTTGTGAAGGCATGTCTGGGTAGAGGCTTTGCCATTTGTACTTTACAAAGTTTCTTGCTCCGGAAGAAGGCTTTTTGAATCAGCTTTCTATACCTTGCTTATTAAATACATTACTACTGTCTAGGTTATTTGGTTTTTCGGTCCTGTTTCTTGCATGAGTCATCTTGTTGGAGCTGGAAACATTGTTTTTCCATCCACAATGAAAATCCCAGAAGTTTTGTCTGTTATCCAGAGTTCAGTCTGTCTGAGTAACCCACGTGGATTCCTGGATCCTATTTGTCAATGACTTTTTGTGTTAAGATGTTAAATTCACACGTCCAGTTGGCATCTTCCAACACTATTTATTGGTTTTTCATTTTTTCATGCTTCATAGAGACTCAAAGCTTAATGCAGGACTACTCCAACTACTGGAAGATGTTCATGTTCCCCAGGTTCCTTGTCTTCTGGTGATGGGCAGTTAGCCTTGGAGGACGGCTGTAGGATGGAGAAATGTGGCTGTCTGGCTGGCTGGCTCTCTTGTTGCAGCATCTGGCAGCTTCCCCCACTTATGAGCTGCCCTTGAACTTGGTCTGCATTCCAGGTTTCTGCATAGCACTCCTTTTGCTTGGTTTAATAGAACACTGTTAAAAAGAAAGCCTCTTAGTAGCATTGTCTGATGCTTTTGTCACTAAAATGTTCTATATTCTTTTTCTCCTGAATACCTCTGTGATGTGAGTAACCTACATTCCCATGAGCTCACCAGCCTGGGGAAGGGAGAAAGAAAAGATATAAAATAGAGTAAATATGTGAGGCTCAATGTCTTCTGGACTTCTGACTTCAGCCTGCTTTGACGGGTCATCTAATTCTTTCAAAGTGTGCCTCACAGTATGCATTCCTGAGACTTTTCATGTGGATTAACCTGCACCCAAGACTCTCAAGTTCAAAGTGGTGTCTACCATTCTCTTTATTTCTTGCCCTAGTTACTTACGGCATATCTTCTGTGAAACCATATTAAGAAAATTCTCCATCCTAATATCTTGAAGTCTAAGGTGACAGTGGTATGCTTTTAAGAAGTTCAAGTACCACTGGGGCTCTTGAATCCTACCTTTTTTTTTTTTTTTTAAATATGTTTATTTGGCCGCACTGGGTCTCAGTTGCAGTATGCAGGATCTTTAGTTGTGGCATGTGGGATCTAGTTCCCTGACCAGGGATCAAAGCCAGCCCCCACCTTCCATCCCCCTACCCCAGCCCCCCATGTCAGGAGCATGGAGTCTTAGCCACTGGACCACCAGGGAAGTCCTGAATGGTACCAACTTTTATGGGTATTTGCCCTAAGAAATGTCACTTTCATCACCAGTGTCTCCATACTGGTGACAGGGTGAAGTTTGACTTCGTGTTTACTGAGAACTTATTATTTGCTAGGTACAGGCATTCCTGGTTAGGTAAGTGTTGTACCCAGATCGCGGAATCCCACCAAACACCACAGGAGCCGCAGATCGATGCAAAAACAGTGAGGAACTTTATTACAAGCTCGAGCAGGGACTCTTCCCACAATGGAGAAGGAGCCCCCCATCAAAGCGGCGAATCATTTTTATACTGTATAGCAGGGGAAGCGGGAAGGGAAGCTTAAGGGGATTGGTTAATTCTTCAACTAAGGGTGTCTTGTTAGCTACTGATTAGTGGGTTAGAGTAAGGTGGGGGAGAGGGACTTTCCTGTCTTCCCCTGATTGGCTCGTTGAGTTTCTTTCTCTTTAAATTTCGTTTTCTCTCCTCGGGAGGGGGTTTTACTCAAAATGGCAGTGCTATCCTAAAATGGAGTCATTTGGGTTTCACATTTCACAGTAAGTAAATGAGATCTAGCCCCAGCTTACTCCGCCTGCCCATCCCTTTAACGTCGTGGGATGTACAACCTATAAGAGAAAGCTATATTTAAATACTTACTTATTCATTCATTTGACTGCACTGGATCTTAGTTGGGGCATGTGGGATCTTTCATTGTAGCATGTGAGATCTAGTTCCCTGATCTGGAATTGAACCCAGGTCCCTTGCATTGGAGCATGAAGTCTTAGCCACTGGACAACCAGGAAAGAGAAAGCTGCATTGAGAAGGCAATTACAAGATACAGTGATGAGAGTTTTGATAAGGAGTAGGTCAGAGACATATCCAAAGGGCAGAGGCTATTCTTGGTATTTAGGAAAGGTTTTCCAAGGGCAGGGTGTGTGGGGTGGGAGTGGATATCCAAACTGAAACCCTTGCCTGCCCATTTAATTCAGTGTTCGGTGGTTCAAAGTTTAATCCATATCTGTAGATTTAAAATTAGATTCTTTTTCCCCAAACGTCTGCCCACCGTTTCCAGAAATATTTCTCTGGAGTCTGAGAGTTCGTTTTATCTGTTGAGAGAAAACTGCTCAATAATATCCTTGGGTCTTCTTGTCTCTACTCTTCATAATTCTTGTCTTTCAGTGGATGCCTGCAGCAGGAGAAGGGTATGCTAGGATTATTCTCCATTCTTTTTTTTTGCTAGTAAGATCTCATGTGAATCCATTGAAGAGCCTCTTAAAAATGCAAATTGCTGGATCCCACTCTCAGAGACTTGTGAATTCCTTGGATCAGAGAATTTGCTTTGAAACCAACAAGCTTCTTTATTCTTATCTGGGACTGCCCTTTGATTAACCACTGGTTGCTCAGGGCTCTAGCAGGAGCAGGGTGAGGGTATGAACAGTTAGTTATCTGGTTTGTCAGGTGAGTCTAAGCTGAAATCCAAACCACACATTGTGGCTGCTTTATTTAAAAGCACATGAAGGAAACCCAACCAGATTTCATGCTTTTTGCTATGAGACTGGTTTTCAACTACAGCCACATCCATCAGAAGCTATTTGGTGATTATGAATGCCATTATGGTTTTTATTTTTATTTTTTTGGTCTGTGCCGAGTGCTCAGGCTTCTCTAGTTGTGGCAAACAGGCTGAGTTTCCCCAAGGCATGGGAAATATTAAGTTTCCTGACTAGGGATCAAAACCCACACCCACTGCACTGGAAGACAGATTCTTTACCCCTGGACCATCAGGGAAGTCCCGAATGTTGTTATGACTTTTAAATTTGTACTTAACATTGCCCAGGTGCTTTGTTGCCTCTCTTGCCGTTTGCGTTTATTCTGAGCATCTTAGCACCGGAAGGATGGGAAGCATTTAAACCACAAGACCGCAATTATCAATATGAAGTTAATCATACTCATGTCAGTACTGATGTGCGGTGTGACCTTTAGAGAAAAGCATAGTGTGGGCGTGGAAGTACTGTGATACCTACCCAGAGGAGGCAGAAGTCCATCTCATACTGCATTCAGCTCCACAAGTGCCCACCTTCTGCCCTTACTGCTTCAAGCTTCCCTAAGAATCTGAGTCATATGCTGCAGGCCACTCATTACACTTCTCTTTAAAATATATTTTGAATGTCAGTGTTTATAGTTTGACTTTTATTATCACAATTTAGATTTTATTTGTGAAAACTGAAGATTTCAAGAAGATAAGAGATAAGTGCTGGCAAAAATGTAGAGAAAAGGAAATCTTCCTACACTATTGGTAGGAAGATAAATGGGTGTAGCTACTACAGAGTTACTTAAAAGATTAAAGCTAGAACCACTCTATGATCCAGCAATCCCACTGCTGGGTGTGTACACAAAGAGAATGAAAACAGGATATTGACTAGACGTCTGTGCTGTCAAGCTTAAGGCATGTTTATTCACAAGAGCCAAGATGTGGAAGCACCCTCTTAAGTGTTCATCAACACTTATGATATGAAAGATGTATACACAACAGAATACTATTCAGCCACAAGAAAGGAAATCCTTTCATTTGTGACAATGTGGTTGGACTTGGAAGACATTCTACTAAGTGAAATAAGTCAGAAAAAGAAAGACAAATACTGTCTGATATCACTTATACATGGAAATCTAAAAAAGTTAAGATAGGGACTCCCCGGGTAGTCCAGTGGCTAGGACTCTGTGCTCCCAATGTAGGGAGCCAGGTTCAATCCCTAGTTGGGGAACTAGATCCCACATGCCCCAGCTAGAAGTTCGCATGCCACACCTAAAAATCCTGCATGTTGCAATAAGGATCAAAGATCCCCCGTGCTGCAGCTGGGACCTGGTACAGCCAAATAAATAAATATTTTAAAAAGTCAAGATCATAATAACAGAGAGTAGAATGGTGGTTAGCAAGAGCTGGGGGGAGGAAGGCATTGTTTAAGGATACAAACTTGCAACTGGTGGATAAATAAGTTTCAGATATCTAATGCACAGCATAGTGATCACAGTCAAGAACACTCTGTAATAAACTTCAAAGTTGCTGATAGACTAAATCTTAATTGTTCCAACCACAAAAAAGAAATGGTAATTGTGTGATCTGACAGAGGTGTTACACTACAGTTGTCATCATATTGCAGTATATAAATGTATTAAATCAACTTGCAATAGACCTTAAACTTACACAATGTCAGTTATATCTCAATCAAAAAATTCAAAGATCAATTTTTTGATAATAAATATAAAATTCATTGTTACAATCTTAGAAACCCATATTGTGACTTTAAACAATGATGAGTTGTGTTCTCAAGATATGATGCCTCCAAAATTAGTCTCACGGTGAATTCTAAAATCTACCATTTAAAGAGACATAAAGGGACTTCACTGAAGCTCAAACTGTTGGGCTGGAAAACAAGCTGACAGCCTGTTCCTAAAAGTGTAGAGAAGACAGACTCTGTTAAAATATCCAGGCAAAAAGTTATTTTAGATTTTGAACCTTATCTATTTAGCTGAGATTTAAGAAGTTTAAGCACATAGTATTGAAAGGAATCAGATCTTTTCATGGAAAGTTGGTGATGCCACTATAATAAGTAATCTTTTATATACTCTAAATGTGAATATATTAGAATCATTGAATTGAGTGGATTTGGGGCTAGGTGGGAAGGCAGCATGAAGACCTTATTTCACAGTTAGGAAAGTGAGCATCAGAGAATGCACATGGTCCTTCAGTGGTAAGATCATTCCTGTTACTTCTCCCTGAGGAAATATAACGAAGCTTTTGGTTTAACTTCTAGCTCCTCCTTGAGGTTCTCCCTCCATCTAAGCTGAAAACAGAGATGCTTCTCTCACACTTGCTCCTGGGTCTGCTCTCATGAATCTCAGCGGGCCAGGAGAGACTGGAAGGGCCTGAGAACTGTTCCCAGCCGTGCACCCACAGAGAGGCAGATGCAGAGGGAAGCTGATCAGAGCAGGCAGGACGCAGCAGCACCCAGCACTCCAGGCTCACTGATGCAGAGAAGCAGGGAAGCTGTCATAATCAGCAAAGATTGGTCCAGAATCACACAGCGATCCTGAAAAGCAGATGGCATACAGAAATGGGGGAAGCAGGAGCTGGCCATACTATATTGATCTATTGATCATTTTTCAAGTGTATCAGTCACTTCCACATCTTCATGCCTCTGTATATATGTTCTCTCTGCCTGAAACATCCACAAACTTCTGAAGAATTAAAATCTTGTAATTTGACTCTTCATCTGAATGAGCTAGTAGAGCATTGCATTACACCTTGCAGGTAGCAGACAAACATGATCATTGTCAATAACACAGGGAATGTTTAGGCAAAAGTAGTACCCAGAATGAAGAAAACGCAATCCACTCCAGTATCCTTGTCTGGACAGTTCCATGGACAGAGGAGCCTGGAGGGCTGCAGTCCGTTGGGTCACAAAGAAGGCCACAGCCAAGCGACTGAGCGCAGCACAGTAGCCATAAGTCATGGTTCAGCTGCTTAACAAGATCAAAGATAGCAGCTCAGCCTTTTCTTCTTGGTTACAAAATGGTTGCTGCAGCTCCCGTGTAGCATGTCTGCATGTAGAGAGAAAGGAGAGTGATGGGGAAAGTATAAGCCTTATCTTTCCCCTTTTGTCAGAAAAGCACAGGGTTTCCCAGAATTCCCATATCACTCCCTGCCCACAGAAGAATCATGGTCACGTCTCATGGGCCAGTGTTGATGAGAAGTACTCAGAGTGAGCATGTAGCTTTTCTAGCCTCCATAGAAGTAAGCAAAGGAAGTGGTGATGAGAATGGTTTTGGGGTGAGTTCCTGTATGGTGAGCTTGGGTCATTTTTGCGAGCCCAGGTTGACCAGCAATGGTGTGCTCGTCTTGTAAGATGCAGGGTCTTTTTATAACGAGGATAACTGAATTGAGAGAGTAGGATTCTCGTAAATACACTGGCATGTGGGAAGCTGCTCTATAGCACAGGGGACTCAGCTTAGTGCTCTGTGATGATCAACAGGGGTGGGATGGAGGCTGTGAGGGCAGCTCAGAGGGAGGCGATATATGTATACATATAGCTGATTCACGTTGTAGAGCAGAAATTAACACAACATTGCAGAGCAATTATCTTCCAATTAAATTTTTTAATTTAAAAAAGAATAACCAACTTCAAACAGAAATGTATAGCAAAGTCTTATTTTCTGCTTGTTGAATGGATGTCTTATATTTTCCTAGTTCTTTACTATACAAAGTGCTTCACAACTATTATCATATGTGACCCTCACAGGAAGCCTGTGGCATAAACGTGGTTATTCTGGGTTCATAGGAGACAAAGTCGAGACAGTGAGCAGGTGGGTAACTTGTACCAAGTTAAACAACTGGTACAGCGTGGCTCCAGATATCTTGATTTTAATGTCCATATAATTATACTTGTTGAGGAGACTATGTTTTAGAAGAAATGGAACAGACTTAGTTCAGATAGACTCTTTGTTGTTCCGTCACTCAGTCGTGTCTGACTCTTTGTGACCCCATGGACTGCAGCACGCCAGGCTTCTCTGTCCTTCACCATCTCCCGGAATTTGCTCAAACTAATGTCGATGATGCCATCCAACCATTTCATCCCCTGTCACTCCCTTATGGTCCTGCCTTCCCTTTTCCCCAGCATCAGGATCTGTTCCAATGAGGCAGCTCTTCACATCACGTGGCCCAAATATTGGAGCTTCAGTTTCAGCATCAGTCCTTCCAATGAATATTTAGGATAGACTCTAAGACATGCTAATTTTGGGAACTGTGGACACTGAATAAACCATTCATCTAAAGAAATATAGAGTGTATTCAGTCTGTGTGACAGTGGGACATCTTTTTTCTCTTCCCCTTTTTAGAGAACCACAGCCAGCAAGCCGTCCAGTGTCCCTTCCTATAGCAGATGGTCCAGCTCACAGCCGCATCAGGTAAGACGCTCTTGCTAAGAGCCTTTACACATTGGTTTCCCTGGAGGTGTGCTCACACTTAGAGTTGTGCTGTCTCTGGGCAAGGTGGATGGTGTCAGGCTGTGTCCCGGCGCACGTTGCAGGCGGCTTCCTTGAACAAAGGCATGTGGTTCCTCACTGGCGACTTTTCTAGACTTCCAAGTTTTGGGTCAGGGCTCTGACAGTGACAGAAAAACATTGCAAAGCTCTTCTCAGTGGAAGCTGATGAAATCAATCTAGGAACCATTGGAAGTGATTTGTGCCTTTTTTCTTCAACCCAAGATTTATCCTGTCTGCCCTTTTATTCCAGGAAATTGGGTACACACCCTGTGTGTGTACCTGGACCCAGGACTCTGAGCTTGTACCTTGATATATCAAAGGATGCATTAATATCACAAAGAATCCCTTTGTTGTATTTTTTCGCCTAGTTACTCAGGGTGATAACCAACCTCTGTTCAGGCCCAGCAGTACTGAGCATCATTTAACCTCTCTGGGACAATGAAGCCAGCGGGTGCTGCCGTGTCCCTGTGTGTAAGCAAAGCAGGACCTTTGCTGTCGGTGACACCCTGTGACCACATGGGCTTCTTTCTGAAGCTGCTCTGAGCAGGACTTGCATTTCAATTACCTATTAGCTAAGAAGCCAAAGAGAAATAAACCCCTACTTGTCTTTTACTTTATTGATCAGAATTCTCTGTTGGACTTTTCCGGTCTCTTGGGTTTGCTGCAGTGATTATACCAGGGGCGTGTTATCAATGGTTTATATTCATGCTGCCCCATCCCACTGCATTTTGTTAATTTTCTGTAGAAATTTAGTACTGGTGATCATCTAATCCAGCATCAGCATAGTGGGAGATCTCTTTATGTCTTTTTCTTTCCATCTTTTGTTTTCTTTGCAATTACAGATTGATGTTTGTCAATAAAATTATTAAATTTAATAAGAGAAAAATGAGATATTCTATTAGGCCATCTTTTATCACCATGCCATTTTTATATTAAACTAGTTGGTGGAAAGAAAAATGGTGAGGTGCTGGCTCCACCCTCATGGGCATCATGGGTGGATGAGATCTTTTCTCGTCAATTTGGAGGATATATTGCTTCGTGAATGTGGCACAGAGAGAGGGGCTGAGGGACCGGTAGGGCAGCTGCTTTGAGCGCTCAGGGGTCCTTTACTGCCCACTTGGTGGGTGAGACCTGAGCATGCACACTGGGTCAGGAATTGGGTTTTGTGGTTTCTGTCGTACACTTTAGTGAGACTGACTGAGCTGAGCAAGTCGGCACTTACGTTTCTGCGCTCGCCCTGAGGATGGAGAGCTGGTCTAACCTAATTTTCACAGCCTAGGGGAAGTGGGACCCAGAGATGACATTGACCAAGCTTGTACACATTTAGTTGGTCCAGGATTCTGTATTTTCCCCTGCAGAGCTCATTCAGTTTTACAAGTCATTATGATCCTTTTGGGAACCTCCCTTTGAGATAAGGTAGTGTTGTCCGTCTGTGGTTCTGTACACGATCTGAACACTTTTCAGAGGCTGCAACAAAATGAGAAAAGTAAAGACAGGGCAGTCAGGACAGGACTTCGTTCTGAAAATACATGGCTTAAGTATTTTTGCTATCTCCATATCCTTATTTTATAAAATTAGGAAATCGCTAGATGGTATTTGTGTAAGTTATAAAATCTTAGGAAAATTAAAGTTAATGACCATCCTGCACTCATTTCCCTATGTTTTTTTCCTTGAATTCTTTGAGAGCTATAAAATCCAAGAGTAAATTAACAACTAAAAATGGGTTTCCTTTGACCCTCTTGCATGCAGAAAGAAGTCTGATTATGGGGGAAGACTTCCAGTATTTTTTTTTTCCATTTATTTTTATTAGTTGGAGGCTAATTACTTTACAATATTGTAGTGGTTTTTGCCATACATTGACTTCCAGTATCAATGGTGCGTTTTTGATGGGGGGGCATAAACCAACCTTATTTCCACATGCTACTCGGGATAACTAATGGTGCTGTCATCTCTTTTGAGTTGAGGGTTCCCTTTAACTTTAAGTGGAAGGAGTGGTCTCTTTTTCTCTATTTCATAGGTGTCCTTGGGGATTGATTGTTGTGCTGGTCATCTGATAATTTGCTTTCAAATCTACTTCATGCCCTTGCCTTCATATCTCTTCTCCCAGGCTCCCTTGCTAACCAACTGCTATATAGGTTCTCCCAATGGCAGGCATTGTTGGTGAACTAGAAAGAGACAGGATTTGTGTTTGCTTCAGGCAGTTTCTTTCCATGTCTGAGCCCTTGTGTGGATTTGACTCCCATTTTTGCTTCAGATACAGCCCTCATCCTCCCCAGCCCTAGAGGGGAAGCAGCTTTCTCACCTTGCCCTGTTTTATTTGTTTTGCTTTAGTTCTACCAACACCCTTATAACTTGTGCTCTCTGTTTAAATACCTTCTATTGGACTGCCCGGTTCGAGTCCTGCTTTCCAGCAGTTTTCCTGACTGTTTTCTGACAGATACACCGACATGTCATGACCCATCTCATTCTTCTGTTTCTCTAACAGCCGCATTTCATTTAAGAAATATTATGTGAATATTTACAGGATCACCTGCCTAGCAGCTGCTGAAAGCTGTGAGATTTATTCTCACAGTTGGCCTGGTGGGTGGTAATCCTTTTACACCCGTAGCCCACTCAAGATAATTACCTCTCTTCTTTGTTACTCATCCTCTAATCCTTTCCTTTTCAATCTGTGTTTATTACAAAAACCTTTGTCTTTTCTGTTTGCAATAGAATAAGCTTATTGGCTTCTGTCTTTGAAAGTCCCTCCACCAGTTCTCAGCCCGATGTAGAGGGTACAATTGCAGCTCACTCCTGGATTCCAGCCTTGTATCTTTCTCTGATGTTTGGTGTCAGCAGAACTTTCAGAAAAAATACTGAGTCATGTATTTATATTAATACTTGCTATGAATCCAATGGATCATTTCCTATTTGTTTTCAACACACTATTTGCAAACCTGAGATAGACTCACACACAGATACGGTAATGGGTAAATCAGTACACACGACAGACACCTACTCTTTTGAAAATTAATATCATCACCTTTCCTTCGTAATTGTTATCATCACACTTAACATTTATTGAGCACTCACTATGTGGTGTCTGCTAATTTATTTACATGTACTATTTCATTAAGCCTTTCACTGTCTCTAGGATAGAATGCAGTATTTTACAAATGAGGGGACTGACAGCCTGAAACTTTAATTAACTTATCCAGTAACATAGGGCTAGTTTCATCAGATTCCAGCACCGTAGGCTTTTAACTGGTGGACAATACTATTTCTAATGTATTTAAACTAATTTAAGGCAACTGAACAGCATTTTAACAAATAGTTCCATTTTAAACTGAGCAGAACACAACTTTTTGGCCTCTAGGTACTATTTCTCCTCTGAAATGATTTTGCATGGTTAAGGTTTTTTGTTGTTGTTGTTGAAATAGGGTCTTATATCCACTATTTGCAAATAGGCAACTTCTAAAGCATAGACGATAAAATATTTATTGTTTTAGTTAAAAATGCACCATTTCATCTTTCATTTGGAATAATCTGAAAACATATTTGTAAGAAGGAAGTAAATTCTCCCATTGCTTTGCAGTTTGTAACGAACACACATAAAGTTTTACATGCTTTGAGAATATCTACCAAATAAAAATCATTGTATATTGCACTTTGAATAAAGGAAACAGACAAATGAGAATGGCGACTGTCTTCAAATCTGGAATATGAAGTGATAAACTGGAAGTGTGATCATTTTTTAAATGTATATTGTGAACTTCTCTTTAGAAAAATTTCAACCCTCCCATTTAATTTTCCCTCTCACATTCAGAACATTTCTTCTAAATATGAAACAGCTATCCTCCTATGATTTAGAAATAGAAAGTTTTCTTCTTTGGGTAATTGTCACAAATCCAAGCATTCTGTCTCAAAAAGCGTCAGTGTAAAGTTTTGGGTAGAATGATCAATTGTTAGTATTCTGTATTTGTGGTTTTCATCCTGTCTGCCCTCTGATGGATAAGGATACGAGGCTTAAGGAAGCTTCCTGATGGGAGAGATTGACTGTGGGGAAAACTGGGTCTTGTTCTGATGGGCTGGGATATGCTCAGTTCAGTTCAGTCACTCAGTCCTGTCTGACTCTTTGTGACCCCATGGACTGCTGCAAGACAGCATTGCCTGTCCATCACCAATTCCCAGAACTTGCTCAAACTCACGTTCCTTGAGTCAGTGATGCCATCCAACCATTTTATCCTCTGTCATCTCCCTCTCCTCCTGCCTTCAATCTTTCCCAGCATCAGGGTCTTTTCCAATGAGTCAGTTCTTCACATCAGGTGGCCAAAATAGTGGAATTTCAGCTTCAGCATCAGTCCTTCCAATGAATATTCAGGACTGGTTTCCTTTAGGATTGACTGGTTTGATCTCCTTGCAGTACAAGGGACTTTCTTTCTTTTTTTTTTTTTTTTTAGTACAAGGGACTTTCAAGAGTCTTTTCCAACACCACAGTTCAAAAGCATCAATTCTTTGGTGCTCAGCTTTATTTATAGTCCTAACTCTCACATCCATACATAACTGCTGGAAAAACTGCTTTGACTAGATGGACCTTTGTGAGCAAAGTAACGTCTCTGCATTTTAATATGCTATATAAGTTGGTCATAGCTTTTTTTCCAAGAAGTAAGCGTTTTTGAATTTCATGGCTGTAGTCACATCTGCAGTGATTTCGGAGCCCCCAAAATACAGTCTCTCTCTGTTTCCATTGTTTCCCCCATCTATTTCCCATGAAGTGATGGGACCGGATGCCATGATATTCATTTTTTGAATGTTGAGTTTTAAGCCAGGTTTTTCACACTTCTCTTTCACTTTCATCAAGAAGCTCTTTCGTTCCTCGTCACTTTCTGCCTTAAGGATGGTGTGATCTGCATATCTGAGGTTACTGATATTTCTCTCGGAAATCTTGATTCCAGCTTGTGCTTCATCCAGCCCAGTGTTTCTCATGATGTACTCTGCATATAAGGTAAATAAGCAGGGTGACAACACACAGGCTAGATGTACTCCTTTCCCAATTTGGAACCAGTCTGTTGTTCCATGTCCAGCTCTAACTGTTGTATACAGTTAGAGTATACAAGCTTCCTGACTTGTATACAGATTTCTCAGGAGGCAGGTAAGGTGGTCTGGTATTCCCATCTCTTGAAGAGTTTTTCATAGTTCCTTGTGATCCACAGTCAAATGTTTGGCATAATCAATAAAGCAGAAGTAGATATTGTTCTGGAATTCTCTTGCTTTTTCGATGATCCAGTGGATGTTGGAAATTTTATTTCTGCTTCCTCTGCATTTTCTAAATCCAAATTGAACATCTGGAAGTTCACAGTTTCCTGTATGTTGAAGCCTGGCTTGAAGAATTTTGAGCATTACTTCGCTAGCATGTGAAATGAGTGCAACTGTGTGGTAGTCTGAGTATTCTTTGGCATTGCCTTTCTTTGAAATTGGAATGAAAACCGACCTTTTCCAGTCCTGTGGCCACTGCTGAATTTTCTAAATTTGCTAGCATATTGAGTACAGCACCTTAACAGCATTATCTTTTAGAACTTGAAGTAAGTCAACTGGAATTCCATCATCTTCACTAGTTTTGTTCATGGTGATGCTTCCTAAGGCCCACTTGACTTAACATTCCAGGATGTCTGGCTCTAGGTGAGTGATCACACCATCATGATTATCTGGGTCATGGAGACCTTTTTCATACAGTTCTTCTGTGTATTCTTTCCACCTTTTCTTAACATCTCTGCTTCTGTCAAGTCCATACCATTTCTGTCCTTTATTGTGCCCACCTTTGCATGAAATGTTCCCTTGGTACCTCTAATTTTCTTGAAGAGATCTCTAGTCATCCCCATTCTATTGTTTTCCTCTATTTCTTGGCATTGATCACTGAGGAAGGCTTTCTTATCTCTCCTTGCTACTCTTTGGAATTCTGCATTCAAATGGGTATGTCTTTTCTTTTCTCCTATGCCTTTAGCTTCTCTTCATTTCTCAGCTATTTGTAAGGCCTCCTCAGACAACCATTTTGCCTTTTTGCGTTTCTTTTTCTTGGGGATGGTCTTGATCCCTGCCTCTTGTACACTGTCATGAGCCTCCATCCATAGTTCTTCAGGCACTCTATCAGATCTAATCCCTTGAAGCTATTTGTCACTTTCACTGTATAATCATAAGGGATTTGATTTAGGTTATGCCTGAATGGTCTAGTGGTTTTCCCTACTTTCTTCAATTTAAGTCTGACTTTGGCAATAAGGAGTTCATGATCTGAGCCACAGTCAGCCCCTGGTCTTTTTTTTGCTGACTGTATAGAGCTTCTTCATCTTTGGCTGCAAAGAATATAATCAGTCTATTTTCAGTATTGACCATCTGGTGATGTCCGTGTGTAGAGTCTTCTCTTGTGTTGTTGGAAGAGGGTATTTGGTGTGACCAGTGCATTCTCTTGGCAAAATTCTGTTAGCCTTTGCCCTGCTTCATTCTGTTCTCCAAGGCCAAACTTGCCTGTTACTCCACATGTCTATTGACTTCCTGCTTTTGTCTTCCAGTCCCCTATGTTGAAAAAGACATCTTTTTTGGGTGTTAGTTCTAGAAGATCTTATAGGTCTTCATAGAACTGTTCAACTTCAGCTTCTTCAGCATTACTGGTTGGGGCATTGACTTGAATTACTGTGATATTGAATGGTTTGCCTTGGAAACGAGCAGAGATCATTCTGTCATTTTTGAGATTGCATCCAACTATTGTATTTCATAGTCTTTTATTAACTATGAGGACTCCTCCATTTCTTCTAAGGGATTCTTGCCCACAATAGTAGATATAATGGTCATCTGAATTACATTCACTCATTCCAGTCCATTTTAATTCACTGATTCCTAAAATGTCAGTGTTCACTCTTGCCATCTCCTGTTTGACCACTTCCAATTTACCTTGATTCATGGTCCTAATAATCCAGGTTCCTATGCAGTTTTGCTCTTTACATAATTGGACTTTACTTCCATCACGAATCACATCCACAACTGGGTGTTGTTTTTGCTTTGGCTCCATCTCTTTATTCTTTCTGGAGTTATTTCTCCACTTCTCTCCAGTAGCTTATTGGGCACCTACCAACCTGGGGTGTTCATCTTTCAGTGTCGTATGTTTTTGCATTTTCATACTGTTCATGGGGTTCTCAAGGTAAGAATACTGAAGTGTTTTCCCATTCCCTTCTCCAGTGGATGGGCCATATTTCAGCAGAACTCTCCACCATGACCTGTCCATCTTGGGTGACCCTACATGGCATTCTTCATAGTTCTATTGAGTTAGACAGTGCATGATCCATGTGATCAGTTTCATTAGTTTTCTGTGATTGTGGTTTTCATTCTGTCTGCCCTCTGATGGATAAGTATAAGAGGCTTATGGAAGCTTCCTGATGGGAGAGACTGACTGGGGAAAACTGGGTCTTGTTCTGATGGGTAGAGCCATGCTCAGTAAATCTTTAATCCAATTTTCTGTTGATGGGTGGGGCTGTGTTCCATCCCTGTTGTTTGACCTGAGACCAAACTATGGTGGGGGTAATGAAGATAATGGAGACCTCCTTCACTAGACCATTCAAGTATGACCTAAATCAAATTCCTTAGGATTGTACAGTGGAAGTGACAGATAGATTCAAGGGATTAGATCTGATAGAAAGAGTACCTGAAGAACTATGGACAGAGGTTCATGACATTGTACAGGAGGCAGGGATCTAGACCATCCCCAAGGAAAAGAAATGCAAAAAGGCAAAATAGTTGTCTGAGAAGGCCTTACAAATAGCTGAGAAAAGAACAGAAGCTAAAGGCAAAGGAGAAGAGAAAAGATATACCCATTTGAATGCAGAGTTCCAAAGAATAGGAAGAAGAGATAAGAAAGCCCTCCTCAGTGATCAGTGGAAAGAAATAGAGGGAAAGACTAGAATGGGAAAGACTAGAGATATCTTCAAGAAAATTAGAGATACAAGGGAACATTTCATGCAAAGATGGACACAATAAAGGAAAGAAATGGTATGGACCTATAGAAGCAGAAGATATTGAGAGGAGGTGGCAAGAATTCACAGAAGAACTGTACAAAAAAGATCTTCACCACCCAGATAACCATGATGGTGTGATCACTCACCTAGAACCAGACATCCTGGAATGTGAAATCAAGTGGGCCTTAGGAAGCATCGCTATGAACAGAGCTAGTGGAGGTGATGGAATTCCAGTTGAGCTATTTCAAATCCTGAAAGATGATTCTGTGAACATGCTGCACTCAATATGCCAGCAAATCTGGAAAACTCAGCAGTGGTCACAGGGCTGGAAAAGGTCAGTTTTCATTCCAATTTCAGAAAGTCAATGCCAAAGAATCTTCAAACTGCCACACAGTTGCACTCATCTCACACACTAGCAAAGTAATGCTCAAAATTCTTCAAGCCAGGCTTCAACATACAGGAAACCGTGAACTTCCAGATGTTCAGTTTCGATTTAGAAAAGACAGAGGACAAAGATCAAATTGCCAACATCCACTGAATCATCAAAAAAGCAAGAGAAATCCAGAACAACATCTTCTGCTTTCCTGATTATGCCAAACCTTTGACTTTGTGGATCACAACAAACTGTGGAAAATTCTTCAAGAGATGGGAGTACCAGACTATCTTACCTGCCTCCTGAGAAATCTGTATGCAGGTCAAGAAGCAACAGTTAGAGCTGGACATGGAACAACAGACTGGTTCCTAATTGGGAAAGGAGTGCATCTAGCCTGTGTGTTGTCACCCTGCTTATTTACCTTATATGCAGAGTACATCATGTGAAATGCTGAGCTGGATGAAGCACAAGCTGGAATCAGGATTTCCGGGAGAAATATCAATAACCTCAGATAAGCAGATGGCATCATCCTTATGGTAGAAAGCAAAGAAGAACTAAAGAGCCTCTTGATGAAAGTGAAAGAGGAGGGTGAAAAAGCTGTGTTAAAACTCAACATTCAAAATACGAATATCATGGCCTCCGATTCCATAGTTAATGGCAAATAGATGGGGAAGCAATGAAAACAGTGAGAAACTATGTTTTTGGCTCCAAAGTCAGTGTAGATAGTGACTACAGCCATGAAATTAAAAGACACTTGCTTCTTGGAAGAAAAGTTATGACAACCTAGCTGGCATATTTCAAAGTAGAGACATATCTCTGCCTCTATGTTGGACTTCTGCAGTTCTGTGTAGTTTTCCTTTTGTTTTTCCTGTTTTCTTTCTCCTTCCATTTTTTTTTCCTTTTCTATAATTTTATTTGTTTTAAACCCATTATATTTTTTTCTATGTTTATTCCTTTCTTTCCCTTTCCTACTCTTCTTATCCCATTGCAGTTAATCTTTAATGTATATAAATCTTCTTCATCTAGCTCTCTTTAACTTTGCATATCTATTTCTTTCTTTTCTTTCTGTCCTTTCCTCTCAACATATTTGTTAATTTGGTTTCCATTGCTTTACTCCCTACTTGGCACCTTGCTTTAGTTTCGTTTTCCAGTTTGTGCTTTAGTTAGTTTTGTTCTTAACTTGTAAATATAATTTTTTATTTACTTTCTTCGTCAGATCAGGTACTGTACTTTGTTTTTGTTGGACTGTTTTCACTTTGCTCGTGGGTGTATATGTATTTGTGTATATTCCGTTATTTTAATTATTGTTTGCCTGACTTTGTAACTGCCATTTCTCTGGTGTTCATCTTTGGTTTCTCATTCTTGCATTTTTGTTTTAATATCACATAACAAACCACTTGTGGAATCTCTGTCCCTGACCTGAGCCTTTCAGTGGGAGCACTGACTCCAAGACCGTAGACTACCAGAGAACTCACCCTAGGTTGTATCAAAGGAAACACACAAAGGAAACCACTTGAATACAAGGCCCAGCATCACGGAACCACCAGTAGCACCCTATGCAGGATGCCTCATCTAAACAACAATTAAAACAAAAATACGAACCCAGTCTTCAGCAGACAGGATTACCACCTCACTCAGCCTTGCCCATCAGAGGAAAAACAAACAAACAAACAAACAAACAGAAACTCAGCACAAATCTCACCCTGTACAAGCTTAAACAAACCCCTGGGCCCACCTTGGAAGGGCAGAAACCAAAAGGAAGAAAGAATTCAACCCTGAAGCCTGGGAAAAGGAGACCTCAAACACAATAAGTGAAAAAAAAAATAATGAAAAAGGCAGAGAACTACTATACAAATGAAGGAATAAACTAAAAACACAGAAGTCCAAATAAATGAAGAGGAAATGGGCAAACTACCTGGAAAAGAATTTAGAATAATGATAGTAATGATGATCAAAAACCTTGAAAACAAAATGAAGACTGTGCAAGAGTCAATTAACAAAGACCTAGAAGAATTAAGGGGCTTCCATGGTGGCTCAGCTGGTAAAGAATCTCCCTACAATGCGGGAGACCTGGGTTTGATCCCTGGGCTGGGAAGATTCCCTGGAGAAGGGAAAGGTTACCCACTCCAGCATTCTGGCCTGGAGAATTCCATGGACTGTATAGTCCATGGGGTCACAAATAGCTGTGAAAAGAAGAAAAACAAAAAGCAAAGGAGAAAAGGAAAGATATTCCCATTTGAATGCAGAGTTCCAAAGACTAGCAAGGAGAGATAAGAAAGCCTTCCTCAGTGATCAGTGCAAAGAAATAGAGGAAAACAACAGAATGGGAAAGACTAGAGATCTCTTCAAAAAAATTAGAGATACCAAGGGGACATTTCATGCAAAGATGGACTCAGTAAAGGACAGAAATGGCATGGACCTAACAGAAGCAGAAGATATTAAGAAGAGGTGGCAAGAATACACAGAACTCTACAAAAAAGATCTTCACGACCCAGATAATCATGATGGTTTGATCATCCACCTAGAGCCAGACATCCTGGAATGTGAAGTCAAGTGGGCCTTAGGAAGCATCACTATGAACAAAGCTAGTGGAGGTGATGGGATTCCAGTTGAGCTATTTCAAATCCTGAAAGATGACGCTGGGAAAGTGCTGCACTCAATATGCCGGCAAATTTGGAAAACTCAGCAGTGGCCATAGGACTGGAAAAGGTCAGTTTTCATTCCAATCCCAACGAAAGGCAATGCCAAAGAATGCTCAAACTACTGCACAATTGCACTCATCTCACATGCTAGTAAAGTAATGCTCAAAATTCTCCAAGCCAGACTTCAGCAATATGTAAACCGTGAACTTCCAGATGTTCAAGCTGGTTTTAGAAAAGGCATAGGAACCAGAAATCAAATTGCCAATATCTGTTGGATCATCAAAAGACCAAGAGAGTTCCAGAAAAACATCTATTTCTGCTTTATTGACTATGGCAAAGCCTTTGACTGTGTGTATCACAATAAACTGTGGAAAATTCTGAAAGAGATGGGAATACCAGACCACCTGACCTGCCTCTTGAGAAACCTATATGCAGGTCAGGAAACAATAGTTAGCATTGGACATGGAACAATAGACTAGTTCTAAATAGGAAAAGGAGTATGTCAAGGCTGTATATTGTCACCCTGCTTATTTAAACTATATGCAGAGTTCGTCATGAGAAATGCTGGGCTGGAAGAAGCACAAGCTGGAATCAAGATTGCTGGGAGAAATATCAATAACCTCAGATATGCAGATGACACCACCCTTATGGCAGATAGTGAAGAGGAACTAAAAAAGCCTCTTGATGAAAGTGAAAAAGGAGAGTGAAAAAGTTGGCCTAAAGCTCAACATTCAGAAAACTAAGATCATGGCATCTGGTCCTATCACTTCATGGGAAATAGATGGGGAAACAGTGGAAAGAGTGTCAGACTTTATTTTTTTGGACTCCAAAATCACTGCAGATGGTGATTGTAGCCATGAAATTAAAAGATGCTTGCTCCTTGGAAGGAAAGTTATGACCAACCTAGATAGCATATTAAAAAGCAGAGACATTACCTTGCCAACAAAGGTCCATCTAGTCAAGGCTATGGTTTTTCCAGTAGTCATGTATGGATGTGAGAGTTGGACTATAAAGAAAGCTGAGCACTAAAGAATTGATGCTTTTGAATTGTGTTGTTGGAGAAGACTCCTGAGGGTCCCTTGTACTTCAAGGAGATCCAACCAGTCCATCCTAAAGCAGATCAGTCCTGGTTGTTCATTGGAAGGACTGATGCTGAAGCTGAAACTCCAATACTTTGGCCACCTCATACGAAGAGTTGACTCAGTGGAAAAGCCCCTGATGCTGGGACAGATTGGGGGCAGGAGGAGAAGGGGACGACAGAGGATGAGAAGGTTGGATGGTATCACCGACTTGATGGGCATGAGTTTGAGTAAACTTCAGGAGTTGGTGATGGACAGGGAGGCCTGGCGTGCCGCGGTTCATGGGGTCGTAAAGAGTCGGACATGACTGAGCGACTGAACTGAAGTGAACTGACTAGAAGAATTAAAGAATGAACATACAGAAACAAACAACACAATTACTGAAATTAAAAATACTCTAGAAGGAATCAGTAGCAGAATATCTGAAGCAGAAAAATACAGTGAGCTGGAGGATAAAAGGGTGCAAATAACTTCTGAAGAACAAAATAGAGAATGAAAAGAACTGAGGATAGTCTCAGAGACCTCTAGGACAATATCAAACACACCAACATTTGAATTATAGGGGTCCCAGAAGAAGAGAAAAAGAAAGGGTATGAGAAGATTTTTGAAGAGATTATAGTCTAAATTTCCCCAACATGGGAAAGGAAATAGTCAATCAAGTCCAAAAGGCACAAAAAGTCCCATAGAGGATAAACTCAAGGAGAAACACACCAAGACACATACTAATCAAACTAAGACTAAATGCAAAGAAAGAATATTAAAAGCAGCAAGGGAGAAGCAACAAGTAACATACAAGGGAACCCCCATATGTTTAACAGCTGATCTTTCAGCAGAAACTCTGCAGGCCCGAAGGGAATGGCAGGATGTATTTGAAGTAGTCAAAGGGAAAAATCTACAACCAAGATTTCTGGACCCGGCAAGGATCTCACTCAAAACTGATGGAGAAATAAAAAGCTTTTCAGACAAGCAAAAGTTAAGGGAATTCAGTACCACCAAACCAGCTGTACAACAAATATTAAAAGGACTTATGCAGTCAAGAAATACAAGAAAAAAGATCTACATAATCAACCTTAAAGAATTAGGAAAATGGTAATAGGAATATATATATCAATAATTACTTTAAAATAAATGGATTAAATGCTTCAGCCAAATGACACAGACTGTCTGAATAGACAGAGAAACAAGACCCATATATATGCTGTCTACAAGAAACCCACTTCCGACCTAGACACATGTAGACTGAAAGTGAGAGGATAGAAAAATATATTCCATGTAAATGGGAAGGAAAATAAAGCTGGGGTAGCAATCCTCATATCAGACAAAATAGACCTTAAAATAAAGAAGATTATAAGAGATAAGGAAGGACACTACATAATCATCAAGAGACCAATCCAAGAGGAAGACATAACAATTATAAATATCTATGCACTCAACATAGGAGCACCTCAATACATAAGACAAACACGAACAGACATATAAGGAGAAATTGACAGTAACACAATAATAGTAGGAGGCTTTAACACCCTACTCATGGCAATTGACAGATCATCAAAACAGAAGATTATAAGGAAACATAAGTCTTAAATGATGCATTAGATGAGATGGATCTCATTGATATCTTCAGGACATTCCATCCAAAAGCAGAAGAATACACCTTCTCAAGTGCACATGGAACATTCTCCAGGATAGACCACATCTTGGGTCACAAATAAAACCTCAGTAAATTTAAGAAAATTGAAATCATATCAAGCATCTTCTCTGACCACAACACTATGAGACTAGATATCAATTACAAGAAAAAAACTATAAGAAACACAAACACATGGAGATTAAACAACACGTTTCTAAATAACCAAGAAGTTGCTGAAGAAATAAAAAGGGAAATTAAAAAATTTCTAGAAACATATGACAAGGAAGACACAACAACTCAAAACCTGTGGGATGCAGTGAAAGCAGTTCTAAGAAGAAAGTTTATAGAAATATAATGCTCCCTCAAGAAACAAGAAAAACATTGAATAGACAACCTAACTTTATACCTAAAACAACTGGGAAAAGAAAAACAAAAATCCCCAAAGTTAGTAGCAGGAAAGAAATCATGAATATTTGAGCAGAAATAAATGAAAAGGAAATGAAAGAAACAATAGTGAAGCTTAATAAAACTAAAAGCTGGTTCTTTGAGAAGATAAAATTGACACGCCTTTAGCCAGACTCAAAAGAAAAAAAGAGAGAAGAATAAAATCAACAAAATTAGAAATGAAAAAAGAGAGGTTACAATAGACAATGCAGAAATACAAAGGTTTATAAGAGACTATTATCAACAACTATATGGTAATAAATGGATAACCTGGAAGAAATGGACATATTCTTAGAAAAGTTCAGTCTTCCAAGAGTGAACTAGGAAGAAATAGAAATTATGAACAACCCAATTACAAGCACTGAAATTGAAGCTGGGATCAAAAATCTCCCAAAAAGCAAAAGCCCAGGACCAGATGACTTCACAGGAGAATTCTATCAAACATTTAGAGAAGAGTTTATCCCTATCTTTCTAAAATTCTTTCAAAAAATTGCAGAGGAAGGAACATTTTCAAACTCATTCTGCGAGGCCACCATCACCCTGATACCAAAACCAGACAAAGACAACACAAAAGAAGAAAACTACAGGCCAATATCACTGATGAACATAGATGCAAAAATCCTCAACAGAATTTTAGGAAAGAGAATTCAGCAACACATCAAAAAGCTCATACACTATAATCAAGTTGGGTTTAATCCAGGAATGCAAGGATTCTTCAATATACGCAAATCAATCAATGTGATACACTATGTTAACAAACTGAAACTTAAGAACCATATGATCATCTCAATAGATGCAGAAAAAGTCTTGGACAAAATGCAACACCCATTTGTGATTAAAACTCTTCAGAAATGGGCATAGAAGGAATCTGCCTCAACATAGTGAAGGCCATATATGATAAGCCTACAGCAAACATTATTCTCAGTGGTGAAAAACTGAAAGCATTCCCCCTAAGATCAGGAACAAGACAAGAGTGTCCACTTTCACCACTATTATTCAGTATAGTTCTGGAAGTCCTAACTACAGCAATCAGAGGAGAAAAATAAATAAAAGGAATCCATATCGGAAAAGAAGACATAAAGCTGTCACTGTTTGCAGATGACATGATACTGTACATAGAAAACCCTAAAGATAGTATCAGAAAATTACTAGAGCTAATCAGAGAATTTTGCAAAGTTGCAGGATACAAAATCAACACACAGAAATCACTTGCATTTCTATACAATGACAATGAAAAATCAGAAGGAGAAATTAAGGAATCAATCCCATTCACCATTGCAACAAAAAGAATTAAATATCTAGGAATAAACTTACCTAAGGAGACAAAAGAACTGTATACAGAAAATTATAAGACACTAATGAAAGAAGTCAAAGACAACATAAACAGATGGAGAGATATTCCATGTTCCTGGGTAGGAAGACTCAATATTGTGAAAATGACTATACTACCAAATGCAATCTACAGATTCAGTGTGATCCCTGTCAAATTACTTATGGCATTTTTCACCAAACCTGAACAAAAAATTTCACAATTCTTATGGAAACATAAAAGATCCCAAACAGCGAAAGCAGTCTTGTAAAAGAAGAATGGAACTGGAGGAATCAACCTTCCTGACTTAAGATTATAGTACAAAGCTACAGCCATCAAGACTGTATGGTACTTGCACAAAAACAGAAATGTAGACCAATGGAACAAGATATCCCAGGAAAAAAAAAAAAAACCCATGCACCTATGTGTACCTTACTTTTTTACAAAGGAGGCAAGAATATACAATGGGGCAAAGACAGCCTCTTCAATAAATGGTGCTGGGAAAATTGGACAGCTACATGCAAAAGAATGAAATTAGAACACTTCCTAACACCATACACAAAGCTAAACTCAAAATGGATTAAAGACCTAAATGTAAGACCAGAAACCATAAAATTCTTAGAGGAAAACATAGGCAGAACACTTGATAACATAAATCAAAGCAAGATCCTCTATGTCCCACCTTCTAGAGTAACTGAAATAAAAACAAAAGTAAACAAGTGGGACTTGATTAAATTTAAAAGCTTTTGCACAGGAAAGGAAACTATAAGCAAGGTGAAACAACAACCCTCAGAATCGGAGAAAATAATAGCAAATGAAACAACTGACAAAGGATTAATTTCCAGAATATATAAGCAGTTCTTACAACTCAATGCCAGAAAAACAAACAACCCAAACAAAAAGTGGGAAAAGACTTAACCAGACATTTCTCCAAAGAAGACATACAGATGGCTAACAAACACATGAGAAGATGTTCGACATTGCTCATTATTAGAGAAATGAAAATCAAAACTACAATGAGATATCACCTCAAACCGGTCAGAATGGCCATCATCCAAAAGTCTACAAATGATAAAAGCTGGAGAGGGTGTGGAGAAAAGGGAATGCTCTTGCACTGCTGGTGGGAATGTAAATTGATAGGTCACTATGGAAGACGCTATGAGATTCCTTAAAAAACTAGGAATAAAACCACCATATGGCCCACCAATCCCACTCCTAGGCATATACCCTGAAGAAACCAAAATTGAAAAATCCAAATGTATCCCATTGTTCATTGCAGCACTATTCATGGTAGTTAGAACCTGGAAGCAACCTAGATGTCCAGCGACAGATGAATGGATAAAGAAGTTGTGGTACATATACACAATGGAATATTAAACCATAAAAAGGAATGCATTTGAGTCAGTTCTGATGAGGTAGATGAACCTAGATCCTATTATACAGAGTGAAGAGAGTCAGAAAGAGAAAGATAAATATGTATTCTAACACATATATATGGAATCTAGAAAAATGGTACTGAAGAATTTACTTAGAGGGCAGCAATGGAGAAACAGACAGAGGATAGACTCATGGACATGGGGAGAGGGGAGCAGAGGGTGAGATATATGGAGAGAGTAACATGGAAGCTTCATTGCCATATGTAAAATAGACAGCCAATGGGAATTTGCTGTGAGGCTCAGGAAACTCAAACGGGGGCTCTGTATCAACCTAGAGGAGTGGGATGGGGAGGGAGATGGGAGGGAGGTTCAACAGGGAGGGCGTATGTGTATACCTGTGGCTGATTCATGTTGAGGTTTGACAGAAAACAATAAAATTCTGTAAAGCAATTATCCTTCAATAAAAAAAGAAATTAAAAAAAGCAGAGATATTACTTTGCTGACAAAGGTCCATCTGTAAGGTGTGGTTTTTCCAGCAGTCATGTATGGATGTGAGAGTTAAAGAAAGCTGAGCACTGAAGAATTGCTGCTTTTGAACTGTGGTGTTGGAAAAGACTCTTGAGAGTTGCTTGGACTGCAAGGAGATCAAACCAGTCAATCCTAAAGGAAACCAGTCCTGAATATCCATTGGAAGGACTGATGCTGAAGCTGAAACTCCACTACTTTGGCCATGTGGTGTGAAGAACTGACTTATCGGAAAAGACCCTGATGCTGGGAAAGATTGAAGGCAGGAGGAGAGGGAGATGACAGAAGATAAGATGGTTTGATGGCTTCACCGACTTGATGGACATGAGCTTGAGCAAGCTCTGGGAACTGGTGATGGACAGGGAATGCTGTCTTGCGGCAGTCCATGGGGTCACAAAGAGTCAGTTAAGACTGAGCGACTATTCAGAACTAGCCCTTTCATGGACTTCCCCGGTGGCTCAGTGGTGAAGAATCAACCTGCCATGCAGGAGTTTGAGGAGACACAGTTTCAATCCCTAAGTCAGGAAGATCCCTGGAGAAGGGCATGGCAACTCACTCCAGCATCCTTGCCTGGATAATCCCATGGACAGAGGAGCCTTGTGGGCTATAGTCCACGGGTTCACAAAGAGTCGGACATGAGTGAAGCAACTTAGCATGCACGCACATAGCCCTTTCATAAACTTGGCCTTTAGTAAACCATGGTAGGTGAGAACCTTACAGTTACTATCCTTAATATGGAAAACCAGTGAATCAAAAAGAAAAGCTATGTTAAGAAGTAACAGTTGCAAATTCAACCAGGTATCCCAGGGTTGTCATTTTTAGTGGCAGATAGAACTGACGGCATTTAAGGGTGAGAGAAGAAGTCTGAATGATCTGAAGAGACTGGTGTTACAGGAAGGAGGAAAGAAGCATTTCATTATCTTACTGTGTTTTTGTTGTAAGAGAAGGAAGAGGTCTGCTGATAAATGGCTACAATGAGTGTTTTTCCTGTATTATGTATTTTTTTCATACCTGTCTGAAACACGCCCTGTGCTTAGTTTGTGGTTGAACTCAGTCCTCAGCGCCTGAAATGTCTACGGCATGAATGAATGGACACACTATATGAAATGTCGGAAGGAAGCTGTCAGTCATTAGTTTCCACCTTCTCCTTCCCTGAGGCTCATCAGAGCTGATAATTGGGGTAAAACGCATTTCTCTTCATCACTGGTGTTGGTTTTTATCACTGTAGTGGGAGGAGAGATGGCCAGGGGCCAGGGGAACCCACATTCCCATCCTGGTCATTTTGATGTGATTTGCTGATGTGATCCTCATGATGGACCAGGAAATCCATGATGTAGGGGATGAGGGGCTGGAGTCAGAGAGACTTGCTGTTGGGAGGGGCTCACAGTGAGCTGTGGTGTTGGGTTGGGAGGTTTTGGTCAGGGTGAGGAGGGGGGTTTGCTCTGGATTGAGTACTGCTGGGAGGTGAGGTTATGTTGTCTGGGGAATGTTTGGTCCATTTTCTGATGTGCATAGTGGTTTTTATTTTCTTCTCTGCTTAGATCTAATTATGGAGTCATCTCGTTTTTGTCCTATTCAGTAATGGTTACAGAGGAACCTTGTCTAATCTGAGTTGTTTTTGCTAAGGAGCTCGTTGGCCTCACAGCTCATGCTAAGCCGTGGACTTTAGACAGCTGTGTTATATGTACCTACAGACAGACACATACACACGCACACACATACACATACACACATACCCCACACATATACCCACTCTCACACAGTCACTCCCCTGTACACGCTCACTTCCATATTCACACACACCCAACCACCCACACCCACCCCAACACCATTTGTCTGATTGTGTATGTGAGGTAGAAACCTTGAACTACCGTCTCTAATCCTTCCATTCATCCTGATACTTGCATTCAGATATTTGACAATCTGGCCAGAATAGCAAAATGATGTTCTTAACTAGAGTTGACATCCTAGCATTTTAAATCCAGAGATCAGGGAACCTGATACCAGTTCTTATGCATTTGCAAACCGTCATGGCCATTCACAGTTTCTTTAAAGGATAAGGACAAAACAGGGAAAACAAACTAGACTGATATAAACCTTACAAATGTGGACTTGAGTTTGAAAATGAACTATTTAGAGTATGGGAAGTTAGGGTCTGATTAGTTAAAAGGTCTGGTGGATGATAGCTTGTCTCTCAACATGGCACCCAGTGAATCAAGCCTCCCAGTCCTCACACCTCTGCCTTCCTTCCTCTCTTGAGCTCAGGGGGCCCTCTCTTGCACCTTTGACCAGTGGGGTGCAGTGCGGTGACACTGTGGGGCTTGCAAGCTGAGGTGCTGAGAAATCTTTCAGTATAGGCCTCATGCTTTTGGGATGCTTACTCTAGGAGAAGTCGTCTGCCACGCAGAGGTCCCGTTACCCTACGATTACAGACTGTGCGGAGCCTGGATTCATCTTGTGAAGAGGCTGCATGAAAAGAGAGGGATGGCCAGGCAATCACCCCCTGCTCCCAGTGTCCTGCAGAAGTAGTGAACCTGGGAGAAAAGATGCCTCCAGATGATGGTAGCTCTTGCCACCATCTAATTGCCTGGAAAGACCCCACGTGAAACCACCCAGCTGAGCCAGGCTGGTAGTGAGCTGTGCAGGCAAAGGTAACTAAGGCTTCCCAGGTGGCTCAGTGGTAACGAATCCACCTGCCAATGCAGAGGATGCCTGGGTCATCTTCGGGTTTAATCCCTGGGTCAGAAGATGTGTGTTCAGTCCCTGGGAGAAGGAAATGGCAACCCACTTCAGTATTCTTGCCTGGAAAATCCCACAGACAGAGGAGCCTGGCTGGCTACAGTACATGGCGGGTTGCAAAGAGCTGGACTTGACAGCAATTGAGCACGCACGCATACAAAAGTTAGCTAAAGTCATCACTGATCTTACAATAAACATGGCTGTCATCTGTGGCAATGGCTAGGAAAGTGTTGGCAGTTACAAAAATCAGCTCTGCTGGTTTGAATGAATTGTGTTAATATTCATTTGACTAATCATGCCTCTTATATGAAAATAAAACACTATTTAGTGATCAACAAAGTTAAAATTTCACCCTGCAATCTTCTTTTCATTATTCATTGGCAAACAAATATGTCCCAAACTGATCAATGCCATTTTAATTCTCATTTGGCACTCAGCTCAGACTCTTAGGACTTAAGACCCGAGAAATCATGAGCCTTACTTTTTTGCCATGTTGTCCATAGGGTATGTTTGGGAGACAGTGATACTAACCAAATATTCCACTTGCTTCCCTGCATTGTTCTTCCCTGTGCCATCAGATGGTACCCCAAGACAGATTTCAGCTGAGATACTGGTGGCGATGGCATGTCACTTGTGTTTGGAGGCTGTGTGACCTTGCAGCCTCCATCTCCCAACACAGGACAGAGGGACCACATGTCTCAGTTACAAGATAGTGGGGTCCCCATGGTCTGGATCTTTGAGTGAGTGAGCCGGGCAGAGCACCTTGTTAACTCGCAACAGACAGTAGCGCAAGCCAGAAACAAACCCTTAATTATTCTTAAGCCATTGTGATTTGGGGTTTCTTTGAATCTGCAGTACAGTCTCATCTCTTGGGAGTAATACAGGAGGCTTTAATGTCCCCTAAGCTCTCCATCACAACCATCCAAGCCATTCAAAATCAACTTGAAATCTAAATAAAAATAATGTGATTTCTATGTAAACAGATCTTCAAGACAGACTTTCTGATTATTTCTCCAATTAGATTCACATCCCTAAAGCCCTCAATATAGAAATTCTGGCAACAACACTGTTTATTTACTTGGGTGATTGGAGAACACTCGACACTCAAATCATTCTCAAATCAAGTTGCTTTCCTTTTTATTTTTCAGAGTAATTTTATGGCAGATTATTAATAAAATAATATTTTAAAGGACTTAAATATTTATTCAAATTGAATAAATCTAACAAAAACATCTAAGTTATTATTTTTTTTACTTTTAAAACTGGTTATTACAAAATTTCCAAATACATCAGAGTAGAGAGAATGGTGTAATGAATTCCATGTACCTCAGCAGTGATCAACATGTGGGCAGTTTTTCAAAGAGAGTTTTTGGCTCCACAAAATTTTACTCTGATTGATTACCCTTTCAAATATCAGAAAATAACTACTTTTCCCCTCCACCTCCGAAAACAGACCTGAATTTTCTATGAACACATGTGCTTTGTAGTCATCATCCTCATTTATTTCCAGCTTTGCCCTTTAAGAATAACTTCAAAATATTTTGCTAGAGTGGCTTATTGAGAGGGTGACCTTTTCTCCCAGTCTGACCAGGAGAGTCACAGTTCACACCTGTTGTGTTGTATCTTATTATTAGCACCCACTTACATTCTCATTCATAATTGCTGGAGAGAAAATCATATAGTTATCATTGTTATTAAACAGATGGGCCCATTCCTCTGTTAAATTTGTCTGTTTTTTTACTGTTTTCCAACAGGTCTAAACCAATCCTGATCAATGGAGCCTTATCCCAACATGCATGGGTCCTTGCAATATCTTCAGTGTTCAAAATGTCTTTGGCATCCATAATGGCCAACACATAATGGCCACATAATTCCTGGGGCCCAGTGCAAAATGTTAAAATATTATTGAGAATTTCAGTATGGTGACAGCAAATCATTAAACCAGGTGTGGAACCCTTGATTTAATGGTAGCAGCAAAGGTAGCTCACCTGCGAAGCCAGCCCTGGGCCCACTACCCCCTCCCCCTTACCTACCTCCCCAGGTTGACCAGCTTCAGGATGCGTTCCCGCACTTCACCCTCTGCTGTACGTATGGTCAATTTATCCTCAGTCCTCCTCAATAGGGACTTCCCTGGTGGTCCAGTGGTTAAGAATCCACCTTCCAATTCAGGGAATGTGGGTTTGATCCCAGGTTGGGGAACTGGGTAGACCCAACATGCTGCGGGGTAGTTAAGCCTGCATGCCACAACTTCTGAGGCTTCACACACAACTGGAGAGGAGCCTATGCATTGCAACAAGCAATCCCAGGTGTCCGACTAAGACCTAGTGCAGTCAAATAAATGCTTTAAAAAAATCCTTCTGGATTATCTGAATGCTGGCCTGTCTGGCTAGTGTTACCATTGAATGACCATTTGCTATTACTTATGAGCAGCAGAACCAGAATCCAGCACAAATGTGCTTGATTTCAAAATGAGGGATTATAATTTCTCCTGTTCTGACACTTAACCCTCATGGCTTAGCTGACTCTTGGCAGGGTTCCCACCAAGTCTCTTGTCTGGATTCCCAGGAACCCAAGCTGGCCATTTATGAACAGATGTCCAGGGACTACAGTGAACTTTTGCTGCTCTCTGCATTCCCATCTGTCACCTTGGACTTCTCTCTGACGGGTGCACTGGCTCAACTGTACCTTCTCCCCTAACGACTGTACCTACCACAATAAGCCTGAGCTTGAACTCTGAGGATCTCTTGGGCTTACCTCTGGATCTAGCTTAGTTTCATCCACTCTAAAACTTCCTTCCTGGTCTCACTGGTTGCATGTGGCTTGAGCCTGGGCTGGTGTCCCCCATGAACATTTGGAATTAATTGGAACATACAGTTTTTTAGGGGAAAACATGTGTAGTCATACTTGTTGTGTTTTGTCCAGCATCATTTTTTTAAATTGCAGTATAATTGGTTTACAGTGTTGTGTTAGTTTCTATTGTCCCACAGTGTGAATACGTATGCATATATCCCCTCCCTCGCAGGCCTCCCTCCCTCCGCAGCAGTCCCGCCCCTCGCATCCCTCTGGGTCAGCGCAGAGCACCGAGGGGCCCCCTGTGCTACCTGCAGCGTCCTACGCGCTGTCTCTCTGACACACGCTAGTGTAGACATGTCGGTGCTACTCTCTCACTCTGCCCCACCCTCTCCTCCCCTCCCCCAGCATCAGTTATTTTTATTCTATAGACATAACTTCCATCTTTCTGATGACCCCTACTGTTAACTGAAGTTTTTATGGAACCAACTTTAAGCTCTTCCAAGAGATGGAACTAAGAAAAGGGAATGATTCATGGAAGTATATACTGGTATAGCCATGATGGAAAAAGTCTGAAGGTTCTTCAAAAAATTAACAGTTGCTATATGATCCAGCAGCTTCATTTCCCAGAATTTATCCTAAAGAAACAAAATCACTAACTCGAAAAAATATCTGCACCCCCATATTTATTGCTGCGTCATTTACGATAGCAGGATATGAAAACAACCTGTGTCCATTGATGGATGAATGGATAAAGAAAACATGGTGTATCTACAACATCGTATTATTAAGCAATAAAAGAGGAAAATCCTGTCATTTGCATCAACATGGATGGGTCTTGAGGGCATTGTGCTATTAAAAAAGAGAGAATGAGAGAGTTGAGTTTGAAGTATGATGGATGTTTTCTTAAAAAATAAACCTCACAATTTGTTTCAGCTTGAAAATGAAAATGTGGGGTAAACAAAGAGGGTGAAGGAAGAAAGTAATTTAAGTCCCATCAGTGATTCTGTTTGATGTTCTCTTCAATAAATGCAAATCCTGGAGAGATGAGTTGATGTATTTCCTGTGACCCCAAATATCCCAGTTACCATGAACCCTTATGTAAGTGACCATCTTGCTGTCCTGTGTGTGATTTTATTGCTCAGATATGCACACTTGCTGTATAATGCGACTCATAAATGTAAACCATCCATCCCTAAATGCCCAAATAACAGAGATCTGTTTCCTCTTTGGAGAAAAAAAGATGTTGAATATATTGAGAAATATGTATTGATATCCAGTGTGATGATTTGCAAAGGGAATTTCATTTTTGCCTTCTACTGTCTGTGGAACTTTACCTCTGTTAAGGGGAGTCTGCACTCACTTCAATATAAACATATTCAGTTAAAAGAACCCACATGGACCAAAACTCCTGTGAGTTCTTTTAAAATAGTTGTGGAAGAGAGAAGTTATTGAGGGAGCTGTATTCCTTTAGCAGTCAAATAGTCAACTATTTTGTTTAAGGAGTAAGCTTAGATTCCTTCTTGATAATTTTGTGTCAAAGAAAGTATTAAAATTTCTGTACAAGTTTTACGATGCATCATTAATACGGAAATGAAGAATGAGGCTTGAAAACAATGAGGCTCTCATACTCTTTCTATATTATTATTGTTCATTTCCTCACAAAAACAGATCCTAAAGTGTCTGTTACTAGATCAGCTGTGAATGGGGCTATTACTGGAGCATGAGTGGGTGTTAGAGACCACGTGATATAAATATAAATGAAAAACATTTATTCTTTTATGAATAAATGTCTGCTGTGGGAAAAAGCCATGAGCAGAACAAGAAGAGATTCTGTGTCCATCTGATGTTGACACGTCCGCATTAGTGTGATGGACTCTCACACGGAGCAGGTGACTTCTTCACTTCCACCTCAAGGGAAGCATGGCCACCTCAGTGGTCGGTGGTGCTCTTCAGCCTTGGGGGAGTTCTCCGTGGAATAACTGGAGAGACATCTTGATGTTTTGGGGACTGTGGAATATGAAATAAGTTGGCGATCTTACTTCTCTATAGATCCACTCATCAGTATTGTTGAGCCCATTGTTGTTGATATTCAGTCGCTCAGTCGTGCCCCACTCTTTGTGACCCCAGGAACTATAGCACACCAAGCTTCCCTTCACCATTTCCCACAGCTTGCTCAAACCCATGTCCATTGAGGCAGTGATGCCATCCAACCATCTCATCCTCTGTCATCCCCTTCTCCTGCTTTCAGTCTTTCCCAGCATGAGCATCTTTTCCAGTGAGTCAGCTCTTCGCATCAGGTGGCCAAAGTATTGGAGCTTCAGCTTTAGTCTCAGCAAATTAAATGCCCATTAGCAAATTAGATATGAATTCCTGAAGGACAGAAGCCTCTGCCTGATGTTAGCAGGGGAAAAGCTGGAAAATAAGACACTAAAACCCAGGTAGCTGTTCTTAGTGTCGTGTGGTTCAGTGGAGATGGACTGGGCATCTTTCTTCTTTGGTTACTGATTGCTACGTGGAAACCCAGCAGTGGCTTCACTGGCTTTGCCGTGCTGCACTGCGGTCTCTGCTCTGTCACTGAAGTTGCTTCCTTTTTTTCCCCTTTAATTTCTGTCATCAGTGTTGTTCTGGGTTTTTTAAAAATATATGTATCTATTTTTATTTATTTATTTGGCTGCACTGGGTCTTAGTTGTGGCATGCAAACTCTTTTTTTTTTTTTTCTCCTCCATCCATGGGATTCTCCAGGCAAGAATACTGGAGTGGGTTGCCATTTCCTTCTCCACATGCAAACTCTTAATTGTGGTGTGTGGAATCTAACTTCCTGATGAGGGATTGAACCCAGGCATCTTGCATTGGGAATGCAAAGCCTTAGCCAACTGGACCACCAGGGAAGTCCTCCTTCTTAATGGAGCTCGATACCCTGTTGATCTCTTTTAGGACTGCAGACTCTCAGAATGTATCTCTTTGGAATTTGGGGAAAAAGATATAAGACTTGACCTCAGAATGATATGATTAGTATGAAAAGCCTTTTTCCATAGTGAGATATGGCTCTATAAGATGAGATATTGTTTTGTTTTATAGGGTGTGTGTGTATTTAACATCTTGCATACTGGGGGGAGAAAGAAAATGATGAGACTGTTGGGCTTGTTGTTTTGGGTGGTAGAGGCAAGGAGTTCTTGCGACAATAATGGTTTAGAACTGGGACCCTGAGACATGCAAAGCTAAATTCCTATCCCAAATCTGTCACTAGCTTGATCTTGGGATATCTTTGAATCTCTTAGCACTTGTAAGAGTAAAGTGGAGGAAGTGATTGAAGTTAACTCATAGAGGGCTATGAGTATTAAATATTCAGTCAGCAAAACCCGTAGAATTTTAGTTTTCTATGTGAAGCATGCCATGATGATAGCTAAGCCATTTCCACAATTTGGCAATGAATGGTACTTCTGTGCTTAAGGGTTGTTGTATGAACCGTTGCTCGTGCCTGTAGAACTAGTGTTTCTGCATAGACCATCTGAGACTTAGACCCACATTCACTTGTTACTATTCGAGATTGGGTTGGAATCAGTTTATTAATCCAAGTGATGAACTCTTTTGACCCACAGTTTAGCTTAACTAGCTTAAATAGACAGTCACTTTCCAGAGAGTATCTTCTGACTGGTGAATGTCTGGTGATGCTCATCTCTGTAACTGAGGACAGAAAAATGCAGACTGTTAAGGAAACTGAAAGATTTAGTTGATGCTGAGCATACCTAGAGAAGAACTGTCCACATCAATATTTATCATCTTCTTTCGAGCTTATGTTGACAGAGTTGACACTTTTCTTTGTGGCCAACATGAACATTATGACTATTATAAGTTCTAATTTATATAAAATATGTTAAATTGGATTTCCATTTCATACTAACCATACTCTTTTTCTATAAACATTTGGAAGAATTTTCATTACTTTGCTTTGAAATCATTTCACTACAAGAACAAATACAATTTCTAAGGGGCTCTCATTTCTCAATTACTGTGCATACATGAGCATTCTTGCAAAGTGAGAAAAATTGAATCTAAATTATTTTCAAATGCAAGGATGTTTTGTGAATACTAAATTTAACCACTGATGAAACAGCTGGTTTTAAGTTTTATTGATATTTGTGGTCTACATTTTGTAGATTTGATGTTATTGAAAGTTAAAGCAGTTAAACCATGAAAAAAATAAATCTAAGCATTACCCTCTCCCCCACTCCTCACTGGTAACCACTAGTCTGTTCTCTATACCTGTGGGTCTGCTTCTTTTAATATTCACTAGTTTGTTGTACTTTTTAGATTCCACAGTATTTGTTCTTTGTCTGTCTGATTTAACTTCATAGAAGTCCATCCATGTTGCTACAAATGGCAAGATTTCTGTTTTTATGACTTAGTAGTATTCCACTGTATCTGTCTGTCTGTCTGTCTACCTATCTACCTACCTATACCACTTCTTTACCCATTCATCTATTGAAGGACACTTAAGTTGTTTCCATATCTTGGCAATTGTAAATAATGCTGCCATGAACACTGGGGTACATACATATTTTTGGTAGTGTGTTTTTTTTTTTTTTTAAGATAGATGCCCAGGAATGGAATTGCTAGGTCATATGGTAGTTCTTTTCCATGGGGATGGTCTTGATCCCTGTCTCCTGTATAATGTCACGAACCTCCGTCCATAGTTCATCAGGCACTCTGTCTATCAGATCTAGTCCCTTAAATCTATTTCTCACTTCCGCTTTATAGTCATAAGGGATTTGATTTAGGTGATACCTGAATGGTCTAGTGGTTTTCCCTACTTTTAATACTTTGGCCACCTCATACGAAGAGTGGACTCATTGGAAAAGACCCTGATGCTGGGAGGGATTGGGGGCAGGAGGAGAAGGGGACGACAGAGGATGAGATGGCTGGATGGCATCACCGACTCGATGGGCATGAGTTTGAGTAAACTCCGGGAGTTGGTGATGGACAGGGAGGCTTGGTGTGCTGCGATTCATGGGGTCGCAAAGAGTCAGACACGACTGAGCAACTGAACTGAACTGAACTGAACTGAACTGATGGTCGTTCTGTTTTAGTTTTTTGAGAAACCTCCATACAGTTCTTCACAGTGACTGTACCAATTTACACTCCCACCAACAGTGTAGGAAGATTCCCTTCTCTTCACACCCTCTCCAGCATATGTTATTTGTGTTCTTTTCGATGATGGCCATTTTAATAGGTGTGAGGTGATATGTCATTGTGATTTTGAGTTGATGTGCATTTCTTTGATGATTATTGATGTTGAGCATCTTTTCATGTGCCTGTTGGCCATCTGCATTTCCTCTGTGGAAAAATATCTATTCAGATCTTCTGCCCATTTTTAATTTTTTTTTTTATGTTGAGTTGTAAGAGCTATTTGTATTTATTGGATATTAATCCCTATGACCAGATGTATTGATACTTTTTAAAATTCAAACTTTTTTTGACATTTAGAAAGTTAAAACAGCTTATATTCCATATACTTTATAACAGTCCTAAAAGTTTTGAACAATGTCATTAATCGCATTAGCATAGGGCTAAATAAATAAAAAGCTTCAGATTATGTCAGGTCAGTTTTTACCACTAAATCTGTTCATGTCAGATAAATTCCTGCTGTAAAATGCCTTATAAAAAAAAATTTTCCCAGCATTTTGAGTTTTGGAATACCTTTGAGGAACTATTGACCTCTAGCCTATTATTGGAATGAGATAATTTTATATGGCTTATAGATTAAAAAGGAATATCATCTTCATTTTATGGCTGGCTAAATTGAGATACAGAATAAATTAATAACTTTTTCTAGGTGACAGAGCAAGAATGTTGTGAAAATAGAGATGGCATCAAAATGCTCTGAGGTACCCCCACCCCCAGGGATCCTCTTAATTTTTAACGTGATCCTTAGTTATTCAAATGGCTGTTTCATTATAGCTTGCTTGAGCCTTAAAGACACTAGTTTCTATGGACAGGTGAGGACCTCGGCATTCTCAACATCACTGTGCTGCACCTTTTCACTGGGTTTTGCTGCAGTGGGGTACTGGTTGTGTAATTGTGCTATAGAAAACCTCTAGGGCTTACACACCAAAATATACAGGTGTGACATTGTTGAAGTGACGTGAAACTCACTCAGTCATGTCCGACTCTGCGATTGCATAGACTGTAGCCTGCTAGGCTCCTCCATCAATGGAATTCTCCAGGCAAGAATACTGGAGTGGATTGCCATTCCCTTCTCCAGGGGATCTTCCCGACCCAGGGATCAAATCTGGGTCTCCTGCACTGCAGGCAGATTCTTTACCATCTGAGCCACCAGGGAAGCCCCTGTGGCATTGTTGGGATGGGCTAAATTAGGTGTTATCTGTTCCTTGCAAGGTTCATTTGCTAGTATTTTCCTGGCCTCCCTTTGCTGAAGTCAAGAGGATTGAAGCTAGCTTCCTGCAGTATCTCCTCCCAGCTGTTAAAATTTCCTGCTCTGTTTCGCAGGCACAACCCATGTCAGGATCCAGGGCGTGTTTCATTGCTGCTGCTTTACTCACTTATTTTTGTCAGCACAGAGCTTAGTCTCAGAAGTGACAGCTTAAAATAATTCATTTGATGCTGTCTTTGTGGACATGTGAACTCTGAATGACTTCACAATACCTGAGTATGCAGAGAAGCCTATTGTGACACTCGTGGTATCTTTAGCAGAAGCTAATATTAGCATTCAGGTTTTTTTTCTGACATTTCTACATGAATGCATGTAGGCATTCATTCAGTCCTTTGTTTTTCGGTTTATCCAGGAAGCATATATTAAAACCCTAGGAGGGAGCTAGAGCTCGGAAGGTCACACGAAGATCACTGTACAGCTGTCTCTCTGGAAATACAGCAAGAAGAGAATGCTTCTCCTCCCAGGCACAGTTATGTCATAAATTAGCTGAAGCACTCACAGCTTTCCAGGGGAGTGAGCCAGGGCTTCATTCGTTTTTTACAGCCACACCTAAGAAGCCAGTTTAATGTCATGGGTTTGCAGCACTGGGCTTTGGTGACATATGGCTGGGGTTCAAAATCTGACAGACCATTTACCTTGACTTTTTTTTTTGTTTGTTTGTTTGTTTTTGAATCCTGCTACCTTGCTGAGTCTGTTTATCAGTTCTTAGTTTGTATGTAGGAGTCTTTAGGGTTTTCTACATGTAGTATTAGTATCAAGTCAACTGACAGTTTTACCTCTGTCTTTCCAATTTGGGTACATTTTCTTTCTTTCTTGTCTAATTGCTGTGTGTCAACTTTCAATACCATTTTGAACACATATGGTGTGAATGGGCATCCTTGTCTTGTTCTACATTTAGAAAGAGGCGAAGTGCTTTTCACTGTCAAGTATCATATTGGCTGTGGGTCTGTCACAAATAGCTTTTGGTATGTTGAGATATGTTCCCTCTGTAGTCATTTTTGTAACAGTTTTTATCAGGAATGGATGTTGAATTTTATTAAATGGTTTTTCTGCATCTATTGAGATGGTCCTGTCATTCTTGTCTTTTTTGTTGTTGATGTGGTGTATCACATTGATTGATTTGCATGTACTGAAACATCCTTATGACCCTGAGATAAACTCAACATGGTCATGGTGTATGATCTCTTTTATGTGTTGTTGTATTTGGTTTGCCAACCACTTATTAAGAATTTCTGCATCTATATCCATCAAAGGTACTGGCCTGTAATTTTCTTTATTGGTGGTACCTTGCTTGGTGGTATCGCAACCCACTCCAATATTCATGCCTGGAAAATCCCATGGACTGAGGAGCATGCGGGGCTACAGGCCATGGGGTCGCAAAGAGTCGGACACGACTGAGCGACTTCACCTTCACTTTGTCTGATTTTGGTTGTCAGTGATGGTGGCTGCATAGCTTGTCTTGTGGGGGTGGGAGGGGTTGTTTCCCTTCTCTTCAGTCTTTGGAGAAGCATCAGAAAGAATATGTGGGTCCATCTGAGAATCCTCTGATTTTGGTCCTGTGGTCTGTGAAATGAGGGAGCTTAATGAAGCTATTTGTGGGTGTGAATTCACCCTGATGGTGACATGAGCAGTAGATAGTCTTCTTTCCCTTCATTGCTGCCCTTTAACCTGTTTTTTGATCTCTCTCAGCTGTCTCTTCATGAGAAATTTTCTCACTGTTTATTGACTTTTACAGTAAGAATAGTATTATTTTCAGGCATTGAAATTTACATAAAAGAGTGAGATGAGATATTTCAAATATATTTAATTATATATTAATTTATATGTAATAGTGTTAGTTTATATATATAATTATATAATACATTAGCATATTGTATATGCAAATATTGATTATATATTGTGTTGACCAGATGTTCATTTGGGCTTTTCCATAAAATGTTATGTAATATAAATTATATTACATATTTCCCATATTTCATAAATATAAATTTATTGTGTATAAATATATATTTGTATATTATATGCATTATTGATATATAGCTATAATATATGAATATATATATTATATATATGAATATATGATATGTTATATATTAACCATAATTGTGTTTGTTAAAATAAATACATTTAATATCAATATATTAATATAATACAGTTATACATTATATGTTTATATTAATATATTTATATACCTCAAATATATATTTATGAAATACCTTAAAAATTGCTATAATTTATATCAATAATATAGTGATATATATAGCTATAATATAAATTATCTATTATATACATTTATAAATAAAATGTATTATATAAACACATTAATATAAATATATAATATATTCATATATGAATATATGTGTATAATGTATATGCTATATTAATGTGATTGTCACTCAAAGTGTCTGACTCTTTGCAGCCCATAGACTATATATAGTCCGTCAGGCTGCTCTGTCCATGGGATTTCCCAGGCAAGAATACTGAAGTGGGTTGCTATGCCCTGCTCCAGGGGATCTTCCCCACCCAGGGATCAAACCTGGGTCTCCTGCATTGCAGGCAGATTCTTTACTGTGTCAGCCACCAGAAACTAACACAACATTGTAAATAAACTATGCTTCATTTAAAAAAAAAGTTTTTTAAAAGGGCTTTTTTAAAAAGGAGAGAATTCTGCTAGGAGAAACCTTCAACTCAAAATGAAGCATCAGCTTCTCCCTGGGTTTGCAGGCTACTGCCCTCCTTTGCAAATTTTGGACGTGCTACATTCCACAATCACACGAGCTAAAACTGCTACTGTAAGCTACGAGCTAGGAAATGAACTAAATGCCGAAAATGCAAAAATATATAAGCTGTGAACTTGAGCTTCAAGCACCTTCCCTTTGAGGATGGACAGGGACCGCTCACTTCCTTCTTTATCACTATTACCTGAAGGCAGAAGGTCTTTTCTCTGGAACACATATTAAACATATATCGACTCCTGTAGTCACTTTTGGGCAATTGGTTGTCTAAGGAATACATCTGAAAGTCAATATATTTATGTTAAAAGGGCGTAAAGTTGCTGCCAGGAGGGACACACACAGAATATAAAAGTGAACGTCAACAAAGATCACAAGTTTAACTCCATGTCTTGTTATCTGGAGTCTCCTAGTTCTTAAAATCTAGAGGAGTTTGATCCCAACACCTAGGTTCGTGGTTTTTAGAAGTTCAAAGTTCTTCTTTTTCTTTCACATGAAAATTTTTTTTTAATTTCAAAGAATACTTTTGTTTGATAAAGGATCCTTTCTTGATATTTTTTTTTTCTTTTGGGAATTTAAGTCTGTCATCCACTAAAGCTCTTCTTAAGCGTTCTCTCTTGCTTCTGCTGCTTAGCTGCTCAGTCGTAACTGACTCTTTATGACCCCATGAACCGCAGCCCACCAGGCTCCTCTGTCCATGGTATTGCCCAGGCAAGAATACTGGAGTGGGTTGTCATTTCCTCCTCAAAGGATCTCTCCGACACAGGGATGGAACCTGCCTCTCTTACATCTCCTGCATTGGCAGGTGGATTCTTTACTTCTAGTGCCACCCAGGAAGCCCAGGTGTTCTTTCTTACCCTATTTCTATTATGTGGAAATGGGAATTTTTCATCTTCCACATGGCATATCTCCTAATCCTCCCTCCAAAATAACTGCAAATCAAGAGTTTTATTGCGTGTTGTAGGGTTTATGGGGAAGGGCTACACTAGATGCTATAGAACAAATAACTAGAGTATTAAAAACAAACAAACAGAAAAACTCTATCAAAACATTTTTTTTTCCCCCCAGCACCACTTTATCCTATAGCATTTGGAGCAGAAACCTCAGCATCTTCCTGGTTCCTCTGTGGGCTGTATTAAAAACCCCCTTGTCTCTTGGTGAGGATTTTATCACTCAGCTTTTGTGGTCCCTGTTTCTGCCAGCCCACAAGCCCACAGCCATCTTCTATACCAGTAGGGCTAATTTCTCAAGTAAAGATATCTCCTCCTTCCATCTAGTCCTGCACCCACTCTGGTGAGGAATTGTTTACAGTCCTCACCTAGGAGAATAGCCAAATCCAGCCTTGGAGACCATTTTCTTCATCCTAGCTCATTTCCATTCCCCAAAACATCTTTTCAGGAAAGCAGAAAAGTTGAGTTTGATTCAAGAAGGCCTGGCCATAGTTTCTCAGTGATTATTAGAACCAGAGGAGTAAGGGGTAAAATATTAAGAATTTGTTGAGACTTGAGAGACAAAGTGGCCTTCTTTTATACTCTAAGGAGGGACTTTACATCTTTACATTTCAAGTTTGTTCTCCCTGAAATGCATTCCTGGTCTCCTTTCTACCTAGAAACCCATTTCTTCTGCTCCTCCCCTTCCTCCTCCTCCTCTTTCTTCATTTTTGGTGTTTCTTCTGTTGCAAACAACTTGAGAAACCTTTCAAAATTAGCACCAGAAATTTCATCCCTGTCTACCATGATTTCTTCTAGCCCTTCTTTCTCTAATAAAGTCTACTTTAAGACAGTACAATTTAGCTGTGTCTACCTTTCTTACTAAACTGTGAATTATTTGCAATTTGGGACTGTGCCTGTTCACAGGATTTGTTCTGAAGCAATCTGTGTTTCTTAAAGTGGTTGGTAAGTTAAAGAAAGATAGCATTTAAGAGGAAGTTGTGTTGATTCCTATGTGAGTTGGCCCAGAATGTTCATGTTTTGAAGTGATCAGATATAAGCTTTCTTATAATTAAAGAAGAAAATTTAGCTGCATGTAAGAAAAACACCTAAAACGTTGGCCAGTGTACCTTTCTTTACCAAGAAACAGATGATTTAGTGGCTTCAGGAACTGCTAGCTTTCTGCTATGTTAAGTTATTAAGAGATCCATACATTTGTTCTCTACATCTGGGGTGGGATGAATTGGGAGATTGAGTTTGACATATACACACTATTATGTGTAATGTAAAATAGATAACTAATGAGCATGTATTGTACAGCACAGGTAACTCTACTGAGTGATCTGTGGTGGCCTAAATAGGAAGGAAATCTAAAACAGAGGGGGCATATGTATAGGTATTACTTATTCACTTTGCTGTACGGTAGAAACTAACAATGTTGTAAAGCAACTATACTCCAGTAAAAGATGTTTTTAAAAGAGAGCAAAAAAACAATCAAAGGAAGTATCTGTTTGGGTCTTCCTCCCACTTTTTGGTTGCGTTGTTTGTTTTTCTGATGTTGAGCTGCATAAGCTGCTTGTATATTTTGGAGATTAATCCCCTTGTCAGTTGTTTCATTTGCAATTATTGTTCTCTAAATTTAATTTTATTTTTGTTTGGAGGATAATTACAATATTGTGTTGGTTTCTACCGTATATCAACGTGAATCCACCATAGGTATACATATGTCCCCTCCCTCTTGGGCCTCCCTCCCACCTCCCACCCCTTCCTACCCCACTGCGTTGTCACGGAGCACTGGATTTGGGTTCCCTGCGTGATACAGCAAATTCCTGTGGGCTGTCTGCTTTACATATGGTAATGTATATGTTTCAGTGCTATTCTTTCGCCCTCTCCTTCCCCTACTGTGACCAGAAGTCTGTTATGTTTGTATCTCCTTTGCTGCCCTGAAAATAGGCTCATCAGTACCATCTTTTTAGATTCCATACATACATACGTTAATGTATGGTATTTTTTTCTCTTTCTGCCTTACTTCACTCTGTATAATAGATTCTAGTTTCATCCACCTCACCAGAGTAGTCAAATGCATTCCTTTCTCATTTGCAATTATTTTCTCCCATACTGAGGGTTGTGTTTTCATCTTCTTTATAGTTTCCTTTGCTGTGCAAAAGCTTTTAGTTTAATTAGGTCCCACTTGTTTATTTTTGTTTTAATTTCCATGACTCTAGGAGGTGGGTCAAAGAAGATATTTCTGTGACTTATATCAAAGAGTGTTTTTGCCTATGAGAAGTCGTGACATGTATCTACAATGGAATATTATTCAGCCATAAAAATGAATGCATATGAGTCAGTTTTAGTGAGGTGGATGAACTCAGAACCTGTTACACAGAGTGAAGTAAGTCAGAAAGAGAAAAAAAAAATTTCATATATTAAAAACATATATATATACAGAATATAGAATAATGGTACTGATGAACCTATTTGCAGGGCAGGAATAGAGATGCGGACATAGAGAACAGACTTTGGACCCAGTGGGGGACTGAAAGGGTGGAACGAATTGAGAGTACAGCGTTGACATATATACATTACCATGTGTAAAATGCATGGCCAGTGGGAAGCTGCTGATTGAGGAGAGGGCGCTCAGCCGGGTGCTCTGTGACAACCTAGAGGGGTGGGATGGGGTGGAGAGTAGGGGGAGCTTCAGGAAGGAGGAGACATATGTGAAATTGTGGTTGATTTATGTTGTTGTATGGCAGAAGCCAACACAATATTGTAAAGCAATTAACCTCTAATTTAAAGTAAATTTCAAAAATCAACCAAAGAATCAATCTATTGCTTGAGAACAAAGCAATCTCTCTATCTTTATCTTTATTCAAATAAATTTCCAAATGAGCAAAACAGTTATTAGGAGAGATTTCAAGTATAGATAAAGATGTTGCAAAGATACTTCCCCATGTTTCACAAAAATTTGCGAGTGCAGAATTTCCGGCATTATTAGGTTTTTAGTGAAGATTAAGACTTTTCATCTATCCTCATAGGTTGTGTGCAGAGGCCTGCAAATTAAACCTACAAAGACAGATCAACAGGAGAAATGCATGCACATTTTACTTGATGTTAATATTTTACGTAGCCTGAAAGCCTTCATAGAGAAGAAAAATGGTATAGGAATGGGATAGACCTGGGAACTTCCATGCCTAACTGTTCTAACAAAGAACAGTTCACTGTGGAGATCATACATGATGAAGGGGCTGGGCTGGGGATGCTAAATTTTGGGAAAGTTAGGAAATATATGGGGTCAACTAATGAGAGGCAAAGGTTATTTTAGTAGATATGTTTGCACAGATTCATTGTGGCATCCGCATTTCATGTCTGGACAGAAGAATGTTCTCTTTTTCTTAGTGCATGGGGGCACTTTTCTCACAGAAAATCCTATGTCCTATTTTTAGGTAGAATGAGGGTGATCAGAGAGTCTTTCCCGCATCTGCTGTTTGTCAAGTACTTGCAGCTCAAAATAATCCACATGGCAGCGTGGCAATTTGGGACTGGCATGTTCCGATCCCCTTCAGAGTGTAAAGATATTTTCCCCCCAAATCACCACCACTACAGTTATTTGAGGGAGAAAAGTTCAAAATCTTATTAGGAACTTTTAAACTGGGTAGGACCAGTAGGACCTAATATCTGGGTGTTCACAGCTGCATGGGAGACCAAGTCATGCACGTGAGGTGTCATCCTTAAACCAATGAATGGAGGACACGTTCTGAGCATTCACATGATGTCTTATTCAGAAAGTGCTGCATTTTTCTTATCAGAAAAATAGTGTTGAGAAAAATGAAGGCAGAACCTGACCAGAACTTCAGCACAAGTCCAGATATGATGGTGGCTCTTGAAAGGGGTCATGCGCTATTTACAAAGCAGGAGAGCAACATTCCCAGCCAAGCTGTAGGATGAGAGCCAGGGCTGGCTGGAGGGGTTTGAACGGGATCGTGGTACCTGATCCCATGAGTTTTTGCCTGACTAGCCTGCCCCCACACAAGGTAGACTTGGTAAATCTTCAAATAAGGGGAAAGTGAAAGTGTTAATCATTCAGTTGTGTCTGACTCTTTGTGACTCCATGGACTGTAGACTGCTGGGCTTCTCAATTCAGGGAATTCTCCAAGCAAGAATACTGGAATGGGTAGCCATTACCTTCAGGGGGTCTTCCCAACCCAGGGATCGAACCTGGGTCTCCCACATTGCCGGCAGACTTTTTACCATCAGATAAGTGGAAAACTCAGCAGTGGCCACAGGACTGGAAAAGGTCAGTTCTCATTCCAATCCCAAAGAAAGGCAATGCCAAAGAATGCTAAAACTACTGCACAATTGCACTCATCTCACATGCTAGCAAAGTAACACTCAAAATTCTCCAGGCTAGGCTTCAACAGTATGTGAGCAGAGAACTGCCAGATGTTCAAGTTGGATTTAGAAAAGGCAGAAGAACCAGAGATCAAATTGCCAAAATTTGTTGGATCATAGAAAAAGTAAGAGAATTCCAGAAAAAAATCTGCTTTACTGACTATGCTAAAGCCTTTGACTGTGTGGATTACAACAAACTATGTAAAGTTCTGAGAGAGATGGGAATACCAGACCACCTTACCTGCCTCCTGAGAAATCTGTATGCAGGTCAAGAAGCAACAGTTAGAACTGGAAAACGAACAGCAGACTAGTTCCAAGTTGGGAAAGGAGTACATCAAGGCTGTATATTGTCACCTTGTTTATTTAACTTATATGCAGAGTACATCATGCAAAATGCTGGACTGGATGAAGCACAAGCTGGAATCAAGATTGCAGGGAGAAATATCAATAACCTTAGATATGCTGGTGAACACCACCCTTATGGCAGAAAGCAAAGAGGAACTAAAGAGCCTCTTGATGAGGATGAAAGAGGAGAGTGAAAAAGCTGGCTTAAAACTCAACATTCAAAAAACAAAGATCATAGCATCCAGTCCCATGGCAAATAAATGGGGAAACAATGGAAACACTGAGTGACTTTATTTTCTTGGGCTCCAAAATCACTGCAGATGGTGACTGCAGTCATGAAATTAAAAGACACTTGCTCCTTGGAAGAAAAGCTGTGACCAACCTAGACAGCACATTAAGAAGTAGAGACTTGACTTTACCATCAAAGGTCTGTATAGTCAAAGCTCTGGTTTTTCTAGTAGTCATGTATGGATGTAAGAGTTGAACTGTAAAGAAAGCTGAGTGCTGAAGAATTGATGCTTTTGTACTGTGGTGTTGGAGAAGACTCTTGAGAGTCCCTTGGACTGCAGGGAGATCCAACTAGTCCATCCTAAAGGAAATTGACCCTGAATATTCATTGGAAGGACTGATGCTGAAGTTGAAACTCCACTACTTTGGCCTCCTGATGCAAAGAACTGACTCATTGAAAAAGACCCAGATGCTGGGAAAGATTGAAGGCAGGAGGAGAAGGGGATGACAGAGGATGAGATGATAGGATGACATCACCATGACATCATCATGTCAAAGGACATGAATTTGAGCAAGCTCTGGGAGTTGGTGATGGACAGGGAAGCCTGTTGTGCTGCAGTCCCTGTGGTCACAAAGAGTTGGACAACTCTTTGTTGTCCAACTGAAGCAACGGACTGAGCAACTGAACTGAACTTAAAGGGATTCTGCTGCAGTTCCCCAGCCCTACCCACTGCCCCAGGTCTAACGGTGGCCAAGCCACTTGAGCTCAGGTTAACCCCCACCCAGCCCCTGCTTTTGTGCAGGCACAGGGCGAATATGGTACCTGGAGACCATCTGGGCTGGAGGTCTTAAAGGTGCTCAGAGATTCTCAGACCTCATCCATGGTGCCCAGACTGAGACAGTGTGGGTTTGTCTGTATGTGTATTTAAAAAAAACAAAAAAACAAAAACAAAACCTTGAAACAGAGTCAATTTACAATGTTATGTTTCAAGTGCATAGCAGTGTGGTTGGATTATATCTGTGTATGTATCTTTTTCTGGCTGTTTTCCATTATAGTTTATTACAAGATATTGAATTAGTTCCCTGTGGTTTACTATAGGTCCTTATTGTTTAGGGGCTGCAGTGTTTTTTTAGGTGGTTCACGTTATTCTGGGCAAAGCAGGATTCTGATGACACTTGGTGGTAGGAAGGTGTGGGGGCGGGGGATGCTGCAAAAAAGTTGGCCCCACCCCCTCAGGTCCTTCCAGCTGTGGATCCAGACTTGAACCCTGTGGAGTGAGAGGGGAGGCCCCGCCTATAGCCCACAGTTGTTCACAGCCATGAGATCCACCCACCAGCAGGAAGAGAGAAGTCAGCATGCTCGCTGGCATCCCCATCACAAACTTGGGTGGGCTCTCGGTGGTCAGTCCGACTGGAGCTATCATCCACCAGGTACGCACTGAGGGAGGGGCCAGCAGGTTATAGTCTCGCAGGAAAGCCGCGTCTCCCAGGAGGTGAGGGACACAGCTGAGAAAGAATCTCAGCAAATCTTGCCAACGGAGCTCAACTCTCTGCTGTGCTTGGCCTCTGGCCCCATAAAATGGACCAAGCAACTGTTGAGATGACACCCAGGGGGTGGGACTACACACAGGACATGGTCTGTATCAGCATCATCTAGGAGGTCTCCTTCTCTGCCCTCTTCAGAGAAGTCCCCGTGTCATCCTTTTCGGACACCTTCTCCATCTCATCTGGAGGAAAAACCTTCACGCTGCCCAGGTCGGTGAGAGGCTGGTAGGTGTCAGCAAAAGGCTCAGGCCTTGGAAGAGCCTGTCTCCCCATCCACTTGCAGTGTCCTCGGCACAGGTGAAGAAGTTTGGAGGGTAGAGGACCTTCCTCCCCAGCACACTGACCCCAATGGTGGGGGCTCACCACCCATCTGATGAGCAGCTTCACATAGAGCGGCAGGGGACTGACCACCATCATGCTGGTGCCCAGCGCCATGAAAAGACCTCGGTGGTTAGGTCAGGGACTGGTCCCCAAAGCCCAGGGCCTCAGTCCATGGTGCCTCCTGCGGGCTGAGGGTGGGGATGCGCAAGGCGGTGCAGGGATGCATGGGTGTGGATTGAGAGCAGGCCTGGAGCCCACCTCAGATCCTGCTCTGGCTCCCACCACCCTTGGATGGCCCTGGGCACCACTGCAAGCCCAGGGCCAGAACTGTAGTTTTAATTTTGATTAAACTGGCCTCTGTTAAATGTTTTCAGGCCCTACATCTCTGAAGAGGATGTGGGGGAGGAGAACAAACTCCAAGGTACAGGGCTTGTAAGAGAGCGTAAGTTCAAGTGATGCTGGAGATTTACTTCCACTGATAACTTTTATTAAGATTATTAGTATGTGTGTTAAAGTTCTATTCCAAAGTTTCTTAAGTTTTGATTGAATTTCCTTCACACCTATTTTTTTTCCCCCATAATACGGGATGCAACGTTTTTTTAGCAAAGTGTATTTAATGTTAGAGCAGAAATGCACGTATCTGCAGTTCTTAGCAAAAAGAAAGTTCTCAAAAATATTTGCTAATTGGGCAGGAAATATAACCATGAGGATATTCCCAGAACAGTTTACCTGAGTGTCTCTTATTTATAGCTGAACTCACCTTATCTCAGATTCCTAAAAAATTATCTACCTCGACAGCCCCAATTCCTCTGTGAAATAAACCATTTCTGTTTCTCGTTATGCCTTATTTATTCTCCTCCCAACACGAACTCTTAATTACCTGTGTGTCTGTGTTCCCCATTAGACTATAAGTTCTACCATACTGGGTGCCTGATAGGCACTCCACAAACACAAATTGTTGAATGCATGAATCAGTGTTGGGCATATGTATATCAGTTGTCAGTCTGGAATCTTAATTTCTCTTGGGAGAGATAGAAAAATGACAAAGTGTATCCATCAACAGCAGGAAAGCTATTTCTAATAATGTCTTGCATTTATTAAGTAATACATATGGACAAATGTTTTAATATAACCCTCATAACTATCATGTCAGGGCTTCCCTGGTGGCGCAAACGGTGGTAAAGAATCTGCCTCAATGTGGGAGATTCAGGTTCAATCCTGGGTCAAGAAGATCCCCTGGAGAAGGAGCTGGCAACCCACTCTAGTATTCTTGCCTGGAGAATCTCACAGACAGAGGAGCCTGTCTATATAGTTCATGAGGTTGCAAAGAGTTGGACATGACTGATCTACTAACACACACACACACACACACACACATCATATCAAAGAGTACTATTTTGCCCTCACTTCATAGATGAGGCTTACTCCTTGGAAGAAAAGCTATGACAAATCTAGACAGTGTATTAAAAAGCAGAGACATCATTTTGCCCAATACGTCCGTATAGTCAATGCTATGGTTTTTCCAGTAGTCATGTACATATGTGAGAACTGGACCATAAAGTAGACTGAGCGCCAAAGAAATGATGCTTTCAAACTGTGGTCCTAAAGAAAACTCTTGAGGGTCTCTTGGACATCAAGGAGATCCAACCCGTGCTAGTGCTAAAGGAAATCAACCCTGAATACTCATTGGAAGGACTGCTGCTGAGGCTGAAGCTCCAATGCTTTGGCCACCTGATGTGAAGAGCTGACTCTTTGGAAAAGATCCTGGTGCTGGGAAAGATTGAGAGCAGGAGGAGAAGAGAGTGACAGAGGATGAGATGGTTGGATGACATTATCAACTCAAGGGACATGAGTTTGAGAAAACTCCAGGAGATAGTGAAGGACAGGGAAGCCATGGGGTTGCAAAGAGTCAGAGATGACTAAGCGACTGAACTGAATTGAACTGAACTGAACTGTGCTTCTGAAATGCCATAATCTCATATAGATTGAAATATGGAGAAAATTTAGTCAAAGAGAGACAAAATGACATAAGATAATGCTTTATAAATGCAGAGTCCAGGGACTTCCCTGGTGATCCAGTGGCTAAGAAGGACTCTGTGCTTCCACTGCAAGGGCTGTGAGTTCAAACCCCAGTCAGGAAGCTAAGATCCCACATGCCTTGGTGCCAAAAAAAAAAAAAAAAAAGAACAGAAGCATCACTGTAACAAATTCAATAAATAAAGACTTTAAAAATGGTCCACATCAAAAAAAAAAAAATGCAGAGTCCAAGTTCTGTATAGGAATATACAGTCATCAGAAGCAGGTCAGCAAAATGTTGCCTCATGAAGGCCCTTTGAGAGCCTGTTCTAAAGGAAGAACTCAGAATTAACCAATTCACTGATCTATAAATAGTTTCTATTCCAGCATGTAAAAATTAGAAAATTAAAAAAAAACTGAAAACAGGTTATTCTGTTAAGTAAACTAAAATAGGCCCATACCTCAAATTATCCCCTAGGTCATAACCTCAAAATTATCTAGGTTATTTCATTTGTTTTCTGAGCCAAGTTTTTATCCATAAGTTTTTGTTTCATTCTTTCCCAAGTAATTGAAAATTCAATATTTGAGAGACTGTGGTCTTAAGGTTTACTCTATCTGTTATATAGAAAGTAGAGGTTGTGTGTATGTGTTTGTCAGTGAGAGCAGGCATGTAGGAACACATATGTATGCATACTTATATGTATGTCATGTAGATTACCACGTCCCATACAAAAGTATTCTTATTAAAAAGAGGAAAACTGGAGAAACACATTTATGTAACTCCCCTATGCATAAACAGCTTTTTTTTTTAATTTGTCTGTTTGCATATTTGTTTTCTCTGTATATCTGAATTGTTTTGTGATAGCTAGTCAAAGTTTATTTGAATAAAGCTTGGCTGAATAAATGAGGAAAGAAGAGTGAGAATGAAGACAAGTGGGTATAGCTTGATTTTGTGAGAAACCAGAAGGCAGCTTTAAAAGATTTTTCTCAATTCGGGATGTATAAGCAAATGGTGACCTTTACAATTTGCTATTCTTTGAAGCTGGTATTTCAGAGAGGTTTTTTTTTGTGCTTTAAATCGGATAATTTATAAATGAATGCTCCCAAAGGAACTCTTAAAATCAAAGAAAAAATATGCTGCTGGAAAATTGATTTGTCACCAGTACATTTTAGCCTAAATATTTTTCAACTTTGATAATGACTTGATTTAAAATTTCATTTGCGGAACATCAGGAATATGCAAATAATGTAGACGGGAGGGATGGATGTGGTGAAGGTGTCTCCTGGGGAAATGTTTCAGTCGCATCTCTCATATCATCTCATGGAAATAGATCATTACTTGCAGTTGTACTTATATACCTCAAATTTAATATTTGGTTCCAGTTGGAAAAGGAGGAAAACAATATTCATGCTGGGGCTTCTGATCATCAGGTGCTGTGTTTGGTGTTTTCTGGATGTCTAGGCAGATCTGATTTAATTCTCAAGGCGATCCTGAGAGCAAGGCGGTACCCTGGTTCTACTGATGGGAAAGAGGAGGCAGAGAGGCTGGAGGGAGTCATTCACAATGAAGGTCTTAATAACCATTTTTAAACTGAAGTATGGTCAATTTGCAGTTGCTGTTACTTTGCCAACAAAGGTCTGTATAGTCAGAGTTATGGTTTTTCCAGTAGTCATGTATGGATATGAGAACTGGACCATGAAGAAGGCTGAGTGCTGAAAAATTGATGTTTTTGAACTGTGGTGTTAGAGAAGACTCTTGAGAGTCCCTTGGACAGCAAGAAGATCAAACCTGTCAATCCTAAAGGAAATCAACCCTGAATATTCATTGGAGGCACTGATGCTGAGGCTGAAGCTCCGATACTTTGGCCTCCTGACGTGAAGAGCTGATTCACTGGAAAAGACTCTGATGCTGGGAAAGATGGAAGGCGGGAGGAAAAGTGGACGACAGAGGATGAGATGGTTGGATGGCATCACCGACTCAGTGGACATGAGTTTGAGCAAGCTCCAGGAGGTGGTGAAGGACAAGGAAGCGTGGTGTGCTGCAGTCCTTGGGGTCACAAAGAGTCAGACACGACTGAGCAACTGAACAGCAACTATTTACAAAGTTGTGTTAGTTTCAGGTGTAGAGCAATGTGATTCAGACATATATATATATAGACCTATCTATCTATCTATCTTCCCTGGTGGCTCAGATGGTAAAGAATCTTCCTGCAATGCAGGAGATCTGGGTTTGATCCCTGTGTTGGGAAGATCCCCTGGGGAAGGGAATGGCAACCCACTCTAGTATGCTTTCCTGGAGAATCCCATGGACAGAGGAGTCTAGTGGGCTACAGTCCATTGGGTCACAAAGAGTCAGACACAACTGAGCACGCACACACACAAATATATAACTGTTTTTGTTGTTATTATAGTTGCTAAGTTGTGTCCATCTCTTTTACAACCCCACGAGTCTTGAGAGTCCCTTGGACTGCAAGGAGATCCAACCAGTCCATCCTAAAGGAGATCAGTCCTGGGTGTTCATTGGAAGGACCAATGCTGAAGCTGAAACTCCAATACTTTGGCCACCTGATGCAAAGAACTGACTCATTTGAAAAGACCCTGATGCTGGGAAAGATTCAGGGCAGGAGGAGAAGGGGACGACGGAGGATGAGATGGTTGGATGGCATCACCAACTCAATGGACATGAGTTTGGGTAAACTCTGGGAGTTGGTGATGGACAGGGAGGCCTGGCGTGCTGCAATTCATGGGGTCGCAAAGAGTTGGACACGACTGAGCGACTGAACTGACTGAACTGAACTGTGCTGTAGCCTGCCAGGCTCTGCTGTTCATGGGATTTTCCAGGCAAGAATACTGGAGAGGGTTGCCATTTCCTTCTGCAGGGGATCTTCCTGAGCTAGGGACTGAACCTGCATCTTCTGCATTGTCAGGCATATTCTTTACCACTGAGCCACCAGGGTACATATGTATGTATATATGTGTGTGTGTGTGTTTGTGTGTGTGCGCATGTATATATAGACACACTTTTTCAGATTCTTTTCCACTGTAGGTTATTACAAGATATTAAATATAGTTCCTTGTGCTAATACCAAGTCCTTGTCACTTATCTCTTTTGTATATAGTACTGTGTATCTGATAACCCCATACTCCTAATTTATCTAACATCCTCCCGAGCTCTCCCCTTTGGTGTAACCATAAGTTTGTTTGTTTTCTTTGTCTGTGAGTCTATTTCTGTGTTATAAGGAACTCTGCTTACACCATTCTTTTAGATTCCACATGTAAGTGGTATCGGTATGATTTGTCTTTCTCTGACTAGCTTCACTGAGTATGATCATGTCTAGGCCCATCCACGTTGCCGCAAATGGAACATTTTCCTTGGTTTTCGTGGCTGAGTGATGAAGTAATGAAATTTTAAAAGGTTTTTATGGCGCTTTCCAACTTCTTCCACTGCAGCAGCAGTTCTTAGGCTTGAAGGGGCATCACAGTCCCCTGGAGGGGGGTGCTGGGCTCCACCCTCAGACCTGATGACCCAGGGGGTCCTGTGGAGCAGTCGAGACTGCATTTCCATCAAGTTCCCAGGTGATGCTGCAGCTGATCCTGGGGCCACACTGTGAGAATCAGTGTCCTGTCCCAGAGGATGGGGTCTCGAAACCCACATCAGTCACACTCTGTTAATGAAAACTGAGTCTCCAGGGCCTGATTGAAGCCTGCAGCCTGGGGTGCTTTATCACTCCTCAGATACAGGGTGTGTGCCCTTGGGAATAAGGTGGTTTGCCTGGGGGTCCTCAAAGCTACAGGGTAAACACCATGCGTCTTCAAGAGCACCAGTTTTCTCTGATGGTAAACAGTTTAACATGCAATTTTTATATTAAAACACACTGGTAGGCTCTGGAGGAGAATACAAATTGATGTGCATTCCTAAATAAAGCTCTAGATTTCAAAGCAAGTCTGCCCTTGTGGTAAGCAGCTTTAAGCTGTGCTTCCAGTCTCAGAGGGTGCAAGTTGGCTGTCCTCTGGCAATGATAGGATTTAGCCGAGGAAAAAAAAGAGGTCACTTTATGTCGATATTAAATACTTTCTTGAGCTGCGAGTTTCTGTTTCTGGGTTCACAGTCTAGTCTCTCCCTGACCTGATATTCCTTCAGGACCAGGTACATTGGCCTTTTTCTAAGGACATATAGAAACTTGACATTACTGTTTCTCAGAACTGGATGGTATAAACTTCAAATTAAAAAAAATTATATGTGTGTGTGTGTGTATATATATATATATATATAAAATAGCGGCACAGGGAACTGTATTCAATATCCTATGACAAACCATAATGGAAAAGAATATGAAAAAGAATGTGTGTAGCTGTATAACTGACTCACTTTGCTGTACAGAAGAAATTAACACAACATTATGTATCAATTATATGTGTGTGCTAAATCACTGAATCGTGTCTGAGTCCTTGCCAGCCCCATGGATTAGAGCCCGCCAGGCTCCTCTGTTCGTGGGATTCTCCAGGCAAGAATACTGGAGTGGGTTGCCATGCACTTCTCCAGGGAATCTTCCAGACCCAAGGTCTCTTAAGTCTCTTAAGGTTTCTTTACCACTAGCACCACCTGGGAAGCCCAATATTAAGTATACTTCAATAAAATCTAAAAAAAATTTAAGAAAATTAAATATACTTTAAACCTGTTGTCTTCATGGAGGAAAATAATTCAAAGTCAGCTTGGGTGATGTTTCCCTTCACTGGGGGTCTTAGTAAAACCTGGGATTCATGGCATGGGCCTCTGGATGATACCCAGCCCCCAGCATAGACATAGGGACCCAAGTCAGGGCCCTGTCCCAGGTTCCACTGTCCATCTGGAATAAACGTCCTGCTCCATGCCAGGCATGAGCAAGGGGCCCTATCTTTGATCCCCACTTTCCAGCTTGGCTAAGGGTAATGAGACTTCCTCCTGAAAGTTCTCTCACTACCAGTTTCATTTGACCCACAAGTGGAGAGTGGTTTTGGTTTTAAATGGCGGAAAATGATCAAAACAGGAATAATGTTTCATGGCACATGAAAATGATAAGAATTTAAAATTTCTGTGATGGGAAAGGCAGTTTCCATAAATAAAGTTTTATTGGAACACAGCCACACTCATTCCATTTTATTGTCTGCAGCAGCCTTTGGCTGCCTTCCCACTTCAAGGACAGAGATGAGTGGTTGTAACAGAGACTTTGTAGCCCACAAAGTCAAAACAAAGAAACTGTTCAGCAGAAAATGTATATAGATTCCTGCTCTAGACTATGCAGGAGGTGAGTGCATTCTGTATGTCTTAGATCAAGAATCAGACAGGTCTCTTCCCTTGTCCTCCCTAGAATAGATTCTCTCTTCCGTCTGTCCTTCCCCTAAGGAAAACGTTGGTAACTGGTGGTTGTCTGAATACCTGAGAACTCTGCAACAGAAAAGTAATGTATCCTTAAAATGGGGTATGTTACTCAGGATCAGAACTCAAAGCTTGAAGAGATGAGGAAGGGAAAAGTATCTCTTATTTATTCCTATCCCAGGATTAAAAAACAACAACAACAACAAACTCTTAATTAATGTCAGTACATTTTCTTACCCTAATTCTTTTTTATTTTTAATTTTATTGAAGGGCTTCCCAGGTGGTGCTAGTGGTAAAGAACCCATCTGCCCTGCAGAGATGTAAGAGACGAGCATTCAGTCCCTGGTTTGGGACCCTTGGAGGGGGGCATGGCAACCCACTCCAGTATTCTTGCCTGGAGAATCCTATGGAGAGAGGAGCCTGGCGGGCTACAGTCTATAGGGACGCAAAGGGTCAGACACAACTGAAGTGACATAGCACATAGTTGATTTGCAATGCTGTGTTAATTTCTGATGTACAGCAAAGAGATTCAGTTATATGTATGTAAGTGAGTATATACATATATAATTCTTTTTCATATTTTCTGTTATGGTTTCTCAGGGGATGTTGAATATAGTCCCCTGTGCTATACAGAAGGACCTTGTTGTTCAGCCATCCTGAATATACTAGTTGGCATCTGCTAACCCCACACTCCCAGTCCATCCCTCCCTCACCCCCTGCTCCCCTTTGGTAAGCACAAGCCTCTTCTCTATGATCTAAGTCTGTTTTTTTTTTTGGTAGATAAATTAATTTGTGTCATATTTTAGATTGCATATATAAATGATATCATATTTGCCTGGGTTCATAAAATCTTCGCGAGGAAAGGCTGTGAGAAAATAGGAATGGATATGAGGTTTGTTCTTTATCCCACTGATACAAGAAAGTAAAACAGGCAAAAACCTTGAGTGTCTCCCTAGGTAACTATGTTGGTAGTGGTACCCCCTGTTCACTTTTTTCTCCAAGGAGAAATGTACTCACTCACAGACACCTATGTCCATCCTGCCTTCTTCCCAGAAAGCAAAGTCTGAATCAGGGCTTGCATGCAGCTAGCTCATTATGAAGGGTGATCTGGGGAATAGACTCGAGAGAGAGGAAAACAGGATTAGAGGAAAAGGGTGCAATTCTTTAGTGTCTTCATTCTTAAAATAAACAAGCCTTTTTTGGGGGGATACAATCCACATAACATAAAGTTCCTCCATTTGAAATGTATAATTTCATAGTTTTTGTGTACCCAAAGTTGTTGTTTTGCAGAAAGTTTTCACTTTCATCTCAGGTTCAAAGGATTTGTTAACAAAATAAGCCACTCGTTGTACACAAGTAATACCAATATTTATTAGAGAATTATCTAGCTTACTGTCAATATACGAACATTAAAAGAAAAGAGAAATAGCAACAGCAGAGGATACATCACCAAATTGGGTTCTGACCAACATCCAGACTCAAACAGTGCTGGGAAGTCCTGTATCACAGCATATCTGGAGCCCCAGTTTTGAAAAGGTCCCAGGCAGCCGGTCTGCTCCATGGTTGAGACTTTTAGAACTGCAGTTTAGGGTTCCCGCTTATCATCCCAGGGTCTGTGAGCAAACTGCCACTCCGGGTTCATGTTAATGCAGTTTGTTCTGTCCTGTAAAACTTGGAATGTTAATCCTGGGGCTTGGTTGGCCAGACCCCCTCGAGGGTCTCAACAGTCTCAAGATTCCTCCCCTATCTTATCCATGGTGCGCTCACAGCAGGCAGGCAGGGCATTCACAGTGCAGGGTCCAGGCAGGTTAGAAGCGAGGTCGGAGGCCTGCTCTGCTTTGTCTCTGAAGCCTAAAGGAGACTATTTATTTAATTTCCCTCACAGTTGTGCAGCCTTCACCACAGTCAAATTTTGGAACATTCTCAGTATCCCAACAGAAAGCTTGTTTCCTTTAATTGTCCTTTCTCCCAGGTCCTGGTAACCACCAACCTACTTTCTATGCGTTTGCCTATTCCAGGTAGGGGGACGCACATGAGACCAGCTTTTCACTGAGCATGTTTTCAAGGTTCAGCCATGTTTCAGAATGTGTCAGCCCTGCACATCTTTTTATTGTCAAATAACATTCCCTTATATGAACAAACCCCATTTAATTATTCATTCACCAGCTGGTGGACACTAATGTTGTGCCTACTTTTTGGCTATTATAAGGATGCCAGGAACTTTGGTACAGTATACAAGGTGTTTTTAATTTTCTTGGGTGTATTCCTAGGAGTGGCATTGCTGGGTCATATGGTAACTCTATGTTTAATCTTCTGAGGAGCTCCTGGCTTGTTTTCCAAAACGATTATACCATTTTACATTCTAACATGCAATGAATGAGGGTTTTAATTTCCCTACATTCTTGGCAATGTTTGTTATTGTCTGTCTTTTTGATTTTGTCTGTTGTAGGAAGTGTGAATTGATATAACATTGAGGCTTTGGTTTGCCTTTCCTGGCTAATGATGGTGAACACCTTTTGTGTGCTTTTCGACCCTTAGTATATCTTTGGAGAAAATGTCTATTCAGACCCTTTCTCTATTTTTCAATTATTTGTCTTTTGATCACTGAATCATCAGAACCTGATTATACCATGGAAGTGTGCATTCTTCAGTCTATCAGTGATGAATTCTGCCACATCCCTCTGAAGGATCAGGTGTCTCAGAAGTGTCCATCAAAAGGACAGAGAGAGGAGCATTTTTCTATCCACACTTCTCATCCCCCACCTCTCAGTGTTTCCTCATAAAGTGTTAGCTCTCTTGCGCTTTCAGGATTTCCATGTGTGAGTTCCAAGTGAGTTCTTGCAGCTGGTCTCTACTGCAGATTCAGGGGAGCAGCCGGGCAGCTGAAGTGATGTCCTGTTATGTGTCATGGCAGGTAAAGCTTCCAGGTAGAAACCTGTTGTTGCGCCAATGGCTGGAGTAAATGGTTTGATGGAAAATGTGAATTAGGGTACAAAGCTACTCCGTATAGTGTGTTCACAGAAGTACCTCAGCCTCCTCAGGCTTTCCACCATCTTTAACATTCACGGAGATTTCAAAGCTGTGGTCACCCCTCCAAGTCTACAAAATGCTTAAACATGAGGATCTGTGGAATTAGCTTCAGCTATTACTTCTGCAAGTCCTTCTGGGGCCACAATTAACATTCATGGCCTATCTCTCTCTCTCATTATTTATTTCCTTCACCTTTAGTCAGCACTTCAGTGCAGACAAGCTGCTTGCTTGGTAGGGCAGCTCAGAGCTTCATCTCTGAGGGATGAAAGTCCTCAGTTGTTTTACCTTTCTTGAACTGTGGTTTCTGCAGTTTCCCATTTACAGTTATTACTGAGCACAGACGCACTAAACGATGCCCCAGGGAAGCCCCGAGGTACCATACTGTGCTCCTTCCTGCTTGTCGTTGTGTAACAGCGTCCCTCCACGTGGAAATGGGATCAGTTAGGACTGCCAACATAATAATGCCTTTTCTTGTCTGATGTTCTGCTCTACCGAGGAGCCCCCAGCTGGCAAGGTGGTAGCTGTAGGCTAAGGTTATGTGGAATCCGACCCAGTGGAAACTAACATTTTAGGGACAAGAAGGACAAATTTCAGAAACTAAACCTGGGCATGCGAAGTGTTCTCTGTCTGGCTTGTGCCCCGGGTACCATTCCAGCCCGTTGACTCTGGTTTTGGGGGACATAGCGCCATGTGTATTAGCCACTGCTTCAGCACCAAGCCTCAGAGCACAGTGTCCAAGACCCCCAGGGTGTTGTCCCTGAGGCGGGGCTCATGGGAGACTTCAGTGAGCCACTCCATCATGCTGTCAGGCTGATTGCTTCTGAGTGAGGTGATATATGGTGGATCAAGTGATCAAATGCCCATCACCACAAAAAAGTGTCTTTTAGTTGGCGACGATTGGTATCATAGGCAGCTGTAAAGATGTTCTGTAAATCTGTGCATGGTTCCAACGGAGGGACTGTAGGCCGGGAAGGCAATCCCGTGTCTGGAAGAGGTATCGATTCCAGTAAGTAATATGCTAAATGTGCTGTGTGTGCGCTAAGTCACTTCAGCTGTATCTGACTCTTTGTGACCCTAAGGACCGTAGCCCACCAGGCTCCTCTGTCCATGGGATTGTCTAGGCAAGAAAAGTGGAGCGGGTTGCCATGCCCTCCTCTAGGGGATCTTCCTGACCCAAGGGTCAAACCCATGTCTCTTCTGTCTCCTGTAATGGCAGGTGGGTTCTCTACCACTCACACCAGCTGGCAAGCCCAAAGGCTGACTTGTCAGGTTCCAGCAGAGGGACGGTAGGCCAGGAAGGTGATTCCATGTCTGGAATAGGTATCAATTCCAGTAAGTGAAATTCTAGATAGGAGTCATCTAATAAATCAATCTACCAGGAAGTGGCTGGCAGCTCTCATCAGGAGACAGTGCATCAGATTCTGCTCTTGGCAGGCTGAGTATTCGATGGTGACCTTGGTAAGAGGAGCTGTGTGACCCACATGCCACCTCCATTTCTGTCACCATCACACAACAACACTATTCCTGGGCCCTTTGCTCAGGCTCTGGGGCAATGGTCACATTAGAGTGAGCTCCAGCACGAAACACAAACGAGCCTCTTTGTGTCCTTTGCAACAAGTTCACCCCTGTGTCTATTTCCCAAACTCCTTTGTTTCTGCTCTTCTGGTCTCACTCTTTCCTGGCAGCTGACCAGTAAGTAGAGACATTCAGCAATGCCCAGAATTGGATATTATTGTACATTTCAACTCGGGTCATTTCTTTCTCCATATAAAGCAAAGACCACATTTCCTGTTCTTACCTTTGCCCACTGGGAGGATGTCCCTCAAGGTCACCTCAGACCAGGCTTCTGTAGGGCAGCATCAGTACCAGTACCCAGAGCCCATGTGTCAGGGACCTGGACCCACGTGTCTTCTTCTAGGATGAGTGTCCCTCTGAGGGTGTAACACATGAGTTCAGAGATGGGCCACCTCCTCCTGTGAGTTCTCTGTGCCTCCAAGACCCATCTGTGCCTGATCCTGGAGGCACCGTTTTCATCATATGAAGGACTGCTGCAGCCACGCTACATTATGGTTTGATGGATCTGATAGTACCAGTTCATAATGAGCAACCCAGACACACACTTCCTTGGTGTTCTCTGGTCAGGCTGTTAAGATTTTCCTAGGGCTTCAGAATCTGCCTTCAATACAGGAGACCTGGGTTCGACCCCTGGGTTGGGAAGATCCCCTGGAGTAGGAAATGGCAACCCACTCCAGTGTTCCTGCCTGGAGAATCCCATGGACAGAGGAGCCTGGGGGGCTACAGTCAATGGGATCACAAAGAGTCGGACATGACTGAATGACTAACACTTTCACTTTCAAGGCTTTTTAGCACTCCAGGAACTCTTTTCCAACCGTTTCTCCTGCTAAAAACATGGCCTTATTCTAGAATCCAAGGTATATGCACTAGACTCTTCTATCGAGGCTTGTCAAGGATGATACACTGCATTCTTATTCAGCGGGAGTGTCCCTAACACCATGACATCTGTTAGTCTTATGGCCTCAGTGGCAGGATAGCTTGCCCCACACCCCGGATGGCTACAGAATCTTCTCTTGCTCTGAACAACCCTTTCTGCATCACCTGATAAATGGCTTACAGAAATATTCCCAAGTGAGGTATGAGTTGCCTCTAAAATTCACAGAGACTCACCAAATGCTGTACATCATTTTTAGAGCTATGGAATAAGGGCAGCGACGTCTTCTCTGCTTCAGGGAGGCTGTCCTGCTATGCCAGACCCTGTTCCTGAGATACTGTGGTCTGTGCTCTGTAGTCACAGATCTTCATGGGTCAAGACTCCCTGGTTGCCAGTTTGGCTTTGTTTTTCCTCACAGTAATTTCATCCATCTTGCCTCTGTCTGTTAAGTAATGCCACATGGCCTCTGCGATCATACGATCCCACTGTCCTTATTGAAGCTATAAATCCCAGCCCTTGTCAGCATCTTCTACTGTTAATGTTGTCCTGCAGGACCCAGCACCAGGGAGCCTGGAAAAGATGCTCGAGTTCCCCTCATGAATGGAGTGTCCACGCCACCTGCTTACTCTGTTCTGAGGTTATTTTTGTGTCCAGTCTTGGCGTGTTACTGATTTTTGAATGTTCTACTTCAGTCTTCTACCCAAATCCCTGGAGATCAGTTCCCCATATGCCCCAGTGTGGCTTCCTCATGTCCTGACCATACCTGGGACCTTGGGAAACTCCTGTGTTCAAAAACCTCAGAGTATATTCATAATCAAGCCATCTATTCTCAGAAGTACCCACCATTTCAAGACTCATTTCACACACTTCCTGTACCTGGGGTCTAAATCCAAGAGGACTGGAAGTGACACAAATTCCTTGCAGGTTCCGGCTCTTTCTTATTTTCCTGAAATCCTGTTTGTTTTCTCCCCAGCTCAGGGTGAGTTTGGGCCTCACGGAGGAGTGTGTGGAGGTGTGGGAGCCCCTGTCAGTGTTCACTGATACTTGCTCCCCTTTCCTTTTGGGTGAATGAGCAACACAACTTCTGGCCTCAGTGCAATGAGGCAGATCCAGATCACTAGTGCCCCAGGATGGTCTGGGGTCAGATACATAGTCACTCTGGAGCTGAGGCAGGTGTGTTATCAGTTAGCTCAGGCCACCAGGACAAAATACCACAGACTTCTGAAACTTCCCTGATGGCCCAGTGGGTAAGACTCCACCTTCCACTGCAGGGGGTCAGGGTTCAATCCCTGGCTGGGGAGCTGAGATCCCACATACCTTTTGACCAAAAATAAAACAACAACAACAACTAAAACAGAAGTGATATTGTAGCACATTAAATAAAGACTATTTAAAAATCCACATCAAAAAAAAGTGTGGGACATTAAAAACAAAACAAAGCAATAAACGTCCGTTTCCTCACAGTCATGGTAAAAGGTGCTGGCAAACTGGGATTCTGAAGAGATCTGTCCTCCTGGTTGTAGATGGTCACCTGCTTGCTGTGACCTCGCTGTCCCCACAGGTGGGCAGAACAGGAGAGCCAGCAAGAGTCCTTGTGCTGCTTCTGCTCCTTATCAGGGCACCATCCTCATCAGATGGGGGCCCATCCTTAGGACCTCATTTCATATTAATCAAAATAAAGGTCCTGCCTCCAGATACAGTCACAGGGATGCTAGGGCTTCAACATATGAATTTTGAGGAGACACAGTTTGATCTGTAACAGCAGGGCACATCTTCTGGGTCCTCCTCCAGCTTGCCTGATCAATCCTGGAAGCTCTTTGTCCAGGTGGCACAGCTGTTCCAGATGAAAGGGACATGCGTGCTGAACTGTGGCTCCTGGGAGGCACTACCTGGGCGGACAACGGGACTGTAGAGAACTTGGGTTAAGGAACAATGTGTGTGTGGTCATAGAGCTACGGGGGCTGTTTTGTTACTGCAGCACAATCCATCCTATCCTTATTCACAAGGGAGACTGTAGCTCCTGCTATGCATATGCTGCCTAAATCCTTTATGGCTCATGGCTAGTGTCAGGCAGGCAGTCAGTTGGTTCAGTCACTCAGTCATGTCTGACTCTTTGCGACTCCATGGACCGCAGCACGCCAGAACTCCCTGTCTATCACCAGCTCCTGGAGTTTACTCAAACCCATGTCCATCGAGTTGGTGATGCCATCCAACCATCTTGTCCTCTGTCGTCCCCTTCTCCTCCCGCCCTCAATCTTCCCCAGCATCAGGGTCTTCTCAAATGAGTCATTTCTTCACATCAGGTCACCAAAGTATTGCAATTTCAGCTTCAAACATCAGTCCTTCCAATGAACACCCAGGACTGATCTCCCTTAGGAAGGACTGGTTGGATCTCCTTGCAGTCCAAGGGACCCTCAAGAGTCTTCTCCAACACCACAGTTCAAAAGCATCAATTCTTTAGTGCTCAGCTTTCTCTATAGTCCAACTCTCATATCCATACATGACTACTGGAAAAACCATAGACTTGACTAGACGGACCTTTGTTGGCAAAGTAATGTCTCTGCTTTTTAATATGCTGTCTACGTTGGTCATAACTTTCCTTCCAAGGAGCAAGTGTCTTTTAATTTCATGGCTGCAGTCACCATCTGCAATGATTTTGGAGCCCCCAAAAATAAAGTCTGACACTGTTTCCACTGTCTCCCCATCTGTTTGCCATGAAGTGATGGGACCAGATGCCATGATCTTAGTTTTCTGAATGTTGAGCTTTAAGCCAACTTTTTCACTCTCCTCTTTCACTTTCATCAAGAGGCTCTTTAGTTCTTCTTCAATTTTTGCCATGAGGGTGGTGTTATCTGCATATCTGAGGTTATTGATATTTCTCCCAGCAATCTTGATTCCAGCTTGTGCTTCTTCCAGCCCAGCGTTTCTCATGATGTACTCTGCATATAAGTTAAATAAGCAGAGTGACAATATACAGCCTCGACATACTCCTTTTCCTATTTGGAACCAGTCTGTTGTTCCATGTCCAGTTCTAACCGTTGCTTCCTGACCTGTATACAGATTTCTCAAGAGGCAGGTCAGGTGGTCTGGTATTCCCATCTTTTTCAGAATTTTCCACAGGTTATTGTGATCCACACAGTCAAAGGCTTTGGCATAGTCAATAAAGCAGAAATAGATGTTTTTCTGGAACTCTTTTGGTTTTTTGATGATGTACTGGATGTTGGCAATTTGATCTCTGGTTCCTCTGCCTTTTCTAAAACCAGCTTGAACATCTGGAAGTTCACAGTTCATATATTACTGAAGCCTGGCTTGGAGAATTTTGAGCATTACTTTACTAGTGTGTGAGATGAGTGCAATTGTGCAGTAGTTTGAGCATTCTCTGGCATTGCCTTTCTTTGGGATTGGAATGAAAGCTGACCTTTCCAGTCCTGTGGCCACTGCTGAGTTTTCCAAATTTGCTGGCATATTGAGTGCAGCACTTTGACAGCATCATCTTTTATGAAATATTTCAACTGGAAATCCATCACCTCCACTAGCTTTGTTCATAGTGATGCTTCCTAAGGCCCACTTGACTTTACATTCCAGGATGTCTGGCTCTAGGTGAGTGATCATACTATCATGATTATCTGGGTCATGAAGATCTTTTTTGTATAGTTCTTCTGTGTATTCTTGCCATCTCTTCTTAATGTATTCTGCTTCTGTTAGGTCCATACCATTTCTGTCCTTTATTGTGCCAGTCTTTACATGAAATGTTTCCTTGGTGTCTCTAATTTTCTTGAAGAGATCTCTAGTCTTTCCCATTCTATTGTTTTCCTCTATTTCTTTGCATTGATCACTGAGGAAGGCTTTCTTATCTCTCCTGGCTATTCTTTGGAACTCTGCATTCAAATGGATATATCTTTCCTATTCTCCTTTGCTTTCTGCTTCTCTTCTTTTCACAGCTGTTTGTAAGGCCTCTTCCAACAGCCACTCTGCCTTCTTGCATTTCTTTTTCTTGGGGATGGTCTTGATTCCTGTCTCCTTTACAATGTCACAAACCTCCGTCCATGGTTCATCAGGCACTCTGTCTATCAGATCTAATCCCTTATATCTATTTCTCACTTCCACTGTATAATTGTAAGGGGTTTGATTTAGGTCGTACCTGAATGGTCTAGTGGTTTTCCCTACTTTCTTCAATTTAAGTCTGACTTTGGCAATAAGGAGTTCATGATCTGAGCCACAGTCAGCTCCCGATCTTGATTTGGCTGACTGTATAGAGCTTCTCCATCTTTGGCTGCAAAGAATATAATCAATTTGATTTCGGTGTTGACCATCTGGTGATGTCCATGTGTAGAGACTTCTCTTGTGTTGTTGGAAGAGGGTGTTTGCTATGACCAGTACGTTCTCTTGACAAAACCATATTAGCCTTTTCCCTCCTTCATTCTGTACTCCAAGGCCAAATTTGCCTGTTACTCCAGGTGTTTCCTGACTTCCTACTTTTGCATTCCAGTCCCCTATAATGAAAAGGACATCTTTTTTGGGCGTTAGTTCTAAAAGGTCTTGTGGGTCTTCATAGAACTCTTCAACTTCAGCTTCTTCAGCATTACTGGTTGGGGCATAGACTTGGATTACTGTGATATTGAATGGTTTGTCTTGGAAATGAACTGAGATCATTCTGTCATTTTTGAGATTGCATCCAAGTACTGCATTTTGGACTCTTCTGTTGACTATGATGGTTGCTCCATTTCTTCTATTGGATTCTTGCCCACAGTAGTAGATATAATGGTTATCTGGGTTAAATTCACCCATTCCTGTTCATTTTAGCTCACTGATTCCTAAAATGTCAATATTCACTCTTGCCATCTCCTGTTTGACCACTTCCAATTTGCCTTGATTCATGGACCTAACATTCCAGGTTCCTATGCAATATTGCTCTTTACAGCATCAGACCTTGCTTCCATCACCAGTCACATCCACAGCTGGTTGGTGTTTTTTCTTTGGCTCCGTCTCTTTGTTCTTTCTGGAGTTATTTCTCCACTGATGTCCAGTAGCGTATTGGGCACCCACTGACCCGGGGAGTTCATCTTTTGTTGTCCTATCTTTTCACCTTTTCATATAGTTCATTGGGTTCTCAAGGCAAGAATACGGAAGTGGTTTGCCATTCCCTTCTCCAGTGGATCACATTCTGTCAGACCTCTCCACCGTGATCCGACCGCCTTGAGTGGCCCTACATGGCATGGCTCATAGTTTCATTGAGTTAGACAAGGTTGCGGTCCATGTGATTAGATTGGTTAGTTTTCTGTGACTGTGGTTTCAGTCTGTCTGCCTTCTGATGCCCTCTCTCAGCACCTACCGACTTTTTGGGGTTTCTCTGACCTTGGACATGGGGTATCTCCTGTCGGCCGCTCCGGCACGGTGCAACCGCTGCTCACCACTCCACATGGTTAGTGTAAGGTCCTTTAAATCGAGGAAATCTTATTTGCATTTTTCTGTATAAAAGTGGCCATAATTTCAAGAGCAGGTACTATTTTATGTACTGCTTTCCACCCCATGTCATCATATAGTTTCCATAAGGATCATTTTATTGGCTCCACATTACCTCCATTCAAAAGCTGAGTACTCTAGTTTTGAAGACATTCTTTTCATATAAGTTATTATTTTACATCTAATGTTGTTTGCTAGTGCAATGTTTTCTTCCAGTGCCTTTCCTGGAGTGAATTATGAGTTTAAAAATACAGCCTAAAAAAAAAAATAAAAAATAAAAATACAGCCTATTTGTCGCATCAACTTTTATTTGCATATAGCTGCTTTACAATGCTGTGTCAGTTTCATGCGTACAGGAGAGTGAATCAGCCACATGTGTACACATCTCCCCTCCTTCTTGGACTTCCTTCCCATCAATGTCACCACAGAACACTGAGCAGAATTCCCTGTGCTATACAGTATATGATTCTGTTTACAGAATTAACACACAACTGATTCTCATTAGTTACCTATTTTATACATAGTGTCAATGGTGTATATGTGTCAATCCCTATCTCCCAGCTTTTCTCCTTCCTATTTCCCCCTTGGCATCCGTATATGTGTTCTCTATATCTGCATCTCTATTTCTGATTTGCTAATAAGATAATCTATATCACTTTTCTAGATTCCATATATATGCATTAATATGCACTATTTGCTTTTGATTTCTGACTTACTTCACTCTGTATGATAATATACCTTTGTTTTTAATTTAAAATGAACGTGATGTTCAGATTCATGAAGCCACGGTATCATTCACTTCTCAAAACATGGCATTTTTATCTACTCTCTTTTGCTTTAGCTCCCAAGTAGTTTTATTTATGTGCTACTCTCGAGGTACAGAGAGCTTTCTCATATAATGAAGTATGTCATGCAAAGAACAGAAAGTTCCTCCCCTAAGGAGCTTGGAGTCAGCAGGCACGTCACCTAATCCAGAATGCAGAATAAAGAACAAGCACTGTGTGAGGGGTAGAGCTGTTTCTGGAAAGATCAGCAGCACGGTGTTTTTTTTTTTTTTTTTAGCCTCGCACACAGTTGATGCTGTGGTTCAATAATTTATCAGGTAAAAGGAGACATTTAACAATGAAACAGGTCATTAGGAAGCCACCAGTGGGTCATTGCAGCAGGCATTTCCATTTTAAGGATGGCCTCAGCCTGTTGCAGGGAATGATACAGAAATGCTTACCTTGTGGAGATCTCAGCATGGCTAAGTTATTTTTTAACTGTATTTCTGTGGTCTCTGAAGGGAACACAAGAGGACAGAGGAGCAAATACAGTCAGCCCTCCGTCAGCACCAGTGACAATACCATCTCCAGTTATAGCCCTGTCTGAGATCGCTGAAATTGTGTTTCTGAAGTGGTCATTTATTAAAGGCTTAGGGCTCTTCTGATAAATAAACTGGGAGGGTCTGTCATTCTGTTCTCAGAGCCGAGGGAGCCAGTGCTGGGGCTCAGTGTACCGTCAGGACCGTGTGGGCAGAGGAGGGGGTGAGGTGAGGCTCAGGCCTATGATTCAGCACCTGAGTAATGAAGTGACAGGCTGGAGGCGACTTCATGATCTGCAGCGTGGTGGCCCTGTCCATCTAGAAGTGAGAACCTGGTGAGTGGGCCGGAAGCATGTGATGGGAAAGGAAGTGGCAGGAGCCACAGAGCAGGAGGTCTCGGGAGTGAAGAGAGGTACATGTGGGTCCTGATGAGCAGGGCGATTCAGGACAGGCTCTTCAGCTCCTCTGAGCCTCGACTTCCCTGTCAGTAAAATGGGAATGAGAACAGTGCCTTACGTGAAACCTGCGGTACGTGATCAAAAAAATAATGTGTAAACTGAATCACTTGGCTGTCCAGCAGAAATTGACACAACATTGTAAATCAACTAAACTTCAGTGAAATATTGAAAAAGTTAACAAAAAAAATGAATGTGGATTGGAGCTTCCTGGCCGTCCAGTGGTTAAGATTCCATGCTTCCACTGCAGGCGGCATGGGTTCTATCCTTGACTGGGGAACTAAGATCTCACATGCTGTGCAGGACAGCAAAAAATAAATATTTTTATAAAAGTAACGTGGCTTAAAATACTGAGCCTAGTACCTGAAAACAACCACAGTAATAACAACATTCACTTCTGTGGCCATGTGCTAGGTGCCTATGGATATAAAATCATATACAATCTTCCACTGAAGTTTAACAAACCTCTGCACAGTACCACTCTCATCTTTGTAGGAAACTGAGGGGAAGTGAAATTTGTAACTTGCCCAGGGATACACAGTGAGTGGGGTAGCCTAGATTCAAACCTAGATTTTTTAGCAGCAAAACTGGCCCTCCTTGCACTGGGTCACCCTACAGACAGGCTGAATAAACATGTAAGACAGCTGGGCAGAAACTATTAGCTCAAGAAGGATAGAGAATAAAAAAAATTATGTTCCTTGTAATCCCTACAGAACAACTTGAGTATCTCGACTACTTGAAAGGCCAGTTGGTCTAGGAGGATGGTTTAAGGGGGAGATTGTAGTGGATGTTTCAATGTGTGAGTTGGGATGATAGAAATATTTATCATTTTCTTCAAGTATGTGGACAAGATAATTTAGATGATAGCTACACATGCTACAAAATACTAGCCATAATTAACTAGAATTATTTGATACAGATTCTATGCATGCTAGAATTTCAACTGATTCTTCTAAAATTAGATATTCTAAGCTTCCTTCATCCCCTGGGTCCTATTTGGTTACATCGAGGAGCTGGAATAAATGTTTTATATGAGGATTGTTTGTGTGCCAATAGGCCAAAGGGGTGATATAAACGTAACTTAGAAAAGAATGGACTTCCGTTCTAGGTGTGATGTTGCTTCAGAGCATTGAAGATGGCTGGGGCAAGAGCCGGTAGATGTAATTCCTCGCCATGGCTCCATGCTTCCTTGACTGTGCCCACACTCACCAGTAATCTATTCATGGGTTACTGGATCCAGATTTGACTAAGAGTCAGTCTTTGCACCGAAACTAATCATCTAGTAAAGAAGACAAATTCATAAGCACATAAGAAAATCTCTCCCAGAATAGACATGAAAGAGTATACGGTCGTTTCAGTTTCGAAGGGTGAGGTGAATCACCTACCTGGGAAACAATAAAAGGATTTTAATGGCACCATTCACTTCTGCACACATTTTGAAGTGCCTGCTATATGTGAGGAACTGTGCTATTGACTGAAGTTGTGGGTAGAAAAAAATGAAAGTGATGCCTGCCCTCAAGGACTTCACAGGAGAGAATCAGGTATATAAAATATGAACCGCCTTAGTATGGGGTAGACACGATAATAGAAGCCCAGATATTAGCATTAGGGAGGAAAATCATTGATAAAACCATTATGTTAATGAGATTCTTGGTGGTAAGCAACAGAAATCATTTGTGGGTCTTTTAAACTGCAGAGGAACTTTGTAAGACCCCATTAGGTAGATCACTGAAATGCTTGGAGGAATAGAAAACTAGTTGGCAAAATAGCAGAAAATGGAAGCCAAAAATGCCAGACCAAATCCTTCCACTGAGTCTATCTGCTGAGGACGGCGTGGCTGTCCCCACTGGTATCAACACTGTCCTCAGCTGTCACAGCCACCAGCCCTGGGTGCTGCCCATTGATCCACTCTGGACTCAAGGCCTCTGCCACCTGCACCGGTTTGATAGAATGTAGGTCTAATCCTTTCTCTCTTACTGCAGAGGAAGCTGGGGAGTGAGTCTTGGGCAGCTTCTAAAATTGGAGTAGGTCTCTTTTTCCCTTATATATATATAAATATATATAAATAAATATATATATAAAATTTATAAGGTGAGGTGAATTCTCCAAAGGTAGGAAGGGATTTCAGACACTGGCCAGCCAAGACCACATGTTGCAGATAGTGGAAGGTATCATCTTCATCTTTGCTGATTTTCTTGTGAAAGTGTTAGTCACTCAATCATGTCTGACTCTTTGTGACCCCATGGACTGACTGCAGCCCACCAGGCTCCTCTGTCCATGGAACTCTCCAGGAATGGGTTTCCATTTCCTTCTCCAGGGGATCTTCCCCACTCAGGGATCAAACCTGGGTCTCCCACAATGCAGGCAGACTCTTTACCAACTGAATCATCAGGGAAACTTGTTGTGCCTATCGGTTGAAAAAAAAAAAAAAGGAATCAGACACAACTTCATGACTGAAGAGCAACAACATCAGTAAAAAGCAAGTTGATATAGTATCATTTCATATTTATGGGTGGATATATGTAAGGCTACCATAATATGCACAGTAATTGATCATCAAAAGAAAATCTCCTGTACCTATACCTCCATAAACTGTGCATTTGCTCCTTATTTATTTCCAAGCCAAGCATAAGATGTGCACTTACACAAGCCCCCCACCTCGAATCATGGCTCTGTACCAACGAACTAATAAGCAGGCCCAGGGTTCTTTTGTTTTCTGTGTTTTTTTGAATAATTACTTTCCCTATTTCTTTCTTACCAATCCAGGCAATATACTTTGTCTCAAGGAAATTGCATTTGCTCATGTAGGTGTGTGAATAAGCAGAATGACGAGAGCTTGTTTCAGCTAGAATTAGATAGATATTGTAATTATTTGGAGAAAGAACGTTTCCCTAAATTCAGCTATGAATCCTCTACAGATCAAAAACAAAGACGACTTGAAAGATGGTTCTCTTGCCTTAGTACATATTATATTTTGTGAGCATATAACAACCTCTTATGATGTGCTAAAATACTCTTTTTGGCATTGAGGGAAACAAATACATTCTGAATTTCATTATAATAGGGAGAACAGATAAGGTAAGTTTTCTGGGTCAAAAAACAGGGGATTATGAGCTTTTCAAGTGTGTGTGATAAAGACTGAAAAGAAACTGTCATGGATGGTTTTGCAGCTCTAAAGAGTATTAAACCTGGCGTCTCCACTTAGGATTATAACTAGAATTTCCTTTCCTGGCCAGGTTCTACCAGGCCCTGTTACCAATGGATCTGGACCCTATGGTCCTTCCTCCCGTGTCCTTAGCCTGCCTTTTGTCTGTGGAGAAACTTTAGTCAAACAATAACTTTAATCAGAGAAGCAAGAAAATGCAGAGACACAGGAAAACAGTCCAAGACCAAACAGAAACAGTTTAGTTACTAAGCAAAGTCAAGGGCTTTTAGTTCCACAAGGGCTATAGATAATATTCAGAAACATGTCCTGTGAGTGGTCTCATAGATACCGAAACCCCTGCAGGTGGAAGAATTTAACTACATGATGACCAGCCTGCGACCCCATGGACTGTAGCCTATCAGGCTCAGAGGAGCCTGAAAAATCCATGGGATTTTCCAGGCAAGAGTACTGGAGTGGGCTGCTATTTCCTTCTCCGGGTATCTTCCCAACCCAGGGATCGAATCCGGGTCTCCTGCATTGCAGACAGGCGCTCGACTGTCTGAGCCACCAGGGAAGCCAGTAGCCATGACAAGCTGCCACAATTCTGAGAACTGGCTCCGAAGAAACGGGAACAAACTGCCCCTGGAACTGAAGGCCGCACTTAAAACAATCAAGATGACACTGATCAGAGCACTGATGACCAATTTCAGGATGACCATCAGAGCTGACTGCGAAGTTTCTGCATGGACCCCTTCCTCCATCCGTAAAAGCTCTTGCTCACTGGTGGGGGTGGAGTCAGCCTTTGGATGGAAGTTCCCCTCTCGGTTGCAGGCCTTGGAAATAAAGCGAACTCTCCTTTCCACTAACTGCCTCATTAGCTTTGGAGCCTCAAGCTCCTGAGCCCACTTTAGCGAACAGGATTTTGGCGCACACGTGAGGCTGTGCTCTCGCGATGTCTGGCTGAGGGCGGGAGTACCAAATGGAGCTGCCGCCATGAAGATGCACCTGAGAGGCTGGGAGGAACCGCAGTTCGTGGCTCGCTGGCCCTGAGGGGGGCTTTGGGAGTCGTTCCCAGCAGCTGCCAAAACCATTTATTTTGGGGATCCTCCCTGTTTCTCCCCTGCTCGGCACTGAGTGCCAGCCGCCGCTTTTCCTTGGTCAAACGGAAAGACGCCTCTGGACAAGATGACGAGCTCCAAGATCCAGTAAGTCCACCGGTGTGCATCCGGCTAACTTCTCTTGAGGGCGAAGTGCTATTTGGGCATTTTTGCCAGTCGGTTCTGATGTGTGCCTACTGTTAGGGACCCTTTATGAGCACCGACTGTCATTTGGGTGTCTTTGCTGGTGGGTTCTGACGTGTATCTGACATCGAGGCCGTTTCTGTTGGGAATTGCTTGTTTGGAACTCCATATCCTCTGGGGGTTTGTGACAATTCTGTCTTCTGATTTGTGAGTGTGTATTCTATTTGTGTGACTGGTATTCTTGCTACCTTCTGCAAAATGGGAGCAATATATGGCAAGAGTATTATTTAGACTGGAGAAAATTCTTTAAGATGAAACTCGTTTGAAACTCCAAAAACTGATTCTTTTTGCATGTGCGGTTAGAGAAATCTGACTTAATAAAATAATTTTTTCAGAATCCTTACCCTCAGAGAGCAGTGATTCCAGTTTTAGTAACATTAGGTGCCCCTTTTAGGGTTTCTGTTACCAGCCCATGATCTACTCTGCTCCAGCATCTATCTCAATTTTTAGTTTGCTTGTTTCTTTCCCCTTTTTTTGAGGGAAGAAACTGTGCTCTTCTCTCTGGAACTCTTAGCTCTTTCCATGGCTCTACCAGAATCTAATGACTTGAGCATAATCAGCTGAATAGTGTCTTGGAATTAAAGTAGATATTTATGTTTTATTCAGAGTAATATTCCAGTCAAACAGTAGATTTTGAATATGTACTATGAGCCCAGTGGTGTGTTAAGTAAGGCTATTAGATGTGACATGTAACAGACATGATCTTTCTTGGATCTTGGAATCCAGAAGAATGTGCTTCTAGGGACAAATAATGTAAAATTATATATGGCTCAAGGGGTAGAGAAGAAATTCCAAAATGCGTTTCTGGCCAGATGATTTGCGAATTATCTAAATGAGCAAAGATATTAATGTGCTATGTAGATATGCTGCTGATACAGGTTTTAAAATCATTATACAGTTTTTATTTAATATCTTGTCTGGTTAGCAAACAGTGATGACACTCTCTCTCTCTGCTTCTCTATCTATATATGAAAAATTACATGTATTAAATTAAGGATAAGGAGGAAAATCACATCCTCTAATATAGTAGAGCAAAGAAGGGATGGATAAAACACAAAGGTGAAAATGACACAGATGGTGCTATAAATATTGTGAGTGTTTCTAAGATATTTTTTCATGAGGAATAATCAAGAACTTTTTGATGATGGCTTTTCTGACCTGTGTGAGGTGATACCTCATTGTAGTTTTGATTTACATTTATCTAATGAAAGTTACTCAGTTGTGTCCAGCTCTTTGCTATACAGTCCATGGACTTCTCCAGGCCAGAATACTGGAGTGGGTAGCCGTTTCCTTCTCCAGGGGATCTTCCCAACCCAGGGATTGAACCCAGGTCTCCCGCATTGCTGGCAGATTCTTTACCAGCTGAGCCACTGGGAAAGCCCAGGAATACTGGAGTGGGTAGCCGTTTCCTTCTCCAGGGGATCTTCCCAACCCAGGGATTGAACCCAGGTCTCCCGCATTGCTGGCAGATTCTTTACCAGCTGAGCCACTGGGAAAGCCCAGGAATACTGGAGTGGGTAGCCTATCCCTTCTGTAGTGGATATTTCCAACCCGGGAATTGAACTGGGGTCTCCTGCATTGCAGGAGGATTCTTTACCAGCTGAGTTACCAGGGGAATCTCATTTCTCTAATAATGAGCAAAATGAACATCTTTTCATGTATATGTTGTCCATCTGTATGTCTTCTTTGGAGAAATGTCTGTTTCGGTCTGCTGACAATTTTTTGATTGGGTTGTTTTGATGCTGATGATGTGCATCGACTGTGTATTTGGGAATTAAGCCCTGGTTGGTTACATTGTTTGCAAATATTTTCTCCCATTCTGTAGGCTGTCCTTTTGCTTTATGGTTTCTTTTGCTGTCCAGAAACTTATAAATTGATTAAATAAGTTGATTGAAAAACAAGTAAGTTGATTAAATCCCATTCGTTTATTTTTGCTTTTATTTCTGTTGCCTTGGGAGACTGAACCAAGAAAACATTGGTACAATTTATGTCAGAGAATGTATTGCTTATGTGCTCTTCTAGGAGTTTTATGGTTTCATGCCTTATATTTAGGTCTTTAGGCCATGCATAAAAGTTACTATTGATTTCTTTTTTGATAGACTTCTAGATCAGGTGATTGAAAAAAAATCAAAGTCTTCATTAATTTCAGCAAGACATTTGACAGTTTTCACTAATTTCCTGTTGACAAATTGCTACATTGTCAATAAAGAATGTGGTCATGAGGCATTTCTCTGAGGGTGGCCATGGGATGCCCAGCCTCCATGGCCTATGCTTGTCCCTGACCCTTTTGTAAAGACAAATGTGGATTGAAAAAGTGTGCAAATGACTGAAAACCGAGGATCACATAGCATAGCAAACGTGGAGTTCAAGATGGCTTAGGCAGGTTGGAACAAACAGCCTAAACCAAGACAACTCCACTTATCATGATTAAATTCAGATACAATTGTTGGGATTAGAAAACAAGAACAGAGGTGAGGAGACCCATCTGGGCTGCTGTCAACATATACATGAACAGATTTTTATGCAAATAAAGTCTCCTGTAAGGGAACAGAAGGATGTAGCTGTGAAGAATTCTGATTACTCTTTGGATGGCATCAGTAGCACGTTAACATGAAGTCCAAGGGATCTGATGATCCTTTCCTGCATGCTGGGCTTCCCAGTTCACACCAGAGAATGGTATTAATATCTAGTTGCTCCAGTGATAAGCCAAGAGGAGAGTGATCCGAGACTTCCTGAAATTAAAACAAAAACCAAAACTCTGATGGTACTCTGGGTATTTGGCTTAAGGGAGAAAGATTTAGGGCTGCTCGGATAACAGTTTTTGTTTATAAAGGGCTTTTATGTAGAGCAAAGAATAATTTTGCATTATTCTGGTAGATGGTAGAAATCATAATAGTGTGGAATGCAATTCATCACAAGGAACTTATTAATTATTAGAAGTGTGTGAAACTGGGGTAGAAAGCCTTAGGAGGCCTTGCGCTCCCATGGTTGTTAGTGTTCAGACGTGAACTGACAGCTTTCCAGGTGGGGATTTTCATTTGGAATGAAAGTTAAATGGTAATCTAGAGACTTCTAACTCTGAGGTGGTCTGAGCTTATAATTCTGTTTACTTACTCCAGAGGCTAACTTACTATCTTAAAATCACTCATATATTACAAGATGCCTCACTAAAGATAGTGAACAGAATCCATTGGGAGGAGACACACTACATTTGGCTTGCTGTTCTTTGATAGGTCTTAGCTGAGATTGACATTAACCATGGCATGTATATGTGTCAGGTTCTGTCTCTACTCTTGGTTGTTACTTTTTGCTTGTATACAGTGCTGTCACTCTTCACATATTCCAATCTTTCTTTTAACTCCCCTCAGAGTTAGCTCTAGCAATAAATAAAAACTTTCAATCATTACATTTCAGTATGCTTTTAAATAACTGGAACAAGAGTTCTGTATTTGAATTGAGTTGTAATTCTAAGTGGCACACGGATTGTTAGTGTAAACTTTCATAGCCTAGGCACATAGACAACATTGCGCGGCACAATTATATTCTATATTAATACTATAGTTATTGCTATGTTTGTTGTATATTTTATCCTTTGCTGGACATACTTATGGTCACTTTATGTGCTTTATCTTGTTTAATCCTTACAAAAATTCTGATAAATAACACTCCTGTCTTATGGATGGGGAAACTACTATTTAGAGGTTGTAAGCTATTTTTTATGGTGATTGAGAGCAGAGGTTTTGACCATATTATCACTGTAGTATAGCAGGATTTATTTTGCATGCACAAGAATCTGCATTTTCATTCCACTCACCTGCTTCAGCCACTCAGGAGCAAACACTTCTGAAATTTTCTTTAAACTGACCCACCCCCCCCCCCACTTTTTGATATGCATGAAAAAAATAAACAGGCTTTGGCTTTTTGTCTAATTATTTCTTCTACCCCGCCTATTTACAAATTTTAGTTCTAAACATTTAGGCCTGCTTCCAAAGTGTAGTTTGTGAGATTTTTGCACTCAGGTCATTTTAAACTATGCAGTGTTCCCAGCCATCATCTTCCCTAAAAATGTCTCCAAGCTTCACCTACAACAGTCAATCAACTGGGACCACTGGATGGAGTCTACAATGGGTAGAGTCCTGACCTAGTTGCCATGGAGAGTAACCCAGGGAAGAGAAGATTTTCAGCCTACTGAAACACAAAGTCATGCAAGAACACATTCAGAAGGATATACATGGAGCAGGGATAAATTGATCACACAGTAGGGGTCAACTAGCTAATCTGTTGTATTTCTATGGAACATTGATGACCATGGCTGAGTGTGTTATTTAAAGGTTTTCAATGCAAATATTATAAAAGGCATTATTCAGTCAGAGCAGACTCCCTACCTTTTCATTCGTTCCAGCCATGCAAGATTAGTCATTGATTTCAGCAACAAGGACCACATACAATATCATCACCTGCTGTTGATTGCCTTTCTCTTGTTCACTGAGCAGGCGACAGGAGACAGCAAGGTTACTTAGTGGGATATATTAATTCAGCCAAGTATCTAAATACACAGCCAAGCTATTGAGATAAGGCTGTGACATATCTGTAGCAGTTTTCTTCCCTTTTCTTGTTTATATGACTGAATTTGCTTTCCTCATGGATAAATCCTTTGAGAGTCTCTTTAATTGGGTACCCTATTACAAAGGGGCCAAAGATATATCTAAGTCATTAGTTCTTTTCTTTTTGTTTAAGGGTCAACTCAACTTTATTCTCTCAATAATTGCAAGGCTTTCCTTACCAGCAGAGTGAATTTGCTTAGGGGGAGGAGAACAGGTTAAGATAGCAAATGGCAAATCCAGAATGAGTAATTTTAATTTTTTTATACTTTAAAAAAAAACCTTAAGTAAAATATGTTGTTGATATAAATTATATATATATATATATATAAACTAAAAAGATATAAATTATCTTTTTTCATACCTAGTATGTTTGTTATTGTTGTTTAGTCACTGAGTTGTGTCCACCTCTTTTTGACCTCTTGGACTGTAGCCCACCAGGCTCCTCTGTCCGTGGGACTTCCCAGGCAAGAGTACCGGAGTGGTTGCCATTTCCTTCTCCATAAGTCATTAGTTCCTTATTAGCTAGGGGACCATAGGAAAAATACTTTAGTGAAAACCTCTCTCTCTCCTCTTTCTCTTTATCTCTCCCTCCCTCTCTTCCTGCCTCTTATATGTTCACTTTTATATCCCTTTCTCAGTTAAAATAGAATTTGGTGTCATTAATTGGCTCCTAAAATCACAGAATGAGAGAAGTTCTTTCTCTGCTATAATTCTTTAGGGAGATGGATTGTAAAAAATAAACAGATAGTAATTTTGCTGCGTGGGTGCTCCAGATTTCCATTGGAAAGTCTCTAGCCAAAAGTCTCATGCTTATTCAGAGACACAATTATCTGATTGGATGCAGGACTTGGCAGGAGTTATGTTTTAGCTCAGACATGGGATGGCGACAGAGTTTCATTACATTAATTTTATTTACAGGGCAGCCCAGTTTCCTGTGCTGTGTGCTGGGTGCTTATTCAGCTGCCTCGGCTTAGGTGGGTTTGCGGCACAGCATATTTTTGTTTCCAAACCGTTTTGGCCCTGGAAAGATGTCTGGCCTCGTTTCACTGTCATAAACTCTGATGAAAGCCACAGAAGATTCCAGGGAGTCAGAGCAGGCCACTTGTGGGGCCCACCCTTGCTCTGTGTGAATGGCTGCTGGAGGGTGGGTTCTTATCATAAGAGACCCCTGTTTCCTGAGGCTTGTATCTCTGCATAAGAAAGGAATGTTGTCACCGAACGTTGTGTAGACCTCTCTGTGCCACACTTCCCAAGCTGGGCTGAAAGCCATTGGATCTGCTCCTTTTCTAAGTAGATAGGGGTCTTATTACACCCCTTGCCCTCACCCAGGGTGTCTGTGTTCATACTTACTACATAGGATATGGAAAAATGGGAGGCGGGGAAGAGTCTGGATGTGGTTTTGAGGCTGCTACTACTGCTTTTGTTCCATTTATTTCTCCAAGTATTAATATTTTTACACATTACCAAGTACCTACGCATATGCTTTCTCATGTAAGCATCACAACACATGGATGAAGGACGCGGAAACAGTGATGTTACTTCATAGACTAGGCTTAAAGGGGCCAGTGATGCAGGTCACCCAGCTTGAAAGTGCTGGAGCTGGACTTTAAAGGCTTGGACAAATAGTCAATGATTTCTTATTTCTTTCTCAGGGATGGTCCTCATCGAGATTAATATGTTAATTACCATGTTAATCTGCAGAAATCATTAAATTTATTAGGATAGACATTGTATCACATTTAGAAAACAATGATAAATCAGATAACTCAGATCACAAGAAGATATTGATGGTTGCTGAGGAATCAAATCAGACCTAAATGCACACTTAAATTCACACTTTCGACAATAAAAATTCAATTGTTTCAAAATACACGTATTTTGTGTTGGGTGTGGCTACATTGATTAGGCTATAAATACGAGGGAATGAGGTTTCTTTATGTAGGAGTGCTGACAGAGGGCTTCAACCAGCCCTGTTTTTACGATACAGGCTTAGTTGGTCCTGAAACTGAGGTATTTGCCCTTTAGGACTGTGAAAATGCACCTAGTTATGCATATATAGGACAAGAGCTATTAAGAGTTCATCCCAAACTAATTGAGACCAGTAACTCCTGTTTACCAAGCCCCTGCTATCTCTGGGTCTTGTGCTGGGTGCTTGTGACCCATTAGCCTGGTGAACACAGAGGTTCCTGAGTGTAAAGCACTTTGCTAGTACCTGCATCTCCCACAACCGCTACCCCAGCCACCTGGCAAGGTCTCCTGCTCTTGCCTTCCTGGGACATCTTAACCTAGAGCTTCATAAGGGCTTAAGTGACCAAGAAGCAAGAGAGAGAGCCCTGTTCTCCTTATCTGCCCCTTCCCACCGGAAACAAGAAATAGGGGCTTTCAACAATTATTTTTATTTTTCATAAGAAAGCAAGTATTTGTTTCAGTGAGTGAATGTAAAAGGTTAAGATGCTTTTCTTATCCTGAAAGATCTTCGTAATTGCCTCAATTTTCTACTTCTCTTTTTGTGTGCAGGCATCACCTCAGTTTTTTTGAGTTTTTGCAACCAATAAGGTTCCAATATATTTGAAGTTTCAATTATCTCATAGCATGTAATAAGATCTTTTTCTTTGGGGTCTCTTGTAAAAATACTGGGTTAGCCAAGAAGTTCATTTGGGTTTCTGTAAGATGTTATGAAATATTTTTAAATATTTTAAAAGGATTTTTAAAATTATGCATACTTGGTTTAGCACTGTTAGCGAGTGTTCACATCCCTTCAATGGCAGCCATTTTTAGGAATGATACAAACTGTGCAGAAATTAGAATGACAATAAGCCATTAACACTAAACATTAAATATAAACGTCATTTTTCTGCCTCCTTCCCACCTCTTAAAAAAATTAAGCTGAATTTTGTATAACATCTCAGTTGTTATTTTAAGAATGTAATTATCTTGATTCTTCTCAGAGACTCCAAATTAAGTTTCTGGTTTTTTAGATTTTTAAGGTTGACAGATTAAAACAGGATATTTTAGAACTGACTTCTTCAGCAGCTGAGACTGTTTTCTGTAACATTTTGTTCAAAAAGAGTTTCCATAGTAGAATCATCAACCAGAAAATCAGGACTGATACGGAGAAAGCTGTAGCCAGATGGGGACCACAGTCGGGTGGCAAAGCGTTTGGAATATAGTCTGTAAATTTCATAATGGGGAAATTGGATGAGCAGTTCAAATTTATTATCTCAGTCCTGTGATGGAGCCAAAGGCAACTCTTGATATTTGAGTCCAAGTGCATCTTCCTTGTTCTACTAGATTTCCTGACTTCAGGGAACCCAGCTGGTAGATGTGAAAAGTGGTGGTAACAGTCACGGTTCAAATCTGCAACTGTGTCCACCCACCTTCGACTTTACTCTCATTTTATTATCTCAGATGACTGTCTTAATTTACCTCAGCAGGTTGATTATATGATGATAACCCTAACATTCAGAAAATAATATGACTATTTTACTGCATATTCTTATATGCATAATATACTGAAGTATTTCATCTATACTAAATGTGCACAGATTTTAGCAGATAGAGCTACAACATACAGCCAAGAAAATAAACCCTTTTTACAGTCCAGGTTGATGCCCCTTCAAAGAACTAGCAAGAAGTACTCTTGCATCTTTTTTTCCTTATTGTTCAAAAAGTCCTCAGCAAGACTAGGACATGTAATGCAGAGGAGGAGTTTGGGAGTTTACCTGCAGAGGTAATAACTGGTTTTCAGTGAGGAGTGAGGCTCATTGAGAGATGGCTATAACATAACCACTCCTCATTCCTGAAAGAAATATTGGATCCTGGGCCCATGAGCAAGTGGGAAAAAAAAAAAAAAGGTAGCCCTGTCTTGCCCTTTCATTTCTCTCACATTAGTTGTTCATTCATTCATCCATGCATGCATTTCAGTAATTTGACAGTTGAATGCCTGTTTTCAGGCATAGTGCTATTTGCTGGGGACAAAACAGTGAACAAGATTGAAATAGTTCCATTTTCCATGGAGTTTAGTGGAGGATATAGAGTTGTTAGATAAGGGAAGACAGTTTTCAAACATTTATCGAAAATATGGGGAGAAGGAGGCACTTCCCAGGTGGTGCTTGTTGTAAAGAATCCACCTGCTATTGCAAGAGATGAAGGTTGGATCCCTGGGTTGGGAAGATCCCCTGGAATAGGAAATGGTACCCCATTCTGGTATTCTTGCCTGGAAAATCCCATGAACAGAGGAGCCTGGTGGGCTACATTCCATGGGGTTGCAAAGACTCAGATACAACTGAAGTGACTGAGGACGCACACACACACATGGGATGCAGGGAGTAGAAGAGTGCTCCAGAAGAATCCTTTTCTGTGACAGTCACCTTATATCTACCAGCAGATAAACTGTCACCTTAGGGCATTTGTTTTTATGTAAATATGGACATTGAGATGGATGGGTTAAATCTCAAAAGTCTCCCTGCTAAGTTTAGAGTGATCTTTAATTGGATCTCTTTCTACTTGGAAATGCTCCACTCATCCATTTTTGTCTGGATTGACTCCTTAAGAACTGAGCTGACAGCTCCATGGATAAAGGCTGAGGTCACCGTGACCTTTGGTCATGAGTTCAGGACAGCACAAATTTATTCATTCCAGTCTCTGTGATCATCCGAAAATCACTGAAAAAATCAGGGCATTTATTAATAAAAGTTTAATGGAAGCTGTGGAGAAAAACTTCAAAGTTTCCTTGGACTTGACATTGGTTAACCATTAAAAAGTATATTTTACAGTGTTTATGTTCAATGGGTTGGGAAGTTTAGATGGAAACATAAATTCTGAAAATGCCTACTATTTTCCATCCTTTGCCTACATTAAAAAAAAAACACAAAACTTGATAGGAAAGTATTACATAGCAGTAAAGAAATCAGCATGTAAAGCCAATTATCCCGTGTTTTAAAATTTGTAATTCTGTATCACCTACAAAATTCTGTGAATTCTCATTTTCCATTTGTGTTTACTGTTCAGGGTTCCATGACCAATAAGTTCAGTCTTCTGCCCAGACAAGCCGAATGACTAACAGCACCTTTTCTGTTGAATATCGCATCAGTTTGTAAGCACACAAAAAGATACATACATACTTTCTTGAATTATTAAATGTGAAAAAAACACTTAATATTCCCTTAGTTTTGTTGAAATATTGTTGAATATATTGTCAATAGTAGCAATTTTTAAAATTCACACTAAACTTTAACATGCTCTTAAATTAGTTGATTAAAATACTACTAAATGGTTTCATGGAAAATGTGTTTGCTTTGGTCCAATTTAATGATCATGTGTTAAGCTCCCTGTGGGGCTTCCCTGATGGCACGGTGGGTAAAGAATTCACCTGCAGTGCAGGAGACACGGCTTGATCCTTGGGTTGGGAAGATCCCCTGGGGAAGGGCATGGCAACTCACTCCAGTATTGTTGCCTGGGAAATCCCATGGACAGAGGAGCCTGGCGGGCTACAGTCCATGGGTTGTAAAGAGTCAGACACGACTGAGTGCGCACACACACACACACACTCACACACGCTCCCTGTATACACAGTTTTATGTAACTGTCCCACTCCTCTGGGTCAAGGAGAGCTTTAAACACTCGGGTAGGACATCATTTCGTTTAACTGTGGCAGTGGCATTCCTCTATCATATTTTATGCTTTTCTAGTAGCATTTCCCCCAGTTTATTACATTATATCAAAAGAGTACAAAGTGATCATAGAAAATTAGGAAAACAAATTATCTGTATTTCCATTATCTAGTTAGAACCATTTTACTCTTGTTCTTTTTAAACCCATCTTTTTTCTGTCTCTAAATTATGATTCTGATGTTTATTACATCTATTATTTACTCATATGCTTTTTCCAGATTGGTAAATAATCTCCATGTCATGAACATTTCCCTATTTCTTAGATTGTTTTTTCAAGACAGATTTTCATAGCTGAACAGTGTTGCACCAAATGAACAATATGGTACAATACACATAGGCAATTCTGTATTGTTAGGTATTGAATTAACCAGGGTAGAGGCTAAGCGGATGTGACAGAGACCTGAGCTTTGGCCATTCAGTTTGAGCATTGACAGCTGAGAGAGAGGCAGGTGTTCTCACTGTGGTGGGCACATTGTTCTGGGAGCCCCTGGACATCCATATTTCTCCTGTGCTGTTGCTCTACCATGGCCAAGGGCGTCCTCCTCTTCTGCGTGCCTGGAATTACTTCATGAGCTCCATGTCCTTGCCCTTTATACTTTCTTGTAACAGTATGGTCGGATAAAACCTGGGGAGGAGAGTGGCGGTGTTTTACAAAGTGAAAAAGGAGGAAATGCAGCATGGAGGAATTAATAATACCTGTGGTAGGCATATAGATTCCTAGTTTTTTCTACTGTAAATATCGTAGAAAGCAGTCTTGTCTATTAGTGTTAATTTGCATATTTGATAACTGATTTGAGGTAAATATGGAATATGAGGTAAATATATACTGTGCTTTCACATCTTTTCATCTATACTCTCTGGCTGCCTTTCAGAAGGGTTCCCTCTGGTTATTAGCTTTTATTTTAATTGTTGAGGTTCCTTAGTTTAAAATGGCATTTCATCACACTATTCATTTGTATTCATTACTAGTAAGCTTCAGTATTTTTCAGGATTATTGATCATTTATTTGTATTTTGTGATTTAACTATGCTGTTCTTGGCCAGTTTTTCTTAGAATTACTTTTCCTTCTGATTTGTCAAATTCTAATCACCTTTTGTGATCTGTATGGCATACATTTCCCCATGTTACCATTTTTTTTTATTTGTATTTATTCTTTCAAATAGAGTTTTTTCTATGGCTAGTGTAGGTGATAGAGTTCCAGCTGAACTATTTCAAATCTTAAAAGATGATGCTGTTAAAGTGCTGCACTCAATATGTCACCAAATTTGGAAAACTCAGCAGTGGCCACAGGACTGGTAAAGGTCAGTTTTCATTCCATTCCCAAAGAAGAGCAGTACCAAAGTATGTACAAATTACTCCAGTGTTGTTCTCATTTAGCATTCTAGTAAGGTTATGCTCAAAATCCTTCAAGCTAGGCTTCAAGCTGCTTCTACATGAACCTAGAAATTCCAGATGTACAAGCTGGGCTTAGAAAAGGCAAAGGAACCAGAGATCAAATTGCCAGCATTTGTTGGATCCTAGAGAAAGCAAGGGAATTCCAGAAAAATATTTACTTCTGCTTCACTGACTATGTTAAAACCTTTGACTGTGTGGATCACAACAAACTGGAAAATTCTTCCAGAGATGGGATTACCAGATCATGAGAAACATGTATGTGGGTCAAGAAGCAACAGTTAGAACCTTACATGGAACAACTGACTGGTTTAAAATTGGGAAAGGAGTATGGCAAGGCTGTAGATTGTCACCCTGCCTATTTAACTTACATGCAGAGTACATCATGTGAAATGCTGGGTTGAATAAATTACAAGCTGGAGTCAAGATTGCTAGGAGAAATATCAACAATCTGAGATACACAGATAATACTACTCTAACAGCAGAGAGTGAAGAGGAACTAAAAAGAGCATCTTGATGAGGGTGAAAGAGGAGAGTGAAAAAGTTGGCTTAAAACTCAACATTCAAAAAACGAAGATAGTGGCATTTGGTCCCATCACATCATGGCAACTAGATAGGGAAAAAGTGGAAGCAGTGACAGATTTTATTTTCTTGGGCTCTAAAATCACTGTAGACAGTGACTGAAGCCATGGAATTAAAAGATACTTGCTCCTTAGAAGGAAAGCTAAGACAAACCTAGACAGCATATTAAAATACAGAGACATCACTTTGCCAAAAAAGGTCCGGATATTCAGCTATGTTTTTTCCAGTAGTCGTGTACAGATGTGAGAATTGGACCATAAAGAAGGCTGAGTGCCAAAGAATTGATGCTTTCAAATTGTGGTGTTGGAGAAGACTCTTGAGAGTCCGTTGGACTGCAAGGAGATCAACTCAGCAAATCCTAAAGGAAAACAACCCTGAGTATTCACTGGAAGGACTGATGCTGAAGCTGAAGCTGCAGTACTTTGGCCACGTGATGCAAATAACCAACTTACTGGAAAAGACCCTGATGCTGGGAAAGATTGAAGGCAAAAGATTAGGGTGACTGAGAAGATGAGATGAGGTAGGTAGATCGCATCACTGACTCCATGGACATCAGTCTGAGAAAACTCCAGGAGATAGTGAAGGACAAGGAGGCTTGGCATGCTGCTGTCGTGTGGTCACCGAGTCAGACGTGACTTCGGGACTGAACAATAGTAACAGAGTTTTTTATTGTTGTGTTTGTGAATCTATCCATATTTCCCATGATGTCTTGTTTCTCCTTGTTTTTTTTGTTTTGTTTTGCCTACTATGGCTTACACAAAACTGAATTGAGATAATTGCCATTTAAAAATATTTTTCTTTTTTTCCCTTATAACAACATCTTAAATATCTATATGGGTGAAGACCAATAAATATTTTTAAAATTTCTTTTCACTGAATTACTCAACAAAATTTTTATTGATTGTTGAGTACATGGCAGGCATTCTTCTAAATAGATACCACGGACATCAGTTAGAGCTTGTGCATTGAGCAGACTATTATATTAATGAATTCCATCCCTCTGCAAGAGTTTGAAATGCCATTTATTCCTTGAATAAATTCTTATATGTTTTGCATCTGTTTCTTTCTATTAGAGTTTGTTGTTATTATTATTTTTTTTACTTTAGTATCCATCTTGGTTGTGATTGAGAGTAAATATGTCCTAATTAATACAAAAACTCAACAAAATCAAGACTCAGTTAAAAATATCTCATCTAAATTCCTAGTGTGAGGGTGATAATGGTAATATTATTTGTTACATAGTTTTGAGGGAGCTATTAAAGTTAAAAATAAGAAAATATATTTTGGTGTTATATGCATTTTAATACTTAATTGTTAGGATAGCCATTTTTAAATTGAAAGGATCAGGTTTGGCAAGCGGTCCTCCAACTATCATTAAAATATGATAGGATCCCATATGCTGCTAAGTAGCTTCAGTCGTGTCCGACTCTGTGCGACCCCATAGACGGCAGCCCACATATAACTGGGTATAATAAAAAGTATAGTAATTATTTATAAGCAGAAATTCCAGTAATTGGCACAACTGCCATTGTCCACATATATTTTTTTCTGCTTTCATCTTTATTTTTATATTATGTAAAATTGTTACATGAGTGAATTCTGGTGCATTATGCATATTTTGATCAAGTATTTGCCTTCATTAATTGTTTTATTTTAGTGTCATATGTAGTTATTCTTTTCAATGTTTTTAGACTTGTGTGTCTCTGTATATACATATACAGGCTATTGACAAATACTTGCTTACTCTTTAAAATTATTTTGATACATAATTTTATCATCATAATTATACCCAGTGCCAAAGTAGTTGAATGTTTCTGTGTTATTTGTCCAAGTATTTAAACTTGTCAGATTCCATCTACTATCATGACTATTCGGTTATGCTGCATTGCAGTCATCCTATTTTCAATCAAAGACTGTTTTCAAAGTCTTGTCTCATAAAAATAAACTACCACCAATTACATTTTGAGCTACATAACCTTGGCTGCATAGAGACTGTATGAGGCTCTTTTTGCATCCATCTTAGTTGTCTGTATCTTAGTGATAGATTTTCTGATGGCTAATGTCTAACTTTCAAAATATTAGTCATTTAAAGGCAAGCAATTTTTCATGACTTAACCTGTATTGGTTATGATATACACCACAAATTTATCCATGGAACTCATTTCTTGCGCTTGGCCGTACATAAGTAGTACAAGCGAATCATATTTATCTCACACTTTGTGCCACAATTCTATCATTTATTTGGCATGTTGGATGATAGGTTGAGAGATGTTTTCAATTCTCTCACTAAATTTAAAGGTTTTTTTTTTTTAAACAACAACAACAACTGTGATTTGCCATTAGCAATTACAGATGTCTGTGCCAGAAGCAGATTCCACATCATTAAATTAATGCAGTTGTCTTTACACAGTCTTACACAAGGTGCCAAAATTCTATCATTTCATCATGGGAATCCTGTGACGGGAGATGCATTACAATGCTGTGTAGTATGTAGACACTGAGTTTCTGAGATGTGAAGTGACAGCCCCAAATCATACAGTTGGAAAATGTCAAACACATTCTTGAGTTCCAGTCTTTGATTTTAAGTTCAGGACACTTTTCATTATGTACTAAAAACAAAACAAAAAAACCCCAGAAAACCAAAAAGCTACATGTGTAGTATAATATTGACTGGTTGACTGATTTAACCTTATGAGGTATTCTTTTTTATCAAAAATATTCACTTGAGTTGAGAATTGAATAATTATGTAGTAAAAGCTTTACTTAGCAAATGAAATTGGTTGCAATAAATACTGAAAATGTCTTCATTTTGTATTGAACATTGACTTGCCTTTAGGTTCTGTTTTCTCTGCTTTTGAATTTATTATTCTAATCTATTACAAGTAAACAAATTTGTCTCTTCATTTTTTGTTGATTATGTTAAGGTTTTTAATTTAACATATTACTTTGTGTTTATTAAAAGATGCTGATTATAGGAAATTTTCAACAGATTAAAGAAAATGAATTATAGGTAATTTCAGCATCTAGAGATTATGAATATTGGAAATATCCTTTGTCAATCTGTGTGTATATGTGTATGTGTATATATATACATGTATATGTATATATACATATATAAAATACATAAACACATGTAAACAAACAAACTTACATGAAAATACACATGAACATTTTCTTCTGATTTAAACAAAATTGGGAGTCTACTGTTTGAGTATTATAAATTTCCCATACTCTTTGATGACATGATTTCAACATTCACATCATATCAGTTTAAACAAACTATGTCCATTCTTCTCTTTACCTCTATTTTCAGTGAATTGCTCAAACTGTATTTTTATTACTACTAATGAATTTTCCCATAATATAATAATAAAATTTAGTATCTTTTTTTTTTTTTTTTACTGGTTTACTATTACAGGAAAGGAAAAGTAACAACTTTTTTTGTGTTTAAGTTTATTAATTTTTTATTGACAGATAATTGCTTTACAGAATTTTGCTGTTTTCTGTCAGACCTCAACATGAACCAGCCATAGGTATACATATATATTCCCTCCATTTGAACCTCCCCTCTAGGTTGATACAGAGCCCCTGTTTGAGTTTCCTGAGCAATACAGCAAATTCCCATTGGCTGTCTATTTTACATACGGTAATGTAAGTTTCCATGTTACTCTTTCCATTCATTTCACCCTCTCCTCCCCTCTCCCCATGTCCATAAGTCTATTCTCTATGTCTATTTCTCTACCAGAAAAACAAACAACCCAATCAAAAAGTGGGAAAAAGACCTAAACAGACATTTCTCCAAAAAAGACCTACAGATGGCTAACAAACACATGAAAAGATGCTCAACATCGCTCATTATTAGAGAAATGCAAATCAAAAGTACAGTGTCAGAATGGCCCTCATTAAACAATAAATACTACAAACAATAAATGCTGCAAAGCATGTAGAGAAAAGGGAACACTCCTGCATTGTTGGTGGGAATGTAAAGTGATAGAACCACTGTGGAAGACGGTATGGAGATTCCTTAAAACACCAGGAATAAAACCATCATATGACCCAGCAATCCCACTCCTAGGCATCTACCCTGAGGAAACCAAAATTGAAAGAGACATGTATCCCATTGTTCATTGCAGCATCAATTTACAATAGCTAAAACATGGAAGCAACCTAGATGTCCATCGACAGATGAATCGATAAAGAAGTTTTGGTATATATACACAATGGAATATTACTCAGCCATAAAAAGTGACACATTTGAGTCAGTTCTGATGAGGTGGATGAACCTAAAACCTGTAATACAGAGTGAAGTGAGTCAGAAAGAGAAAGATAAATATGGTATTCTAACACATACATATGGAATCTAGAAAAATGGTACTGAAGAAAAGGGACAACTTATAATGAAAGAAAATTTTAGTAATATTATATACTTTTTCTTATTAAGCATGATAAAGCAGTGATGGGAATAATAATAGACCTTTTATGCCCATGTAGATGATTAAGAAATAAGATGATGGCGACCTTTAGAACAAACGGACTGCCAATGAATACAACTTGGCAATTCTCTGTAAGGCTGAGCCTTGGCTTGCAGTGGAACATCAAAATATGTTGCATAGATTGTGGAGTAGAAGAGGAAGGAGAAGTGTTGGTGGCTGATTTGAATGGACACTGATCAGTTATTCAGATGATGCACTGTAGTCATTACTATGCCAAGGAAATTGATTCTAGGATGGTTTTATAAAGTGTCTTTTGTTCTTAATATATGTTAATATATTTACTTTTAATTACTTAGGTAACTGCATGCATTTTTCACAAATTTAAACAATGAATAATAATTTGCACTTAAAATATTGACTTGAATCAATAATTACTAACAAAACACTTTCTAGGTTAAGGAAAAAGTTAATTTTAAAAAAGCTAATTGCACAACAATATATACAGTATGCTTTAATTTCTAGAAGTACAAAAGTAAAAAACACAAAATAGAACTATATATATATATATATAAAACATCATTGTATATAACTATATATTATATGTGTGTGTGTTAGTCTCTCAGTTGTGTCCAACTCTTTATGATCCATGGACTGTAGTCCACAAGGCTCTTCTGTCCATGGAATTCTCCAGGCAATGATACTGGAGTGGGTTGCCATTCCCTTCTCCAGGTGATCTTCCTGTCCCAGGCATCTAAGACGGGTCTCCTACATTGCAGGCAGATTCTTTATTGTTCGAGCCACAGGGATGTGAGAAACCATAAGTTATCTCTCTACTGTGTCGTTCATTTTCCCACATAGACTGAAAATGCATCTGATAAAAGTGAGATTTGAGACCCTGAGCTGTGATCTGGGTATTATTCCAGGGCACAATATTATCCCTGCCACAGGTGGTATATTTGTCAGGTCCTGCCCATTCCTGAGAGGCAGGGCACACAGCTGAGGTGGTCACAGAAGGTCAGGAGACATTATTCCCAATGATTGGTAGCAATCTTGACCTCCTTTCCTTTGTCTACTGTATAAAAATAAATCTCTTTTCAACTTCATCCTTCTTCTCTCAAGCTTTCTCACTTAAACCCTGAAACAATTCACTGTGGTCCATCAATCTGGCTCCACCCCAGATGGAAAGGATGAGCCTGGCTAGCATTTGACTTCTCCTTGTGTCTGTAGCATCACTTCATAACCTTTGGGGTATGTTTACAACCAAATTCCAGTCATACTTATGAGTTAAAACTTAGCTTCCCTAAAAAGAGAATCATCAAGGACCAAACATGCTTGGTTACTTAGCAGGTTCTCAAGGGAGCACTAATGGTGAAAGATGTGCAATGATTCCGAGGAGGTTTCGTACCAAGCTTCTAGTACCTGGAGGTTCATTTTTAAAGTTAAGGCTATGCTCCATGGACAATGTAGTCATCCTTCATGGACACATTTCCACCCTGCCCCCTCCCTTACGGTGTAACAAACAGAAGGGGAAGCCCTACCTTCCTGGGAGCACAGTAATGCACATTCTCCTTTCATAGAAACCATGGAGCACTTGCCTGGTGCCCTTATGAGCAAACAGTCCTTAAGCCATGATTTAAAGACTGTAGCTGGATACATTTTTTAATTAATGAGTATTCAACTGTTTTACTCAGAAAGACTGAAAGAAAACAAAAATGAAGGACTTACTCATATCATAAAAGAAACTTCCAGGTAGTGGGTGGGGAGCTGGGGAAAGAGAAGTGACAGCCAGATTCCGAGGAAGGAATTTGGGAACTGTCTGTTCCTTTAACCACACTGAGAATGGGAGGATGGGGCTCAGTCTGCGGCAGTGCCCCACACCCACCCACTCGGTTCCTCCTGTCCCTTCTCTCATGGTTGCCATCACCTCCTTCATAACGCCAGGCTATATGTTTGTTGTTGTGTGCAGTCCCTGAGTTGTGTCTGACACTGTGACACCATAAACTACAGCATGCCAGGCTTCCCAGTCTTTCACTGTCTTACAGAGTTTGCTCAAACTCACGTCCTTTGAGTTGGTGATGTCATCCAACCATCTCATCCTCTGTTGCCCCTTTCTCCTGCCTTTAGACTTTCCCAACATCAGGGCCTTCTCCAGTGAGTCAGCTCTTCACATCTGGTGGCCAAATTTGGAGCTTCAGCTTCAGCATCAGTCCTTCCAATAAATATTCAGGATTGATTTCCATTAGGATTGACTGGTTTGATCTCCTTTCTGTCCAAGGGACTCTCGAGTCTTCATCACCCCATTTGAAAAGCATCAGTTCTTTGGCATTCAGCCTTCTTTATGGTCCAGCTCTCACATCCATACATGACTACAGGAAAAACCGTAACTTTGACTATTCAGATCTTTGTTGGCAAAGTGATGTCTCTGCTTTTTAATATGCTGTCTAGGTTTGTCATAGCTTTTCTTCCAAGGAGCAGGCATCTTTTAGTTTCATGGCTGCAGTCACCATCTGTAGTGATGTTGGAACCCAACAAAATAAAGTCTGTCACTATTTCCCTTTTCCCCCATCTATCTGCCATGAAATGATGGGACCAGGTATCATCTACATATCTGAGGTTGTTGATATTTCTCCTGGCAACTTTGATTCCAGCTTGTGATTCATTCAGCTCAGCGTTTCACATGATGTACTCTGCATATAAGTTAAATAAGCAGGATGACCATATACAACCTTGATGTACTCCTTTATCAATTTGAACCAGTCCGTTTTTCCATGTGTGGTTCTAGCTGTTGCTTCTTGACCCATATACAGGTTTCTCAAGCAGCAGGTAAGGTGGTCTGGTATTTCCATCTGTTTAAATTTTCCACAGTTTGTTGTGATCTACACAGTCAAAGGCTTTAGCATAGTCAGTGAAGCAGAAGTATATCTTTTTTTAAAATTCTCTTTCTTTTTCTGTGATCCATCAGATGTTGGCAGTTTGATCTCTGGTTTTCTGCCTTTTCTAAATCCAGCTTGTACATCTGGAAGTTTTCAATTCACATATTGTTGAAGCCTAGCTTGAAGGATTTTGAGTATTACCTTGCTAGCATATGAAATGAGTGCAGTTGTTTGGTAGTGTAAACATTCTTTGGCACTGGAATGAAAACAGACCTTTTTCAGTCCTATGGCCATTCCTTAGTTTTCCAAATCTGCTGGCATATTGAGTGGAGCACTTTAACAGCATCATCTTTTAGGATTTGAAATAGCTCAACGGGAATTCCATCACCTCCACTAGCTTTGTTCCTAGTAATGTTTCCTAAGACCCACTTGACTTCACACTCAGGATGTTTGGCTGTGACCACAGCCATTTTAATTATCACTCCACTAAAATGGAGTGACCACACCATTTTAGTTATCTGGGTCATTAAGACCTTTTTTGTATAGTTCTGTATATTCTTGCCATCTCCTCTTAATCGCTACTGCTTCTGTTAGGTCCTCACCATTTCTGTCCTTTGTTGTGCCCATCTTTGCATGAAATACTCCCTTGATATATCTTGGGGAAGTTTTATTTTGTTCTTTGTAGGATGAGCATGCCTAAGCACTGTCGCTACACCACTCTTGGCATCTGAAGCCAACCTTGAAATGGGTGGCATTGACCTTAGAGGGCTGTCCACTGCTCCTCATCACCTCCCATGAAACATACCTGACTACTGCCACTTCGCCCAGTTTCCAGTGATGCCCACCACTTCTAAGGTTGATCCTGGGGGCACAACAGCTTCACTACATGGATCCTCTATGAACCAAGAATAGGGGTGGCTGCTTGGCATGGTGGGGAAGTCTGTGGGTGTCCAGCAGGTGGTAGTTACTTTCAGCTAATCACCGTGGGAACCAGTGACTGTACAAAGCATTAGAATTGAGTAACAGTTAAGTACTCAGAAATTTCTCAGGAGGGAGTTGATCCTTCTGTACCCTTGTATGTAGTGCATGACTAAGAAACAGGAAATGTTGTGGAAGGAGGAAATGGCAAGAAAAGAAAATTTCAGAGAAGAGTAACTTCTTTTATCTTTGGAAAAATTCATAAAAACAGCAATTTACCCTTTGGAGTGGAAACTTTTGTTAATTGTTCTAGACTCATTAAAATTCATGATTTTAAGTATGTCAGATTCTGTGATGATATTTTATTATTTTTAAAGAAAACAGAAGACTTTAATAACTTCATTTTGAAGAAAACCAGACAAATAGTTCTTGAAACAACTTTTGATTCTTATAATTGAAGAACTAAGTGAAATCTATTAACCCCAGCCTCTCTCCCTGTCGTTTCAAGGAATTTACTCCCAGCTGTAGGTTTATTTCTCTTTTCTACTTTCTGAGCCAGTTCTCTTTGAAGGATGGAGCTCTGCTTTCAGTCCCTGCATTCTGGTGGGAGAGGAGCATTGGGCTCCTTCTCCAGGGACACTGCCCTGAGAATGAGGGTCCTAGGGCTCACCAGGCATCCTTGCATACTGTGTGTTTCTCACTGTACTGCTACGGCCCAGCTTCATGGGATTCTCCAGCACATGTGTGCTTTGTCAGCTGACCTCCATAGAACCGACCTTCTTTCTGATCCACATTCTGAGTTTCTTTGTAAAGATTGTGGTGTGCCGCCCCCTTATTGTAGCTGCAGTCTGACCGCATTCTTCACAGAGTACATTACTGCTGTATGCTCCCTGGTTGGATCTCTGGGTTTTAGTCATTTCCTCTGATCCCAGGTGTTGAACTTGTTCTGCCTACCAGGACATTATCTTAGGTCAGAGGCTGCAAACTCATATGGCTTCTGAAAAGAGAGCTGGGTAAGGATTGAGATGGACTGAAAGTACATGCCGCATTTAAAAAGGGTGACCGCAAGTTATATCCTGCTGATAAACATAATTTCAGGAGAAAAAACAAATCTGAATTTAGGTGTGAAATTTCCTGACTTGAAAATGTTAGCAACTAATTCAATTGAAAAAAAAAATGACATGTGAGCCAAATACGTTCCATCTGCTTCCGGTCCTGTGACGCAGCGACACATGTGTGACTTCTATCTTAGACAGTGTTCTTGAACTGTGCAAATCCTGGTATCTGTACTCTTGTAGGTGGGTGAGCCTGTGCTGTCACACCTAAGGCTGCGACATCTCACTACTCTTCCAGCCAAGCAGATGGTGGACCTCCAGGAGTAGCTTATTTCCTGTGCATTTCCCATCTTGCTGCATGTCAGGTGTCAACGTATTCCCGAGGAGCAATTCCTTGGAAATATGATTTTCTAACCCAGGAAACTGTTATGCAACTCTTACATGCTAATTGCAATGGTGTTTATTAAGAGTATAAACATCAAATATTAGTAGGGCATAGACTTTGTTCTCCCAACAGCATGGAGGACCTACCCAAGGTGAACCTCCAATGACTAATGTCCTTGTATAACCCCTTCCCCTTGGGACAGTTGGAAACCATGACCTAGAAAAGGTGATGAAATGACAGGTTCTTGATTAGGTTATGCTAGATGTCAGAGGAGATGGGATGCTGTGCCCATGATTTTGTTTTATGAGACTTCTTTGTAGCAGTCTGAGCAAGAGCATATCCTGCTGGCCCTGAAGAAGCCAACAGCCATGCTCTGACCTGCTTTTGGGAAATGTTATGTGTGAGGGAACCATGGGGGGCCTCTAGGACTAGAGGACAGCCTCCATATAGCTGCCAGTAACAAGCTGGGTCCACCAGCCACAATGCTGTGAGGAAATGGATTTTTCCATCTGCCTGAGTAAAGCTGGAAGTGGATTCCTCCTTACCAAGCCTTCATTTGAGACTGCAGCCTTGGACAACACTTTGATTACAACATGTGAGATCCTAAGCAGAGGACCCAGCTAAGTTCTCCCTGGACTCTTATCCTAGGAAAACTGTAAGAAGGTATAAATATGTTTTTTTAAGCCACTAAACATGAGGTAATTTTATGTATGCAAAACTTACAACAGCCGTTTACAGCTTACTGTGAAAAATGCCACAGTCCTTGCACCACATAAATCAGAGTAGAGGAACATTTACTTGCTCAGCTCCCTTTTAAGGAGAGGACTGTTGTACTGTACAACATACTAGCATACCATGCCAACTAGCAAAATGTTGTTTGCTTCATCATGAGAACGGTGTGTGCCTGTGGATGTTCTAGAGCTCGTTAGTATTTTGAGTTCCTCCCTCCTAGGAACATGCTCCCTGGAAGCCGGCACCTCTTTTCCTGCTCTGCCTGTGTCCCACAGGGAAGCTGGCTCCTTGAATCTGCCGCTTGCTAGATCCCACCAATAGGAAGCCCTGGCAAGAAATTGGAGAGGGGAAAGTGATGGTGAAGATGAGAGATGTCAGGGACCACCTCCTGGTCCTTTTCTAGCTCTGGTAGCATCTTAGGTAGCATCTGCATGTCCTTCAAAGCTCCACATCCCAAGGGAATGGCCTATTGTGGTTTCAACTCCTAGAGCATCACCTTACAACATGATGGCCACTACCATATATGCAGCTATATACATTTAAATTCATTAAATTTAAATAAGATTAAAAAAAATTTTCAATTGCTCTAGCCACGTTTCAAGGGCTAAATAGCCACGTGTCTCTGGTGGCTACCATGTTGGCTGGTGCGATTTACAGGTCATTTCCTTTATCTCAGAAGGTCTTATTCAACCGTAATGCTCTGTAGGGTGATCTGGCCCATGCGCTCTGGCAACACCATCCCCTCTCTTTGCCATTCTGGTCAGGGGGTGGTGGTGATTGCTTGATGCTGTTAACCTCTGGATTGTCTCACTGTTGTCTCTGAGTTCTCAGCATTTCTATCACCTGTATAACCAACTCTCTGCATTGAGATCCTCTTTGTTCAAAATAACTGAGTGATTTCTTTCATAATAAGACTTTGAAAGAGATACAAGAAGAGACCAGAAGAGGAAAGGATAGGGTAGTCAACATTGCTATATTAGTTGCCAATTATTATGTAATAAATTGCCCTGAAACTTGGTGGCATCAAACAACAAAAATGTATTTGATGGTTTCTGTGAGTCAGGAATCTGGTTTAGTCTTTCGTAAGAGCAGTCATAATGTTAGCAGGAGCTGCAGGCTCAGCTGAGGGAGGATCTGCCCTCAGGCTCATCCATGTGGTTGTTGGCCAGGTGTGGGCTGAGACTCCCTGCCACCTGGGCTTCTTCATGAGCTACCTGTGTGCTGCTTGGCGCGAGGAAGTGCTCCCAGGCCCGGTGTGCAGAGGATATAGCGGGAGAGAGTATCCACGATAGGTGATGTCATCATTTACAGCTGAAGTCTGGAATTGACTGGACTGTATCAAACTGACCACAGAGACCAACCTGGCACCATGCAGGAGGGGGTACCCAGGACGGGAAGGCCAAGAGGCAGACGTCACGGACACCACCTTGGAAGCTGCCTATACAAGTGCTCTAGGGAGGTGGAGTGGGTGTTTTATGTGGGAGATTGTTCCTCCTCCTTGGGACTTGCATTGGAAAGGGCAGAGGTCACACAGCAAAGGTAAAAGACTGTCCTGGTGTAGAGACTTTTGATAGGAAAAGGCCAGGACCTCAGTGATGCCATGTCCACTTTAAATTGTGTGTGACATTCAGATGTTAGAGGTCAGTGCTTCCTGTTTTAACTCAAATCCAAGAAAGGATGGAGCCTTATAAAGATACAAGTACTTGCTCTGGAAAGCAGTTTGAAAGCATCAGACTATTAAAATCAAGAATTGGGGCTAATACTGTAACATTCAGATGTAATGTTTTGTGCGGAAGGATAAAATATGCCTGGCTGGAGTGAAATTTCAAATCTGCTGGTTCTCGTCTAACATTCTTGAGTGAATATTTAGCAGCGGGAGCTCAGTGGGCTCGGCTGTGGAGGGGTTTCTGGAAGGGAAGGTGTAGGAAACACAGCTGACAGAAGCTTCAGTTGGGGGCTGCATGCGGGGCTGGGTGGGGCAGAGAGCACCTCCACCCCAACGTCAGTCTGTGGGAACAAGGTGGGGGGACTGGTACAGGTCAGCCTGTTCTTTCCCACACAGTGAGTCTGAGGGTTTAGAGATACTGAAACCCTCCAAGGTCAGTGGTGACATCCTCTGATGGAAGAGATCTCATCTTATCTCCAGTCGCTTATGATTACTTTCAGTCAAACACAGTCTGCCAGGGAAAATGGCCTGTTCAAGAAAATGCCACTTAAGAGAGAAATCAGAATAAAGAAGGGGGTTTCCAAGGAGCGTTTTGTTTTCCTGAAAAGAGAAAGAGACAATGAATGGGAACAAGAAAGAAAGCGACTAAAGGTGGGAGTAAGCCTAGGAGGTAAAGTACATTTCTTTTCCTAGTGAAATAGTGAATAGCTTCCCCAGTGAATAGTTTCTTTTTTTAAAATTTAAATTGAAAGGCATTTCTGCGTTTGAAAGTTCTAAGCTATAAAAATAAACCCTGGAAGTAGATTGCTTGGGGTAAGATTTAATTAAACATTGTACAGTAAATTAGCATAATTTGATGAGGATCAGCTTTAGTTCCGAGAAACTGCAACAGGCAGAATTCTTAATTTTGTAATATCTTTTAAAAGTCTACCATCTCATCTCTTATCAAGGGTGAAACAGATCACCAGCCCAGGTTGGATGCATGAGACAAGTGCTCGGGGCTGGTGCACTGGGAAGACCCAGAGGGATCCGGTGGAGAGGGAGGTGGGAGGGGGGATCGGGATGGGGAAAAAAAAAAGTCTACCATCTCATCTCTAAAGTGTAGTTTTAGGGGGGAAAACACTCGACAAGGTATTACCAAGTAGAAGGTGATGTCTTAGAGATATTGCCTTGGCAGCAGGCAGTGAGGAGGGTCTTAATGCAGATACTGAATGTTTGAAAGGGTCCTTTGTTAAATGGAATGTATGGAAAAAGGACTTGAGTTCCTCAGCTTGAAGCAGAGAGGCTCTCTTTCAATTTTATGTTAAGACTTGCTGGGCTGTGATTTAACCAACCTTTCAGGCAGAATCTGACCCTTCCTTCCTCTTTCTTTCTTTCTCTCCCCCTCCCTCTCTGTCTTTCTCCTGTCCTTCCTTTTCTCTTGACCCTTCTAAATAGAAAGGCTACTATAGATCATAGATCAGAGAGAAAGAGAGAAGAAAGGGGAGAGGGAAGGAGGGAGAAGGAGAAAGAAAGGAAGAAAAAGAAAAGGAGAGACAATGAAACACACATTGGAAAACGCTTGTCTTCCTGGATGCAACTATGTCTTTGTTGCTGTTTTGCTCCCAGCTGTAATTCACCAGCATGCTCCTCAGACTTATTCAGTGTCCACAGCTTGTTTGATAGCTAAAGGATCCAAGAGGCACAACAGGCTAGAGTTTGCTCTTGGCTGGAAAAAAAATAGGGAAGTTTCCCAGACAACTATCCTCCAAAAAAGTCTCTCCTATGTGAGTGTGAAATAGTGAAATGGAACAGCTTTTTAAAAGTATGAATCATTTTTGAGATTAATTCTTTGTCAGTTGCTTCATTTGCTTTTATTTTCTCCCATTCTGAAGGCCGTCTTTTCACCTTGCTTATAGTCTGCTTCATTATGCAAAAGCTTTTAAGTTTAATTAGGCCCCATTTGTTTATTTTTACTTTTATTATAATTAATTTCAAAAATATTCAAGCAGCTCATGTAGCTCAATACCAGAAACGACCCAATCAAAAAATGGGCCAAAGAACTAAACAGACATTTCTCCAAAGAAGACATACAGATGGCTAACAAACACATGAAAAGATGCTCAATATCACTCATTATCAGAGAAATGCAAATCAAAACCACAATGAGGTACCATCTTGTGCCAGTCAGAATGGCTGCTATTGAAAAATCTACAAACAATAAATGCTGGAGAGGGTGTGGAAAAAAGGGAACCCTCTTACACTGTTGGTGGGAATGCAAACTAGTACAACCACTATGGAGAACAGTGTGGGGATTCCTTAAAAAACTGGAAATAGAACTGCCATATGACCCAGCAATCCCACTGCGGGGGATACACACTGAGGAAACCAGAATTGAGACATGTGTACCCCAGTGTTCATCACAGCACTGTTTGTTCACAATAGCCAGGACACAGAAGCAACCTAGATGCCCATCAGCAGACGAATGGATAAGAAAGCTGTGGTACATATACACAATGGAATATTACTCAGCTATTAAAAAGAATGCATTTGAATTGGTTATAATGAGGTGGATGAAACTGGAGCCTATTATACAGAGTGAAGTAAGTCAGAAAGAAAAACACCAATACAGTATATTAAGACATATATATGGAATATAAGAAAGATGGTAACGACGACCCTATACATGAGACAGCAAAAGAGACACAGATATAAAGAACATACTGTTGGACTCTGTGGGAGAAGGCAAGGGTGGGATGATTTGGGAGAATAGCATTGAAACATGTATATTACCATATGTGAAATAGATGACCAGTCCAGGTTCGATGCCTAAAACAGGGCACTCAAAGCCAGTGCACTGGTACAACCCAGAGGGATGGGATGGGTGGGAAGGGGATTTGGGATGGGGACACATGTACACCCATGGCTGATTCATGCCAATGTATGGCAAAAACCACCACAATATCGTAAAGTAATTAGCCTCCAATTAAAGTCAATAAATTAATTAAAAAAACCAAAAGTATGAATCATTCTAAACAGGATGCAGTGTGACAGGATTGGCTTCTGGACTGTGATTTCTGACTGGGGAGCTGTAGGCAGGTCATTGTCCTGGGAGCCTGCTCAGTCCCATGTAAGCGGCTCAGTGTGACTTAAGGTCAATAGGTGCTCAGAGGTTTTTACTCACCCACAACAACACATTTTAGATATAGTGACCTGTCTTCCCAACTCTAAAGCTTAGAGTCTTAAAAATGCCACAGTGGGGAAATTAATGGTTGAGAAACTTTAATTAAAAAGAAGTAATAATTTCCTTAAAAATATTTTTTATTTATTATAAATGAATTGTAATAGGCACTATATTCTTCATTTCCCTTTTGCAGCTCTTATTTACTAATACAATTTCATGATTTCCCATCATGTGGTTTCAGTGTCATGCTGACAGGTTGGTCTGCCATCAGTGGTGGGGCACGGACCATTTAGGGTGGACGCTGGTCTGAGCCTGTCTAGGTGGTGGTGTGCAGTCGCCAAGTCAGGTCTGACTCTGTGACCTGTCCTTCACTATCTCCTTGAGTTTGCTCAAATTCATGTTCATTGAGATGGTGGTGCTATCTAACCATCTCATCCTCTGCCACCCTCTTTTCCTTTTGCCTTTAATCTTTCCGAGCAGCTGGGTCTTTTCCAATGAGTCGACTCTGCATCAGGTGGCCATGGTTTTGGAGCTTCAGCTTCAGTATCAGTCCTTCCAATGAATATTCAAGGTTGATCCTTTAGGATTGACTGGTTTGATCTTCTTGCAGTCCAGGGGCCTCTAAAGCATCTTTTTGAGTACCACAATTCAAAAGCATCAATTCTTCAGCGCTCAGCCTTCCTTATGGTCCAACACTCATATCCATACATGACTACTGGAAAAACCATAACTTTGACTATACGGACCTTTTGTTAGTATAGGTGTTAGTCCTTTAGTTACTGGATCCTGGGAATCCTGTGATTCCTGGGGAGGGATGGAGAAGCTGAGGTTGCTGAGAACAGCAGCCATTTAACAACCAGGAAGGTGTGTTTCAGTGGTTTAATAATGAGTATCATGAAACTACCCTGTGTTGATGTGCTCAGTCATGGCCGACTCTTTGTGACCCCATGGACGGTAGCCCTCCAGGTTCCTCTGTCCATGGAATTTTCCAGGCAAGAATACTGGAGTGGGTTGCCATTTCCTTCTCCAAAAAACTACCCTGTTCCAGGTGAATTTGGTTGTGTTTGTAGAGTTGCTTTACTTTGTTGTCAATAATGAGCACACCTCAAGATATTTTTCTCCCCCTGAGTAGGATTTCTCCTAAACATTCAATGCCATAGAGATAGTGTTGGAATTTTTAGCACAAAAGTATTGCCTCCATCTACCTCTATCCCATCTCTAGCATTCACCCTTGGCCTCCAAAACGCAGAATAGTCTATGCATTCAGATTTGTTTCTATCCATTATGGCAAACTTAGACATTAGCAACTATTACACAAATCACAGTTTCCTTCTTCCCAATAAGCACAACAATTTAGTTTTTAAGACCTAGGCTTCACTTTACCTCATGCTGTTTTGTCAACAAGTATCTTAAGAGGCTGGCCAAGCAAAGGTTCCAAAGATAGAAGTCCAGCTGCTAAGGACTTCTCCAGAGTTTTTAATTAAAAAAAAAAAAAACCTAGGAGAAACTGGTTTAATTTTGACATAGGTGTAAAATGACATAAGACTGTGTACAGTCTACAACTTATTGTTGAATTACATATATAGAAACAATTTTTTTCACTAAAATTAAGTGCCTAAAAGTCTTCATCTGGCCCTGAGTTAACCTTGTTTTCCCTCTCTTCTCTCTTCCTGGGTTTTATTGTCAAATTTCCTACTCTGATTCTGCCTTCTGAGTTACCACCTTCTTCCTCTGAAAACCTTGGTTTCTGTTTTTTTCTAATTATGCCTAACTGGAGTAATTGGCAAATCACTTACACTGGAACTCAAATTCTTGTGTGTTTGCTTAAAAAGGTTATGCAGAAGTAAAACCACAGATACTTACATTTTGCAAACGGGGAGCTCAAGGCCAGCGAAAGGTTGTGGTTTTGTAGGATGATAACTCTAACCCTCAAAAAGCCAAGGGCATCCTTTCTTTAAAGGCATCCCCACATTGTTTATGTGGGAAGTGGTCCAGGGCACAGTAAGTCTCTGGCAGGACACTGCTGGCCTTTTGCTTTCTCACTGGTTGCTGTAAGCAAAAACAGCCCTCCTGAGGCTCTGTGTTGAGGGGATGTGTAGCTGCTCTCAGGAATGAGAAAAGAAAAGGCTCTTATAACTCTTTTCCTGGGTTCTTACAGCCAGGAGTCATGAACCCAAAGTACAGGATACCAGCTGCTGTGGATCCTTCACCTGATTTTCCTTGCTGTTCAATTGCTCAGTCATGTCTGATCCTTTGCAAGCCTGTGGACTGCAGCACACTAGGCTTCTCTGTCCTTCGCTAATCTCCCAGAGTTTGCTCAAACTTACGTCCATTTAGTCGGTGATGCCATCCAACCATCTCACCCTTTGTCAACCCCTCTCCTCCTGCCCTCAATCTTTCCCAGCATTAGGGTCTTTTCCAATGAGTTGGCTCTTCGCATCAGGTGGCCAACTTACTGGAGCTTCAGTATTCATTTTCCTTAAATTAGTCTATAATACAGAAGGAATCTGGATTTTGACTTTGTGTGACCTGAGCTCTACTGAAGAGGAGGCGATAGGGCCCCTTCCTCTCAATGGTGTCCCCAACACCCTACTAATCAGCAGCTGGCCTATTTGTATTTTCGGGTCTTAATTCTTCACACTTTCTTTAGATCCCAGGGCCAAAATAGACTAGCTGCTTAAAGACAATTTTTTTTTGTTCATTAAAAAAATATATATTTATTTTTAATTGAAAAATAATTGCTTTACGGCATTGTGTTAGTTTCTACCAAACATCAGCATGAATCAGCCATAGTTCTGCCCTTGTCCCTTCCCACTTGAACATCTGTCCCACCCCTCTAGGTTGTCAAAGATACATTTTTGAGTTAGGAAGATAAGAAACTTTATAACAAATGGGTTGATTTTAATGTATCAATGACTAAAGATGTATCAGTATGTTTTTAGAGAGTGATACAAAGAACATCACCATGGAAGTTGTTAGAACTTAAAATTGATCAAGTTCATTATCATTCACATTTTGCTCCATTAAATTTTTGTTCCAACCTTGTGTATATTATAAATATAAAATTTTAAAAAGTGATGCATCTCAAAATTTTGAGTGAAGATTTTTTGCTGAATTTTATTCAGGTTCTTCAGAATATAGTTTTGATTCAGATGATGTGACTCTTAGATTAAAAAAAAAAAGACAAGAAACCACTCAGTGATTGATTCTGATAGGGAAAATAAAAGTGAAACTCATGGTGCTGGAGAATGCTTCTTTGCTTCTACAGAAGAGTGGGTTGAAGACAGCATTTCACAAAATTTAGAAGATTTTGCAGGTGTGTCAGGTGTAACTACTGAGTGTAATAACCCTCAGAGTATTAGAGAAATAACAATTAATTTTTGGCAAGCCAAAATAAAAATCACTGGCCACAGCGTTAGTTTGTGCAAAAATTCCCTAGTCGATAATGAGTTAAGAATTTTGTGGTTGTAAAATAGATTAGGAGTGAGAGTAACTGCCTGAGATTCACCTTTTACTGGCTATGTGACCTTGGGCAAGTATTTTTAACTCCTCCAAAACTTTTCTTCTACCAAATGGGGATATTAACAGTACCTACCTCATGGATTTTGTGAGGCTTAAAAGAAATGATTTATTCAGTAAAACCCTTAAAACAGTGCCTGACAATAATAAACACTCAGTATATGAAAGTTTCTATTGTGTTTGCAGTTGTTGATAATGTCACCAACGTCATCATCATTAGAATTTTTTATTGGGGTTAACTTAGATCAGACTGTCTACAAACAGAACCTGAGAAAGGGTTTCTGGCACAAATTTTTCTAGAGGGATTACTCTCAGGTAAAACTTGTAAGGAAGTGAGAGAATGTGAATAGGACAAGTAAGAATTTAGTCAGTGTTGTGGTTTCAGCTGAGGTCTAACTTCAGCCTGATTCCATGGGGAGCTCCAGAAGATAGATCACTAAAAGTTGTCCCACCTTAAGACAAGGGAACCAACTATGGTACCCATGAACCAGTCATCGGTTTTGGGCTGCCCCCAGAGGAGAAAACATAATTCCCAGAAATTTCAAGAGGAGGTGGCCCTGGGGAAAGGATCTGGTGAATTAGCCAGAAATTGTAATTAATTTGGAACTAGAGCAAGATTCTATGGATCCATCTCATTTAGAGAAATCTTCCCATTGAAATGTTCATATGCATCCCAGACTAGAGCATCACAAATGCTCAGGGAATATATTCAAGGAGAACCTTTTATAGACTTACTTGGGGTTTCCTGAATGGAGATCAAGATCAAGAGCAGTCAGTTTGGTTTTTCATCAGTATTTAGAATTTTCAGCTTCCCAAGGCTCATGAGCAGCCTCACTGAGCCGGGATTGGTAATAATTTTAGCAGGTAATGCTGCAGTGAACCCTGTATCCCTTCGCTATTTGTTGCTGATGCTCTGAAATCATGCACAGTGGGTTGCCATAAGGTGTTATATGCATCATGATTCTCAGCATTTGATACCTGCTATTTTGAGGCCTTAAGCTGTTTTCTTTTGCTTTGTTTGTTCTCTTTAGGAATGGAAAAAAATGAATAGTGAGGAGGTCAGAACCTTCATAATTCTTACAGTGACTGGAATATCAAGTGTAGTTTTCAAGTCCCTCCCTCCCTACTGCTGTGGCATCTCCCTCCCCCTCCCCCTTATTCCATTCATGAAAGAGACTCACTTTGCACCATGCTGGGTTCAGCTTGTCCATTATATTAATTCTCTATGCTGCTTAGAATTGAAGAAGAAAAGAAAATAAAGCTTCCCGTGTCTTCCGAATTTTTGACCAAGTTGAGAGAAGCCCTCTAATTAGTGCTTTAATTTTCTGTTAAGGTACTCTATTTAAAAGACCAGTTTCACTTTGGATTCAGGAGTCTAGAATTAATGAAAACTTCGAGCATATGGCTGACTCCTCCTTATACACACGTGGCTTGTCCACTTTGCAAGCCTATCTTCTGTAAATACTTGAGTCTTAGGCTCCCCTACCCATTGTGTCAAACCACTGCCTCCCACTGCCAACTGGTAACTATAATATGCTGAGTAACATTAGTATAAGCCCAGGAAAAATCTCATAAGAGAAATCAAGTAAGAGAAGAAAGAGATTGCTTCAGTTTCTTTCAAAGCAAATATAAAGATAATTTTAAATATCTTGTGTCTTGGAATATTCATGGCATTGCTTTTCCCTTTAATTGGTAAAAGTTTTAATGATACCCAGGTATAGGAAGCACCGAGGGTCCCAAACAAGGTAAACTCAAACAGACACAAGGCAAGACATATAATAATTAAAATGGCAAAAGTTGAAGAGATTATTTTAAAGGTAGCAAGAGAAAAACAAAAAGTTATATACAAGGGAACTGCCATGAAGTTATCAGCTGATTTAGCTGCAGAAGCTTTGCAGGCCAGAATAGAATGGCATGATATATTCAAACTGCAAAAAGGGAAAAACATGCAACCTAGGATACTCTACCTAGAAAGATTATTACTTAAAATAGAAGGGGAACTAAAGAACTCAGACAAGCAAAAACTAGGATTAAGCAATACTAAACCTACCCTAAAACAAATGTTTAAGAGTCTTTGCTAAGTGGAAGAAAAAATTTGTGGTAAAGGGAAATCACAGTAGAAAAGGTGGATATATAGTAAAGATTGAAGATTTTTAAATAAGTTAGTATATAGATTAAAAGACAAAAAAATTATAAAAGCAACAATAGCTATAATAAGCAGCTAAGGTATAAGCATGAAGATGTAAAATATGACATCAAAAATACAAAATGTGGGAGAAGGGAGTAAAAAACAAAGATCTTTTAGAATGCATTTAAACTTAAATGACATGTCAGTTTAAAACAAGTAAATATAATTATGGATCAGCATATATGAACTCTGTGGTAACCACAAATCAAAAACATACAATAGGTACACTATTGTATAAGAAAAAAAAAGTAAAAAGATAAACAAAATTGATAAGCCTTTAGCTAGGCTCACCAAGAAGAAAAGAGAGAGGACTCAAATGAACTAAAAGGAAAGAACAAAATAATACTATTAAAGAAAACTGTCAAACAACAATGAGAGAAACAAAAAGAAGAAATGAATAGAGAACTACAAAAATAACTGGAAAATAAGTAATAAAATGGCCAAAATACATATTTGTCAATAATTACTTTAAATGTTAATGAACTAAATGCTCCAATCAGAAGATCAGTGGCTAATGGGTAACAGAATAAGACTCTTCAATGTGCCATCTACAAGAGACTCTTTTCAGGGCTAAAGGCACACACAGATTAAAAGTGAGGTAACATTTCATGCAAGTAGAAGTAGCTAGAAAGTGGGGATAGCAATACTTACATCAGACAAAATAGACTTTAAAAGAAATACTATAACAAAAGACTTAGAAGGACATTATATAATGACAAAGGGATCAATACAAGAAGAGGATATTACACTTATTGACATGTTTATTCAATATAGGAGTATTGATAGTATTAGGTATAAAAGAAGAAGCTGACAATAGTACAGTAATAGTAGTGGACTTTAAAACCCACAGACGTCAGTGGACAGATAATCCAGGCAGAAAATCAGTAAAGCAACAGAGGTCCTAAATGACACACTAGACCAGCTGGACTTAATTGAAATCTACAGGACACTAAACCTAAAAAAAAACAGAATACACATGCTTTCCAAGTGTGCTTGGAATTTTCTTTAAGATTAATCACATATTAGACCACAAGACAAGCCTCAACAAATTTAAGGGGTGTAGAAATTATATCAAGCATTTTTTCCAACCACAATGGTATAAAACTAGAAACTGGCTACAAAAAGAAAAATGGGAAAAGAAAAACCACATGGAGACTAAACAGCATGCTATTAAAAGATCAGTTGGTTGGGAGTTCTCTGGTGATCCAGTAGCCAACACTCTGCACTCCCATTGAAGGAGGCCTGGATTTGATCCCTGGTTGGAAACTATTATAGATCCTACATGCCACAACTAAGAGTTTACATGCTACAACTAAAGACCACACGTGCTGCAGTGAAGATCAAAGATGCTGCATGCGGAAACTAAACAATGCTGCTTGCCACCACAAAGAATGAAGATCCTGCCTGCTGTTACTAAACCTAGTGCAGCCAAATAAATAAATGAATAAATACGTTTAAGAAATGGATTTGTGGCGAAACCAAAGAATGTTTCAGAAAATACCTCAAGACAAGTAAAAATGAAAACACAACTTTCCAAAATCTACGGGATGCATCAAAGGCAGTTCTAAGAGGGAGGCTGATAGCGAGATGGGCCTTCCTCGAGAAACAAGAGAAATAGCAAATAAACAATCTAAACATATGACCTAAAAGAATTGGAAAAGGAAGAAGAAACAAATCCCAAAATAGCAGAAGAAGGAAATAATAAAGATCAGAGAGAAAAAATATAAAATAGATATCAACAACAGCAAAAAATAGAAAAGATCAATGAAACTAAGAGCTGTTTTTTTATTTTTTTATTTTTATTTTTTTATTTTTATTTATTTATTTTTTGAACAAATTGGTTTTGTCTTTAGATAAAAGGCATCCATCACAGGATTAGATCAACAGTGCAATGAAGGAAGCCGTTCTGTCACATAATGAGTTGAGAAAAGATATGGTAAACATTTAACGAACTGGGAAACTCTTAACTATGATTCAGATAAAATACATTAAAATATTAGGAAGAGGTTATTCTTTCTTATACAGAAGGATGTGCCAACGCCTAGAGTAACAGAGCTGCTACGGAAGAGAACTAAGTCCTCCAACTGAGCATCTCAGGAAACTGAGCCCCATTCTCAATCCAGCACAGATTAAACGGATCCTAAAGAAAGCATATAATTCTCTCTTTAAGGGCCAGTGATGCCTGAAAACGCATGTTACTCTTCAGGAACACATGTATATGCTAAGTTATGTAGGATTACCAACTGCTAAGCTTTTTCCCCCTTTCACCTCCAATATACCTGAGTGTATATTTGATGTAACTGCTTTGGGACGAGGCCAGCTTACACCACGAGGGGAGGGGGGACTGTCTTACAGAAAATGAGATCTGATGATGCCAGTGACACAGAAAGTAGCCTCTCACTCCAGTCACTGTGTTCAGCGGGGCTCTAATTCCAGAAAGGGTATCTCGTATACTGAACCAGTCACCCCACGTGCACTTCACCCCCATTAGTCTCTTATTCCCTTTCCTTGAGCACCTACCCTGTGCTGAGCGCGAGAGACCTCTACAGAAGCTGCTGCCCAAAATAGCAGAAGGAAATAATAAAGATCAGAGAGAAAAAAAATAAAATAGATATCAACAACAGCAAAAAATAGAAAAGATCAATGAAACTAAGAGCTGTTTTTTTTTAAAAAAAGATAAAATTGATAAGCCTTTAGCTGGGTTTTAGCAAGAAGAAAACAGGATTCAAATGAACAAAATAAATGAAAGAGGAGAAATAATAACTGATAACACAGCAACACATAAAATTGTAGGAGAATATTATGAGCAACAAACTGGACAACCTAGAAGAAATGAAAAAAATTAGAAATATACAGCCTGCCAAGACCAAGTCAAGAAGAAACACAGTTTGAGCAGACTGATCACTTGAAGTTAAATTGAATTTGTTTATTACCGTTTTTTTTATTAAAAGTAGCTCCCAGAAAAAAAAAAGTCCAAGATTAAATAACTTCAAGCGGGAATTCTGTGTACAAATAAAGAAGAACCAATTCCTATCATACCTATTCCCCCAAATCATTCTATGAAGCCATTACTCTGATAGCAAAAGCATACCAAGACACTGTAAAACAAAATTACAGGCCAATATCTTTGATGAATATAGATGTAAAAATATTCACAAATCAGTTTCAACCATATATAAAAAGGACCATACACCAAGATCAAGTTGGATTTGTACCAGGATTATGAGGGTGATTTAACATTTGTAAATCAACAAATGTGGTACACTGCATTACAAAAGGAAGGATAAAAATGACATCATCATCTCAATAGATGCAGAAAAAAATAACATTTGACAGAATTTAACATCCATTCATGATAAAAACTTTCATCAAAGTGGGTACCCAGGGAACATATATCAACATAATAAAGGACATTTGTGGCAAACTCACAGCCAGCATCATACTTAATGATTAAAAACCTGAAAGCTTTCTTGCTAAATTCAAGAAGATAAAGATGTCCATTCTCCCCTATTTAGCATAGAACTGGAAGGCCTAATGACAGCATTCAGACAAGAAAAAGAAATAAATGTATTCAGATTGGAAGGGAAGAGGTAAAACCATCCTATTTGCAAATGAATTTAATAACTTTACATAGAAAACCCTAAGGTTTCTGCCCCCAAACTGTTAAAATTAATAAGTGAATTCAGCGAGGTTAAAAGATACAAGATTAGTATACAGAAATCTGTTGCATTTGTGTACATTAATAATGAAATATTAGAAAAAATTAAAAAAATCCCATTAAAAATTGAATCAACAAGAATAATATACCTAGGAATAAAGTTGTCCAAGGAGACATAAGACCTGTGTTCTGAAAACTATAAAACGCTGATGAAGGAAATTAAAGATTATACAAAGAAATGGAAAGATATTTAATGCTCTTGGATTGAAAGACTTAATAGTGTTAAAATGGCCATACTCCCCAAAGTAATTTACAGATTAAATGCAGTACCTGTCAAATTACCCATGACATTTTTTTCACAGAACTAGAACGAATACTAAAATTCAACTAGAACCGCAAAAGACCTCAAACTGACAAGGCAATCTTGAGAAAAAAGAAGAAAGCTGGTAGTATTGCCCTCCCAGATTTCTGACTGTACTATAAAGCTACAATAATCAGAGCTATAAGGTAATAGCACAAAAACACACAGATGAATGAAACAGACCTGAAAACCCAGAAATAAATCAGTGCATCTATGGTCAATTAATCTATGCCAAAGGAGGCAAGAATATACCATGGATAAAAATAATCCATAAGTGGTCCTGAGCAAACTGGACAAGTATAAGTAAAATAATGACATCAGAACACTCCCTCATATTATATACAAAAATAAAGTCAAAACAGTTTAAAGACCTAAATGTAAGAATGGAAACTGTAAAATTCTTAGAAAAGTACATAGGCATATGTACATAGGTACTTGCTTAACATAACTTGTAATAGTATATTTTGATTCAGTCTCCCAAGGGAAAAGAAATATGAGCAAAAATAAAGAAATGAAACATAATTAAACTTAAAAGGTTTTGCACAGGAAAGAAAACCATTGACAAAATGAAAATACAGTTTACAGAATGGCCAAAAATGTTTGCAAAGATGTAACTTATGTGAGTTACATGAAAACAAGGAGTTCATATCCAGACTATATAAACAACTCACATAATTCAGTATTAAAACAAACAAACTAATCAACCAATGGACAGAAAACCTGCATTGGCATTTTTCCAAGGAGGCATGCAAATGGCTAACATGAACATGAAAAGATACTCAACATCACTAATCATTAGAGAAATGCAAATCAAAACTACCATGAGATGTTACCTCAGAATCAGTTCAGTTCAGTTCATTCGCTCAGTTGTGTTCTACTCTTTGCGACCCCATGAACCGCAGCATGCCAGGCCCCCCTGTCCATCATCAACTCCCGGAGTTCACGCAAACCCATGTTCATCGGGTCGGTGTTGCCATCCAACCATCTCATCCTCTGTTGTCCCCTTCTCCTCCTACCCTCAATCTTTCCCAGCATCAGGGTCTTTTCCAGTGAGTCAGCTCTTCCCATTAGGTGGCCAAAGTATTGGAGTTTCATCTTCAAAATCAGTCCTACCAATAAACACCCAGGACTGATCTCCTTTAGGATGGATTGGTCAGATAGTCAGCTCTTCCCATCAGGTGGCCAAAGTATTGGAGTTTCATCTTCAAAATCAGTCCTACCAGTAAACACCCAGGACTGATCTCCTTTAGGATGGATTGGTCGGATAGTCAGCTCTTCCCATCAGGTGGCCAAAGTATTGGAGTTTCATCTTCAAAATCAGTCCTACCAATAAACACCCAGGACTGATCTCCTTTAGGATGGATTGGTCGGATAGTCAGCTCTTCCCATCAGGTGGCCAAAGTATTGGAGTTTCATCTTCAAAATCAGTCCTACCAATAAACACCCAGGACTGATCTCCTTTAGGATGGATTGGTCGGATCTTTCAGTCCAAGGGACTCTCAAGAGTCTTCTCCAACACCACAGTTCAAAAGTATCAATTCTTCAGTGCTCAGCTTTCTTTCTTTTTTTTTTTTTTTTTTTTCAGCTTTCTTTATAGTCCAAATCTCACATCCATACATGACTACTGGAAAAACCGTAGCCTTGACTAGATGGACCTTTGTTGACAAAGTAATGTCTCTGCTTTTTAATATGCTGTCTAGGTTGGTCATAAATTTCCTTCCAAGGAGTAAGAGTCTTTTAATATCATGGTTGCAGTCACCATCTGCAGTCATTTTGGAGCCCAGAAAAAGAAAGTCAGCCACTGTTTCCACTGTTTCCCCATCTGTTTGCCATGAAGTGATGGGACTGGATGCCATGATCTTAGTTTTCTGAATGTTGAGCTTTAAGCCAACTTTTCCACTCTCCTCTTTCACTTTCATCCAGAGGCTCTTTAGTTCTTCTTCACTTTCTGCCATAAGGGTGGTTGTCATCTGCATATCTGAGGTTATTGATATTTCTCCCAGCAGTCTTGATTCCAGCTTGTGCTTCCTCCAGCCCAGCATTTCTCATGATGTACTCTGCATATAAGTTAAATAAGCAGGGTGACAATATACAGCCTTGACGTACTCCTTTTCGTATTTGGAACCAGTCTGTTGTTCCGTGTCCAGTTCTAACTGTTGCTTCCTGACCTGTATACAGGTTTCTCAAGAGGCAGGCCGAGTGGTCTGGTATTCCCATCTCTTTCAGAATTTTCCACAGTTTATTGTGATCCACACAGTCAAAGGCTTTGGCATAGTCAATAAAGCAGAAATAGATGTTTTTCTGGAGCTCTCTTGCTTTTTCGATGATCCAGCGGATATTGGCAATTTGATCTCTTATTCTTCTGCCTTTTCTAAGACCAGCTTGAAAATGTGGAAATTCACAGGTCACGTATTGCTGAAGCCTGGCCTGGAGAATTTTGAGCATTACTTCACTAGTGTGTGAGATGAGTGCAATTGTGAGGTAGTTTGAGCATTCTTTGGCATTGCCTTTCCTTGGATTGGAATGAAAACGGACCTTTTCCAGTCCTGTGGCCACTGCTGAGTCTTCCAGATTTGCTTGCATATTGAGTGCAGCACGTTCACAGCATCATCTTTTAGGATTTGAAATAGCTCAACTGGAATTCCGTTACCTCCGCTAGCTTTGTTCACAGTGATGCTTCCTAAGGCCCACTTGACTTAACATTCCAGGATGTCTGGCTCTAGGTGAGTGATCACCATCGTGATTATCTGGGTCGTGAAGATCTTTATTGTACAGTTCTTCTATGTATTCTTGCCACCTCTTCTTAATATCTTCTGCTTCTGTTAGGTCCCTACCATTTCTGTCCTTTATTGAGCCCATTTTTGCATGAAATGTTCCCTTGGTATCTCTAATTATCTTGAAGAGATCTCTAGTCTTTCCCATTCTATTGTTTTCCTCTATTTCTTTGCATTGATCATGGAGGAAGGCTTTCTTATCTCTCCTTGCTATTCTTTGGAACTCTGCATTCAAATGGGTATGTTGTTTCTTTTCTTCTTTGCTTTTCGCTTCCCTTCTTTTCACAGCTATTTGTAAGGCCTCCACAGACAGCCATTTTGCTTTTTTGCATTTCTTTTTCTTGGGGATGCTCTTGATTCCTGTCTCCTGTATAATGTCACGAACCTCTGTCCATACTTCATCAGGCCATCATCAAAAAGTCTATAAATAACAAATGTTGGCAAGGTCAATCACAAATGTGAGAGTTGGACAATAAGTAGGCAGAGTGCTGAAGAGTTGATGGTTTTGAACTGTGGTGCTGGAGAAGACTCTTGAGAGTCCCTTGGAAAGCAAGGAGATCAAACCAGTCTATCTTAAAGGAAATCAACCCTGAATACTCTTTGGAAGGACTGATGTGAAGCTGAATCTCTGATACTTTGGCCACCCGACATGAATGGCTGACTCATTGGAAAACATCCTGATGTTGGGAAAGATTGGAGGCAGAAGGAGAAGAGGGCAACTGAGGATGATATGGTTGGATGGCATCACCAATTCAATGGACATGAACTTGGGAAAACTCCAGGAGATAATGAGTGACAGGGAAGCCTTCTATGCTACAGCCCTTGGGGTCGCAAAGAGTTGGACATACCTGGGTGACTGAACAACAGCAACACGTGGAGAAAAGGGAGCCTCATACACTGTTCGTAGGAATGTAAATTGGTGCCACCACTATAGAAAATAGCATGGCTCTCCTCAAAAAAACTAAACACAGAACCATTATGAAAGTGAGTGAAAGTCATTCAGTCATGTCTGACTCTTTGTGACCCCATGGACTGTGGTCCATGGAATTCCCCAGGACAGAATATTGGAGTGGGTAGCCTTTCCTTTCTCCAGGGGATCTTCCCAACCCAGGGATCGAGCCCAGGTCTCCTGCACTGCAGGAGGATTCTTTACCAGCTGAGCCACAAGGGAAGCCCAGAGCCATTGTATGATACAGTAATTTCACTCCTGGGTATAAATCCAGGAAAAAAATGAAAACACTAATCTGAAAAGATACCTTGGATATGCACCATAGTGTTCAAAGCAACACTACTTACAATTATCTACCAAGACATGGAAACAGTCAAGTGTCTGTCGATAGGTGACTGGATTAATAAGAGGTGACATATATATAGAATGGAATATTACTCAGCTTAAAAAAAGAATGAGATTCTGCCATTTATAGCAACATATATGGGCCTAGAGAATATTATGCTTAGTGAAACAATTCATAGAGAAAGACAGTATTATTTATATGTGGGATCTAAAAAATAGTACAAATGAATGTATATGCACAACAGAAACAGACTCAGGGACAGAGAACAGCTTTGTAGTTATGAAAGGAGAGAAGGAATGGTGTAGGGACATATTTAGGGTGTGGGACTAACAGAGGCTATATATAAAATGCTGCTATATATAAAATACATAAACAACAAAGATACTGTATCACACAGGAATTTATACCCAGCGTTTTCAAAAATACTGAATCACTATATATTTAAAGCTAATATAATACTGTAAATTCACTATACTTCAGTTTAAAAAAAGAGTACATGCTATCACCAGGACTCTTTGCCAGTGACGTTAAACTCTTGGTCATTTGGCTGAGAGAGTTTTCAGGCTGTGAAGTTACTCCTCCCCTCCCTATCCGTACTGGGCTCTTTAGAGGGAGTTACTATGTGCTGCCCACACTTGGGGTGGGGGGCAAGTTATGCCTTACTTACAAGTGGGAGGACATACACAGATTATTTGGAGTTCTTCTATGTAGGAGATTTGCCTGTTCTTCCTCAATTATTTATGTATTTAGTAACTTATTTACGATCAGCATGCATTCATTGATATTTACTTTATATATTAGGCTGTAGCCCAGTAGTATGTTATTTATTTTGTAGCTCTAATTGTTCCAGCTTTGGTCATTGAACACTTTGTTTACTTTTGTGTCCCTTTGGCATACTCATCATTTTGTTTTTTGAGCTTTTCCTTACTTCCTGGCACTGTGGCATACAGGCTCACTTTGTGTATCCTCTGCCTTTGTCCTAGAATCAGCCTTTTCTCCTTGTATTGGAGAATCGTGTTATAAACCAAGATCTGGGTGCTAGATGTTTCATTGCTACTGGGATGTCATTGCTTAAAGCAAACAGAATTTAGAAATAATGTACGTTTATAACCTGTGTTAGTAATCATTTAGCAATACTAAATAGCTGAATCATGTTAGCAATCATTTCTATGTTTTATCCATCTGTGTCTCTATTAAGTTAAATGTGAGTTAATACTGATGTCTCCAACTCTAACCTGTATCACATAATTCATTCTAACCTCTTTGCTTGTTTATATGTAACCTCCCAGTGTAATAATGGGAAACCTAGCTCCTACTGCCCACTATCCATTTACCTATATGTTTAGTTCCAGTATACACATAACGTGGTTTCAAAATTGGTAGCCTCCACTCTTATGAGATGGGGAAGGAAATGGCAACCCACTCCAGTACTCTTGCCTGGAAAATCCCGTGGATGGAGGAATCTGGTAGGCTACAAGTCTGTGGGGTCACAAAGAGTCGGAAACAACTGAGCGACTTCACTTTCACTTTCACTCTTACGAGAAGGACTTCGTTGGTGGCTCAGTGGTAAAGAATCCGCCTACCAATTCAAGAGACGTGGGTTTGATCCCTGGATCAAGAAGATGCCTTGGAGAAGGAAATGGCAACCCACTCCAGTATTCTTGCCTGAGAAATCCCATAGACAGAGGAGCCTGGTGGGCTACAGTCCATGAGGTCACTAAGAGTCAGCCACAGCTTAGTGACTAAACGACAGCTGTCATGAGAAACACGTTTATCAGCTGCAGCGCTATGCCTGTGTTCAGTTCCTTCTGTCTTTAGCTTCATCATCTCCTCTCATTTCCAGAGGTACTTAGGTCAGCACCGATTTCTCCTACCACTGCAGCGCTGTTTCATTTGTTATACAGAGAGATTCTTTTTCCTGGTTTGAGTGTAGTCTGGGAAACCCTGATTTTTCCTGTCACCTTCCTGTGATGATCTCAGATAACTCTGAGAGTTACCTGATGGTGCCATAAAATTGAATACAGAAATGGTGCAAGGGAATAGGAGAGATATAAACTGAGAATCAGTCATTAGAGAAAGAGCAGTTGATTAATAGTTAAAAAAGAAAAGAAAAATGTTTCAAGTCCCAACCTTGTTTGCCTAAGTCACTGTGTCACTAGAAACTCACTGAAGTCTGTTGTCTTTGGGTTTCTTGTATAACTGGGTCCAGTTTCTCTGGATTGTCAAGAGAATTGAATTGGAAAAAGAGCATGGGAGTGTAAATGCTATAATAAACTTTCAAGTGCAATTATTACATGAAAAAAGGTAAATTCAAAACTCTGGCAAAGAGGGCTCAGGTCAAGGATGTGAAGTTTTGACTTTCATGGGACTGGCTTATTTATCTGCAAAGTTTAAATTGTAGGAAACTTTCATGCAACTGATTCTAGTAACCCTATGCCCACAGATGTGATTCTCTGTGTGTGTATAAATTTGTTAATATTTCTTCTTTCAAGAGAACCTAAGGTATCTCTTGAGTATGTTGGTCTTTTTAGATTACTTCTCAGTCTCTCTAACAAACATTTGGGATGACATCCTGAGTTAGCATTTTAAGAATTCACATGTTGTACAAGGTCATTTGGACTGTTTTGCTTACTTTGCTTCTACTCTTACACACCTGTAATTAAGTTACTTTTCCCCACTTGATGACAACCTAGATCTATTTACCATATCCTTAGGGTGTTAATTCTCTTGTAGCTGTAACTAAAAACCTTAATGGGACTTAAAATCAGAGGGACTAGGTATACGCTTTGGGTGGGCCACTGTTGCTTGGAAGGATTATATGAACTGGAAGAACTCGTTTGCTATATGGAAATAGTCAGGTCCAGCAACCTGCCAACAGAGCCAGTAGAGAGGAGAGAGGTAGGCAGAGCCTCTCTCTAGGGCCCATGTCTGTCCTGTCCATTTCCAGGGGTGCTATTTCTATGTATTTCAATGTGAATGAAACCCCTAGAACAGGGCCGTGTGTCTTCTTGAGAGATGGAGCCTGTTTCATTGTTAGCAGAGGTGAGAAAACACGTTTAAGAAAAACATGACACTCTCACCAAAAACTCTTTGATTACTGTGCTTCCTGAGGTTTGATGATTTTGTAGTATATTTCACTCCACTTCATCTAATACTTTTTTCTCTTCTTTAAAATATATGATAACAGTGGTATGTGAACATTTTTGAAAAGGTGCTACTTTTGGAGAACATGCTACTGCCCACACCCAGGGCAGGTGAGGGCTTTTATCTAAGCTGGAGTCTCCTCTTTGCAAAATGAACCAGATAGGATGAAACAAAAGCATTTTGTGAAGAGCGACTCCTTCTGTATTAGTGGCTTATGCTGAGCTGACCCAGCTTTCCATTCATTGATATCCTCAAGCTTCACAAATAAAATAGGAAGACCACAAATTCTTCTTACTGACATCTCTCTTGGTTTATTTCATGTTTTTGCCTTCTCTCTATGCAGTGTTTCATCGTAAATACCTGTTGTACTTTGATAACTACATTAAAATGAAGGAGATGTTTGTAGCAATTTATTTATACAGCTGTTTACTTTCTTTCATCTCAGCAGAATCCATAAATAAAAATGTCTTTTCCTTCAAGCAGTTGACTTTAAAAACACTCATATTTAAGAAAACCTGCAAAAGAATATGCTATCTTTATGATTTATTAAAAGTAGATAAATGAGAAGTTAAAAAATATCTTTCCACCTACTATCATGAACTAAAGAGGGAAAATATGTCAACTGGTATATAGATGTCAAGAAATGGTAGAGAATTATAGTTTTTATGACGAGATCTTTTTCAGACAAATGGGTGGAGACAAACATTCCTTGTACTTTGTGATTTATTTTACTAGTAAAGTCCTATCTAAATAGCACAGCTTAAAGTGCAGATTTGAATTAGATTGTCTGCTGTAGACAAGCTGTGTAATTTAAACTGTGAGGTGAAACTTTGAGTTGAAATCTCTAGCTTGTATTAAGATAGAAGGCATCTTAACTGAGAACTTTCTATTAACAATAAAGACTTTGCTTCAGATGTTTTGCATCCTAGGTTTCCTGGAATAGACCTCAATCAATCAATAGATCTCAATTTCAAATATTCCCTCCCATTCTCTGTGTGTGTTCTTCATTAGAACATATATGCCTATTTGTTCAGAGAATATAGTTACCATATATGTTGTATAATCTAAATAGTATTTCTACATCTTAGTTCTCTCTTAGAGTCCACCATTTTATTAATATCAGGATTTGTCATTTCATTTGTTTTGATGGAACATAGCTTGGAATGGTGCAGGGTTTCCTAAACTGAGCTTTCCAAGACACTGTTTCCCAAAATGTTAGTGAGTTTTATATAGAATGAATTGTGTGACTATATAAGAAACATGGGGTTGAATAAAATTAAATCCTTTTTTCTTGCGTATTTCCAGAACTGTTGATATGACATTGTGAATCTCCAGGAGGAAAATATAATTTCAGTGTTTCCCAAATATTTATGTGGAACTTCCTTTTTTAATGCCATCAATTATGCTTCTCCATCCTCTGATAGCTCAGTTGGATCCGTCTGCAAAAATCCATCCACAAAGCAGGAGACCTGGGTTCAATTCCTGGGTCTGGATGATCCACTGGAGAAGTTAAAGGCTACTCACTCCAGTATTCTTGGGCTTCCCTTGTGGCTCAGCTGGTAAAGAATCCGCTTGCAATGTGGGAGACCTGGATTTGATCCCCGGGTTGGGAAGATCCCCTGGAGAAGGGAAAGGCTACCCACTCCAGTATTCTGACCTAGAGAATTCCGTGGATGGTATAGCCCATGGGGTCACAGAGTCAGACATGACTGAGCGACTTTCACTTCACTTCACTGTCAGTTATATATGGCTGTATGATATACAAGCCCCTGATGCAGAACAATTTATGACTGTCTCTCACAGCTTGTGCTTGACTGAGTTGGGTGATTCTTGCTTGAGGTCTCTTGTGCAGGTACGGTCAGAAGAGACTGAGATTCTGATTACCTGTAGGGTTACCTCACTGGACATGTATATGATTGGTAGTTGCTGGCTGGGAGCTCAGCTGTGATTGTCAACAAGAGTTCTTGCCCACGTCCTGGCTGCATGCCTTCAGGTTCTCATCAGAATTCTGTGACAGAGTATTCCCACAGGGAGCATCTGGCAAGTGAACATCACAAGAGACCTAGAAGGAAGTGCCAAGGCTTCTACTATTCAGGCTTAGAAGTGTCAGAATATAACGCTGCTAAAATTTCTTGGTTAGGCAAGGTACAAGACCAATCCAGATCCAAGGAGAGAGGGGTTAGACTCTAATATTAAAGTATATTAGATTTACAGTGTTGTATCAGTTTCAAGTGTACAGGAAAGTGATTATATATGTGTGTGTGTGTGTGTATGTGTATATATCCCCTTCATGGATCACAGCCTTGTTGTGGTGAAGGGGCATGGGTAACTCAGTGAAGCTATGAGTCATGCCATGCAAGGCCACCCTGCAAGGAGGTGAAACCAGTCAATCCTAAAGGAAATCAATCCTGAATGTTCATTGGAAGGACTGATGCTGAAGTTGATGCTCCAATACTTAGGCCACCTGATGTGAAGAGCCATCTCACTGGAAAAGACCCTGATGCTGGGAAAGCTGGAGGGCAAATAAAAAGAGGGTGGCAGAGAATGAGATGGTTAGATAGCATCAATGACTCAATGGACATGAATTTGAGAAAATTCTGGGAGAGAGTGAAGGACAGGGAAGCCTGGAATGCTACAGTCTATGGGGTCACAAAGAGTCGGACATGACTTAGAAAATGAACAACTGTATAGTATGTGTGTGTATGTGTGTGTGTGTATCCTTTTCCAGATTCTTTTCTCTTTTAGGTTATTACAAAATATTCATGTAGTTTCCTGTGCTACGCAGTAGATCTTTCTTGGTTATTTACTTTATATTGTGTGTGTATATCAACCCTCAGCTCATAATTTAAACCTCCCCTACCTCTCCCTCGTGGTAACCATAGTTTTGTTTTCTATGTCTGTGCGTCTATTTCTGTTTAGTACATAAGTTCACTTGTATCGTTTTTAAAAGATTCCACATATGAGCAGTAAGTCATGTGATATTTGTCTTTCTCTTTCTGACTTACTTCACTTATGATATTCTCTAGGTCCATCCGTGTTGCTACAGATAACAGTTTTCTTTATTTTTTATGATTGAGTAATATTCCATCATATATACACACTACATCTTCTTTATCCATTCATCTGTTGATGGACATTTTGGTTGCCTCCATATCTTTGCTATTGTAAGTGATGCTGCAGTGGAATTGGCCGCGTGTATCTTTTTGAATTATAGTTTTTTACAGATACATGCTCAGGAGTGGGATATCTAGATTATGTGTTAGCTCTTTGTTTAGTTTTTTAAGGCGCCTCCATAAGATAGTTTTACATAGTTTTACTGTTGTTTTAAAATTACGAATAGGGTTACCAGGTGAAATACAGGATGCCTAGTTAAATTTGAATTTCAGTTAAATATCAAACTTTTTTTTTAGTGTGGATAGGTCCCAAATATTACATGGGGGTGTGCTTTTAAAAAAAGGGTTATTTCAAATTCAGAGGTAATGTTCTGTATTTTTATATGCTAAATCTGACAGCACTATCTACAGATAGTATTCTCCTTCACTGCCAGTATTATCATTGGACTCCTTCTGCCCTTCCCTCCCTCCCCACCTCTCATATTGTTACCCCATTGAGCTGTTGAGTTTGGGGGAAAAAGTTGATATAACAAAATCTTAGGTTTTAGAACAAGAGTGATTTGATTTCAGATCCTGGCTCTTCCATGTATGAGCCTTGTAATTGTAAGTCATTTCACTTCAGTGAGCCTCAGTCTCGTCCCCTGTTGGGACTGGTCATAATTACCTGGCAGGTTTGCTAGGTGCTTAGGGGAGATGAAGTGTCTAAAGCATGTAACCTGGTCATTTGAACATAACAAGCATGAAATCAAAGGTAATCCTGCCTACTGTCCTCCTAGATAAAGAAGGGCAAGAGGGGAATGCCCTGTGCTTTTTAGATGCTGTTTATTTGCTGAGGAATGTCAACAGGTGAGGTTTTTGTTCTAATTCTTACAAAAGAATGGGGTAGTAAGTGTAACTTCTTGGGAGCTGTAAGACTGGTTTAGTCTTGATGTGGAAGAGAAATTTTAAATGATGACAGCTGTGCTGTCAACACTGTCACTGATCCACGTACTAGACCTCTATTATATAATCCTCCTGAATTACTTACTAATGATCTTTTAACTTTGGTTTTATTTGCTTGCATATTTATACTTCTATGTAGATTGTTACCTAAAAGTTGTCAATTATAGTGTATGACTATAGGAGTCAATTTCATAATAGTTATTCTGATTAACCCCATCAAGACAAATTTGAAGGTGTGTTAAATTTGAATTAATGCCATGAAAAATTTTCTTGCATGAATCTTGTATATACAGGGGAATATTTTGTGATCATGTACTCTGTCAAATACTGTGGCATTCTCTCTAAATTGAGATATGGTGAGCTCCATTATTTTTTTCACAGCTGGGGAAATTGAAACTCAAACAGGCCTCAAGACTTGTTGACAGTCACCAAGCTAAGAGAGGTAGATGTGGCCCTGCCTCCTCACTCATTGTCACCAGGCTCATATGGATCAACCACGGGCCGCCTCCTGAGAGACCTGTTCTGGTCTCAACAATGTTAATATCCCAGAGCCCTCCTTTCTCTCCTTTCCTTTATTTGTCCTGGAGCCTTGTCCTCCTTGACTAGTTAATTCTAGTTTGCAATTCCTCAAGGCCATGCCCAGAGTCTCCTCTTCCATCCCCCAAGCCTTTTATTTTCATCACATGCACAACTAGCTCCTATCATAGTTCTGGTGTCACACATCTTTTCTCTGGCCACCTCACAAGTGCATTTTTATTTTTATTGGTTTAAATATATTTTCATAGCTTTCTGTTTGTTTTTACTCACCGGAAGATCCTTAGGGCTTTATGCCCAGTAAGCATATAGTAAAGAATAAGTGAGTGAATGAATCCACCCACATTGTATGACCTAAAAATTGATTTTTTCCACTTTCTATTCTCCTCACAAAATACTTCATTTTTCACATGGGGGACTGAAATTCAGAGAGATTTAAGAGTTTCTCCAAAGTCACACAGCACTCAGAAGTTGGGTCTACTCACTGAAAGGCTAGACTCTGCCATTCCAGCTCAGCTATATGACAGAACATGGTCACAGGGATGCTGATTTTCCTTGCTGATAATGGAAAGAAGATTTTGAAGAACTGGATCTTCCTATGTTAGTTCAAGTCATCTCTGCCCTTTAGAACCTGTCAGAATCCCAGGTTTTTATCTGTACTAATTCCTCTGTACTTTTCTCTTTTTCCTTCTGTTTCTACAATGACTCAGCATTTTCATCACTTTTCTTTCTCTTTAGTTTATCTAAAAAATAGCCCTTTAACAAAAAAATATTACAGTTCGTTCAAATGTCATAGACTTCCTAGAGATTCCGTGTGCCTAAGATTTGAAGCTGCATGTTGAAATGCCAGGAATACTGTGAAATGCTGCAAAGCTCATCGCTGTTCTAAAACTCCACGGAAAGGGGCCCTCTTCCCATGCCAGAGCCCGCACACATGCTGTGGCGGTACTGTGTTGAGCGGTGCCTTTTTTACTGACTGGCAGAATAGATAGAGTCTAAAGCCAGAGTAACCCACCACAGATGACTGAATGCATGTTGGACTTGGCTAAGAGTAAAGGCACTTGCCATTTTAAAACCTTCGTTTCGCTTCCTCTCTTTTCAGTGGTGGTGGTGGGGGTGTGGCAGGGTAGTGTGGGTTGGCAAAGCAAGCAGAAGGAAAGGAAAAACACAGCATGCCTGAGAGATGGTGGGGGAGTCAGACAGTATTTCCCTTCTGTTCAGGTTCATACAGTTCTTGACTGATGGAACCAAGAGAATGCTTAAAAACTCTCGTCTTCCTCTGTCATTTTTTAGATGAAACATTGCAAAGTCCAGAGAAGTTATATAACTTACTTAGGCTCACAGTTAGTTAACAGAAGAGTGAACAGTTAAGATCTTTGACGTCCATTCATCTTTAAGGCTCTTCCCCTCATAAGAGGCTTCCCTCATAGCTCAGTTGGTAAAGAATCCTCCTGCAACGCAGGAGACCCCGGTTCAATTTTTGGGTCAGAAAGATCGCCTGGAGAAGGGATAGGCTATCCACTCCAGTATTCTTGGGCTTCCCTTGTGGCTCAGCTGGTAAAGAAGCTGCCTGCAATGTGGGAGACATGTTTTCTATCCCTGGGCTGGGAAGGTACCCTGGAGAACCCACTCCAGTATTCTGGCCTGGAGAATCCCATGGACTGTATAGTCCACGGGGTCACAAAGAGTTGGACAGGACTGAACGACTTTTGCTTCCACTCTCACTCCTTGCCTTCAGTGTGGAGCCTTCTGTGAGTCTCCCAGGTAAGGCGCACCCCCAGCACTGCAGTGTGCTCCCGTCTACACCCTCAGTGGTGCAGATACCTTTCTCCTACCTGCCTGCGTCTCCCTCTGCCCTTGGGCCCCATGTGCTCCAGTGTCTCCCTCCATGAATCGAGCAGCAGAGAGGGGGAGGCTGATCTGCTTGTTTGCCACTGTGGTGCAGACTCACCATAGGAGAGTGCAGACTCTCCTTTTGTCTTAACGCAGGCCCCTTGGCCCAGAGGGATTTCCCAAATGGCTCCTTTGTTGCTGCTCAGGAGTTTCCATTTTGCGATTTCTAAGATCCAGTGTGCTTCCTGGCATCATTTCCTGGTCTGTTACTCAAGCACTGGTTGTTCCACAGCAGGTTATTTAGTCTTTTGAGTATTGATTTTCTCTGTTCTGTGAAATGGGTATATAAACAGCTCTGTTTCAAGACCTTCATTCAGACTCTCAGGTAAAGGAGAAAGAAAGCCCCTGAGTTCCGGCCTTGCCTTTTGCCCTTTTTCTGTTTGTTCCTGGTAGGACAAGGCTGAGCTGGTATGGCAGTGAGCAGAAAGGTCTTTCTTTAAGGACTCAATGAGTGATTTCAGTTGTTGTTCTGTTGCTATGGTTATTGTTATGCTTCTGATCCTTAAAATTTTATCTTTTAAGTTATCTAGAATTTTCTGTTAATAAGATTACATTGATGAATTTTTGAATGTTGAATCAACCTTGCATACCTAGAATAAATCCTGCTTGGTTGTGCTATAGAATTTTTTATGCAGTTTTTGAGACGTTTGCTAATATTTATAAGGAAGTTCACGTATATGTTCATGATTTTAATCATTTGGATACTAGTCATTTGCTTCCTTGTAATATTTATCTGGTTTCAGTTTTAGGATAATGTTGGCCTCATAGAATTATTTCTTGTTTCTATTTTTTGGGAGAGAATTGATATAATTTCTTTTTAAGTGTTTGGTAGAATTTACCAGTGAAACCATTTAAGCCTGATACTTTTTTTTTTTTGCGGGGGGGAGGCTATTAAATATTGATTCAGTTAAAAAGTACATATAGGGCTATTCAGCTTCTTTATTTCTCCTTATATGAGTTCATCTGTTTTATCTAAATGGCCAAAGTTTTGACTATAGGGTTTTTTTGGTAGTAAGTATTCCTCTGTTACCATTTTAATATGTATGAGATCAGATGTGATGGTATTTCATCCATTTTTGACACTAGCAATTTGTGTTGTCTTTTATTCTTGGTTAGCCTGGCTAGAGGTGACTTTGGGTGGTGTTTCCATGCAGACTTTTGGTATCATCTTAAGCAGAAGATTTTGATACATGCTTTTTTTCATTCGGGCTTTACAACAGTTTTCTTGGTCAGATATTCTTATTACTATTTTACAGATGAAGAAACAGGGAGCCAAATCCTTTTCTGTAAGAAGGGAGAAGAATACCATAGGTGTTGTAGGGATTTTTCTGTGCCTTAAAGTAGTCTTTGATTGCCTTCGCACCTCATCTCTTCTTGTAGCACTGGAGACCTCTACTGTGTTGGCTGTACCATCCTAGAGAAGGAGATAGAAATGAAACAGAGTGGCTCAGTGCTCGCAGAGCACTGTCTTTCAATTCCACTGAAATTAAAATGGCAGTGGTGACCCTAGTTGTATTACTCTTAAGTAATTTTTAATTAAGGGCTCATTCCATGCACAGCTGGTTGCATCATACAAACACGCTCTATGCTCCCTCTTGGCGCTGCTTCTCAGTGAGGGTAAGAGACATTTTCTTGTTCAGCAGTGCAACCACGGTGGGGCAAGAGACATCTTGGTTCTTAGTTTTACTTCCTCATCTAAATTACATGGATATCATTCTACTGGGAGGGCATTTTGCTGTCACTTGCTAAATAGAAAAGCCCAGGTAAGTATGCGAACCTTGTTTGACATTTATGAGCAACGTGGGCAGTTTCAAGAAATGCAGTAGGTAGTAAAGACAGTTCCATAAAAGGTGGCTGGCTGATAGTTTAGCCAAAATACGATGCCTTGTGGTTTATGACAGTTTTCTCTAACAGGAACAGATATTGAATTTATTTCAAAAGTGGCTCGAGTGTCCTCCTTTTGCTTCTAAGGCATTGCCACTTTTTGAAAAGCACACAGTAGAAGAGAAAAATACTTCAGGCCATAAAATGAGGATATTGCATTTGTGTGTGTACATGCTGAAGGGAGGGGGGCTTAGTTCAGTGTGCTATTGACTTCCTCTCGACAGGTTGATAGGCCTCATTTTATCACTGTGATGACTGCAAACTCATTGCCAATGCAGACTTTTTTAATGAAAAGAAAAAGACAGTGATTTAAGGAAATTTATTTGATTTCAATAAGCAGCTCATGGGCAATTCCCTCTACAATATTTTAAGCAAATATGCCATTAAAGACTTGCATCACATTCTCAGCACAACTTCTTTCATTCCTCTTTTTAAATTAAGTTATAGAATAGCAAAATCTCATCACCTACTTTAAAATTCTCTCAGGCATTTTAACTACAAAGTCAGAACAATTTCACTTGCTGCTTCAATGGGCTGCTTGTATGATGAAAGGAAAGAAGATGTACTCTTTCCAATAAAAATAGGAAAGAATCAGGGTATGTTTTCATACTGTTTCTGCCACAGATAAACTGTACAGCCTCTGCAAATAATGTATCTTCCTGACATCTAAGTCCTTATTTTTTAAGTGGAGATTAAAATACCTGTTAATATTTATATCACAGAGTTGCAATGGAGATAAAGTGAGGTAGTACATTTGCAGAATAGTCCCTTCTGATTCTGCAAGGCTCTCTGGCCCAGTTTGCATATATGTGGCATATTTTGTGAGTATAAATTTCTTTTCTAAAATATTTTGGAAATCCTACATTTGGGCATGTGGGCATGTTGTTGACACAGCATTAAGCTCTATGAATATCTTTACTTGGCCCTTATCTATTGCATTTCCTCCATTTTAGCATGTAGAACTGAGACATAAAAATATGCTAGTGTGTGTGTGTACGTGTGTGTACACAGAGGTGAGGTATGATTCAGTGTTTTCTTCAAAACACTCAGATCCCCAAACAATAGAAACTTTAAAAGAGAAGGAAGAACAAATAATACCTTAGAATATTGTGGTATCTCATTGTCGTTTTGATTTACATGTAGTCAGATCATGTTTTTTTTTTTCTTTCTTTTTAAAAAATAAATCCATTCTATCAAGCAGTGCCTTTTACTTGGAGTGTTTATTCCATTTACATTGAATGAAATTGCTATGTGGTAATACTTACGTTTTCCAGAATTATTTTCTCTATGCCTCATGTCTTTTTTGTTCTTGTTGTTCTGTATTTCCTCTTTTACTGTCTTCTCTCGTGTTCTATTTTTCTAGTGTATCACTTTAATTCCCTTGTCATTTATTTTATTGTATATATCATTTTCCTAGTGACTGCCCTAGCAATTATGATTAACATATTAATTTATACAATCTAGTCAGATTAACACAAACTTAATGTCCGTAGTTTAAAAACCTTTGTTCCTAAATGGCCCTAGTTTTCTCCATCATCCTTGCTGCTCTTATTGTCATGCAAATTTCATCTTCTTTCTTTATAGGCTCATCTACACAGATTTATAATTATTGCTTTAAGCAGTTTTCTTTTCATCAGTTAGGAAGAAAAAGTGCTATAAATAATACATATATTATAGAATCTTTTATATTTATCTATGCAGCTATCTCTACTGCTGCAATTTATTTATGAGGATTTAAGTTACTGTCTAGTGTTCCTTCATTTCTTCCTTCAGTGGTTATTGTAGAGCAGGTATTTTAATGACCACTTCTCTCCATTTTTGCTTATATAGAAATACCTTAATTTCTCCTTAGCTTTTAAAGGATAATTTTACTGGATGTAAAAGTCTTGGTTCTATAGAACTGCTGCTTCAACTCTTGGTTGATAGTGTTTTTATTTCAGCACTTTGAATGTATTGTCTCACTGCCTGTGGTCTTTATGATTTCTGATGAGAAGTTAGTTATTAATCATATCGAAGAGCCCTTGTATGTGATGAGTACATCTTTCTTGCAGCTTTCAAGAATCTCTTGTTGCTTTCACATTTGATAGTTTGATTACAGTGTATTGAAACGCTGTTTTCCCTGGAAGAATTCTGAATTAGGTCAAATGAAAGCTGATTCTATGAGAGTTCCTTTCCAGGGAATGGACAGGCAGGTCAGATAACGGCAGTTCTCTGGGATTTGGGCACTGGAATAGCTCCATCCTTGTTCTGACACTTTCAGAGGCTGCTAGAATGTTAGTTTTCACTGGTTGTGAGGGTGTTGGTTTTTCAAGGCTACTGCAGTGTTGGAAAAGGGGGACAAAAGTAGAGAAGTTGAAATGCTGCAAGTTACCTGTTCTTACTGAGATTCATCTATTTTTCTCAGATGTATGTTTTCTAGAGTGTTGCAAGCCTTTGGTTAATTTCCAGAGCTCTGAAAAGCTGATTTCTGACAATGGCGCCCGTGTCCTCAGTGCTTCTGTGGAGGAGAGGGTTTTTGGAGTCCTCAGTTCTCTGTCTCACTGGCAGCACTTCCTGATGCTTTACAGAGGATGTGCATATCCTCTTACAGCTTTTTCTGTTGGAATACCATCTGAGCAAAGGAAGGTGTATTATTCAGGATAATCTAATGGTTCAGCTTTCCAGGATGCAGAGCCAGAGATGAGAATTCCTGTTAAGTAATTTATTAAGGAAGGGCTCCCAGGAGGAACCACTGAAATACTGAGTGGAACTGGCCAAACAAGGGCAAGAAACTCAGGAAAGAGTGTGATTTTAGACCATGTCCCAGCCTCAGCTTCATCTTTCAGAGCCTCTCTGGAGTATACCGTGTCTTATTGTTTATATCCGCTTGAGACAAGGGAGGTCGTTGATACAAGCTGAATTGTGTCCCCCTGAAAATTCAGATATTGCAGTCTTCACTCCTCAGCACCTCAGCATGTGGCCGTATTTGGGGTTAATGTCTTTACTTACCATGTGCTGTGCACGTGTGCACGCTCAATTGCTTCAGTCGTGTCCAACTCTCTGTGGCCCCATGGACTGTAGCCCACCAATGCTCTCTGTCCGTGGGATTCTCCAGTCAAGAATATTGGTGTGGGTTGCCATGCCGTCTTCCAGGGGACCTTCCTGACCCAGGGATCAAACCCATGTCTCTTACGTCTTGTGCATTGACTGGTTGGTTCTTTACCACTAGCGCCTACTGGGAAGCCCATTATGACCCAGCAACCCCCCTACTGGGCATATACCCTGAGAAAACCATAATTTAAAAAGACACATATACCCCCCCGTGTTCATCACAGCCCTGTTTATACTGGCCAGGACATGGAATCAGCCTGGATGTCCATTGATAGATGAATGGGTAAGGAAGTTATGGTACATATATACAATGGAATATTGTTGTTGTTGTTTAGTCACTAAGTCATGTCTGACTCTTTGTGACCCCACGGACTGTAGCCCTCCAGGCTTCTCTGTCTGTGGAATTTCCCAGGCAAGAATACTGGAGTAGGTTGCCATGTTCCCCTCCAGGGGATGTTCCCAACCCAGGGATCAAACCCATGTCTCTTGCACTGCAGGTGGATTCTTTACCACTGAGCCACCTAGGAAGCCCACAGTGTAATATTACTCAGTCATAACAAGAAATTAATTTGAATCAGTTGTAATGTGGTAAATGAACCTAGAACCTGTTATACAGCATGAAATGTCAGAGAGAGAAAACCAAATTACTGAATATATATGGAATCTAGAAAAATGGTGCTGGTGAACCTATTGATACGGCAGGAATAGTGACACAGCCGTAGAGGATGGTCTTGTGGGCACAATGGCGTAAGGAGAGGGTGGGACGAATTGAAAGACTAGCACTGACATATACACACCACCATGTATAAAGTAGCTAGTTGGCGGGAAGCTGCTGGATGCAGGGGTCCCTGCCTGGCACTCTCTGATGACCTGGAGTGGTGCGCTGTTGGGTAGAGTGGGAGAGAGTCTCAAGAGGGAAGGCATGTCTGTGTACTTATGACTGATCTGTGCTGTTGTACAGCAGAAACCAACACAACAGTTTAAAGGAATTACCCTCCAATTAAAAAAAGTTGAGATGAGGTCACATGGGTGGGCCCTAATCCAGTATGACCAGTGTCCTCCTGAGAAGAGATCAGAACACAGACACACACAAAACGAAGACCCCATGAAGACACGGGAAGAAGGTAAACCGAGGAGATCAGCCTCGGAAGAACCAGCTCTAATGACATTTTGATTTTTGGCTCTTAGCCTCCAGGATTGTGAGAAGGTAAATTTCTATTGTTGATGGCGTCCAGGCTGTGGTACTTTGTTATAGCAGCCCTAGCCAGCTGATACAGGAGTTTTCATATTCGTAACCTGTTGATCATTTGTCAAATACTGCCTAAGGAGGGCGTCAGTTTTCAAGCATTTGCAGCTTTGTGGGCTTGTGTGCAAACAGTTTTATACTCCGAGGGTAGTCCTTTCAAAGAAAGTTGCAAGAGTTGCGTTTACAACTAAGAGTGCACAGGGGGGATATCTGGAGGGGGAACCTCACAGCACTGAAGAGTGGAATCAGAGGATCTGAGCAGAGCATGGAAAGTGTCCACTCCAGGGGTATGGTTACAAACAAGAGAAATCAATCATTAGTGGCTTAAGCAGAAAATAAGTAAATTGAAATATACTGACTAGGTCCCAGTTTCTAGAAAGCTAGAGAAATAGGTGCCATGGTCACAGAGTGATGACCTGTGTCCTCTATCACCAATCAGAACGGGCCAAGTGAAGATACCATGGAAGACACTATTAATACTGGACGTCAGGTTAGGGTTAGTGTTAGGGTTGTTGACTTATGACAATGGGTTAAAATCGTTGACCAAGAACCAAAAAGTTGTGAATGAAGCAGGTGACATGCATGCCCTTTGCTGTTGGTGTTATGGGCCACTGCACATTCCTTAAGTGACCGAGCTCCTCCTCACTCATGGTTGGGCATGGTTTGGGCATATTCTTGTGTTTTCTTGACAATTCTTTCAGCTTTGCCTTCTCCTCCCATTTTTTCTCTGGATAAAAGCTTCTAATCCTTCAGGCAATTCTTTGTATATCTTCAAAGATAATCTCTTTTCTGTATCTCCTATAGGGAAGCAGGTGTCCTTTACACGTGCTTATCTCTGGTGTTAGGTTGTTTCTTATTGCTGCATATATTCTCACCCTTTTTTTGCCATGATTTTCCTCTTTAGAAAAGGAAAATAAGACTATAAATATGTGTCTGTCTTCAGATGTTTGAAGATTTTACTGACTTGGTGATTCGTGCCAGTTTTAGAGGAGCAGACTAGTCTCAAATTCCTCTCTTCTCAATTCATCATTTCAAGGACTCCTCCAAAATCATCCCCTTTCCTTCTCCATCACTGTTGCGACTGTCTCATATCATGTCAGAAAGCAAGGAGAAATTTTTCCAACATTCAACTCCAATTGAAGGGAATCCTCTCCTTAGAAGTTTCATGAGATCTTTACATTCTCATAATAAGGGAAAGATTTAGGTATATATGCTGTTGTTGACATTTTGTTGTTAATGGAATCACTCATGTCTACCAACATAGATAAGGTGAATAGTATATTTATGTAAAACTACGATAAGTAGGGAAAAGGTAAAAGTGAAAAAAAGTTATTTTCTGGTAGTCCTATTTAACCAACAAATCTGAGGGGTGTTTTTGGCTGTGTTGTGCTGTACTGTGCTTCGTCACTTAGTCGTGTCTGCCTCTTTGCAACCCTATGGACTGTAGCCCTCCAGGTTCCTCTGTCCATGGGATTCTCCAGGCACGAATACTGGAGAGGGTTGTCATGCCCTCCTCCAGGGGATCTTCCCAACCCAGGGGTCAAACCCAGGTCTCCTGTATTGCAGGTGGATTCTTTGCCATTTGAGCCACCAGGGAAGCCATTGTTAACTATAATGGTGCCTAAACCTGGAGAAGAAATAGAAAGATATACCAACTAAAGGATATTTGATTCCACATCCTTATCATACATGCAGGGATACCAGCCACAGTCTGTGTTTGTAACAGACCCTGATAAGTTAGAGATACTAACCTGAGTAGATGTCGACATGGATTGAATCAGTTATGTAAAAATGAACCCAGTGAATAAAACGAATCAGATACCAAAGGTGTGGAGCCTGAAATTGTTTAGAGTGTTGACATGGAGAAGGCTGATCCAGCAGTGTAGAGCTTGCAATCCTAGTGTTCGCATCTCAGGGATATAGACTGGTCCCCAGGGTAGGTGGACAATGAGAAACAGAAGTGAAAGACCCAGAGAAAGAGAAAATAGAGCCAGCTATATTACTTTCTTTTAGATTTTTGACTTGCTGTCAACACCATCCTGACGTGGAAAGCCGTGTGCATGTGTTCAGGATGCTCTCAGTTCTGAATGAGCACAGTGGTAGGAGTGGTCATTACAGAGCGTTCTTCCCTCTGATAGTCAGGAGAGGTGAGGTGATGCTGTGCTCACAAGCTCACCTTGAAACCTCTGTGCTGTAAGAGAATGAGTATTTGTCCCCCATACTGTAGTGCAGTGGAGGTCGGGCAGCTCTCCTGGGAGGCTTTCTTTCAAGTGATAACCCAGGAACCTGGGATGTTTCCAGACTGAGGTCATGTCATGTGGAACAAAAGACTACCAGCGCCACCATGCAAGGAGAAGAGAGGCTGGGGGATGTGAGGCATGTTTTAAAGTAATTTTCCTCTCCCAGCTATGTATCATGGACCAGAACTCAGTGAAGTCACCCTCCTAACTGTCATTGTGGCTGATACTCTGCCCGCATGCTCTGGAAGAAGGATGGAGTCAAATCTGCCTCACCTTTCAAGATTATGAGGGAAAAATGCTACATTGGCATGTGGCCCATGTGTGAAAAGGTTCTTGTGAAAATGAAATGCCTTACTGGTGATAAGTCAGCTTTAGAAAATATATGAGCACTGGATGTTCTTAACAGAGTTACAAACTGTTTGAACTAATAAACATGTCAGACCTCACCTCCAGAAGAATACATAGAGAAGAAAGAATACTTTGGACGTACACTCTTATGATTCCCACATTAACAATGAATGCATTTTAGCCATAGGATTTCCATCTACAGTTGTTACCAACTTTAAACTCTCTGTACTGAGGTTTCAACCTCTGTGTGAGGGTTACACATAGTCTCTAAGGCCATTTCCAATTCTGTCATTTAACACCACCATGGTTTTCTCTTTGCTTTGAACACTTGTGGTAGACTTGATATAAACTCTATAGCTGACAGGAGAATTTTTATTTGGGAAGAGAATTGTTGAAGGTAGAAACAAAAGGCTATTTTCCAATCTCATGTGTCTGATTCACCGATATTGGATTTTTAAAGGTTCCACTTGCCATCTGTTACTCCTTTACTCCAATGATCATCTATACGCACTTTTTCCTCTTCTGAAATACTAATTTGTATTCTGGAGTGATTATTCAACAAATGACATTCACATTCTGAGGGGTCTGTAAACCCTTCTCTCTGTAGTTTTTATAGTATTTTCTTTTCTTGGAGTACTGTTACTGTTACTCTCTTAGACTAGACTTTGTAAAAATGAAGGGAGGATTTTGTATAACTGTGAATCAAAGGCTATTATTTTATGAGATTCAGAGGTGAATCTTTACCCAAAGTTCTTTTTTTTTCTTTCTGTTTAAATTTTTTGGCCATTCCACTCAGTGTGTGAGATGCCAGTTCCCTGATCCAGGAATCAAGCCCTTCTCCCCTCATGGCCCCACTGGAAGCCCGGAATCCTAACCCCTGGGTCACCAGGGGAGTCCCTTCACTCAAAGTTTAACCTAGGTCAGTGGGTGTGCTGAATAGAAAGTGAGTGTCCTCTGCTTCTTTTGTCAGTTCTGGAAACAGACAATCATGGTTTTAGAATGTAACTGCACTTTTTATTACGTCTGTGACCTCATAAGTAAGTTATGTATGGGTTTATTCATCTTCAAAGTGAAGTCACTGTAGTACCTGCCCAATAAAGTGGTTGAAAAGATCAAAGAAGAGAGTGCTTGACAATTTTGAGCATAGTGATACTGGTAAGCAGAGATTAGGCATTGCTATCATGAGAATTGCTAATAATCTTATTTGATTCAATCAACTTAATTGAACAATAAAGCTTGTTAATATTATTTATTAAGACCAACAAAAATATCTCTATTTTAATGGAGAATATACCAAGTTCTTCCATGACAGTATCAAACTTAGCTCAGGCTTTCCAAGGCGGGGGTGGGGACTCCTTTTTTCACTGGCTCCACCCAGAGTGCTTAGGAAACTGTTGTCATTCTTTTGCCAGATCTACTTTTAATGACATCTCAGTTTAATTGTGTGTTTCATGAATAATCCTCTGTCTCATACTGTACCAGGCACATAATAAGACTTCATAAATATATGCTGAATATACTAGGGCATTTATGCAATGAAATTACAGGCCCTCACTTAGAAAGAAGGAACTTGCTCCCTGAAATTATTTTTCCACGGTACACAATCATATTACTTGAACACTCATTATGTAAATTTAGAAATTCAGCACTTTTTATAACCATAGTTCATTCATCTAGGAAGCAGAACCCATCAGCTTCCATGTCAGATCCTCCAAGAGAAGCCTCGTTAAAGAAAACAATAGTTGAAATGACTGATTCCAGGTAAGCGGAAGAAAATTGGCTTCTGGAGGTTTCAGATATTCCCTGGCTTGATTCATGCTGTCTCTTTGCTGTCTCCTCACATCACCTTCCTTCTGAGCCTGTCTGTGTCTAACTTTCCTCTTTTTAGTAAAGATACTGTCATATTGGATTGGGATCTACCTTAATGACCTCATTTTAACCTTACTTTTTCCAAGTAAGTCACATTCTGAGGTACCGAAGTTTAGGATTTCAATATCTCTTTTTGGTGGAACACTGACAATTAAATCAATGTGTAAATTTTATGGATGTTTATTGAAATTAAAAGTGGTTCACTTCATATTGAAAGTGTTTAAAAGTACAAAAGATTGCAACACATGCAGCATGTTATTATGTTATTAGCAGGGGTAGGCATTCATTTACAAATGAACTCAGACATTGAATAGATTATATGCTACTTTAATTTAAACAAAATGCACTCAGTAAATGAATTTTTAGTCTTTAGGCTACTACTAAGACTTTGTGTCAGTTTTTCTGCTGAGGAAAATTTTGTAATTCTTTGTTTAGTAAAGAATAATCAGTCCTGAAAATAGGATTCACTTAGAGTTAATGAAATCTAAGTGGCATGAGGACATTCAGCCATGTCTACATATTGTACCCAAGGCCCACTCTGAGTCATTGTATTACTTTTCCTGTCTTCACAAAGATGACCAGTTTTTTACATAAACCTCAAAAATCAGAAACCCCACAAAAATAAACATCTTACTCTTGTTTTGTTAGATAATTTCTGATATAGAGAGTTCTTGATTCTCGTGCTGTGACATGGTGAACACAAGGATTAACTCTGCAGGCATATTTTTGTTCTCTAATCAAATCCGAGTGGGGGAAGAGAGAAGTGTGTACATGGGAATGAAAGCTCTAGAATGGTTATAGCTGTTTTGCAGCAGTGGGTAACCTACAACTTTAGAAGAACAATTTTTCAAGCAAATTTTTCAAGCAAAAATTAAGAGAGATTGGAGTCTATGTGTGGCGATCCCAGTGCTGGCTATATCCCATCAGCATAGTGGTCACTTGGGATGAGAGACTGAGAGGTGGTGATAAGCTATCAAATCTCAGGAAAACCCAATAGAAAGCTCCATAGATGCCTGACTTGAGCTAACCCACAGGACCAAGGTCTTAGCTCAGACCCCTCCTGAATGGCTACCTTGCAGTTAATCTTCACAGCCCTCCTGCATCATGTCAGTTGAGCAATACTGGAGACGTATGTGACAGAAGCAGTGATCTTTAAGTAGGTCCATACTAGCCTTCATTTCCAGTCTTGTGATGCTAGCACACTGACCCACTGACAGATGTGTAGATTCAGAGAGTGTAGTGCAGTATAGCTTACATGACAATACCACCAACAGTATATTGAAACTGTCTTTTCACCTCGCAACTATGCAATTCAGTGTCACTTCCACTTTGCTCCCCAGGAATGAGGGTAACTTGGCTCCCAGCTAGGGATAAAACCAACAGTGCATTTCTCCTTCCAACACTCTAGTCAGAACCAAAAGTGTGAGGTTACAGTGCTGTACTAATGTGGTGGTGCTGATTTTTAAGTCCACTCTTTTGAGTGGGAAAAGTAATGGGAAAGAATGGGAAAAGTAATATGTGGGTGGTCCTTGAGCTCTCTGCATGACTTTTCTGTGCATCCTTTCTGCAAGAGCTGAGAGATTTTAATAGATAATAGGAAATTAAATAGAAACATCATCTAATAAACAGGATGTGTCCTGTCACTGTTAATTCAAACATAATGAACATGACTGAATAGTTAGTGATGGTTGCTTACGGAGGTCTGCCATATGCTCATTCTGGGTGATGTTGCAGGAGGCTTCCTTAAGTGTGAATGCCATGAGCTTGCCTAAGAACTCCAGATAACCAGGCTTTCCACTGCTCTCAGACCCTCACAGGCATTTTAGCTTTTTCAGTTAGTTCCCTCATGAAAAATGGAATCAGATCTTTAAGGGTTCTGTAGAGATGTATGCTGTGGCAGAGAAGGAAGGAGGAGGGTGGAGAAAGAGAGGAAAGGAAGACAGAAGTGGAAAGTGAACCAAGCCCTTATTCTGTTTTCCTCTGGACTGGGACCAGTGTCTTCTGAATTAGTAAGTCTGTTTATCACCCATCCTTCCCCCATCTGAATATTAACTAACTTCTGCTTTGTTTAAAGCTGGCGTGTTAATGACACACAGTGTATGTAAATGGACATGCCTCTCTCTATACCATTCTAATGTCTAGTTAAAGTCAAAATTACAATGCATTCTGACATATAAATAATGCCACATAAGTCCTTCTATTGTAGACTGAATTGTAGTCTGGAGTTGATTTATTTTGCTCATACATTGGCTACTGTAGCCTGCCAGGCTCCTCTATCCATGGGGTTTTCCAGGCAAGAATACTAGAGTGGATTGCCATTTTCTTCTCCAGGGGATCTCCCCAGCTTAGGGATGGAACCTAGATCTCCTGCATTGCAGGCAGATTCTTTACCGACTGAGCCACCAGGGAAGCCCAGATAATTATACAGTCTAAATGAACTTAAGGACTGCAGGACTTGTTCTGATCTTCTCCAAAGGACTGGATGTCTAACCTGGCAGAGGTACAGGGGAAAGCCCTCTTTTGAAGTAGAAACAAAATTAGATTTGTGTCTGTCTGTGTGAGTTGGAGGGTTAGTTATATTGCATACAGTCTTGAGAAGACCCCAAAGCTCTCAGCAACTCAATTTTTCTTGAGCATTGATATGGTGGGGGGAGGGTGAGAATTATAGGCAAATCATATAAATGAATGCACTTTTGAAAAATAAGATGCAAGGCCCTGCTACCAGAAGAATGGTGTGGGAACCCGCAGTGCCACGTTCACCTTGTGAGAAATGCGGAGTCTCGGGCCCAGCACCAGATCTGCTGAATTGGAGCCTGCATTTCAACAAGACCCCAGGTGATTCCCATGCACAGTGGAGTGTGAGAATTATTTTGTTAAGTATACATTAAGTTTGAATGCATATACTGTAAAAATATATTTAAAAAAATAAAACTTTGAAAATCCAAACAATTTCTTGGGCATAATCTTATATCTTTTGAGAGACGAGATTAATGACAAACAAACAAGTCCCCTGCAAAAGAAAAAAAAAATGTCTGAACCAAAACCAAATGATTAAAAAAAAATCCAGAAACAATTGCCATATATATCTCCAAGGTATGTTCTTGAATACATTAACAGTAAGTTCAAGCAATTCATCTTTCATTTTAACCTTTCCGTAGTTTGAACATCATTGATTTCTGTGAGATCCATGGAAGTTCACAATGATCTAAAGATTTATTATGTTACTATTATAGGAAATGCATTTATAGATTCAAAAGATTTTCATTCACAAGTATTTAAATATAGTCTTTCATCATACTCAAATAACGAGAAGATTTCAATCCTAATCCCTGCAAATACTGGTAATTCATATCTTTTACTGCACTTTCTTTTTGTTGCAACAGAAGTGGCAGCAGCCCTGGCTGATAGTGGTAGGTTGTGATAGAAGTGTCATGGAATATTTCAATTCTATACAGAAATAGATGCTGAAATTTCCATTTTTCTTCCAAACAAGACTTTGTTGATTCAGAGAAAAGGAAAGAAAATGGGAGGAAATACTCTTTGATTAAATTTTTTTAGTCATGGGAAGTTCGGGGAAAATATAACCTGTCTACTTCTTATATCACTTTGAAATCTACTCCCTATGGACTGAAATTCTATATTTTAGCAGGTTTGAGGAGTTACACAGTGAATGTATAGCAACAACACACATAATGAAATAAATAAGGTTTAAAAGTAACCTAGTTAACAAAAAAGTAGCAAAGCTTGTCAATTTTCAAAATTTATTTTATTCAAATATAGTTGATTTACAGTGTTGTGCTAATTTCTGCTGTACAAAGCTTGTCACTTTTAATCACTGACTTTCATAAACCATTTTTAATAGAATACTGAAATTCAAGTGTGATTCACATTCTATGTCTATAAAGGAAATTCACTTGAATTACAGACTTACCAGCTATCAGTTTTTATGGCAAAAAACACTAAGATACACAACTCTTTGAGATGTAAATAACGGAATTAATCAAGTCTACAATATGACTAAAAATTTCTGAGTCCTTCAGAGTTTTTTTTGTGTCCCCTGCGTATGAACTTTCTTTCTACACATGAAATAGACAATTCTCTCTCTTTCTTTTCTTCTCACTCTGCTGACCCTAAGGAATATTAGAAATGCTCAGATGCAAGTAATATAACAGTGACAACACAATGCCATACTTAAAATTGATGACCAGCAAGGACCTACTGTACAGCACAGGAAATTCCGCTCCATGTTTTGTGGCAAACTGGATGGGAGGGGAGTTTGGGGGAGAATGGATGCATGCAATATGTATGGCCAAGTCCCTCTGCCTTCTGTGTGAAACTAATAGCATTGTTAATCAAATATACTCCAGTATAAAATAAAAAGTTTTTTTAAAAAGCCCTAAGAAAAGAATAGTGACTTAGACAAAGGGACATGTAATTATCTCACAAAACACAAGTTCAAAGGTGGACAGTGCAGTTGGTGCAGTGGCTCAGTGATATCATAAGACTCTTTTTAACCCCATATATGTGTTCTTTTTATCTATGTTAGTGATGCCTGCTCTTATTAGCCATGAAATAGCTATCCCAGTTATGAGCTCTGTAACTTTACAGTAGGAATCTTAGAAGAAAGTTAATTAGAAGGTAGCAAAAAAAAGAAAAAAAAAAAAGAAAAATCTTACCATACCATCTCTACTTTGCTCAAATGGGAAACTCTTTACCAGAAGCTGCCCAGTAAATATTTCATCATGTCTCATTGTCCCCCTGGGTGGTCATTCCTACCCTTAGCTAGAGAGAGGCAGGGAAGTAGCTGGCTGTTTTAGTGTTGTTATTGGAAGGCAGGCAAGAGAGAAGGGTTTGAGAATGGCTGATGGGTAGGCCACTGACAGTGTCTGATGCCATCTAGGGAATGACTGAATTGACCTCCTTCAGAGGTTTCCTCGGTGCTGCCCTCTCATCAAACTTTAATGTGTGGATCTTGCTGAAGGATCTTGCTCAAACACAGATTGTGGAACGGTAGCTCCAAACCCTTAAGTGATGCCAGTGCTGCTGAATGCAGACCACACTTTGAGTAGCTAAGTATTATGTCTATTCTATCACATCTTTTTCCTGGGTTCGATGTAATTATGTAGTGTGTGTGTGTTCAATCACACAGTAATGTCCTACTCTTTGTGATCCCACAGACTGCAGCCCACCAGGCTCTTCTGTCCTTGAGGTTCTCCAGACAAGAATACTGGAGAAGGTTGCCATTCCCTTCTTCCAGTCTCTGGGATCCTTCCAACCCAGTGATTGAACCCACATCTCCTGAGTTGGCAGGTGGATTCTGTACCACTGAGCCAGCTGGGAGGTCTTCACTGTAATTGTATCTGCCTGTACTCTCTTAGTTTCTTTCTGCTGTCATTTCCTCCTCTGTACTGAAGTGCAGTTGATTTAAATGTGGTGCTAATTTCCGCTGTGCTCTCCTGTCATCTCCTGGGTGCAGGTCAGTTTTAGTCTCTGTGTTTTCTCAGCTGCCCCTCCAAGCACGTTAATGAGATAATGTGTATGAAGTGTTTAGCACAAACAAATACTAGCTGCAAACCTCTACTCTTACTCAATGGAAAGATTATTTTCTCCATCCTCTCTCTCTTTTAAAATTTTATTTACAAAGGCAAAATATTAATACCTAGACTGAACACTGTAAATTTAATGACAGTGGTATCCTCATGTCAAGGGAAAGAAAAAGCTCCATGGTGTGATTTTTAAATCAAATTTTCATATAGAATGATTTACTAGCCACCTCCAGTGTTGATGGGAAAGCTGAGAAGATGTTTAATGGATTGTCACAGAATTCCCTGCTCAAGTGGATACCTCCTTCTCTAATTAAGCTTGTTATTCCTTAACTGCAGCATTCCTAGGAAGTAAAGCTGTACTTTTCAGCAATGCAGTTGTTTACCTATATGTTTTATTACAAGTGTATAATAGAATTATTTACAACTATGTTGCATTGTTAATTTGCAGGATTCCAGTGACATTGACATCTAAATAGACTTTATTTTTAGTGTTTACATTGGTCAGTCCTTCAGTGAGTACTTTTTAAGGGTATTTTTAGTGTGGTAAAATATATATAATGCAAAATATTTCATTTTAACCATTTTAAGTGTACAATTAGTGGCATAAACTATTCACAGTGTTTTGTAAACACTACTACTGTTTCCAAAACTTTTCCATCACCCGGACACACACTGCTCATCAAGTGCCTACCATTATGCCTCCCTCCAGCCCCTGATCAACACTGATCTACTTCTTGCCCCTGTGAACTTGACTATTCTAGATATTTTATGTTGTTGTTGTTCAGTCACTAAGTCATGTCCCACTCTTTGTGACCCCATGGACTGCAGCATACTAGTCTTCCCTGTCCTTCACTATCTCTCAGAGTTTGCTCAAACTCATGTCCATTGAGTCAGTGAAGCCATCCAACTATCTCATCCCCTGTAGCCCTCTTCTCCTCCTGCCTTCAATCTTTCCCAACATCAGGATCTTTTCTAATGAGTCAGTTCTTTGCATCAGGTGGCTCAAATATTGGAGCCTTAACATCAGTCCTTCCAACGAATATTCAGGATTGATTTCCTATAGAAATGACTGTTTTGATCTCCTTGCTATCCAAGGGACTCTCAAGAGTCTTCTCCAGAACCACAGTTCAAAAACATCAATTCTTCAGTGCTCAGCCTTCTTTAAGGTCCAGCTCTCACATCCATACATGACTACTGGAAAAACCATAGCTTTGACTATACAGACCTTTGTCAGAAAAGTGATGTCTCTGCTTTTTAATACACTGTCTAGGTTTGTCATACCTTTCCTTCCAAGGAGCAAGTGTCTTAATTTCATGGCTGCAGCCACCATCCACAGTGATTTTGGAGCCCAAGAAAATAAAATCTGTCACTGTTTTCAGTTTTTCCCCATCTATTTGCCATGAAGTGATTGGACCAGATGCCCTGATCTTCATTTTTTCAGCATTGAGTCTTTACCCAGCTTTCTCACGGTCCTCTTTAACCCTCATCAAGAGGCTCTTTAGTTCCTCTTTGCTTTCTGTCATCAGAGTGGTGTCATCTGCATATCTGAGATTGTTGATATTTCTCCCGGCAGTCTTGATTCCAGCTTGTGATCCATCTAGCCTGGCATCTTGCATGATACACTCTGCATATAAGTTAAATAAGCAAGGTGACAGTATATAGCCTTGACGTACTCCTTTCCCAATTTTGAACCAGCCCATTGTTCCATGTCTGGTACTGTTACTTCTTGACTTGTGTACGGGTTTCTCAGGAGACAAGTGAGGTGGTCTGGTATTCCCCTCTCCTTTAAGAATTTTCCAGTTTGTTGTGAAACACACAGTCAAAGCTTTAGTGTAGTCAGTGAAGCAGAAGAAGATGCTTTTCTGGGATTCCCTTGCTTTTGCTGTGATCTAACAAATGTTGACAATTTGATCACTGGTTCCTCTGCCTTTTCTAAGTGCAGCTTGTACTTTTGGAAGTTCTCAAACTGTTTGCAGGTGCATGAACTGTTGAAGCCTAGCTTGAAGGATTTTGAGCATTATTGTGCTAGCATGTAAAATGGGCTTCCCTGGTGGCTAAGATGGTAAAGAGTCTCCCTGCAATGCAAGAAACCCAGGTTTGACCCCTGGGTCAGGAAGATCACCTGGAGAAGGCAATGGCTACCCACTCTAGTGTTCCTGCCTGAACAGAATCCCATGGACAGAGGAGCCTGGCAGGCTGCAAAGTATGGGGTGAGTAAAGAGTCAGACCCCACTGAGCAACTAACACATTCACTTTCAGATATTCTATATATTCATACATTTCCTACAGTATTCATCCTCTTGCTGTATTTTAGGGTTCATCCCTGTTTTGTAACATCTATTAGATCTCTACTTCTTTTAACAGCTGAATATTATTATATTGAATGTGTGAACCACATTTTGTTTATCCATTCATCTGCTGATGGTCACATGGATTGTTTCCATTTTCTGGCCACTGTGAATAATGCTGCAGTGAACTCTGGCACTCAGGTATCTATTTAAATCCTTCTTTTAAATTCCCTTGATATATACTACAAGTGGCGTTACTGACTCATATGATAATTCTTAATTTTTTGAGGAACCTCCAAACTGTTTTCCAGAGGGATTGCACCATTTTACATTCCTACCAGGAGTGGAGGTGGGTTCCAACTTCTCCACACCCTTGCCAACACTTGTTATTTTTCAAGGAGACTTTTATGGACTCACCTAGAAATAATATGTACTCATGATTTTGTTGGAAAATAGATTTTGACCTCTAGTCAGTCAGCTTATATATACACCTTTAAGTGTGCTATCTTTTTATTGATCAAAGACACTTTATATTACACAAGTAGTACTACCCAATAGCCCTTTCTGTGATGATAAGAATACTCTATATCTGTGCTATCCATATCTATACTGTCCAGAGTGGTTGCCACCAGCCATATATGGCTACTGAGCATTTGAAGCATGGTTAGTCAGGCTGAAGAATTGACTTTTTAAATTTTACTTAATGTTAATTAATTTTCATTTAAATTTGACTAGACATTTGTGTCTAGGGGCTAGCATATTGGACAGACACCTCTAGAAGCACTGAACAGTTCCTGGTTTCATTGGTTTGTTTTTACCATTGTTAATGATTGGTTCTGGGGGTTACCTCCTCATTTTTCTATACAAGTATTGTCTAAAAATCTACTCATTTTTTAAGAAATAGAATTGTGCAGTATAAACAAGACTAAGTTCACTACTTTTGCATGCATAGTGAATATTTGGGTAAAGGAGGACATGGATATTGATTAAAATTTTCTGACAGGAAAGAACAAAGAAATAGGAGATTTTAGTAATTATTTGAGTAATAAATCTTCTTTTTGGATTGAAGACCTCATTGGACTTTATAGTTTCATGTCCATCTGAGTGAAAATTATTTTTCTTTTACTAATACAGTCATCACCTAATTATTCATATCTGTCTCATGGACTATCAACATGACTTTTTATTACTGTCATTAACTCAGTCATTTATTATGCATACTATGCCAGCTTTCAAAAGGAATTGGAAGTGTTCATTCAGTCATCACCTTGCTTAATCAAGTATTTGTCTGGATATTTATAAAGCTCGAATATAGTTTCTTACTCAAAGTGCTCAGCTGCAAAGAATCTCAGAGTATTTACATGTTAATGTCACACCTGTCCTGATTTTATTTTTCCTTATGCTTAGTTTCCATTTGATCTTATTTTTAATCTTGTATATAGCTTTAAAAGCTGCCTGAAACTCTTTTGTAATAAAGTGGGATGAAACCCACAATGAAAACCAAAAAAAATACTAAGATATATACATATTGAAGTTTACTTGAGGGCTAGAAATGTGTATATTTATAATTTTCTAGAATGAGTTTTGGAAATGTGTGTTCAAAATAATTTAAAATATACATGTTTTTGATTCATCTATTCTACTTCTAGGTATTTTCCCAAGGGAAATAATGAAATAATGTAGAAAGATGTAGATGAAAGCATGTACAATATATATCTTAAAAAACTATTTTGTATTAGAGTGTAGTTGATTTACAATGTTGCGTTACTTTCAAGTGTACAGCAAAGTAATTCAGTTATACCTATCTGTATAGTATATATATATTATTTTCCAAGTTCTTTTCCTATTTAGGTTATTACAGAATATTGAGCAGAGTTCCCTGTGCTGTATGCATTCTGAGTCATTTCAGTTGAGTTTGACTCTTTGTGACCCCATGCACTGTAGCCCACCAGGCTCCTCTGTCTGTGGGATCCTCCAGGCAAGAATACTGGAGTGGGTTGCCATTTCCTCCTGCAGGGAATCTTTCTGACACAGGGATCGAACCTGGGTCTCTTATGTCTCCTACATTGGCAGCAAGTTATTTACCACAAACACCACCTGGGAAGCGCCTGTGCTGTACAGTAGGTCCTTATTGGTTATCTGTTCTATTTTAAACATAGTAGTGTATATATATTCCTAGCAATGAACATTGAGGTGCATGTATCCTTTCAAACTATGGTTTTCTTCAGATACATGCCCAGTAACGGGATTGCTAGATCATATGTTTCAGTTCAGTTCAGTCACTCAATTGTGTCCGACCCTTTGCGACTGCATGAACCGCAGCACACCAGGCCTCCCTGTCCATCTCCAACTATCGGAGTCCACCCAAACCCATGTCCATTGTGTCGGTGATGCCATCCAGCCATTTCATCCTCTGTCGTCCCGTTCTCCTCCTGCCCTCCATTTTTCCCAGCATCAGGGTCTTTTTAAAAAAGTCAGCTCTCCGCATCAAGTGGCCAAAGTATTGGAGTTTCAGCTTCAGCATCAGTCCTTCCAATGAACACCCAGGACTGGTCTCCTTTAGGATGGACTGGTTGGATCTCCTTGCTGTCCAAGGGACTCTTAAGAGTCTTCTCCAACACCACAGTTCAAAAGCATCAATTTTTCTGCCCTCAGCTTTCTTTATAGTCCAACTCTCACATCCACAAATGACCACTGGAAAAACCATAGCCTTGACTAGATGGACCTTTGTTGGCAAAGTAATGCCTCTGCTTTTTAATATGCTGTCTAGGTTTCCCTGGTGGCTCAGAGGTTTAAAGCGTCTGCCTCCAATGTGGGGGACCGGGGTTCGATCCCTGGGTTGGGAAGATCCCCTGGAGAAGGAAATGGTAACCCACTCCAGTATTCTTGCCTGGAGAATCCCATGGACGGAGGAGCCTGATAGGCTACAGTGCACGGGGTCGCAAAGAGTCAGACTCGACTGAGCGACTTCACTTCACTTCACTTCACTTCACCTCAGGTTGGTCATAACTTTCCTTCCAAGGAGCAAGCGTCTTTTAATTTCATGGCTGCAGTCACCATCCGCAGTGATTTTGGAACCCAGAAAAACATAGTCAGCCACTGTTTCCACTGTTTCCCCATCTATTTGCCATGAAGTGATAGGACCAGATGCCATGATCTTAGTTTTCTGGATGTTGAGCTTTAGGCCAACTTTCTCACTCTCGTCTTTCACTTTCATCAAGAGGCTCTTTAGTTCTTCTTCACTTTCTGCCATAAGGGTGGTGTCATCTGCGTATCTGAGGTTATTGATATTTCAGCGGGCAGTCTTGATTCCATCTTGTGCTTCCTCCAGCCCAGCATTTCTCATGATGTACTCTGCATATAAGTTAAATAAGCAGGGTGACAATATACAGCCTTGACGTACTCCTTTTCCTATTTGGAACCAGTCTGTTGTTCCATGTCCAGTTCTAACTGTAGCCTCCTGACCTGCATACAGGTTTCTCAAGAGGCAGGTCAGGTGGTCTGGTATTCCCATCTCTTTCAGAATTTTCCACAGTTTATTGTGATCCACACAGTCCAAGGCTTTGGCATAGTCAATAAAGCAGAAATAAATGTTTTTCTCCATCTCTGTTGCTTTTTCAATGATCGATCAATTTGATCTCTGGTTCCTCTGCCTTTTCTAAAACCAGCTTGACCATCTGGAAGTTCATGGTTCATGTATTGCTGAAGCCTGGCTTGAAGAATTTTGAGCATTACTTTACTTGCGTGTGAGATGAGTGCAATTGTGCGATAGTTTGAGCATTCTTTGGCATTGCCTTTCTTTTGTATTGGAATAAAAACTGACCTTTTCCAGTCCTGTGGCCACTGCTGAGTTTTCCAGATTTGCTTGCATATTGAGTGCAGCACGTTCACAGCATCATCTTTTAGGATTTGAAATAGCTCAACTGGAATTCCATCATCTCCACTAGCTTTGTTCGCAGTAATCCTTCCTAAGGCCCACTTGACTTACGTTACAGGATGTCTGGCTCTGGGTGAGTGATCACACCATCGTGATTATCTGGGTCATGAATATCTTTTGTATAGTTCTTCTGTGTATTCTTGCCACCTCTTCTTAATATCTTCTGCTTCTGTTAGGTCCCTACCTTTTTTGTCCTTTATTGAGCCCATCTTTGCATAAAATGTTCCCTTGGTATCTCTAAGTTTCTTGAAGAGATCTCTAGTCTTTCCCATTCTATTGTTTTCCTCTATTTCTTTGCATTGATCAGGGAGGAAGGCTTTCTTATCTCTCCTTGCTATTCTTTGGAACTCTCCATTCAGTTGGGTATATCTTTCCCTTTCCTCTTTGCTTTTCGCTTCCCTCTTTTCACAGCTATTTGTAAGGCCTCCTCAGATAGCCATTTTGCTTTTTTGCATTTCTTTTTCTTGGAGATGGTCTTGATTCCTGTCTCCTGTACAATGTCACGAACCTCCGTCCATAGTTCATCAGGCAGTCTATCTATCAGAAGTAGTCCCTCAAATCTATTTCTCACTTCCACTGTATAATCATAAGGGATTTGATTAGGTCACACCTGAATGATCTAATGGTTTTCTCCACTTTCTTCAATTTCAGTCTGAATTTGACAATAAGGAGTTCATGATCTGAGCCACAGTCAGCTCCTGGTCTTGTTTTTGCTGACTGTATAGAGCTTCTCCATCTTTGGCTGCAAAGAATATAATCAATCTGATTTCGGTGTTGACCATCTGGTGATGTCCATGTGTAGAGTCTTCTCTTGTGTTGTTGGCAGAGGGTGTTTGCGATGACCAGTGCATTCTCTTGGCAGAATTCTATTAGCCTTTGCCCTGCTTCATTCTGTACTCCAAGGCCAAAGTTACCTGTTACTCCAGGTGTTTCTTGACTTCCTACTTTTGCATTCCAGTCCACTATAATGAAAAGGACATCTTTTTTGGGTGTTAGTTCTATAAGGTCTTATAGGTCTTCAACTTCAGCTTCTTCAGCGTTACTGGTCAGGGCATAGATGTGGATTACTGTGATATTGATTGGTTTGCCTTGGAAATGAACAGAGATCATCTGTCGTTTTTGAGATTGCATTCAAGTACTACATTTTGGATTCTTTTGCTGACTATGATGGCTACTCCATTTCTTCTCTGCTTCCCTGGCTTCTCCTCTCCTAGCCACCCTCTCTGTCCCGCACGATTTGCCAGCTAAAGGAATGCCACACAATGGGGACCTTCCAGAGCCTGCTTTGCTTTTAGTCATTGTGTGCTGTCTGCTTGGTCCCCATTGCATGGTCATTGGTAAATGTTTGAAAGTCTTCCTTATCTCTGTATACCTTTCATAACACAAAAATAATTTTTTTTTTTATTTTGAAATTTTTTGAAACAAGAAATGACTATTTTTATTTATTTATTTATTTAGAACTATGTCTTTAAACAGAAACAAAGAAATTGATTTATGAATTGCAATGGGAGGTTGCATTGCATGGTAAAGAAATAATTTTTCTACTTCTTTCAACCTACCCAGCACACTTGTTCCTGGACAGTTGGGAAAAGACAACATTAAAATGAAATCCTAACTTCACTTCAGTCCCTTTTCACCAAAAGATGAGATAGTGGAGATATCAAAGATGGGAGAACAGTCACGAGAAGACAGTCTAGAGTTTTCCCACCATCTCCAGAGATGGCTTTTACAGAGTAGCAATTTAATGTTATTTTTAGAGTTTGAAATTCCAAAATATCTTCAACGTTTTATTTAAATCTCAATGCAATAGCACTTCACTCTCTAGACCACACCCTTTCAATTTAAACTCCAGAAAAGAAGCAAAAACTGGGAAGAAGCACAAAATCTTGTGGACAGTCTGAAGGGAGATTTCAAAATCAGGATGCTATACCAAGGACAGCAGTCAACTGCTCCCTAAGACCCTCTATTTTGAGAGAGTTCTAATAAGCCTAGTAACCTGGCTTTGTAATTAGCTGCAGGTTAGAGGCAGGTAGGGTTTACAGGCAACCAGGAAGTAGGGTAGCTGTGGTGCTGGCCCAGCTCTTGTCTGCTTTTAAGAAAGAATTCAGCAAAGAGATGAAAAGTGTTGAAGCAAATAAAGTGTCTATTATGACAAAAGGTACAAGATAGAGAAAGCATAGGTGGGCTGAGAGAGAGCGAAAGAGCGAGCTGCAGCTTTTGGGGGGGAGTTAGTCACTCATTATGGGGGCAGGTCTTCTGGGTCTTTTTTCCTCTGGCCAGTTACTTTGCTTCATTTCTCACATCTGATTGAATCCTGAACCGTCCTGGATATGCATGCACATCTTTTTGCCAAGATGGATCCCGGTGTGAGGCTTCTCTAGGGGATCGGCATTAACCTATGATGGGATAATTCCCCGCCTTGATCCCCAAGGAGCCTTTCTCCTCTTGTTCAGTCAAAGCCTCCTTGCCTCCAAGGATGAGAAATATGCGCCCTCCTTATTTTTTGCCTAAGCAGTGCTTTGGCCCCTCCCTGTCCCAGCATTACTGTCTTCTTAAAGTGTCCACAGGAGACAGAGTCCAGCTATTCATCCTATTCCTGTTATTATTTCTATCTTGGAATATAAACAGGAGGCTGGTTGTAAGCCCATTTATCTCCTGCCGCAGAATAGCATGCATGACCATGTCAGTTATTTAGAGCTGAACCCATTCTGATAGCCCAGGGCCTGTGTCCTACCAGAACTTTATTTTCAGTATATCAGTCTAATGCTAGGAAGTTTCCAAACAGAAGTTGGAGAAAGTACACAATCACTTGATTTTTATATAATATTTTTTTTCTTTAAATTGTGTGTGTCTATGCATGTGTTTGCCCTTGTATATCTTACTAGAGCATCAAGAACTGACTTCTGAAAAAAAAAAAAAAAAAAGGAACGACTTCTAATGGAAAAGAAAATAATTGTAAAAAAAAAATTTATTTTTTTAATTTGAGGAAAAACCCAGTCAGAGCTGCCTGTGACCACAGTATGCTTCATGAGAGCCACTGATGTATGTTACCTTGGTCAATTCATTTTGTCATGCTCTCTTTCCCTCATTGAGAAAAGAAAGACTTGTCTAGGTGGATGATTCTAAACTGTGTTCTAAGCTGTATTAGAGTTCAGTTCAGTTCAGTCACTAAGTTGTGTCCAACTCTTTGTGACCCCATGAACTGCAGCACGCTAGGCCTCCATGTCCATCCCCAACTCCCAGAGTTCACCCAAACTCATGTCCATTGAGTCGGTGATGCCATCCAACCATTTCATACTCTATCATCCCCTTCTCCTGCCTCAATCTTTCCCAGCATCAGGGTCTTTTCAAATGAGTCAGTTCTTCGCATCAGGTGTCCAAAGTACTGGAGTTTCAGCTTCAACATCAGTCCTTCCAATGAGCACCCAGGACTGATCTCCTTTAGGATGGCCTGGTTGGATCTCCTTGCAGTCCAAGGGACTCTCAAGAGTCTTCTCCAACACCACAGTTCAAAAGCATCAATTCTTCGATGCTCAGCTTTCTTCATAGTCCAACTCTCACATCCATACATGACCACTGGAAAAACCATAGCCTTGACTAGATGAACCTTTGTTGGCAAAGTAATGTCTCTGCATTTTAATATGCTGTCTAGGTTGGTCATCACTTTCCTTCCAAGGAGCAAGCGTCTTTTAATTTCATGGCTGCAATCACCATCTGCAGTGATTTTGGAGCCCCCAAAAATAAAGTCAGCCACTGTTTTGACTGTTTCCCCATCTACTTGCCATGAAATGATGGGACTGGATGCCATGATCTTAGTTTTCTGAATGTTGAGTTTTAAGCCAACTTTTTTGCTCTCCTCTTTTACTTTCATCAGTTCGGTTCAGTTCAGTTGTTCAGTCCTGTCCAACTCTGCGTCCACGTGAACCGCAGCACGCCAGGCCTCCCTGTCCATAACCAACTCCTGGAGTTCACACAAACCCATGTCCATCGAGTCGGTGATGCCCTCCAACCTTCTCATCCTCTGTCATCCCCTTCTCCTCCTGCCCGCCAATCCCTCCCAGCATCAGGGTCTTTTCCAGTGAGTCAACTCTTCGCAACAGGTGGCCAAAGTATTGGAGTTTCACCTTCAGCATCAGTCCTTCCAATGAACACCCAGGACTGATCTCCTTTAGGATGGACTGGTTGGATCTTCTTGCAGTCCAAGGGACTCTCAAGAGTCTTTTCCAACACCACAGTTCAAAAGCATCAATTCTTTGGCGCTCAGCTTTCTTTATGGTTCAACTCTCACATCCATACATGACCGCTGGAGAAACCATAACCTTGACTAGACAGACCTTTGTTGGCAGAGTAATGCCTCTGCTTTTTAATATGCTGTCTATGTTGGTCATAAATTTCCTTCCAAGGAGCAAGCGTCTTTTAATTTCATGGCTTTAATCACCATCTGCAGTGATTTTGGAGCCCAGAAGAATAAAGTCAGCCACTGTTTCCACTGTTTCCCTATCTATTTGCCATGAGGTGATAGGACCGGATGCCATGATCTTAGTTTTCTGAATGTTGAGCTTTAAGCCATCTTTTTTACTCTCCTCTTTCACTTTCCTCAAGAGGCTCTTTAGTTCTTCTTCACTTTCTGCCATAAGGGTGGTGTCATCTGCATATCTGAGGTTATTGATATTTCACCCGGCACTCTTGATTCCAGCTTGTGCTTCATCCAGCACAGCATTTCTCATGATGTACTCTGCATATAAATTAAATAAGCAGGGTGACAATATACAGCCTTGACGTACTCCTTTTCCTATTTGGAACCAGTCTGTTGTTCCATGTCCAGTTCTAATAAGTGTTGCCTCTTGACCTGTATACAGACTTCCCAGGAGGCAGGTCAGGTGGTCTGGTATTCCCATCTCTTTCAGAATTTTCCACAGTTTATTGTGATCCACACAGTCCAAGGCTTTGGCATAATCAGTAAAGCAGAAATAGATGTTTTTCTGGAACTCTCTTGCTTTTTCGATAATCCAGCAGATGTTGTCAATTTGATCTCTGGTTCCTCTGTCTTTTCTAAATCAAGCTTGAACATCTGGAAGTTCATGGTTCACGTATTGCTGAAGCCTGGCTTGAAGAATTTTGAGCATTAATTTACTTGCGTGTGAGATGAGTACAGTTGTGCAGTAGTTTGAGCATTCTTTGGGATTGCCTTTCTTTCGTATGGGAATGAAAACTGACCTTCTCCAGTCTGTGGCCACTGCTGAGTTTTCCAGATTTGTTCACATATTGAGTGCAGCACGTTCACAGCATCATCTTTTAGGATTTGAAATTGCTCAACTGGAATTCCATAACCTCCATTAGCTCTGTTCCTAGTGATGCTTCCTAAGGCCCACTTGACTTCACATTCCAGGAGGTCTGGCTCTAGGTGAGTGATCACACCATCATGATTATCTGGGTCATGAAGATCTCTTTTGCACAGTTTTCTTTGTATTCTTGCCACCTCTTCTTAATATCATCTGCTTCTGTTAGGTCCCTGCCATTTCTGTCCTTTATTGAGCCCATCTTTGCATAAAATATTCCCTTGGTATCTCTAATTTTCTTGAAGAGATCTCTAGTCTTTCCCATTCTATTGTTTTCCTCTATTTCTTTGCATTGATTGCCAAGGAAGCCTTTCTTATCTGTCCTTGCTATTCTTTAGAACTTTGCATTCATTGTTCAAACCCAGATTTGTGGACTCTCAGGCCATAATTTCTGATTCAGTAGGTCTGGGGTTGGATGAGGAGTATGTGTTTCCAGCATGGTCCCAGCTGATGCTTATGTTTCTAGTCTGGGGACCACACTTTGGCAATGACTATGCTTGTTGCCCTCTATCTATGGAGTCTTCTAGCTTTAAAATGTAGTGTCTGTTTATTCATTATATATATATATATATGTCTTTGAGGTTACGTATGTGTGTATGATAGTTATTCCCATTTCACAAGTGTGGAAACTAAAGCACAAAGAAGTTAAGAAGCTTGCTGAAGGCTGTGTAGCTGGTAATTGACACAAGGAGAATTCATCCTTGGGGTATGATGCTTGGGCCACACTGTACCATTGGAATTAGAATCTTTTTCTCAGTGATACTGTTTTATGGCCTTAGATTATTGAAAAGGGCCTTATTACCATTGTTTTCTCTTTCTTGTATGTCATACTAGGCCTTGGGGCAAATGTCATACCACGCTCTGGAATAGGCCACCTTGTACGGAATCTATGTCTTTTATGACCCCATGTTAACATTGAATTAGAATTTTCATTAATTGATAACCTTTAAAGGACAGCATCTCTTTGAGCTAATGCAACCGGGAAATTAATTTCAAATGGTTGCAACCCTGTGTCACCAAGGCCATAGAGTCCTAGCAGAGGTTAGAAAGTGCAAACAGGAACTCTCAGCATGACTCTTCTTGCACAGTAAATATAAAGATTTAGAGACCTAGTCAAGCACATGCTGTTTATTTCTGCTTGAATATACATTCTCCTCTGAACAAGCTGGGTGCCTGGGAACATTTGCCTTATTTTACTGTGGTACATTTTTTTCTTGACACTTCAATATTGCTTTTGGTATTGTTGTTTAATATACTTCATTACCTTAAATTGTATTCTTTTCTGGATTTGACAGCATATTTGGCACTTAACGGTATGAGGAGAAAGCGCCATTCTGTGTGCCTGGGTTGTCACCTGTCAGCTCTGTTTGGGGGTGCTGAGAGTAAGCTCTGCTGAGTGGGAAGATGCATGCATAGGTTCCAGGAGGAAGCGGAGAAGACCTCACTATTCTGTGTATCACTCAGTAGCATCTTCACCAGTGTTCGCTTTGAACATCACAGAAGTCTTGGGGAAAAGCTGTCCTTCCCTTCTCTGCAGTATAGAGAGAATCATCAAAAGTGTGGGCTCTATATGCAAATGGCTTGTGTGCAAATCCACAATTTTGCACACATATTTTTCTTTCTCTTTCTTATGAAGGTGAATGTTCTAGAGCTGGCTGGCACCTTTTCTCAAGAGCTGATTTTACACAGCTCTTTCGGTTTCATAGTCAGTGGTTTCCTGTTGGTAACTTGAAATTGCCCGTTGTGAGAATATATAGCTCACATGGAAATGGGCAGATTCTACAAACCAGGAATATTCCCTTCCCCAGAAAGCCAGCTTATCAGCACAGTACAAGATATAACATACATTACATTAAATTGCCCTTCAGGGCACAATTGAACACACATCTTGATGGTTTTTACTTACGTATACCCCACTCCCAGGTCAAGATATGGAGTATTACTCCAAAAACATTCCCTCATGCTGCATCCTGTCAAAGCCATTCTCACATGATGTAATCACTATTTTGACTTCTGTGATCATCTGTTAGTTTTGCCTTTACTTGAAATGTGTATAAGGAATCCTCAACATGACCTTTTAAATCTGACTTCTTTTGCTGCTTTTGTCAAAGAGAGTAATGCATATTTCTACACATACCTGTGCCTTTCTCTCTTTCTTTCAGCTATCTGTCCATCATCCATCCATCCATTCACCCAACAATCCATCTGTCTCTCCATCCATCCACCCGTCTATCCATCATTTTATCTATCTATCCATCCATCCAACAATACATTTACCTATCCATCCATCCATCTATCCATCCGTCTTTCCATCCATCCATCCATCCATCCAACAATATGTCTATCTACCTACCTACCTCTGTAGAGAGAATTATATTGTCCAGTATGGTATATGGTAGTCTAAAGCCACATGTGCTTATTGACTGCTTTAAATATGGCTAGTATGGCTGAACATCTGAATTTTTAATTGAATTGAGATATGCTATAAATGTAAAATACATATCTGACTCTGAAGCCTTGTGAAAAGGATGTCTCCTATCTCATAGTTGTTCGGAATCCTTGGCATTACTTGACTGGTAGATGCCTCTCTATTTTATTTTCCATGTTTAGGATTTCTGCTTGTTTCTTTTTGCCAGATTCCAGTTCTGTAGTGAAATTTTTACAGTCATGAGCATTGATTTTCTCGACACTCTCATAAGTTATTTTGGCATCATATATCTTTCCTGGCATTCATAGCTCAATCTGATGTCTTTTTTTTCCTTCTGACCCTATAGTTTAACCCTTAGCTGTGGTTTTTTGATGTTTAGCACATATATGGAAAGTGGCGGGAGGGACTCAGGATGATATTGTCCATTGCGTGATGCTTGGATTTGGGCAGAGGGACATTCCCTCGGCCAGGGGCTGAGCTAACTCAAAGCCTGGTTGCAGGTTTACCCACTTAATTTACCTTAGCTTCAGATCCTCCCATCTCTTAGTGCTTCAGGTATGCCACCTGAGCACCTGGGATATTTAGGAGTGCTTTTTCCATCTGTAGTTTTAATTTCTATTAGGTTCCTTGCACCGGATGAGTATTAATAACTCCTTGTGCTTTTCAGTTCTTTTCTTTCTTTTTAAGTGGCTTCTTAGTGTTTTCTCCAGTGTAATTTAAGAATTGGTACATAGCTCAAGTCAAAACTTGTGCTGAGTGTTGAAATCACTTCTGTTTAGGTGCTTGGCCCCTCAGCATCTTCTCATTTGGCAGCTCCTCGTGCTGTTTTTGTTTCAGCAGCACCATGAGTGGCCGAGCCCTGCTGGCTCCTCTGCCAGGTCAGGGTTGGCATTTGCCAGGCTTCTTAGTGTTTCCTTCTGTAGCAGGAATGCAGGTGACCTGGGAAGGCAGTGTGCACAGTGCTGGGCTTGGCTTAAGGAGCTTGCCTTCTCTTTTCTTGGCCTCTGTGGTCCTGCTTTCCTTGGCAGGTCCCACTAACTTCATCCAGATGTTTTGTTTCGTTATCTGCCTTTGCTAGTTCTCCCTGGGAGTTCTGTGCTTCACTGGACTTCAGCAGAAGCAGGAGTTGTGGGTGAGCATTTTAAGCAGAACTGAGAGACATGGAGTTTTATTGCAATTTAATTTCAGTCACAAGCATCAGATCCTGTTCTTTTCCTCACTGAAACCCCTAAATGATATGCTTTAAAATATAAATAGGAAACTCCCCTCTTTCCCTGGGCCATCAGCCCAACAATAACCATGAAAAGAACGCAGTATAATGTGTAAGGGAAATTTTTTCTAGTGCCAGCTTTACTGGAAACTAAAGCTGGGATCCTGGTAAATCACATCACTTTGATTGACCCTCTGATGCCTTCTTTCATATACAGACTGTACTTTCTACCTCAGACTCCCTCTATTTCCTTTGAATTCCTTGTCCCTAATCTCAGTTTTATTCTTTTTTAATTGCAGTGTAATTGTTTTACAATGTTATATTAGTTTCTGCTGTACAATAAAGTGAATCGGCTATATGTACACACTCACTCCCTCCCTCTTGAGCCTCCCTTCCCCGATCCCACCTCTCTAGGTCATCACAGAGCACCAAGCTGAGCTGTCTGTGCTATGCTATACTGCAGAGCTCACTATATATTTCACATGATAGTGTATATATGACAGTCCTATTCTCCCAGTTCATCTTACCCTCCCCTTCCTCCCTCCGTGTCCACATGTCCCCTCTCTCTGCTCTGCAAATGGGTTCATATGTTCCATTTTTCCAGGTATGATATATAGATATATATGCATTTATATGCAGTATTTGTTGTTTTCTTTCTGACTTACTTCACTCTGACAGACTCTAGGTACATCCACATCATTTCAAAAGACCCAATTTTGTTCCTTTTTATGGCTAAGTAATATTCCACTTTATATATGTGTACCACATCTTCCTTATCCCTTCATCTGCCAGTGGACAGATGAAGGGTGTTTCCACGTCCTGGCTATTGCAGTGCTGCTATGAACATTAGGGTACATGTGTCTTTTTGAATTATGGTTTTCTTAGGGTATATGCCCAGGAGTGGGATTGCTAGAGCATATGGTAGTTCTATTTTTAGTTTTTAAGGAGCCTCCATACTATTCTCCATAGTGGCTACATCAGTTTACATTCCACCAACAGTGCAAAAGTGTTCCCTTCTCTCCACAGCCTCTCTAGCATTTATGGTTGGTAGATTTTTCAACTTTATTCTTGATATCATCCTATCTCCCTCCCACTTTGTCACCTCTACTTTTGCCAGGCTAACTGGCCAGGTTAGGATGTATAGCTTTGTCTTATCACAGGATTCCTCCTGTAGTTCTCTGCTAACTGTCCTAGTCTAGGTTCAAGTTCTGACTTTGACCAGAACTATCTTTTTACCAGTAGTGTAAGCTTTTGAGAGCTGTATTGCATACTTTGGAGCAGGTGTCATATAAGTTTCAAGCTTTATGTGGACTCAAGTCCATTGCAAGTGGCTGCTAGGCTTGCTGAAAGCCTGCTACAGCTAGTAGGTCATGGGTGTCTATGGTTTCCATTATGGTTTATCACAGTAACTGTTTTTAAATGTTTATTTCTAAGAAAATCAGAATATCACACCCAAAAAGTGAATTCAAGCCAGATTATCATCTTTGTTTGACTGTAAAGTGAAACCAGTTGCAAAGGGTAGGTTAGACACGAACCTGGGTTCCTTACATTCTTCTGTTCTCGCCACTGTGTGTGTGCCGAGCAGCCTGTCTATGGAACGTAGGTCATCTGAACCCAGTCAGTTTGCAGCCCTGGGGTGGCACTGGGGGCCCCGCTGTGCAGGTTAAATCTGAACTATGTGATGTGGAGGAGAAGTAGGAACAGAGTTGTCTGACAGGAAAGCCTGCCTCTCTCTTGAGGAGATGAGGTCAATAATATATTCACAGGACCAGCTCTGGGTATAATTTGGGCTTCTGCTCATGAAGGCCCCTTCCAGACACTGTCTTTCTCACCTTTGTGGTATTTAGTTGGAACAAATTTAAAAGTGGAATGGATGAGTTAGAACCTCATTAGAATTTGAGCATGTAGTTCTCAGAGTGCTAAAACTGGCTGCTGAAATCATTAAAATTCTTTTTTTTTTTTAAATAAAGTCATCAATTTGGTGGTCATGAAAGGAACTTAGTGTTTTCATTGGTAATTGATTCCAATAAATTGTTTATGCAAAATAATACAGCTCCATGACATCAGAATATAAATGCTGTTATGAATTCCATATAATTGCATTTTTGCACCTAAATTTAAAATCACATTAAAATAGCAAATGCTGTGAAATACTCTTGGACTGAACTTCCTGTTGTTTGCTGGACTGGTGGCATATTTGTTTAATCAATTACACATGTATTATTTTATAAAATAGTGTTTGTCTTCAGACTTGACTTAAAAAGGCCTGATTTGCATTGGTTGAGGAATTTAGTTAGGGACACAGTAGCTCTTGGGTAGTTGAAACCACAAATGATTAGAATTCAGATGACTGATCATGTAACTTTTGATATACTGAATAGAGTTTTATTAGCCAACCAAAGGTTTGTCCCAGTAAGGCCCAATCACTATGTTCAGACCATTGGAGGAGGATCTGAGGGTCTGCTCTATAAGGTGCTGCCCAAGCTACTTTTAAGAACATCAAATTAGAAATAATCCTTAAGGGACTAAAAATGAGTAGTGTGGAAGCGAGGTCCTTGAGGTTAATGGGGACCTTAGAGATCAAAGCCTTCTTTCTTCACTCATACATCTGGGAAATGGTTAGAAATGCAAATCAACATGAATAAGCCATTCATATGCAGAGCATAAACTCTAATACACCCAGTTATATGTATACCCCCAATAAATCATCATCACAATCAGAATAATGAATGTGCTTGTTACTCTTGAAAATTTCCCTGAACAATATTGAGTAAGAACTTGGAATGTCAGGTCCATGAATCAAGGCAAATTGGAAGTGGTCAAACAGGAGATGGCAAGAGTAAACATTGACAGATTAGGAACCAACAAACTAAAATGGACGGGAGTGGGTGAATTTAACTCAGATGACCATTATATCTACTACTGTGGGCAGGAATCCCTCAAAAGAAATGGAGTAGCCATCATAGTCAGCAGAAGAGTCCAAAATGCAGCACTTGGATGCAGTCTCAAAAACGACAGAATGATCTCTGTTCATTTCTGAGGCAAGCCACTCAATATCACAGTAATCCATGTCTGTGCCTCGACTACTAATGCTGAAGAAGCTGAAGTTGAACGGTTCCGTAAAGACATACAAGACCGTCTAGAACTAATACCCCAAAAAGATGACGTTTTCATTATAGGGGAATGAAATGCAAAGTAGGAAGTCAAGAGATACCTGGAGTAACAGGCAAATCTGGCCTTGGAATACAGACTGAAGCAGGGCAAAGGCTAATACTGTTTTGCCAAGAAACTGCACTGGTCATACAAACACCCTTTTCCAACAACACAAGAGAAGACTCTACATATTGACATCACCAGATGGTTAATACCGGTATCAGATTGATTATATTCTTTGCAGGCCAAAGATGGAGAAGCGTATACAGTCAGCAAAAACAACTGATTGTGGCTCAGATCATGAACTCCTTATTGCCAAATTCAGACTTAAATTGAAGAAAGTAGGGAAAACCACTAGACCATTCAGGTATGACCTAAATCAAATCCCTTATGACTATACAGTGGAAGTGGCAAATAGATTCAAGGGATTAGATCTGATAGACAGAGTGCCCGAAGAACTATGGATGGAGGTTCCTGACATTGTATAGGAAGCAATGATCAAGACCATCCCCAAGAAAAAGAAATGCAACCAGGCAAAATGGTTGTCTGAGGAGGCCTTACAAAGAGCTATGAAAAGAAGAGAAGCTAAAGGCAAAGGAGAAAAGGAAAGATACACCCATCTGAATGCAGATTGCCGAAGAAAAACAGGGAGAGAAAAAAATGCCTTCTTCAGTGATCAGTGCAAAAGAAATAGAGGAAATCAATAGACTGGGAAAGACGAGATCTCTTCAAGAACATTAGAGATACCAAGGGAACTTTTCATACAAAGATGAGCACAGTAAAGGACAGAAATGGGATGGACCTAACAGAAGCAGAAGATATTAAGAAGAGGTGGCAAGAATACACAGAAGAACTGTACAATAAAGATCTTCATGACCCAGATAATCACGATGGTGTTATCACTCACCTAGAGCCAGACATCCTAGAATGCAAAGTCAAGTGGGTTTTAGGAAGCATCACTATGAACAAAGCTCGTGGAGGTGATGGATTTCCAGTTGAGCTATTTCAAATACTAAAAGATGATGCTGTGAAACTGCTGCACTCAATATGCCAGCAAATATGTAAAACTCAGCAGTGGCCACAGGACTGGAAAAGGTCAGTTTTCATTCCAATCCCAAAGAAAGGCAATGACAAAGAATGCTCAAACTACTCCAAAATTGCACTCATCTCACATGCAAGTAAAGTAATGCTCAAAATTCTCCAAGTCAGGCTTCAGTAATACGTGAACCATGAACTTCCAGATGTTCAAGCTTGATTTAGAAAAGACAGAGGAACCAGAGATCAAATTGCCAACATCTGTTGGATCATCAAAAAAGCAAGAGAGTTCCAGAAAAACATCTATTTCTGCTTTATTGACTATGCCAAAGCCTTTGACTGTGTGGATCACAATAAACTGTGGTAAATTCTGAAAGAGATGGGAATACCAGACCACCTGACCTGCCTCCTGAGAAGTCTGTATACAGGTCAAGAGGCAGCATTTAGAACTGAACATGGAACAACAGACTGGTTCGAAATAGGAAAAGGAGTACGTCAAGGCTGTATATTGCCACCCTGCGTATTTAACTTATATGCAGAGTACATCATGAGGAACACTGGGCTGGATGAAGCACAAGTTGGAATCAAGATTGCTGGGTGAAATATCAATAACCTCAGATAAGCAGATGACACCACCCTTATGGCAGAAAGTGAAGAAAAGCTAAGAAGCCTCTTGATGATAGTGAAAATGGAGAGTGAAAAAGTTGGCTTAAAGCTCAACATTCAGAAAACTAAGATCATGGCATCTGGTCCCATCACTTCATGGCAAATAGATGGGGAAACAATAGAAACAGTGACAGACTTTTTGTTGTTGTTGTTGGTTCCTAAATCCCTGAAGATGGCTTTTGCAGCTATGAAATTAAAAGATACTTGCTCCTTGAAAGAAAAGCTATGACCAGTGTAGACAGCATATTAAAAAGCAGAGACATTACTCTGTCAACAGAGGTCCATCTTGTCAAAGCTATGGTTTTTCCAGTGGTCATATATGGATGTGAGAGTTGGACCTTAAAGACGACTGAGAGCTGAAGAATTGATGCTTTTGAACTGTGGTGCTGTAGACGACTCTTGAGAGTCCCTTGGACTGCAAGAAGATCCAGCCAGTCAGTCCTAAAGGAAATCAGTCCTGAATATTCATTGGAAAGACTGATACTGAAGCTGAATCTCCAATACTTTGGCCATTTGATGTGAAGAACTGACTCATTGGAAAAGACCCTAATGCTGGGAAAGATTGAATGTGGGAGGAGAAAGGGACAACAGAGGAGGAGATGGATGGCATCACTGACTCAATGGACATGAGTTTCAGTAAACTCCAGAGTTGGTGATGGACAGGGAGTGGTAATGGACATGATGGCGTGCTGCAGTCCATGGGTTCAGAAAGAGTCGGACATGACTGACTGAACTGACTTCTCCTCCTCCTCTTCTGTTTACAAGCATTGATCTTCTGCTGTCATATAGGGTATTTTGATGTTCTAGAATTTTATGTAAATGTAATCATAGAATGTGTACTTTAAAAAAAATCCATAGACTTTTGGAGCAGTTTTTGGTTTATAGAAAAATTTGGGCAAAAAGTATAAAGATTTCCTCACTATCCACTCACCTGGCCTCACCCAGTTTCCAGTATTTTTGTCATCAGGCATTATTGTGGTACATTTGCTACAGGAATTGAACAGATATTAAGATTTGATTATTAATTAAGTTTCATAGTTTGCATTTTGGCTTAGTATTTATATGCAGTGCATCATATGGATTTTAACAAAACCCATATGGATCCATAGTGACATGTATCCACCATTGGGCTTCCCTTGTGGCTCAGACGGTAAAGAATCTGCCTGCAATGTGGGAGGTCTGGGTTCAATCCCTGGGTTGGGAAGATCCCCTGGGAGAGGGCAAGGCAACGCACTCCAGTATTCTTGCCTGGAGGATCTCCATGGACAGAGGAGCCTGGTGGGCTACAGTCTGTGGGGTCTCACAGAGTCGGACACTACTGAGCACAAGCACATCCGCCATCACAGCATCATCATTTAGAATCAGTGTTTTTCGTGGGGGGGGGGGATAATTGCTTTTCGATGTTGTGTTAAGTGTCTGCGTACAAGTAGTTCAATTAGCTGGTTAAGTGAATCAGCCATATGTACACATACATCCCCTCCCTCTTGGACCTCCCTGCCACCCTCTAGGTTATATCAGAGCAAGGAGCTGAGGTCCCTTTAGAATCACAGTTTTACTGCCCTGAAAAAAAAAAAACCTGCACCCAACCTCCTTCCTCTCCTGCCTTCTCCCTGGCAACCTTTTTTTTTTTCACCCTGGCAACCATTTATCTTTTTACTGTCCTCATGGTTCTGCCTTTTCCAGAAAGTCCCCTATTTGGAATTATATGGTTTGCAGGCTTTTCAGATTGGCTTCTTTCACTCAGAATTATGCATTTAAGTTTCCTCCATGTCTTTTCATGGCTTGATAGCTCATTTCTTTTTATTACTATGTATAGATGTACCACAGTTTGATTATTCATTCACCTACTGAAAATCATCTTGATTGCTTCCAAGTTTCATCAGTTACAAATAAAGCTGATATAAACACCATGTGATGTTTATGTAGACATATGCTTTCATCTCCTTTGGGTAAATGCCAAGAAGCCTGATTGTTGGATCATATGGTTAAGTGTATCTGTGGTTTTGTCTTCCAGACAGACTGTGCCATTCTGCATTCCCATCAGCAATGAGTAGGAGTTCCTGTTTCTCCATGTCTTTTCCAGTATTTGGTGTTGTCAGTGTTTTGAATTTTGGCCCTCTAATAAATATATAATGGTAATCTTACTTTAATTTGTTTTTCCCTAATAATATATGATGTTGATCAAGCTTTCCTGGTGGCTCAGAAAGTAAAGATTCTGCCTGGAACACAGGAGACCCAGGTTCAGTCCTTAGGTCCAGAAGATCTCCTGGAGAAGGGAATGGCAACCCACTCCAGTATTTTTGCCTGAAGCATCCCATTGAGGAGCCTGGTAGACTATAGTCCATGGGGTCGCAAAGAGTCAGACATGACTGAGCAACTAATACTTTTACTTTCTTTCTTTCTTTCTTTCATATTTTCATATGCTCATTTTCCATCTGTATATCTTCTTTTGTGAGGTATCTGTTCATATCCTTTGCCTACATTTTAGTGGATTGGTATTTTTCCTTATTATTGAATTTAAAAATTTTCTGTATATTTTGTATGCTAATATTTTATCTACAATGTGTTTTGCAAAGATTTTCTTGAGGTCTGAAATTTGTCTTTTCAGTCCCTTAATATTGTACTATTTTGGACTTGCTTCTTTCACTAAGCAAATTTATTTCGACACTGAATCGTGTTGTCGCTTATGTCAATAATTCATTATTTCTTATTGTTGAGTAGCATGCAGTTGTATGCATGTACCATAATTTGCTTATCAACGTACTTGTTGATGGGTTTTTGGTTGTTTTCAGTTTTTGAATATTGCAACTGAAAGTGCCATAGTGGTCATGTACAAGGTTCTGTGTGGACATTTGCTTTTATTTTTCTCGTGTAAAGACCTAACAGCAGAATAGCCATATTGCGTGGTAGGTATATGTTTAGTTTTTTAAGGAAACTGCCAACTCTTTGCCTGTTGGTCATGTTAGGTTCTTACCAGCACTATGAGCACTCCAGTTCCTTCACATATTTACCAACAGTTTTATAATCATCCTCTTCATTTTAGTCTTCTAATATATCTAAATACTATGTGGTCTGGAGTACCAGTGCACTATAATTCATGAAGTCAAATAGTGTAAGTTCAACTGTTCAACACTGTTCTTATTTTGACATTTAAAGAGAGTAGAAATTGATAAGAAAAAGACAAAAATGAGTCTAATTGTTTGCTTGCTATTTATCTTAAGCAGCAGGGTTTTGTTTCTTGGTCACACGGCATGGCATGCAGGACCTTAGTTCCCTGGCCAGGGATTGAACCCCGTGCCCTCTGCAGGGGAAGTGCAGAGACTTAACCACGGGACGACCAGGAAAGTCCCTTGAACAGCAGTATTTAATTTGCTATCCAGGGACCCCCTAGAGGTCTCCTGGTCCACAGGTTCCAGACTCTTCATGATAAAACCCCAATTTTTTTTTCACTTTCTTCATTTTCTCATAAGTGTGCAGTTAAGCTTTCCATGGTTACATAACATGTGAGGTCATAGCTCTGTTGGCTAGTAGAGTGTGTGCTTGTACATACTTGTGTTTTTAAAAAATTCTGAGTTTTAATTTTGATTACTAACTGTTGGTACATTGTAACCCACATGGACTTTAGCTCTTTGAGATCCTCAGTGATTTTGAAAAAATGTAAAGCAGTTCTGAGACCTAAGCCCTAGACAAAACTTAAAAGTAGTATAATAAAATGTGGGAAAACTACAGGGATTGAAGACAAAGAAAAGGAGTATTTTAAGGTGTAAGGAATGGAATACCTTGAACATTAAAAGTTTACTCTGTATTTTCCTTCCAACTAGGAAGGGAAAGCAATATAAACACATCTCTACATGGTGTTATTGGCCCTGGAGACCTGGCCTTTCTTCTGTTGTTGGCAGAACTGTGGTTTCTATAGTGCTAGGCGCCGTCTCACTGCTGTACCCCAGGGTCATATTGAACCTGCAGCCTCTTTTCACTGTGCCTGGTCAAAGGGAACATTTTTCAGCTTGTGTGAGAAGCTGCCACTGTTTAACTTGCTTCCAGAATGAAAACAGCACTTCAGGGATGGGGAGAAGCTGGGCTTTGTCACTGAAGGCTGCACTGCGTCTCAGGGCTCCCGGAGAATGTAGGTGTTGATGGAAGACAGAGCAAGAATGATGGTCAAATATGGGGCAAGGGCTTTTGTTTCTCTGTGTCTGTTGGTGATATTTATTACTTGTTGATATGTAAATGGGTTACATAAATGAAGGGGGCTTTCTGGGATAAGTTTTACAGTTTCCTCGTCTAGCTTAGTGTCTTGAATACTTGCGTGGTTAGTGGCTGGTGCTTCTCATGCTCCCTCAGTGCCATTCGGCTCATGCACGTCCCCTCTAAGTCTGATGCAAAAGAGGCTTACAAAGCTGTGTGTGTGTGTGGTGGGGCAGTGAGCATGGTTTTAAAATTCTGCTACCACAAATCACAATCATGGATTTTTTGGTAAAGAATGCTACTTTAATGCTTTTTGTGAGTACCCACCCCAGTTTCTTTTGCTTCTCATATATTTACTATTTTAATGTTAACAACATCTCTAGAGCACAAATCTAAAATAGAAAACGTCCAGTTAAATGAAATTGTCACATTGCTTGAGACCATGGCGGATAGTTTCTTACACTTTCTGTAGACTGCTAACTGGCTTTAACTGTGAGTTACAATGTTCATTCTTCTCCATGTTTATAAGTAAAATATATTGTTTTCTCCTGAGGTTAACTTAGGCATTCAAATTAAAATAAATGAATGAGGTGTTTTTTTTTTTTTAAGTTCTTCAAAACAAATTATGGTTGGGTATATTTTGGTGGATATTTTCGTTTCTTCCCCAAGAATTATGATATTAAACCTCTTATTTTTAAAATTATTAATTGAAGGATAATTGCTTTACAGTGATATGTTAGCTCTGCTGTACAATGAAGTGAATCAGCCAAATACACACACATATCCTCTCCCCGATGAACCTCTCTCCCGCCCCCCACCTCTCTAGGTCGTCACAGAGCACTGACCTGAGATCGCTGTGCTATGCAGCAGCTTCCCACTAGCCATCTGTTTTGTACATGTAAACCTAGTATTTTAAAGGAAGATTATCTTCTAGTTCTAACAATTTTAAGCTTTGAAATTTGAAATTTTAGTACCTATCTGGACCTTAGCTGAAGTGTTCTTCAAAATATACTAACTAAATATTTACAACTCTATACATTATTTCAATAATATTGTAACAATTAAAGATTCAACAGTAAATAAATCAAGAATAAGATACTGGCAACATTAGAGTGTTTAAGATTCTGAGAGGTTAGATTCAAGGTGGAAGCATTGTAGGTACTTTTCATCTCCAATTTCCACTAAGATAAATTTAAACTACTAGTATAGAATAGTGCACATACAGACTAGCATACTGGGCACACCATGAACCTATGATGATTGTTCATCAGTCCCTACGAGCAAAACCACGACATTCTTATGATAAGCACTATGGTCACTTTGTTTATTCAGCACACATTTTTGAGCTACCCCTATGTGCATGATTATGCTATTAAAATAACATTTTTTCACATTCTGCATATAGATCACAAGTACAACTGAATAATTGTCATTTTACATGAATTTTTAATCTATGGGGATGTCTTGAAGTTTATACCTTCAAAGAAAGTACTTCTGAATATTGGTAAGTGTTTAGAGAACATTGTTTTCCTGTACTACATGAGATTATATAGTTGGTGATGGGAGTTAAAAGTATATTTTACTCAGAGAACACACAAATTCGCTACTTGCATGTTCTTACTTATTTTACAAAATAAAATTGATGAATTTTAAAGACTCAACATCAACATTTTCTTTTATTTTTCATAAATAGAAACTCTAAACAGAAGACAGTATCAATATGAAGTAAAGCATGAAAATGTGTGTGGTTGCTGTTACTATAGTTGCCATTGCTGTGTAGAGCATACTTATTCCCTGAAAAGAAATTGAGGAGAATAAAGCAAAATGAAAAGTGACTGTAGGCTACTCTGATCAAATACTTGAAACCTTCAATTTGAGGCTGGTGCCATCAGCCTTGCATAGATTTCTCTGTCTTGTATCGAATTTCATTTCCTGAGGCTAACAGCTGTTCATGTCTAAGTCTTGAGCACCTAAGAATGAATTCCAAGGGTTTCTCACTGTGACAAAACATTTGTGGGAGACAAAGGTGATAGTAAAGTCCAGACACCCCATTTGCACCCTATTGTCAGGGTCTGACCTCAGGCCACATCTCCCTACTACGAGCCATGCTAAAATTCATCACAAACCCCAGGGCTGGTTTCTCTTTGATTGGCTCCATCATTGTAGAGGAGGGATTCCTAAGAAAATGGGATTGAAGTCTGCTTCAGGAACTTTGTCCCCTCGATGGTTCCAAGCATGAGGGAGGGGGTTGGGGTGGGGCACTTCTTTCCTTCGTTTGGAACGAAGAGCAGGACACCTGAGATGCAGAGCTGAGAGCCCTGGCTTGCTCCCAGCACGTGCCTGCATGAGTGAAACCCAGCAGTCAAACACAGCATCCTAGCAGTTTTTCAGCCTCTTTTCTCCTTATTTTAAAGCAGTGCTAGCAATAGAGGGTTCACTGGATATTTGTAGAATAGATTTGGAATAGAACTTTGAATTGCTTTATATATACAGAAAAGGAAGTCATTTGTGAACCTGTTCACTTTATCAGTAGTTTAAAAATGAGGAGCTGTAACACCTTAGATGCTGACTGTGGTCAGTAGTTCAGGGCCACTGGTGTAGAATTGAGCCCATCAGAAGGATGCCAGCGTCAGGATGGGGGTCGAGGCAAAGGGTCCCAGGACAAGCCAGGCAAGGTAAGCAGGACAGGTGTTAGAACCAAAGAAAGGAATTACAAGTGTTAAACAAAGCCAGTTTCTGCTTGGTTGCTTTGGTTTTCCTGGTGTTGTACTGAAGCAGTTGTCCACATGGCTTCTGAAGCCTTGAAGTTTTAGGGAGAGCTGAGAGGCCAGTTGTGTGTATGTGTGTGTATAGCAGAAAGCCAGAGCTGCCTCCTACTGGCTAGTGAGCGCTAACTGTGCACATTTCTCCCTAAATCTGGGTTCCATGACCTCTTTTGTGACTTTAACTTGGCCATAGCTAGACTTTTCACACCAGAGATGACTAAATGCTTCTGCTCAGAGCTGCCCCCTCTCGTGGACAGAGAGTTGTTAACCATGTACCAGGATACCACTGGAAAAAGTTCCAGACAATCTCTCAAGAAAAAGCTGTGTTGTGGATAAAGAAAATATGATACATATACACAGTGTAATATTACTCAGCCGTAAAAAGGGAATGAAATAGTACTATTTGCAGAGATGTGGATAGACCTAGAGACTATCATACAGGGTAAAGTAAGTCAGAAAAAGAAAAACAAATACTGTGCAATACTGTGCAATTACATGTGGAACCTAGAAAAATGATACAGGTGAACCTGTTTGGAAAGCAGAAATAGAGACACAGATGTAGAGAACAAACTTATGGGGAAGGGAGGGGCAGGATGAACTGGGAGATTGAAGTTGACATATATACACTACTACGTGTGAAATAACCAATGGAAACCAACTGTGTAACTCAGAAAACTCTACTTACTGCACTGGGTGGCCTAAATCGGAAGGAAGGCCACAGAAGAGGTGGCATGTGTATGTGTGTAGCTGACTCACTTTTCTCTACAGAGAAACTAGTGCAACACCGTGAGACAACTATACTGCAATGAAACATTTTTTAAAAGTCTACCCATGTTCTTAAACTTAGTAAAAATTACTTTTAATAGCAAAAAGTGGCCAAAGAACCTTTGCTCATGAGTTACCTATTTTCTGTTTTATTATTACAATTTTGCAAGAATTTAACAATCAAATATGTGTGTAGTCAAGTGTGTTCACATTTAAATAGCAAGCATAAGAGACAGTAAAGTCAGAGCAATTTAAGGGCCTTATAAAAACTCAGAATGTTTGTCAAAGAACCAAAAAGACTCATGTTACCTACTCTGAAGTAAAAAATTGTGTCTGTCTTCTTCACTGATTTCCTGTGGGTATTTGTTTAGTCAGTGTGTTTCACTTTACTGTGCATACAGATCTTCTAGGGGTCTTGTTAAATGCAGATTCTGACCTAGAGTTGTGGGGAAGGCCTAAGAGTCTGTATTTCTTTAAGTCCCCAGATGAGGCTGATGACCTGTGGACTATATTTCTACTAGCAAAGATTTAGCAATTGTGGTTCAGTTCAGTTCAGTTCAGTTGCTCAGTCGTGTCCAATTCTTTGGGACCCCATGGGCTGCAGCACGCCAGACCTCCCTGTCTATCACCAACTCCCGGAGTTTACCCAAACTGATGTCCGTTGAGTTGGTGATGCCATCCAACCATCTCATCCTCTGTTGTCCCCTTCTCCTCCTGCCTTCAATCTTTCCCAGCATCAGGGTCTTTTCAAATGAGTCAGCTCTTCACATCAGGTGGCCAAAGTAATGGAGTTTCAGCTTCAACATCTGTCCTTCTAAAGAATACCCAGGACCAATCTCCTTTAGGGTGGACTGGTTGGATCTCCTTGCAGTCCAAGGGACTCTCAAGAGTCTTCTCCAACATCACAGTTCAAAAGCATCAATTCTTCCGTGCTCAGCGTTCTTTATGGTCCAACTCTCACATCCATACATGACCACTGGAAAAACCATAGCTTTAACTCTACAGACTTTTGTTGGCAAAGTAATGTCTCTGCCTTTTAATATGCTGTCTAGCAATTGTGGTGGGTGGATAAAAATAAAAACAAAAAGGCAAACAAATGTATTTTTTAAAAACCTGATTTCTGAGAACTTTGTAAACGTTGCATGGGAGAAACATTATCTTTTACTTTTGCATTGGGGATCTTTGCTTTTGAGCTGTTGCACTATTTTTTTTTTTTTTTTTTTGGCAGATGTTGGGTTCACACAACACAGTAAAAGACTAAATGAGGTGGAAACCCGAGAGATCCCAATTATACAACTCACTGACTATCCACAAGCCCAAACAATGCAAAGCATTTGCGTGCTTTACTCACTTAACTTCCTTTAAACCCTCCTTGGCACCTTAGCTGCATTAATGTGATAACTCTTGTGTCACAATTAATAAACTGTGGGGATTGTGAGCATTTCTGGAGTTTGTCATACTGAACGGGAGCAGGATCTGGACATCTAATTCTCAGTTCATTATTAGGGTTGATCTGGTTTTATAGATAGATAATTTACAAATTAAAAAAATTTTTCCTTTGCCACAGGAATAAAAAGTTAAACAAGTGAGTTCTGGGTATATCTTTCCACCAAACATTTAGTTTTGGAAGTCATTTCTCATGGGTAACTTTCAAGGATTTTCTTCTTTTTTTGTTCCCTTCATTAGGGTACTCATTGAATCTTCAAGAAGCTAATCACTCACACAAATGCACATCCAACACTTCCACAAAGGTCACAATAGTTGAGTGTTCGACACTGCCCTGAGCATATTGAAAGGCAAATGCTGAGTCGTCTTCTGTATAATACAGTATTCTATACTAATAATACTGGATATTGTGGCTATTCCAGAGTCTCAGAGTTAAGTGTGTGGCTCTGGGAAGAGAAAATAGCTCCTTTTCTGAAGTTAGCGGGCAGGGAGTGTAACCCAGAGAAGCAACAGATGGTTTTCCGGCGCTGAAATGCAGCATTGTTTTAATACCAACCCAATTGGTGTTTGGAAGTCTGACTTAAAGGAATTAACTTATCACTCTATCCTTTGGAAAATGCTCATAAATTTATTATTTCCTGTCTCCAGGAAAGCAGAGGTAGAAGGCAAGGCTTTTTCCTTCATTCAAGTGCACACGACGGCGCTCTGCACAGATCAAAGCTCTCCTGTGACAGAGAAACAAGGTTAAGAACATTCTGGTTTTTGACTTAATGTGTAAAAGGGCCTGGAGTATGGATGTGAGAGTGAGTAATGCTTACAAAGTTACTTGACTTTACTGTTGCAAATGGGTTGGCTCTGATGGATTCTCAAATCAAGTATCCTTTTATTATAGCAAAAAAAAAAAAAAGTCTCTATCCCAAGCTCTGATCTATTTAATTATTCATGGCTGAGATGTTCCTGTTTACCCTCTTACCGTATTCATCATAATATATTAAAACTTTTCAGCATATTATTATTTTTAACATTACTTTCAGAAGGATAAATTATTAGCCTATGTATAATCAGAGAAATTTTGAACAAAATGCATTTTCTAAAGTAAGCATAGGGAAGCCACCAAAACATTCCTTAAGAAAACAGAAAAAGAGAGTGAAAGATGGAGGAAGGGAGGGAGGGCAGGACAAATAGAAGTAACAGAACATGATAAAAAAATGAAAATGTATGTTGTGTTATATGCAATGTGAAATAAGTTTTCAAAGCTTTCAAGAAATGTCTGGAACCTCAGAACTTACTGTTATATTTAACACAGGCACTTTGCTGATATGTTCCAAAGTTCAGTTTTATGATTTAGTGACCAGCGCCATATATCACGCACCCTGTAAACTGCGTATTAAATATGTCCAAGTATCACATCCTTATCCTTCAGGTTCAGCCTGTATTTTTTTATTTTTTAAAGATGGTTTGTAAAGTTTGTAGAAACATAAGAAGTCAGTTGATTCCCCAGAAAGCTCTGAAGATTGTCCATCTCTGAACCAGTTTGTTGTTCACAGGGCAGGGTATCCCTGTTCATGGACCACTCCAGTAGTCCTCGTGGTAAATTTCAGCTCAGCAGCCTGTGCTGTGATCCTTTGTGCATCAAGAGCCACTGCTGCTCCATGAATGTTCTTACTGTAAATACTGGTGAAAATAAACATACTTTTTGATGGCATTTGAGGGTATTCCAAAGGAAACTTACTGGTTGGTTGATAACAGAGCAAAAATGGGGTTGATGGCTCAGTGTAGTCTGAGCATTGGCTCTTGGGACCCATCTAGGTCTTAAGTTAAGCTTGTGTCTTAACTTCTGAGTGGCTCTTCCTGTGTCATGGGCTTCTCAATGTTCTAGCAAAAAGAATGTGTTCACTAATATAGATAGCTGGTTGTGGCACAGTTTGTGAACTTGAACTTATCGAAAGGCCGTGATTGATTGTAAATATTGGTTTTCAATACTGGTACTTTGAAGCATTGGGTCCTTGTAGCCTGTTTGCAGTGCTTGCCTTGGCCTAACACCTGTCACCTCAGGAAAACTGCTTTTTTTTTTCTCTTTCTCAGTATTTTCATTGTATTTTTTTTTTTTTCCCCTGTGACTGAGGCAATTATGATGGAATTCTTTATCATTAAGCTTAGGAAAAAGGAAAGACCTCTCTTCAGTTCTTTTCATTAAACCAGAAATGTTAGTTTCCTCTATTTTCTGGTGACACTTTTGGATATGTTCTAGTGTCATCTCTGTTACAAGAATTTAGTCAAGTTACATTTAACCATTTAAAAATAAAAATTTCTCATGTAAATTCTTTCTGTCTTAATGATTTTTAAAAAAAGTCAATTTTTGTCTTTCATTATCTGTGTCTTCAAAAGAACACAAACTAGGGTAACTGGCCTTTGTTTCCTTAACAAAAATAAAATGTAAATTGAGTTCTCAATTCTGATTGAGAAAAAGCCTTATTAATCCATTAGCTTGAGTCCTTCTGTTGGCTATTACCAAAGGAAGCTGGTACGTCCCCAAATCATTCAGGTTCTTCCTTACAGCCAAAGGCAAATTTTCTTAAAATAAATTTTTAATTTTAGAATAGTTTTATTTTATTATTATTATTTATTACACAAGTATTTATTGATACAAAACTACTTCATTTTCTGTTTTTTCTTTATTTGCTTTTCCGTGCTGTGTGGCTTATGGGATCATAGTTCCCTCACCAAGTTGAACCTGTGTCCTGTGGCAGTGGACCTCCTGGGAATTCTCTATTTTGTTTTTTTAATAATTTACTTACTTGGGTAGTTTATTTAAAATTCTCAAAATATAATTTAAGCATCTTGTCACGTTTAAAGTTATATGTATTTATCTTTGAATTGCTGATTAGTTTTTTTACCTATTTTCTTTGATTTCTGTTTATTTCCATACTGATTTTTATGACCAATTATATACTGAGGAAATAGTCTTTTAAAAATTATCATTTATTTACTTAGTTTTCTGGCTTGTGATTGATTTTGACTTTCTTATGCTATTTAGAATTCTTTTTTGGCTATGTAGATTTTTTGTTATTTACCTATTCAGGTTTATAAATATTTTATTTGGTTTTTATATTTAAAATATTTTGCCCATTTCCCCTTAACTGTAATATTTTTCCTTTTTTTAGAAATTAATTTTTTAGCACTTTTGTGTTTTTATATTTTATATGAAAGTTTTGATCCATCAGGTGTTTTATTTTGCTATATAGGGAGGTAAGGGGCTTCCCTTGTGGCTCAGTGGTAAAAAAAGCTGCCAGCAGTGAGGGGACATGAGTTCGATCCCTGAGTCTGAAAGATTCCCTGGAGGCAACTCACTCCAGTATTCTTGCCTGGAGAATCCCATGGGCAGAGGAGCCTGGTGGGCTACAGTCCATAGGGTTGCAAAGAGTCGAAAAGCAACTGAGCAAGCACGCACATAGGGAGTTAGACAGAGATTGCATTAGATAGTTTTAGATACACAGAAGAGTTCTGAAGCTTTCTTTAATGCTTTCCTACGGTTGAATATCTTATCTTTTTACAAAGCAAATATGATCCTGGCAATATATTATGTAAATTTCGTGGAGGTTTTCCTTTTGATTACTTTTTATGATAAATAAGTGTACACATGTGGAAAACACTAGAATATTGGACTGTCATGGGTCAGGTTGACATCTCTGTTTGTCACACAAAAGGCTGTGAACAGAAAATGTTCTTGGACCATCATCCCAAAGGGGGCATTTCTATGAATATGTCAGCCAGAGCACTAACCATCCTGTATTGAACAGTTTTCATAGATTTCACTTAGAAAACTATGGGAATACTTATTTCAAAATAATGCATTAGTAGGAAATCTTTTCTACATTTTAGCTTTTTTAAAATTTATTTTTTAATTTTTGGCAGCAGAGTCTTCATTGCTACACACTGACTTTCTCTAGTTGCAGTGGGTGGGAGTTACTCTTTGCTGTGGTCCTCAGGCTTCTCCACGCCGTGGCTTCTGATGCAGAGCAGGGACTGTAGAGCAGATGTGGGCTTCAGTAGTTGCGTCACGTGGGCTCAGTAGTTGTGGCATGTGGCTTAGGTGCCCCGAGGCATATGGGTTCTTTCTGGAACAGAGATTGAACCTTTGTTCCCTGCTTTGGCGGGCAGATTCTAAACTACTGGCCCGCCAGGGAAGTCTCTAAATTTTAGCTTTTACTTTATCTTTATATAATAATTGCAATCAGTCTTGCCTGGAAAACTCCGTGGACGGAGGAGCCTGGTGGGTCACATGGGGTCACAAGAGTCAGACATGACTTAGCAACTAAATCATTTAAAAAATAAAATTCTCAAAATTCTTCCCTTGATAAAGTACAATTTATAGATTAACTTTTATAGTATAAAAAGTAAACCTGACTTTTCATCTGGATAACACAGCCCCTGATCCTCCTCATGAACTGTAAATTCTGGGTTGCAAGAGGCAACCCAAGGAGAGGTCTGAGAAGTGGAAAGAAGAGAAACGGATGAGGGAATCCAGGGCTGGGCAGTAACAGAGCACCCAGGACAGGCTGTCATCCTCCACTTGACAGCACGAAGCCTGTGCCCTGTATCTCTCCATCTCTGGCTCCACTCGACTCACTGCCCCACCCCACCCTGCATCGCGGAAGGGAGCCCAGCGACAGCACAGGCGAGCCCAGGGTCTGTTGGGGACCCTCTTGACAATGAGCGATTGGAGGGAATCCTCTCTTTCCCCACTAGATCCGAGACTCCCTTCCCTTGCCCCACAGGGCAGCCAGGTGTCATCCATGGAGGGAACCTACCAGCAAGCGGTTGGCCTGGAGTCATTCTCAGCCCCCTCTGGGCTGGAGAACCCTTCGACAGCAGCTGACACTGATGGGAGTCCCACCCCAGGGCCCAGTCCAGGAAGTACTTTTTCCTCTCTTTCAGCACCTACAGACACTGAGATTCCTGGGCCATGTGAGCACCTCTGGCCTCTCAGGACATATCAGAAGCAATCATTGAGAGCCCCAGAAATACCCAGTCACACCAAGAGAGCATCACAAAGTCTCTGAAAATGCAGTTGTCATTGGATTCACAGCCCACAAAAATAAGTCAAAGCCTACACAAAGTGACTCCTGCTAAAATAAAAGATTTAAATAGGACCCTAAGTGTCTCTAAATAGTAGCCAAAATTTTCAAGATAATAGAAAATAGCCTGACACATAGTGATTTCAAGGTGAATGAGAAAAGACAGTCAGTTGATGCCAGTACCAAGATGAATTAGATGTTCTAATTACCTAAGCAGCGTCACAAACATCATCAACCAGGAATGACAGATTTTCTTAAAGTAAATGATAGAAAGATACTAAAAACAAGACATAAAAAAATCACAGCAAGAAACACAAGTCATTTAAAAATAAATAAATAAAAATTAGAGTACTGAAAAATATAATAACAAAGATTAAGAACTCAAAATAAGGAGTAAGTTGAACTTGAGGACAAATCAACAAAATTTACTCAACCTCAAAAGCAGAGACTAAAAGGGACTAAAAAGAAAGAAACAGAGCCTCAAGGACCTGCAGGATGATAAAAACAGACCCAACATTCATACTGATGCCCTCGAGGAGAGGAGAAAGTGGGGCTGGAAGACTAGATGAAGAAATAACTTCCACACTGACCAAAGACATCAGATTATAGAGTCAAGAAGTTGAGAGCAAATCCAATGAGATAAACCGAGAGAAATTCATGCCAAGACACGTGATCACTAAACTTCTAAAATCTAAGGGGAAAAAAATGTCTTGAAAGCAGTGAGAAAGAAGCAACATGTTCCCTATGGGAGAGACCACTTCAAAGGACAGCGTGTTTCTCCTGAAGCCATGGAGACCAGAGGACCCAACACAGCAGTTCCAGGTGCTGGCAGTGAGGAGTGTACACTGCACATTCTGTAGCCCCTGACACTGTCCTTCAGGAGGGAAGGGGGTAGAGATCCCAAATGAAAGGAAAGGGAGAGGATTCTCCACTGGCACATCTGCCCTCAGAGAATGACTAAAGCAAATTTTTCAAAAGAAAGGGAAGGTGGAAGAAGAAATCTTGGAGCGTTAAGAAGTAACAAAGAATAATGAGAAGAGCAGAAATATGGGTAAATACAATGGTTTTTTCTTCATGAATTTTGTAATCGTATTTGATTATTGAAACAAAGATGATGACCCATTACTTAAGACAATATATCTTCAAAAGTGAGACAAGGGACTTCCCTGGAAGACCAGAGGTTAAGACTCCATGCTTCCAATGCAGGAGGCATGGGTTCAACTCCTGCTCAGGGAACTAAGATCCTTTTATGGCACGGCCAAAAAGTAAAAAAAAATAATAATAAAAAGAAAAGGATTTCATCTCCAAAAAAAGAAAAAAGAAAAAAATGGGGCAGGTAAGGGAATCTACATGGAAAATTTCCAGTAGTAAAATGTTGATACCAGTATATTGTGATTATGTGTGTGTGTGTGTGTGTGTGTGTGTGTGTGAAGTCACTTCCGTTGTGTCTCTTTTGTGACCCTGTGGACTGTAACTTGCCAGGCTCCTCTATCCATAGGATTCTCCAGGCAAGAATACTGGAGTGGATTGCCATGCCCTTCTCCAAGGGATCTTCCTGATCCAGGGATGTGATTATGTGTGAAAGTGAAAGTGAAGTTGCTCAGTCTTGTCTGACTCTTTGCAACCCCAGGGACTGTAGACTACCATGCCCCTCTGTCCGTGGGATTTTCCAGGCAAGAGTACTGGAGTTGGTTGCCATTTCATTCTCCAGGGGATCCTCCTGACCCAGGGATCGAACCCGGGTCTCCCGCGTTGTAGGCAGATGCTTTACTGCCTGAGCCACCCAGGGAAGTTGATTATGTGTATCTATCCCAAAGAAAACATTGAGGAACTACACCAAGTAACACGTTCAACGATATAATTAACAAACATATAAATAAATAAGGGTTTAGAAAATGTCCAAGAAATCCATAGGAAGGCAAACTGAATGAAAAAAATCCAATCCCAGAGGTTACATAGTGTATGATCCCATTGATATAACATTCTTGAGATGATTAAGCTATAGAAATGGAGAACAGTTGAGGAGTTGCAGGGCTTAGAGACCAGAGTATCCGTGCAGAGAGAGAGATGTTTGTTACAAAGGGACAATGCAAAGTGTCCTTATGGTGATAGAACAAGACGTGTCTGTATTATTGGGACAAGCCTAAGTGAATTTATGGTTATCTCAAAGTTAAAAGTTGAATTAAAAAAAAAATGTATCACACACCTAACTCTTGAGAAAATACGCAGAATCTAATTCTTAAAATAATGCATAATAGTTTTCAAGAATTTTTAATTATTAGTAAAAGCAAGTTTTAATGAACACCATATACATTAAGATGGCATTTATGTCAAAATAAATCAATGTCATATATTGTGGATAGAGATGTAACTAGTGAAAGTACAGAGATTTAGGTATATATATTATATACCAGTTTGGGCATAATGCCTACTTTTACGGAAAGAAGAAGAGAATAGAAATAAAAGGATATAATGAAGCCTTAGTTGCATTTATATTTTTTCCTTTCACGAAGAATAATGCTGAAACGAAAAATAGCAAAATACTGTTAGCTCTCATGTATCTCCTATGTTATATTTTTTCCTCAGAAATATTTCAAAATAAAGCATGCTTTCAAGGGACACAAATGAATAAATTTGATAAATTATAGTGTTAGTGTTACTTTGGTTAGACAATCTGCATAATTTAACCATTCTGTTTTTCAAAAAGTGACTTTAGTTTAAAAATAAATTTCATTTCTACTACATGAACTAACTTCAATGAAAAAGCCTTTCAATGAGAGCTGCATGAAGCCCCTTGAGGGTATAACATTTTTTATATATTATAATAGGATTAGAATAGTTAAAGAAAATTAATTCTAAAGAAACATGAAGCTAAGGAGCTTGAAGCAATCCTTCATTTAGTGTGTGCATTCAGCTTTCTAGCAGGATTTGAGGCAAATTATAAAGTGAACAAAACAATCCACAAAATAGTACAATTCAGGATAAAAAGCAAACAAATGTGTAAGGGAAACCAAGAGATTAAGTACAGGAAGCGCCACAAATCTGTAAAAAGTAATTACTTTTATTGAGTACTGTGTTTGGATCTAAGTCTCTGGATGGCTAAGCTAAAAATCTGTTTGATTGCATAGTTTTTATGTGTTGCCAAATGAGATTAGATTACTGCATCGTTGGTACAAATCATGCGTGAAACTTAGCTCATTTGGGTTTCAAAGTGTACAGAGTCATAGTTCTAGCCCAGGACATTCCCCTTCTCTTTGTCTTTCCTAAATCATGTATACTCTGCTCCACAGTACCCCCTGCCAATCTGATAGAAAAAGTCAGCCTCAACCATTTGCGGGCTTCCCTCCAAAGCTCTTGAGGATGTTGACTTCTGCTTGTGGTTGCCAAGTGGGAGTGGAATGAGGGAGGGATGGGCTGGGGAATTTGGGATTAGCAGAGGCAAACTAGTGTGTGTGTATATATATATATGGGTAAACAGCAAGATCCTGTGAACTATATCCAGTCTCCTGGGATAAACCATCATGGAAAAGGATATTAAAAAGTGCATATATGTGTATAACTGAGTCACTTTGCTGTTACCTCAGAGATACAGCATTGTAAATCAACTATGAAACAGTGAAAGTTGCCCAATCATGTCCAACTCTTTGCCACCCCTTGGACTATACAGTCCATGGACTTCTCCAGGCCAGATTACTGGAGTGGGTACCATTCCCTTCTCCAGGGGATCTTCCCAACCCAGGGATCCAACCCAGGTCTCCTGCACTGCAGGCAGATTCTTTACCAGCCTAACCCCTAGGAAGCCAAAGAACACTGGAGTGGGTAGGCGATCCCTTCCTCGGGGGATCTTCCCGACCGAGGAAGCAGCTATACTCCAACAAAAAATAAAGAAAAAAGATTTTGTCTTCCTGCTTGGGTGCTGAAAAAGGTGGGGAGGGATTAGTTCTTCAGTCAGGTTTGTCCCAGAAGTCCTGTGCTTTGGAGCTTGGCAGTCCCTGTCACCTGTCTCCTGAGCTCCTGGGACCCCAAGCGACCCCTCTCATCCTCCTCTCCAAGTCTGCAGCTTAGATTCAGTGCCACGCCCCACATCTCTGTCCTGTGTGCAGGAGATGCGTGGCCAGCTTCCCTCCACCACGGCTCACCTCTCCTCTGCCAGCGCCTCACCCGCTGGGCCTTGGTGAGTCTGTCTCTTCTGCAGAGTGGGCAGATGATATTCCAGAAACTTTTTTTTCTTAATACAATTGCAAAAAATAAATTTCCAAACCAAAGTTTAAGAGAGTAAAGGAACCATATTGCCACAGAACCTGTCTTAAACCTTGCATAGCACTAGTATAACTGATTATGTTTTGTTTTTCCCTTATTCAAGTTTTTTTTAAACTTTTTGTACTGAGATTATGTAGACTTCTACACATTTGTGCAGTTTGAAATGTTTTTTGTTTGTTCAAGAGTGTTTTTTATTGTATTTTTTTATTGACTTGTCAGTTCAGTTCAGTTCAGTTCAGTTGCTCAGTTGCGTCTGACTCTGTAAACCCAAGGACTGCATCATGCCAGGCTCCCCTGTCCATCACCAACTCCTGGAGCTTACTCAAACTCATGTCCATCTCGTCGGTGATGCCATCCAACCATCTCATCCTCTGTCATACCTTCTCCTCCTACCTTCAGTCTTTCCTAGCATCAAGGTCTTTTCCAGTGAGTCAGTTCTTCACATCAGGTGGCCAAAATATTGGAGTTTCAGCTTCAGCATCAGTCCTCCCAATGAATATTCAGGACTGATTTCCTTTAGGACAGACTGGTTGGATCTCCTTGCAGTCCAAGGGACTCTCAAGAGCCTTCCCCAACACCACAATTCAAAACCCACTGAAATGTTGTGAAGTAATTAGCCTCCAACTAATAAAAAAAATAAATAAATAAAATAAAAAAAAAAAAATAAATAAATAAAGTATTTATCAAACTCCAAAAAAAAAAAAAAAGGCATCAATTTTTCAGTGCTCAGCTTTCTTTATAGTTCAGCTCTCATGTCCATACACGACTACTGGAAAAACTGTAGCTTTGACTAGGTGGACCTTTGTTGGCAAGGTAATGTCTCTGCTTTTTAATATGCTGTCTAGGTTGGTTATAACTTTCCTTCCAAGGAGTAAACATCTTTTAATTTCATGGCTGCAGTCACCATCTGCAGTGATTTTGGAGTCCCTCAAAATAAAGTTGTGGCGTGCTGTGATTCATGGGGTCGCAAAGAGTCGTACATGACTGAGCGACTGAACTGAACTGAAAATAAAGTCTGTCACACTTTCCATTGTTTCCCCATCTATTTGCCATGAGGTTATGGAACCGGATGCCATGATCTTAGTTTTCTGAATGTTGAGTTTTAAGCCAACTTTTTCACTCTCCTTTTTCACTTTCATCAAGAGGCCCTTTAGTTCAGCTTCACTTTCTGCCATAAAGGTGGTGTCATCTGCATATCTGAGGTTACTGATACTTCTTGCGGCAATCTTGATTCCAGTTTGTACTTCATCCAGCCCGGCATTTCACATGATGTACTCTGCATAGAAGTTAAATAAGCAGGGTGCCAATACACAGCCTTGACATACTCCTTTCCCTATTTGGAACCATTGAAGTGTAGTTGATTTAAAATATTGTGTTAACATTTTAAAATTTAAAATGTGTTAATTTCAAGTGTACAAGAAAGTGATTCATTTACATTTATATACATTTTCTTTTTAAAATTCTATTGCCTTAGAGGTTATTATAAGATACTGAGTATATAAATCCTTTTTGTTTACCTATTTTGTATATAGTAGTGTATATCTGTTAATCCCAAACTTGTATCTATCTGTACCCCCTCCACTGGTTACAGTTCTATTAAAATGAAGACAATCAATTTTGCAGTTGTCTGTGGACGAACGAATCACAAGCTGATACATGAAGCCTGAAATTGAAAGATTATTTGAGGGCCGTTGACTGGATTAATTGTTAAATCTTATGGCTTTAAAAAAGGTAAAAACAAATCTTTTTTGTCTCAGTGTGTAGGAGGAAAGACAGGCCAGGAAAAAGCCATCCTCATTAATAAAGAAGTGAGAGACAAAGTTAATTTTAATTCTGAAGTGGATAGACGAGAACACTTTATAAGAAAAATGAGGACATGCGGTATTGACACCTAGAAAGTAATAAAGAGGAAACTGAAAGAATAGAGGGAAGAGGAAGACATAGGCACGAGATCCCTACTCTGATTTTCAACCTGACGTGGGGTGAGATAAATCCATTGTCCTATGCCTTTTTATAATATGTATTTTTCTTTATCTGTTTGGTTTTGCCGAGTCTTAGTTGTAGCATGTGGGATCTGATTCCCCAACCAGGGGTGGGACCCGGGCCCCCTGCAGTGTCACTGTGGAGTCTTAGCCACTGGACACCGGAAGTCCTAAGACTTGAGTGATGATACTTCGGTTTGCAATGAGAACATAGATGTGGCTGTCAAAGGCAAGCATGTTTCTAAGCAGGATTCTTTTGAGTGGAACTGGAGACCTCTAATAAAGTCATACTTTGCCTTTGTAGGAACTTACTCCTTTTTCCAAAAGGCAGCTAAAGCAAGCTGCAGCCAACAGTGGTGTCACTTCACCAGTTTCATCAAAACTGATTTTTTTCAGGCCTATATATGGTCAAGCAAAACAAATATTTAAACAAAATCATTTGATGATTGCATTTGTCTATAAAGACAAAAAATAAAATCAGCTCAGTACATCTGCTATTGTCTATAGCAGAGGTTGGCAAACTTTTTCTGCAAATGGCCAGATGGTGTACATTTTGGGGCTTTACAGGCCACGGGGTTTGTCACAAACATAGTAAATCCCCTACATACAAACATTCAATTTGCTACCTTTCAAAGACGAGAATGTGCATTCCAACAACGTCAGGTGTGAGTGAAACTACAGTTAGCCCTCAGTCTCCTATTGCTGATGATCCTTCAGCTGTATCATCCCTCTGCTCCACTCCCTCCTCTAGTCAGTAGCTCCTCTTGCCTGTTCACTCGATGGCAGCCCCTGTGTGACAGCTGTACTACTGTACTTTTCATTTTTGTTGTTGTTGTTCCGTTGCTCCATCGTGTCTCTTTGCGACCCCATGGACCGCAGCACACTAGACTTCCCTGCCCTTCACCATCTCCTGGATCCTGCCCAAACTCATGTGCATTGAGTTGGTGATGCCATCCAAACATCTCATCCTCTCTCATCCCCTTTTCATCCTGCCTTCAGTCTCTTCCAGCATCAGGGTCATTTCTAATGAGTTGGCTCTTTGCATCAGGTGGCCAGAGTGTTGGAGCTTCAACTGCAGAGTCAGTCCTTCCAATGAATATTCAGGGATGATTTCCTTTAGAATGGACTGGTTGGATCTCCTTGTAGTCCAAGGGACTCTTAAGAGTCTTCTCCAACACCACAGTTCAAAAGCATCAATTCTTTGGTGCTCAACTTTCTTTATAGTCCAACTCTCACATTCAGGACATGACTACTGGAGAAACCATAGCTTTGACTCTATGGACCTTTGTTGGCAAAGTGACATCTCTGCTTCTTAATATGCTGTCTAGGTTTGTCATAGCTTTTCTTCCAGGGATCAAGCATCTTTTAATTTCATGGCTACAGTCATCATCCACAGTGATTTTGGAGCCCTCAAAAATAAAGTCTGTCACTGTTTCCATTGTTCCCCCATCTATTTGCCATGAAGTGATGGGACCAGTTGCCATGATGTTAGTTTTTTGAATGTTGAGTTTTAACCCAACTTTTTCACTCTCTTCTTTGACCTTTATCAAGAGGCTGTTTAGTTCCATGTCCATTTCTAACTGTTGCTTCTTGATCTGCAAACAGGTTTCTCAGGAGGCAGAGAAGGTAGTCTGGAATTCCCATCCCTTTAAGAATTTTCCACAGTTTGTTGTGATCCACACAAAGGCTTTAGCATAGTCAATGAAACAGAAGTAGATGTTTCTCTCTAATTCCCTTGCTTTTTCTGTGATCCAACGATGTTGGCAATTTGATTTCTGATTTCTCTGCCTTTTCCAGCTTGCACATTTGGAAGCTCTCGGTTCATGTACTGTTGAAGCCTTGCTTGAAGGATTTTGAGCATTACCTTGCTAGCATGTGAAATGAGCACAATTGTATGGTAGTTTGAACCTTCTTTGGTATTGCCTTTCTTTGGGATTGGAATAAGACTGACCTTTTTCAGTCCTGTGGCTACTGCTGAGTTTTCCAAATTTGCTGGCATATTGAGTGCAGCACTTTAACATCATCATCTTTAAGGATTTGAAATAGCTCAGCTGAAATTCCATCACCTCCACTAGCTTTGTTTGTAGTAATGGTTTCTGTGGAGAAGGAAATGGCAACAACCCACTCCAGTATTCTTGCCTGGAGAATCCCATGGACAGTGGAATTGGCAGGAACAGTCCACGGGGTCGAGAAGTCGGACACGACTGAGCAACTCAGCACCAGCACACTGCTCCCTAAGGCCCACTGTCTTCACGCTCCAGGATGTCTGGCTCTAGGTGAGTGACCACACCGTTGCGGTTATCCAGGTCATTAAGGCCTTTTTTGTACAGTATTTCTGTGTCTCCTTGCCACCTCTTCTTAATATCTTCTGCTTCCATAAGGTCCATACAGTTTCTGTCCTTTATTGTGCCCATCTTTGCATGAAATGTTCTCTTGCTACCTCTTGAAGAGATCTCTATTGTTTTCCATTCCATTGTTTTCCTCTGTTTCTTTGCATTGTTCCCTTACTCTTATCTCTCCTTGCTATTCTTTGGAACTCTGCATTCAGATGGATATCTTTTCTCCTTTGCCTTTCCCTTCTCTTCTTTGCTCAGCTATTTGTAAGGCCTCCTTTTGCCTTGCTGCATTTTTCCACCCCTTGGGGATTGTTTTGGTCACCTCCTCCTGTGCATTGTTATGAACCTCTGTTCATAGTTTGGTACCTAGGCTAACTTTGTTGGGCTTAATAAACGAATCAGACTGTGAACATGCTCTTGGAACAGTACTCGCTTATATGTAAGAGATTTGCTGTACTAACTGCTGTTGTAGCACCAAGCAGCCCTAGAGAATCGGTAAACAGATAGGTATGTCACTTTGCAGTCCAAGTTTATTGACAAAAAAAGAAAAAAAACAGCTGCTGAATTTGGCCTGCAGTTTGCTGACACCTGGCCTAGAATATCTGGGAGCCTGGGATGTAGGCCCAAAGTTATTGTTCCAGAAATAGTTTACCAGAGTTGCTATGAAAAAGATTTCAGAGGCTTAGAAAGTAGAAGTTGTTAGTTGAATTAAATTTACAGTAAAGAATGTTAGCTGATCTATTTACCAGCATGCTTCTACATAATTGTGGTTCTTCAAGACTGCAAATACTGTGTCCAGCCCTGTACTTTTAACAATTAATGTACTTAATGGTATGCACTTTCCCCACTACACATGGATATGTATTTTTGAGAAGTAGTACATTAAAAATAAGACCTCCCATACTTATGCCTTGTCCTTTTCTGCTCTTGAATTCTAAAATGTGTTTTATTAGTTTTTCCTCTTCACAAAAAGAAGACATAGTGAAAATTGAATTGGGAAAGAGAGGAAATAAATCATCTCAGAAGTAGAACTAATTAAGAGACTCAAGCCTGAAGAATTAGAATGAGGAAGGGTCAAAATTTTAAATGATAGAAAACTTATTCATGCATATATATGTTTATTTAAGTGATCAGTTGAAGCCCTACTGTGTGCTAGGCTTCAGGACAGGCACTGTAAAGGGCAAAGAAAATATAAAAATGTGTCAGGACTTTCTTCTTCAATGGGGAACACAGAAAAAATTGCATCCCTTATGGATGAAACTGAGAGATGTAACACAATTTGGAAAAATTAGTTTCTCTGTATATAAACACTGGGCATTCAGCATTTGGCCTGTGGGAGTTTAGCCTAAAATGATTTAACCAAGCTTCATTTTTCAAGCAGAAGCTGAGAGGTGAGCATCTCTTTTAATCCCAGTGAAACCTGTTGGTGAATATTGCACAAAACTCTCAGTCTTCTTAATTATTTATCTTTTCTTTTTTTTCCCCCAGTATTAAACAACAGTAGTGGAAATCAAGGCCAAAAGAAAGTTGTTGGTCTTCTATAGCATTTTAAATGTCTTTGATGGAGGAAGGTGAAAATACAAGGTTGACGACCTTAACAGTATAAAGACTCAAAATCTACCTGTCTTTAACTTTTAAATGATTATCAGGCGGCAGGAAATGGTATCCTGTGCAAACTAGTATATATAAGATGGATAAACAGCAAGGTCCTACTGTACAGCACAGGGAACTACATTCACTGTCCTGTGCTAAACCAGAACGGAAAATAGTATTTGTGTGTGTGTGTGTGTGTGTGTGTGTGTGTGTGTGTGTGTAGCAACTGAGTCACTTTACAGTACAGTAGAAATTAACACAACATTGTATTGGGTTGGCCAATAAGTTCATTCAGATTTTTCCATATGGTCTAGAAAAGCCTAAATGAACTTTTTGCCCATCCCAATAAACCAATCATACTTTAATAAAATTATAAATGAAATGAAAATGAGATAAAAATGCAGGTCACAATAGTGACCTGCAGTGTAGCACAGGGAACTATACTCAATATTTTGTAATAACTTATGACTCAGACATTAAACAGTCTGCCTGCAATGCAGGAGACTCGGGTTCAATCCTGGGTCAGGAAGATCTCCTGGAGAAGGGCATGGCCACCCACTCCAGTATTCTTGCCTGGAGAATTCCATGGATAGAGGGGACTTACAGGCTACAGTCCATGGGATCACAAAAGTTGAACAGGAGTGAGCAACTTTCACTTTCACAAAGGAAAAGAAGCTGAAAAATAATGGGTGTACACCTTGCTGTACCTGAATCTAAAACAATGCTGAACATCAACTATAGTTGAATTAAAAAAAAATTTTAAAGAAATGGTATCATGGAATATTAGTCCTTTGTCTTGTGTCCATGACACAGTTCAGTTCAGTTCAGTTGCTGTCATACGCCACTCTTTGCAACCCCATGGACTGCAGCAAACCAGGCTTCCCTAGTCAATACCAACTCCTGAAGCTTGCTCAAATTTATGTCCATTGAGTCGTTGATGCCATCCAGCCATCTCCTCCTCTGTCATCCCCTTCTCCTCCTGCCCTCAATCTTTCCCAGCATCAGGGTCTTTTCCAGTGAGTCAGTTTTTTGTATCAGGTGACCAAGGTTTTGGGGTTTCAGTGTCAGCATCAGTCCTCTCAATGAATATTCAGGACTGATTTCCTTTAGGATGGACTGGTTGGATCTCCTTGCAGTCCAAGGGACTCTCACGAGTCCTCCAACACCACAGTTCAAAAGCATCAGTTCTTCGGTGCTCAGCTTTCTTCACAGTCCAACTCTCACATCCATACATGACTACTGGAAAAACTGTAGCTTTGACTGGATGAACCTTTGTTGGCTAAGTAATGTCTCTGCTTTTTAATATGCTGTCTAGGTTGGTCATAACTTTTCTTCCAAGGAGCAAGTATCTTTTAATTTCATGGCTGCAGTCACCATCTGCAGGGATTTTGGAGCCCAAGAAAATAAAGTCTGTCATTGTTTCCATTGTTTTGCCTTCTATTTGCCATGAAGTAGTAGGACCAGATGCCGTGATTAAACTTTATTCTTTAATTAAAAAAAATTTAAATGTAAAATTTCAGATTCTTTTGTTATTACAGAACATGTCAAATTGATGACATGCCCCACTTCTGGTGTGGAGACCAGCAATGAGGTGTAGTGGGGTGGGGGTAACAGTGAAGCCTGGTACGTTATGGATTGAGTTTTGAGCCCAAAACGTGATGGAAGTCCTAACTCCCCAGGACCTCAGAATGTGGCGTTATCTGGAAAAAAGTCTTTCCTGAGGGCATTGAGTTAAAATGAGGGCATCAGAGTGGGCTCTAATGCAGTATGACTGGTGCCCTTCCTCATGAAAGGGGAGATGTAGACACAGAGACGGAAAGACAGACACGCACACAGGGTGTATGCCTTGTGAAAATGAAGGCAGAGATCAGAGCAGGACAATGAATCCAAGACCAGGGGACACCAAAGATGGTCAGCGAATCAGAAAGAAAAGCAACACCTGATCACATCTGCATTTCACGCTTCAGTCCTGGGTGACAAAACCTGCCTGTTGTTTAAGCGACTCTATTTGTGGTACTTTGTCATAGCCCAGGCATTTGGGATAAGGCAGGTCAAGCCAAGGAGGTATGTTGACATGCACAGTTCTCTACAATTTTGAAAGATCATCATTTTACATTTTACAAGACCACCTAGTTTATTTCCAAAGTTTGAGGGATTGTTTAGTACGTTGACTGCATGGAGGAAGGGGTGAATCTTTTTTTTTTTTTTTGATTTTTAAAAGTAGATTTATTAAAAAAAAAGTAGATTTATTGATGTCTGTGTGTTTAATTAGTAAACTTTTTAAGAATAATTCTAGATTTACAGAAAAATTAAGCTGGTAATACAGAGAATTTCCTTATTACCCCCCCCCACCCCCACTCCCAACAGCAAGATGACCTGACTACTGGAGTCCTGAACGCTGGATGGCCGGGGAATTCCCAGCATTCCTTAGTTTTTACCTTAATATCCATTTTCTCTTCCAAGAGCCCATCTGGGATACCATGTTACATTTAGTTGTTATGTCTACTAAGGCTTTTCTTGGCTATGAGTTTCTCAGACTTTCCTTGGTTTTGATGACTTTAACAGTTTTTTGAGGGATTATTTAGTACATTGACCACATGGAGGAAGGGGTGAATCTTATTTTAGGCTCACATCTGTCCCTTTTGGCATGGCTGAAATGAACATGGTTTCATCTGTTCCTTGGTCACCAATCCCTACAGACCACTGTCTTTTTGTTTCTTATTCTTAATGGTGCCTCTGCAAGTCTAGATCTCTGCCAGCAACTTTCTTTACTGTCTGAGTTATAGGAAATAATTCATATTTTTTTCAGGTTGCTTAGGGTGATAGGCAACTGATTAGGGTTGTTCAAAATCTTTTACCACCTGTTTAAAATATGAGGGTGTATGGACCTTTTCTAACTGCCAAGGTTAGTTAGGGTCACTTGGGAACTCGGGGGGGCTGTTTCAGGCTTTTGCTTATACTCATTACCTGGACATTTCTGGTCTGTCTCTGAGTGCATTTTGCTTTTGTATTTAATGGTGAGACTTACTGCCTTCTGGTTGTAAACCAATATGAGTTTCCTGGATTCTTTATATCAATTTCTTGTTCTTGGAATTTGGGTATTTGATTAATGCCACTGGGGAGATTTCCCAGGTTCCAACAAGTGCATATCCATCATTCTTTTGAAGTACATGTGGAACTTCTATGAAAATTGACCATGAATGGATCCAAACACAAGTCTCATCAAGTATCAAATGGCTGTTGGACTTCCCTCGCGGTCCAGTGGCTAAGACTCCGTGCTACCAATGTAGGGGGCTCAGGTCTGATCCCTGGTCAGGGAACTAGATCCCACATGCTGCAACTAAGAGTTCACATGCTGAAATGAAGACTAAAGATCCCACATGCTGCATCTGAGACCTGCTACAGACAAATAAATAAATATATATTTTTGAAAAATGAGTTTAAAAATTTGTGAATGACTATGATCATTCAGAGTATTTTTCTCTGATGAAAATTACATTTTTGCTAGAAATCAAATAGCATAAAATTATAAGAAAGCCCATGTGTTTGAAAATTTTAAAAAGTCACTTCATATTTGTGTTATAATTTTCATATCTTTTCCTTTCTCTTTCCCCAGAATTTCTAATTGCCTTTGGTTTTTGTTGGTACTGATGAAAAAAAAAATGAATTGTCTTTTGCATACTCTCAAGTTAACTGGGAATTTTGGTGATATTTTATGTTATTTCCTCCTTTTTTCCCCAGAGATATTTCTTCTAAAACACTTCAGACCCTACTTCATTCAGGATGGGGTATTCTCTAAGTCTCCTGCCTAGCTGCCATCCTGGGTTGGACCTTTATTTCCTGAAACTTTATTTTTTTTCTCTTTCTTATGTTCTTAGTTGCTTTGCTAGAAATATCTTCAGTAATTCCCCCAAAAGCAAGACATAAATTTTCTGAGTTTCTATATGTTTAGTTGAGACTTTGTTCCACTGTCACATTTGATTGATATTTTGGTAAATTACAGAATTCTAGAATTAAAATAAAATGTTTCATAACTTTGACAGCATTGATCCATTTTCTTCTAGCATGAATAAAGACAGGTGAAAAAATTCTACTGTTTGATTCTTTTATAGGTAACCTATTTACTTACCTGGAATTTTTCTTTCTTTATAGACATTTTAAGAATCCTCTTGTTTTCCTTGAAGTTTCAAGTTAATGAGAATTTTTCTGAGTCTAGGAATTTTTATATCATCTTCTTAACAGTCCTATGCCCTTTAAGCCCCCAAACACATTTTCTTTTATACCTCAAGGACATTATTTTATTTCTTTGATAATATCCTTTCTTTCAAATTTTGTTTTTCTGTTCTTCTTAAATAAGTTCCTGGTAGTTTGATTTTAGGCTCCTGATTATTTCTCCATGTCTCACATATTCTCTGTCCTGTATTTTGCCTTTGTGTATAGTGTTGTTGTTGAGTTGCTAAGTCATGTCTGACTCTTTGTGACCTCATGGACTGTAGCATGGCATGACTCATAGCTTCATTGAGTTATGCAAGCACCTTAGCCATGAAGAGGCTGTGATCCATGAAGGAGGTTGAGTACAGTGCTTAAGAGCAAGGGATGGGGAGCCAGACTCACTCAGTTTGGCCCTAGTTAGTTCTTCCTCTATCAGTTTTGGTTTAAAGTGGATCCCTGGTTTACTGCTTCACCTATTTTACAACTCCCAGCTGGTGCTAGTGGTAAAGAACCTGCCTGCCCGTGCTTAAATTTGTTAACATTTCTTATCTGATGATCTCTTTATGTTGTATGTGCTTTTTCTTACATATTGTATAAATATATACATATTGTATACATACGTACATCTCAGTGCGTCATGAAGGGCAGTGTTTGTAGGTTTTCAGTCTGCCAGCTTGAACTAGAAGCCTCTTTTCTGTAATTTTGAGTTCATTGAGTTTACACTGAGTACATTATTTTTAGTCATATCTACCTTCTAATTCTATAAATTGGTTAAATCGTTCCTTGTTTTTCTCTGTTGTGCTCTAAAGGTTTTTGTTTTTGTTTTAATTAATATATTTTTGGCTGTGCTGGGTCTTTTGTTGCGGCCTGCCTGCTTTCTCTGGTTGCAGTGAGTCGGGGTTACTCTTCACTGTGATGCGTGGGCGTCTTACGACAGTGGCTTCTCTTGTTGTGGAGCATGGGCTCTAGAGCACGTGGGCTCAGTGGTTGTGGCACAAGGGCCTAGTTGCTCTACAGCATGTGGGATTGTCCCACATCAGGGGTCAAACCTGTGTCCCCTGTGTTGGCAAGCAAATTCTTAACCACTGGACCACCAGAGGAGTATCCTGCACCAGAGTTTTTATTGGTATTTGTTCTCTCTCTCTGCTTTTACTGATAACTCACTTTGGACTATTTGTTTTTGTTCATTTTCTCCTGTAGAGCCATGACTTTGTTGTTGTTATTCAGTCACTAAGTGATGTCCCATTTTTTGCACCCTCATAGACTGTAGCACCCCAGGTTCCTCCGTCCTCCACTATTGATAGCTTATGGTGAACAGAGGCAGATGGCAAATGCTTTTATTGTTCAGTTGTTGGCAGTGCTCTTGGTAAGCACCAATTTGTAGTTGACACGGCCCCCTTGTGATCATAAATCTGACCATACTTTGGGGGGCATTTCATGGCCATTTTGTCCGACGTTGCTAGGAAGGCTCGTTTCCAGTTCTGAACGTTTTTGTTGATAAGACACGCAATGTGCTATTACTGGACTAGGTCTAGTAGTCAAAAGATCTCTGGACACCTGTCTTCTAGTTATGGTCCAGGAAAGTATTTCCTCTCGTTGCATCTTTTCATACCTAGAGTTACACTATTACAATCATTGATCATATATTGAGCTATACATTTGATCAACTGCTTGAAGTCTAGTCATCATTTCCATTGGAGGCTCAGTCATACACTTGGTAATACAAGAAATAATAATCTTGTGAAACAAGCAAAATACAAATGGCATAGTTAATAACATTAGTGGAATTAAAGGTAAATATCTTAGCCATGAACCTCCCACACCAAACCAGTTTTTTTGTTGTTTTTTTTAAAGATCATTAAGACTAGGGAATGGGTCACTTAAAGCAGAAATCTAATTTTTCATGTGGTTCAAATCTGTTACATTAAAGGATTTATCAGGTATAAAAGTATAGCATTCAGTTTGAATTATTTCACAGATATCTCCCTGAGATGCCCATAAGGTGTCAAGGCCTTGCAGTTGTATAGCACTGCCTTTCTCATCATAGAGATCTCAGAATTCAATAGGCCAATAGTCCGGTTACTGTCATTTAAAGCTTATGAAAGTTAAGGCTTCAATGTGGTCCAATTACATCCTCTAACCCCAATGAAAGCGCACACACACACACACACACACACACACACACACACACACACACACACACACACACACACACACACACACACACACACACACACACACACACACACACACCTGCTATATGGTCATCCCAGTAGAATACAGATCTTTGACCTGTTGGGATCATACCAATGGTAGATTGGTTAGGGTTACCTCTAATTTGTTAACATGTATGACCGTAAATTCATGGGGATTCCAGGCTACACCTTCATATCCATCCCTGTAGATGTGAAGGCCATAAATTAGTGCCACAAATCCACTGAGTTCCATACCAATCACTCTCTCTAAGGGTAATAATAGACATAGTTCATAAAGTACCCATCCTTGTCTCATAATTACCAGGCTGATCATTTTTAGTATGATTTAACCCTTCCCAACATAGAGGAACTTTTAAACTTAAATGACCATAGTCTATTGTTAACTGTGTAGATCCACCCCATAATTGTGGGAGTTTTCCTTTCAATAGATGACAGGTTAATTTTTTCTTTTTTTTTTTTTTACTGAGACTTAGCTCATTGCTCTGATTGAGTTTGAATGACCCTAAGAGAAAACTTAACTCTGTGGCCAGCATCAGAGCAGGTATTATTAATTGGCCAGGTGAGAGGATCCCATCTAGTAATATCATAAATAGAACAGGACTGAACACCCATCTAAAATAAATTTCCTAGGGGGTATCCAATCAGAGCCCTAGAAAACAGAATCCACCACGGTAACCCAGAAGTTCTAGACACAGGTAATTGGCCACAACCCAACAATTAGATTGCGTTTTAAACTAGCATAGAATCATGTCCATGATAGAAAATATTTGATTGATAGGTATAGGTCCAAAGAATCAAGAAAACATTATAAATGATCATACAAGTCAGATCAGCATCTTGGGCAAGCTATGGACTTCTGATGCTGTCTTTTTCTCGTCCTCTGTTTGAGCATTGCTTTAAGGTGAGTTTGAGGTCAGCAGGCCACTCTATGGACCAGTCCAACTTAGTGGCCTTTGGAAGTAGGAGTTAACCTGAGTCAATTTCCCTTCAATTTCACTGGGCATGAGCTAGTTTAGAGTACCTGATAGAAAGGTCCTTCCATCAAGGTTGGAGACAGTTCCTTAAATTATGTGTTCTTCCAGTCTTGATTGCAAGTCATATGTGAGGCATCTGATCTTCATCCAAAGACAGACTACTGAGATAAGCTTCAGAAACAACCCTAGAGTGTCCTTTAATAATTCAATTAAAGTTTACATTAATATACCCTAACAGCAAAGAACTATCCAGGAAATGATTCTTAGTAGATACATACCTCCATTAACAAATTGGGATTTAACATTCATTGAAACATCTCTTTCTCCCTAAAATCACTGTCATATTTACCAAATATAACCTAATTAAGACCTGTTTGTAATATAGGTCTGGTCTCAATAAACTTGGCCTGATAATTTATGTAACAATAATTAATCATAGACTTTTTTGCTTTGCTGAGACTTTTATAGTCTCAGACTGAACTTTTAAAATAAAACCTTTCATGGCTAGGAAAGTCATGCCAAAGGCTTATCACAGATTTTGCCTAACAGATCTAAGTAAATTCCTCCCTTCTCAAGGTCTCCAAAATTCCTTGAGATTTCTGTACCTGTTATTGAGATAACCTTCTTAATTTACTGATAAAGTAACTGGAAACTAAGAGCTTCCAATCTCTGGAGGGTTCAGATAGAGAGAAAAGATAAATGTTTCACTTTGTTTATAAAATATAATTTTAACAAATTACTGTCATAATTAGTTTGAGGGGAAGGGTTTTTATTTTTTTTTCTTACACCTGGAAAACACAGATTCAAATCAGTAATTTTTCAGATAGAAACCATAAAATTTATAGGCATATTCACCAGTTAATTCAGTCCTTTTGTTAACCTTTGTGAAGTCATCAGGTTTTCTGTTAGAATCCTTACCCAGTTTAGAAAGTGATATTTATCCAAAAGTCCTTTTTATAAATCTTTTTGAAGAGGCAAAATGTGGTTAGTCCTATGCCAATATTTTGAGATAGTAACTAGAATTATGCCTGATAACATTTTATCCAAACATATTAGAATTTTAGGAACTCCATACAGTTTCTAGGATATCTATATTAGTAACATTTACCATACAATATAACCTGAGACTTATTGTTTACTTGACAATACACCACCCTCCATGTAATTCTGTATACAAAATGAACCTAATTAGTGTAATATCTCTCTTTGGGATGTTTCAGGGGCCCTCTGAAGCATCCCAAAGTTAACTAGAAATCTTCAGTAGCATGGTTTAGGAAGTTTTGTCAACAAATATCAAAAAGTTTTAGAACACTCAGTCAGATAGGATTATAGGTCATTGAGAAACAATAACTATTCAGTTAGCCAAAGTAACAATAAAGGATTTCAGAACAGATCATTTAAGAGATAAAGAAACTTAAGCTAAGCTAAGCTAAGTCTCTTCAGTCGTGTCTGACTCTGTGTGACCCCATAGACGGCAGCCCACCAGGCTCCCCCGTCCCTGGGATTCTCCAGGCAAGAACACTGTAGTGGGTTGCCATTTCCTTCTCCAATGCATGAAAGTGAACAGTGAAAGTGAAGTAGCTCAGTTGTGCCCGACTCTTAGTGACCCCCATGGACTGCAGCCCACCAGGCTCCTCCGTCCATGGGATTTTCCAGGCAAGAGTACTGGAGTGGGGTGCCATTGCCTTCTCTGAAAGAAACTTAAACCTATTGTCAAAGGCAGTTCAATATCTGAAGAAAAGGTGTCCTCTTAACAGAGAGAAAAGCTAATTTCAAGTTTTTGTAGCAGCTTACTTTACTTAAAAGGTAAACTTAATTAACTTTATTTTAAAATTAGTCTGAACCATATACAAAATTCTTTCATCATGATTCACTTTTCACAAACCTTATCAGTTTCTGTATCCATGACTATATTCTTCCATCCTAAAAAGCCACCTGCAAGTCAGGCTTACTTCCTTTTTCCTTCACAAAATGCAGTTCCATTCCTCATACCTTCTTTACTGAAAACACACTTCCTACTTCCCTTAAGCAACCAAGAACTGACTTTTATATTAGCATTTTATAGATTGGTGAGCATAAATACCAGTGATGATTTCTAAAACCTTTGTTTCTTAGAGAGAACAATTTAGGATCAAACCAAACATATTTTTAATCCCAAATCTCTTTAGTTTCTCTGTAAGAGGTAATTAGTGTTTAGTAGTAAATGTTCCAAAATCTGATTTTATTTGGAAATGACTTAGCTATTCAATAGACTTCTAACACTTAGTTTAGCACAACCCTTAGAAGTTCAAGTTACCCCAATCTGCAGAGACTATTTTAGACAGACATTCCTAAAGCATGATTATTCTTAATAGAGTTTATCTAAAGGCTCATATCTCATTTACATGTTTTTTTAGAAGTTTCTTCACTTGAGGTAATTTCCTTGCTGACAAACTTGTAACATATAATAATATTTAACTTACGTTAAACCTAGGTACAATGAAAATATTCTGCTTAATGTTAATTACTCTTAGACATGTCTACATTGTTTAGAACAAATAAACATTAATATCAGGTATTTAACACTGAACATTTTCCAGTTCACATGAACCCGAAAGTCGTTTAGGTTAATTTCTCTTGTATTTAGAATTATTTGATTTGTAAGCGCTTCCTTTTTTTTTTTTTTTTTTCTTTTAAGGCCAATTAGCTTATTTACAAACTTTTCTCACCAATCAGCAACATTATCAAAAAATAAAGACACAGAGACATACATATATCCAGATAGACACAAGAGATCCCATAGCTTTGTTTTCCAAACTTAGTTATGAATAAAAAATGGTTGGAGTAAGATTTTAAAAGGCTTTGTTCCCCATTTTTCCCTTTTGATTTCAAGGATTAGATATGGTCTAGATAAGTTCTAAAGGTATAGAAGGAGTTATTTTCTCAGGGCAACAATTCTTAAAGAGTTAATTTTTTCTTCAAGCTTCCTCTGGAGTCTAAAGAATATTGTGACCACATTGTCAAAAATTGTATTTTGTGTGTGTGTGACCGTAGTTTATAGCCAAAATTTAGACCAGATAGCGCTCAACTTGGTCCTGATAACAAGGGCAGATTGGTCCCAGCAGGGATTGTTCCTCTGGGGAAGTGGGGGTCTTAGTTTGATCAGCCCCAGACTGTTGATTACAGGAGGAAGTCCTGGACATAAGGGAACTTAAATCCATTTCCTATTGTATGTCAGTAAAGATCTAATATTTTAGGCCATTTTTCTTGTCATTGAATCATAGCTATAGATTGACCAGTTTAAAAAAAAAAAATTTTTTTTTCCCCAAGGGGTTCCCAGGTGGAGTGTGGGAATTCCACCTATGAGCAATTCCCACACTAGCTTGAGCACTCAAACCAAACCAACAAAACCAAACCAGAGCTTCACCAGGCAGGAGTCACACTCCAAATGAAACAAAAGGCAAAGAGAGGCCCAGAAATCAAAAGTCAAGTGGCAAGAGTGCCCCAAAAAGATGGTAAACTGATGCCCGGAAGTCAAAAACCAAAATGGCATAAATGTCAAACATGACTTCCCAGTTCGACTAGACCTGCAACCTGGCAAAGTCAGTGCTAGCAGCCTTTTTTCAGTTTTGATATAGTTTCAAGCAATTTCTTGTTGATTTTCTGAGAAGAGGTTACTCTATCATTTCCTGTTTTAGAAGCTTCTAGATACCAGTCAGAGCAGAGCCAGCCTTTTCTAATTGTGCGCACAAAAATATCGATTTTAAAATATCAAAAGAACCCCAATTTGGCCATTTTTTGTTGAGATCTCTTTTAGTATAATTTCTCCAATTAACTAGGCACTTGCAAGTGTGAGCTCTGTATGTACTGTACACAAATCTGGCTAGAGTGTTAGTCAGAGGCTGGCTTTCTGACACCCCTTTATTTCTGTTTTTGAGAAATTGTGTTTCCCATTTTAAGCTGAATTTGTCAGGGATAAAATCACTAGTGAACTTGTGTAGTGGGCCCATGTGCTGCTTGTGAGCTTAACTCTTCCAGGAGTCATCCAAGTCATTTCAGCTCCTCTTACCTGTCTCGGATTCTGCCTCGGGCAGTCTAAGACCACCGTGGCTGCTCAGGTTGCTGAATGGCCAGTTCTTATGTGTGAACCCCGATTGAGCAAGTATTTTAATTAACTAGTGGGTTTCCCTATGGGACCACTGCACGGCATGAGGACTAGGCCTCTATCACTCCTGTAAATTTCTCAGTCACCTGAGAAAATTGAAACCAGGTGGGAGGAGTCTTGTCCCTTCTCTTCAGAGCAAAGCTCTCATGTATTTTCCTCACTTTTATCCTGACAAATTCTATAATGGGCAGTCAAATTGAGGAAAAGTGTCAGATCGGCCTCTTACTTAACCACTCAGCCAAGACCGTTCAGTCCCCTACAGTGGAGCAATCTTGGCATCTTTCAGCCGAACCCCAGGGATTCCTTGATTTTTTTCTCAATCGAGCCCCCCTAGCCAGTACTTTTCCACTTGGGGTGCAACTCTCCTGGCAGCTTTCAGCCAGCCCGCTACCCAGTATCTTTTGCCTGGGTGGGAATTTCTCTGTATCTTTCAACTGAGTCCCACTCATTGTCTAGACCGTGAGTGGGTATGCCCTGGATGTTTCACCCAGTCCCCCCACCGTCCCCTGCCAGTATCTTTCCTACTAGGAGGGGGCTGGGTAACCTGCTCCACAGCCAAATAAAACTCAGAATCTCAACCAACACGGCAGATTCAAGAACTGAGAGAGACTTACCCAAATTTTTCTGCACTCCCTGAGGAGGCAGATGGGCGCAAGAGGCCACTGCTGGTCCCAAAGCTCTGGTTCCTCGTGGAGTCCAGTCAAAGGAAGGAAGTCCACTCTGGGTCCCTTTGTGGTCGCCATAACTGTCAACTTAAAAAAAAGATGTACAACTTAAGAGTTGCGAGTTAAGTTTTATTTGGGGCAAAATGAGGACTGTAGCCTAGGAGGCAGCATCTAAGATAGCTCTGAGAGACTGCCCCAAAGAGGCAGTGGGGGAAAATCAATATATAAGGTTTTGGTGAAGGGGGAGTTCAATGCCATGAAGCACTTATTTTACAAAAGGTTTTTGTTAGTCATGAGAATCTGATGTCACAATGAAAGGATTTAGTGCTTCTCTAGATATGAGAACAAGCAAGGATTGAGATCATAAAATCTGTTCCTAAAAAGATCCAACTATTTAAAGACCTGTCCCACCAGATTCCCTGGAGCACAGAGCGCCTCACTCCACCCTGAGCTCCCTCAGGGCTTGTTGAAGGTCAACAGCTAGAGCAACATGGGGCTCAATCTCAGTAGAGGCAGATGGCAAATGCCTTTGTTGTTCAGTCATTTGCAAAGCTCTTGGTAAGTGCCAATTTGTAGTTGACAAAAGCTTCTGACAAAGACATCAGAAGGGGCGCAGAGAGTGCCCCCCTTGCTAGTGTTAGCAAGGGAGTTATATACTTTTTATACTAGTTACTACAATAAATCAAAAGATTGTCTCAAGGTTATAAAGATCTTACTAGACCCACTCCCACAATTTACATTTTAGGATAACAGGATTAGAACTTAACAGTAGAAAGATCCTGCTAGACCTACTCCCATAATATACAGTCTAAGATATCAGGATTAGTCACAAGGTTTTCAGGAAGGAGAAACTGTCCTCAAGCAGGATACATTGTTGTTATATAATCCTTAGTACAGAGTTTAAACTGAGTTGTTTGTTGTGTAATCATTAGTTCCTGGCTTAAAGGAAAAACAACAGCAACAACAACAACAAAAAAAACATTTTATGTGATTAAGACTAAGGAATGTAGAGAAAAAGAAAAATTTGTCCTTTTCTCCTCCTCAAGAACCCCAGACCCCTTCTCTCCTTGGGGACACCTGGACTTCTTATCAACCTGCCTAGGAATTTGCTCTCTCACTGTCTCACGGAGTTTGCTCAAATTCATGTCCACTGAGTTGGTGATGGTATTTGAATACCGTCTCATCCTCTGCCACCTTCTTTCTTTTCCTTTTGTTTTCAGTGTTTCCCACCATCAGGGTTTTTTCCAGAGAGTGAGCTGTTTGCATCAGGTAACCAAAGTATTGGAGCTTCAGCAATAGTCCTTCCAATGAATATTTAGGATCAGTTTCCTTTAGGATTGACTGGTTTGATCTGCTTGTAGTCCAAAGGATTCTCAGGAGTCTTCTCAAGCACCACAATTCAAAGGCATGACTCCTTCAGCTCTCAGCCTTCTTTTTGCCCCAGCTCTCACGCATGTACATGACTGCTAGAAAAGCCATAACTGACTATATGGATCTTTGTCAGCAAAGTGATGCTTCTGCTTTTTAATATGGTGTTTAAGTTTGCCATAGCTTTCCTTCCAAGGAGCAAGCATCTTTTAATTTCATGGATGCAGTCACCATCCACAGTGATTTTGGACCCAGACAAAATAAACTCTGTCACTGCTTCCTCTTTTCCCCCTTCTATTTACCATGAAGTGATGGGATCAGAATGAATGTTGAGTTTCAAGCCAGCTTTTTCACTCTTTTGTTTCACTCTCATCAAGAGTGAGGCTCTTTAGTTCCTCTTCACTTTCTGCAGTTAGAGTGGTATTATCTGCATATCTGAGGTCATTAATATTTCTCCCAGCAATCTTGATGCCAGCTTGTGATTCATCCACCCTGACATTCTGAGACATGTACTCTGTATATAAGTTAAATAAAAAGGGTGACAATATACAGTAGCCCTGTCTTACTCCTTCCCGAATTTTGAGCCAGTCACTTGTCCCATGTCCAGTTCTAACTGTCGCTTCCTGACCTGCATACAGGTTTCTCAAGAGGCAGGTCAGGTGGTCTGGTACTCCCATCTCTTTCAGAATTTTCCAGTTTATTGTGATCCACACAGTCAAAGGCTTTACCATAGTCAATAAAGCAAAAATAGATGTTTTTCTGGAACTCTCTTGCTTTTTCGATGATATTTTCATATACTTTCATTTGAGACATTCTAGCAACTTTTATAAAATTAGAAGAGGAAGAGGTATATAGCTTGTACTTTCATATCTGCCTTTACTTTCTAGAGAAAATGGAGGTTTCATCAAGTAACTTAAGTATTTTTAGGATAAATCATGTATTCTTACTAAGCAATCATAGTTAGCTATTTAGGAAAAAACTTACTATTGGAATAATGTCAAATTAGTCATTTCTTCTTTTCCTAACCAACCAGGTCTGTACATATGAGATTCATACATCAACCAACTTTGTTCTCTGCTATCTATCTGTTTTGAAGAAAAGCTTTCATGGGGGCAGTTATTGAATGCATTGGCTGCATAAGGCTTTGGGATTATTGGTAGACTTCAGCATTCCCTCCTTGTCTTGCATTCCTGTCACTGAGTAATTAGGAACCCTTGTGCTTACTATCTTCACATCGCAAGGATGGTTAATGATGGATGAGACAGGTGTTTGCAACATGTTTCTGGGATGTCAAAAAGATGTTCTTTGTTAATACAGACATGTCTTAAGAGGCATTCTAGCTCTGTTCCCTGTTTCAGTCAACTTGCTTATACAAATGGGAGTAGGGATCCTTTTCTCACGACTTTTCTTCAGGGCTGCTCGGGACTTTCAGTAAGTCCACATTTTGTGGCGACTCATGAACTCACTGGCACTTGTACCAGAGTTTGAGGGGAGAGCCGTTTCAACTTAGGTGACAAGCTATGAAGAATCCCTGGTTGACTTGGGATGCAAGAAACCAGAAATAGGCTTACATCATGACTGTAATAACCAAACTAAAATTTTTTATATAAATTGATCATTTCTTATAATAAAAAGACCATTACATACATCAGGGACCATCAGTTCCTTAGAGAAGGAAATGAGGGTGAATGAGAAGTGGGAACCCTGGCTTACCAGCTCCATCCTTATTATAATTTAGCCTTGGGTCTCCTGCAGGGATTGAAGTGCTGGATCATCCTGTTATATACCTCTTGTGAGATGTGCTCAGCAATGATTCTTTCCATCCTGATTTGCAAAACTGTAATTCTTTTTCCACTTGTAAAGATTTCTGTGTGAGTCTCTTCACATACTGCATATGTGGTCAGATATAATTAACTCAAGTGCTGAGAAAAATGAGAGGCACAAAAAAGTTTTAATCATTTGATCACTATGTAGATATTCCATAATTTAATCACATAAACTAATTAAATGTCAGGCCATTTGTAATACAGAAATCAAGCTATGACCATAGGTCATCAGATGTAGTAATTAGATATGCATGTATAATCGCATTAGACTCATACTAAAAAAAAAAGAAGCAACATCAAGACAGGTCATTTCTTTGTCCCTAATTACTTTTTTATAGTTTTGAGTTGATTTATTGGTACCATTAGGAGCTGCACAAATGTGTAAATGTGTGCGTGTGTGTTTTAATTGGTTTATTATATGTCAAATCACAGTTTTCAAATGGATCTTTTTGATGTTTGTGGCAGAGTTAGTTCAGAAATTAATGAGAAGGATAAACAAATAGCATATTTTAACCCTGTGCTGAGTATGCTTCCTTTTTTAATAATGAAGTATAGGTGATTTATAATGTTGTATTAGTTTCTGGTGTAAACATATGTGTGTGTATATATACACATACACACACATATGTATATATTTATACATATATTTATACTGCTTTTTGATTCTGCTATGACTCAAGAGAGCTAGGAAATTTTGTTTTCATCTATTGCCCAGATTTGAACAAAAATAAGAAGAATGCTTCACAGCAAATACTGCAAAACTTTTGCTTTTTTTTTCATTAATTTACCTTTTAAAGCAACCTTAAATAAAATACATTTGCATCAAATCCTTTTTAGGTCAAGAATAGAGATAAAAATAATTATTAATAGATAAGCTAAAATATTTTTCTTGTAAGATCAGGCGAAAATATCACAATACCTTATTAACAGTAGTCATTTTTTCCTAAGCAAATGTAAGATATAACTAATGGCAATTTAGCTCTTATATCTCTTGTAAAAAAATAAATACATGCAATCCTTTTTATTTGTAAAACATAACACTTCTTTTTGATTTATGGAAAGGTTTGCTTTTTTGGTTGAATTCAGAGAATTTTGTGTCTGCTTGTTAGTTTAATAATTTGTGTGAGGGAAAACAGCTAAAGGTAATGAAACTCTCAAGGGGACAGCTGACTCCAGAGCTGGTGGTGTTCTGTAGTAGTAGGAAACTGTTATTAACCTGGCTTTGTGGGACAAGAATGACACCTTCGTTTTAAGCTTTTTACAACACGGAAGGAAGGCCCTCTCTTCATCATAGCAGATGGATTTGACGTGTAGGCACCTTATAAACAAGCCTGCATTATAGTGACGTGTACCATAAAGATTTTTCTAAGAAATTTAGACAGATGATTTTTTTTAAAGCCTGAAAGAAAAGTCAGAAATGGGTAATAGGTTTTGAAAGAATTATATTTTTTGAATTAATGATTAAAAAACAGAAATATGTACCTGTAAATTTAGTTGTATAAAAATTAAGCATGCTCACATGTCAGAACTTCAAGTAAAATGGAAGTATACAAAAATAGTCAAGAAATTTAAGAAAAAATTATGCAAAGTAGCATAGTGAGTGAAGAACTCTAACAGATATTCAAACATATTTTAAAACTACAATATTAAGAGTAATTTTTCCTGGTGTGGATAGATAATGCAATGTAAATGGAAGAAATAAAGCATTTTCTAGGACTATATCCACATATTTATGAAAATTTAGTGTATCTTAAAGTTGCATTTAGCTCAATGGGAAACAAATTTTTAAATAAACTCCTTTGGTAAAATCTACCAGACCTCTAAAGAAGGAATAAAACTGAACATCTACTTAAAACTGTATGCTAAAATCATTTTAAGATCACCCTATTATGTATAAATTGAACTGTAACATTTTAGAATAAAAACATTTAGAAAAAAAAAAAAAAAACATTTAGGTTACCATAGTGTGGGTGAAGTCTTTCTAAGAAAAATGCAAAGTTAAGAAGCCATAAAACAGAAAAATAAATTCAGTTATTTAAATATACACATGTATCTATATATTTACATATGAAATTTATGTTAAAAACTTATAAATGATCTGTTAGATTTTTGTCCCTGTATTCGCCTTTGAAATAAGGACCATGAAATAACATCTTTCTGCTTCAGTCCTGCCATCATCTCTGGGACTACTCTTGATTCATTTCAGGGCATTTAATAGAATTGTAAAGTTTCAATTCTGCACCTTATTTCCCAGCAAAATTTGCTGTTGATTCTTGACCAGCAACACTTGCTGGTTCCAGGAGGCATTGGGCTCTGGGTTTTGCGAGTAACATCTGCTCTTTTGTAAGTACTTTTTATTTTTTCTGAAAGAGCAGGGACTTGGGGCCACCCTGAATGTTCAGAGAAGAACAGCCCTATGTTTCTTCTGAAGAAAATTAGAGGGGTGTGTGTGTTTCTCAGAGTAGCTCTTTAAATATTGTAAAGACTAGAAGCTGTGTAGAGAACGAAGTGAACCTCTAGCCATAGCCAAAATAGGAAATACAGAGTTGGAAAGAAAGATGCACAAAAGCTGGAAAGATCTCAACTTCTGCTGGGGAAAAATACTGCGAAAATCCTTGCTCTTTGTTTCTGAATCCCTGTTTACAGGCAGATCCAGATTTTGTGGGGATGGAAATTTATACTATTTGAAGGGATTTTTACAGAAAAAAAATTTTTTTAAATTACATATATAAAATTAAAGGAATGGATATTTATTTAGAGGGTCATGTCTAAGTGAGGGGCCCTATACTTTAAGCTTCATTACTTTTGTGCTAAATTACCTTTTGCTTCTATAGTAATTATTATCAGTTTCACTGTATACCATTCATGTGACATTTAAGCATACACTGCCTAGTTTTTTATTCTGCTCACCACACTTAGAACTTTAAATCCTGGAGTGTATTTCTCAAAATTCACTCTCGTCTACTATACCTTCCCCATTTCAGTCTTCCATCCATTGGGGGCTCATCCTAAACCAAACATCTGGTGCTCAGAGTGGGTGCTTAGTAGCTATTAATGGAATAACTTTTTAAGCAACTGGTTCATGAGCAACTACTTCTAAATGGATAATTTTCCTTTCAAATAGGTAAAGTAGAAATGGCTAGGTTAAATGTTTCTTTAGAAGATGTTTTAACCTGACTAATAAATTGGGATTGGTTAAATTATTATTACTGGTAGGGGATCATTATTGATTTCAAAGTGGGTTACTTCCTTTTTATTTATTTTCATTTTATGATTTTTTTACTGTGGTAAAAGTCACATAATATTAAAAAATACTATTTTAACCATATTTAACTGCACAGTTCAGTGGTACTAAGTACTTTCATATTGTTGTGCAACTCTCATGATTGTTCATCTCCCAAATTTTTCACCTTCCTAAACTGAAGCTGGAGACAGGGATCAAGACCATCCCCAAGAAAAAGAAAGGCAAAATGGCTATCTGAGGAGGGTTTACGAATAGCTGTGAAAAGAAGAGAAGTGAAAAGCAAAGGAGAAAAGGAAAGATATATGCATCTGAATGTAGAGTTCCAAAGAATAGCAAGGAGAGATAAGAAAGCCTTCCTCAGCGATCAATGTAAAGAAATAGAGGAAAACAATAGAATGGGAAAGACTAGAGATCTCTTCAAGAAAATTAGAGATACAAAGGGAACATTTCACACAAAGATGGTCTCAATAAAGGACAGAAATGATATGAGCCTAAGAGAAATAGAAGATATTAAGAAGAGGTGGCAAGAATACACAGAAGAACGGTACAAAAAAGATCTTCACAACCCAGATAATCACGATGGTGTGATCACTCACCTAGAGCCAGACATCCTGGAATGTGAAGTCAAGTGGGCCTTAGGAAGCATCACTAGGAACAAAGCTAGTGGAGCTGATGAAATTCCAGTTGAGCTATTTCAAATCCTAAAAGATGATGCTGTGAACATACTGCACTCAATATGTCAGCAAATTTGGAAAACCCAGCAGTGGCCACAGGACTGGAAACAGTCAGTTATTATTCCAATCCCAAAGAAAGGCAATGCCAAAGAATGCTCAAACTACCAACAGTTGCACTCATCTCACACGCAAGTAAAGTAATGCCCAAAATTCTCCAAGCCAGGCTTCAGCAATACATGAACCATGAACTTCCAGATGTTCAAGCTGGTTTTAGAAAAGGCAGAGGAACCAGAGATCAAATTGACAACATCTGCTGGATCATCGAAAAACCAAGAGAGTTCCAGAAAGATATCTATTTCTGCTTTATTGACTATGCCAAAGCCTTGGACTATGTGGATCACAATAAACTGTGGAAAATTCTGAAAGAGATGGGAATACCAGACCACCTGACCTGCCTCTTGAGAAACCTGTATGCAGGTCAGGAAGCAACAGTTAGAACCAGATGTGAAACAACAGACTGGTTCTAAATAGGAAAAGGAGTACGTCAAGGCTGTATATTGTCACCCTGCTTATTTAACTTATATGCAGAGCACATCATGAGAAATGCTGGGCTGAAAGAAGCACAAGCTGAAATCAAGATTGCTGGGAGAAATATCAGTAACCTCAGATATGCAGATGACACCACCCTTATGGCAGAAAGTGAAGAGGAACTAAAAAGCCTCTTGATGAAAGTGAAAGAGGAGAGTGAAAAAGTTGGCTTAAAACTCAACATTCAGAAAACTAAGATCATGGCATCCAGTCCCATCACTTCATGGCAAATAGATGGGGAAACAGTGGAAACAGTGGCTGACTTTATTTTTCTGGGCTCCAAAATCATTGCAGATGGTAATTGCAGCAATGAAATTAAAAGATGCTTACTCATTGGAAGGAAAGTTATGATGAACCTAGATAGCATATTAAAAAACAGAGACATTACTTTGCCAACAAAGGTCTGTCTAGTCAAGGCTATGGTTTTTCCAGTGGTCATGTATGGATGTGAGGGTTGGACTATAAAGGAAGTTGAGCACCGAAGAATAGATGCTTTTGAACTGTGGTGTTGGAGAAGACTCTTGAGAGTCCCTTGGACTGCAAGGAGATCCAACCAGTCCGTCCTAAAGGAGATCAGTCCTGGGTGTTCATTGGAAGGACTGATGCTAAAGCTGGAAACTCCAATACTTTGGCCACCTGATGTGAAGAGCTGACTCATTTGTAAAGACCCTGATGCTGGGAAAGATGGAGGGCAGGAGGAGAAGGGGACGACAGAGGATGAGATGGTTGGATGGCATCACCGACTCAATGGACTTGGGTTTGGGTGAACTCTTGGAGTTGGTGATGGACAGGGAGGTGTGGCGTGCTGCGGTTCATGAGGTCGCAAATAGTCGGACACGACTGAGCGACTATACTGAACTGAAACTGAAATTGTTCCCATTAAACACTCGCTAACCCCTCATCCCCTCAACCCCCTGGCCCCTGGCATCTACCAGTATATCTTCTGACTCTATGAATCTGACTATTCTAAGTTCTTGTATGGTTGGAGTCAAACAGTATTTGTCTATAAAAGTGAGTTACTTCTTAATACAATTAGCTAATGCTGAAGATCTTTTAGAGGACAATTAGATTAATTCAACAGGGTAATGTCCACCAGAAAAATGTCTTCCTCCCCAGTCCAAGCAAATGCCAAGTGTTTATCATCACCTTTGTCTCCCATTGGCTTGATAGCCATCATGCTTGTGTCGTTACTGACACATTTTCACACCATCCTTGCGTCTCAGATGTAAATGAAGATGTGGGTGCACACTCTAGCTTTCTTCATCTGTCCTTGCCTCTTGCTTATTAAAAAATTACCCATGTGGAAAATTAAAAAGAAAGCAGAGCTAACTGTAGAATTGCAACTAGTCAGCATGCCAGTGATTTGTAATTTTCATAACTATTAACAGTGCACTCCCTATGGACTGCAGCAGAGATGACATAGAATAGCGGTTGTGTGGGAGCTCCAACATAGTACTTCCTTCCCACTCCAGAAGATGTAATAACAGCACACAAGAAAAATGACTTTGGGATAACCTTGGGTTAATTCTTTTTTTTTTTTTTTTAAGGGAAAAGATGAACAGATCTTTTTTATTTTCTTCTGGTTGTAGTTACTCCTAACACCAGAACCCATCTTTATCAGTCCAGGAAAATACAAACCTGAAATTGTTTCTTCTTTGCTATAAACATGTTGGGTATTTGTGCCTTTTTATTATCATTGCCCAACTAGATTCCATTAGTATTTGTGACACCATGAATGAAGGGAACCATAATGAGTATGAAAATACTGTAAAGAAGGGCAGTGGCCTTATGTTGATATGCATTCAGTTATACAACTAGGGCACAAGAAACACCAGCAAATTTCAAGAGATCTTATTTACAGTCCAATTCCTGAAGCATAGTAGCCAGGTTAATACTCTAGAGCCTTTTCATCTAAATGAATCCAGTCCTAGTCCTGAAACTTCATTTTGCCATATTTCTTTTTCTTTTAATATTTATATTTATTTATTTGGCTCTCCTAGGCCTTATTTGTTGCATGTGAACTCTTAGTTGTGGTATGTGACATCTCTTAGTAGTTCCCTGGCCAAGGATCAAACCTGGGCTTCCTGCATTGTGAGTGTGGAGTTTTAGCCACCGGACCAACAGGGAAGTTCCACCATATTTCTGATTAGAGATAATAGAATGACTTAATGGACTTAATGTTACTGAAAGACCAAGTGAGGAATAAAAATTATCTGGTATATTCTGTATCACTTTCTGGTTTGTGATTACAGTGGTTATATATGACCTGAGATCAAACAGAGTTCAAAGTAAAATCTGAGTGAAGAAAAATTCATCATAAGAGTGAGATGAAAATGGAGCTAGAATGAGGTTCAGGACGGATGAGACCATGGTCTGGGAGTCTCAATGGCCTGAGTGTGAATGCTGGCTCCACCAAACAATTGTTTGGTTTCCTTTCCCATTAAACTTTATTTATTGCAGGTTTTTGATTTGCAGTTACAGCATCAACATAAAACTGCATCTACTTATTTTAAGTTGATTGTAGGTTAAGTTCAGATACATCTTGAAAGCTCTACATGTTGTTACCCCCCTATAGGATTTTGTATTTTTTCTGTCCTATTTTACATCTTCATGCCTATCCCTTAATTGTTCATTGTAGTTATAGTTGATTTTACACTTTTTGTCTTTTAAGCTTTGTTGTTGTTGTTGAGTCCCTAAGTTGTATCCAACTCTTTGCGACCCCCATGGGCTGCAGCATGTCAGATTCCTCTGTCCTGCACTATCTCCCATAGTTTGCTCATATTCATGTCCATTGAGTCAGTAATTTTATCAAATCATGTCATCCTATGCTGCCACCATCTCTTTTTCCCTTCAGTCTTTCCCAGCATCAGGATCTTTTCCAATGAATTGGCTGTTTGTATCAGGTGGCCAAAGTATTGGGGCTTCAGCTTCAGCATCAGTCCTTCCAATGAATATGCGGTTTATTTCCTTTAGGGTTGACTAGTTTGATCTCTTTGCAGTCCAGGGGACTCTCAAGAGTCTTCTCCAGCACCACAGTTCAAAAGTATCAATTCTTCAGCTCTCAGTCTTCTTTATGGTCCAACTCTCACATCCATACATGACTACTGAAAAAAACCATAGCTTTGACTGGACAGACCTTTGTTGGCAACGTAACGTCTCTGCTTTTTAATATGCTATCTAGGATGGTCATAGCTTTTCTTCCAAGGAGCAAGTGTCTTTTAATTTTATGGCTGCAATCACCATCTGCAGGGATTTTGGAGCCCCCCAAAATAAAGTCTGTCACTGTTTCCATTGTTTCCCCATCTGTTTACCATGAAGTAATGGGACCGGATGCCATAATCTTAGTTTTTTGAATGTTGAGTTGTAAGCCAGCTTTTTCACTCTCCTATTTCACTTTCACAAAGAGGCTCTTTAGTTCTTCTTTGCTTCTGCCATGAGGGTGATGTCGTCTGCATATCTGAGGTTATTGATACTTCTCCTGGCAATCTTTTTTTTTTTTTTCTCCTGGCAATCTTAACTCCAGCTTGTGCTTCATCCAGTTTGGCATTTTGCATGATGTACTCTGCACATAAATTAAATAAGCAGGGTGCCAGTATACAGCCTTGACATACTCCTTTCCCCATTTGGAACCAGTCCGTTGTTCCATGTCCATTTCTAACTATTGCTTCTTGGCCTGCATACAGGTTTCTCAGGAGTCAGGTAAGGTGGTCTGGTATTCGCATCTCTTTAAGAATTTTGCACAGTTTTTTGTGATTACTGTGATGTTGGATAGTTTGCCATGAAAACAAACTGCGATCATTCTATTATTTTTGAGTTTGCACCTAAGTAATGCATTTTGGACTCTTGTGTTGACTCTGAAAACTACTCCATTGCTTCTAAGGGATTCTTGCCCACAGTAGTAGATATAATGGTCATCTGAATTAAATTCTCCCATTCATGTCCATTTTATTTTATTGGTTCTTAAGTTGTCAGTGTTCAATCTTCTCATCTCCTGGGTGACCATGTCCAGTTTACCTTTAATTACGAATGTATGCTTTCATTCAGGTTCCGATGCATTATTGGTCTTTACAGCATTTGACTTGACTTTCACCACCAGACACATCTATAACTGAGCATTATTTTTACTTTTGCCCAACCACTTCATTCTTTCCAGAGCTTTGGAAGTTGCCCTCTGTTCTTCCCCAGTAGGATATTGGGCACCTTCCAACCTGGGGGGCTTATCTTCCAGTGTGATATCATTTTGCCATTTCATCCTGTTCATGGGGTTTTCATGGAAAGAATGTTGGGGTGCATTGCCCCTTTCCCCTCTAGTGGACCATGTTTTGTCAGAACTCTTCACCAGGACCCTCCCTCTTGGGAGGCCCTGCACAGGATGGCTCATTGCTTCATTGAGTTATCCAATCCCCTTCACAACAACAAAGCTATGATCTATGAAGGGGGTAACCTTTACACTACCTTATTTAAGTGGTTTATCCATTGCCTTTACTATGTATTTGCCTTAACCAGTTAAGATTTTCTTGCCCTAAATATTCTCATTTCTTGTTAAAGCCTTTTGTTTTTCACCTTAAGAAGACTTTAACCATTCTTGTACAGTAGATTTAGTGGCGATGAACTCTTTGTTTTTGCTTGTCTGGAAAACTCTTTGAAAGTGTTATCACTCAGTCATGTCCAACTCTTTATAATCCCATGGACTGTAGCCTGCCAGGCTCCTGTCCATGGAATTCTCCAGACGAGAATACTAGAGTGGGTAGCATTTCCTACTCCAGGGGACCTTCCCAACCCAAGGATTGAACCCAGTTCTCCTGCATTGCAGACAGATTTTTTTGAGCCACCAGGGAAGCCCATATCTGTCCTTTTATTCTAAATGATAGCCTTACTAGGAAGAATATCCTAGGTTTTAAGGTTTTTTTCCTTTCTGCTCTTTTTTTTTTTCTTTGTCAGGGAGAGCTGCTGTTTATGTATTTGTAGTTTTGATGTGTTCCTTGGGGAGGTGAGCTTAGAGTCTTCGTACTCTAATTGATCCTGCCTCTACTTGTTCTTTTTATTTATCAAATCCCCCCCCCCCACTTTCCTGTTTTTGTGAGTCTCTGGCTTCTTCAGTCCTAGGTCTCTGTTGTATGAACAGAAATTAACTTTAGAGAACTCACTTCTGTGTCATTCCTTAAGTCCCAAGGTCACTGGTTGGTTTGCAATCTTATGATGTTTGTTTTTCACATCCTGTTAAGGTTTTTGGTTCAAAATTGGGAAAGGAATATGACAGAGTTGTACATTATCACCCTGCTTTGTTGTTGTTCAGTCACCAAGTCATGTCTGACTTTTCATGACCCCATGGACTGCAACACCCCAGTCTTCCCTGTCCCTCACTGTCTCCCAGAGTTTGCTCAAATTCATGCCCATTGAGTGGGTGATGCCATCCAACAATGTCATCCTCTGTTGCCCTTTTCTCTTTCTGCTTTCAGTCTTTCCAGCATCAAGGTCTTTTCCAGTGAGTCAGCTGTTTGCATCACGTGGCCAAAGTATTGGAGCTTCAACTCCAACATCAGTCCTTCCAAAGAGCATTCAGGGTTGATTTCCCTTAAGATTGACTAATTTGATCTTGCTTTCCAAAGGACTCTCAAGAGTCTTCTCCAGTACCAAGTTCCAAAGCGTCAATTCTTTGGTAATCTGCCTTCTTCATTGTCCAGCACTCATATCCTTGCATGACTACTGGAGAGACCCTAGCCTTGGCTGTATGGATCTTTGTTGAAAAAGTGATGCCTTTGCTTTTTCACACACTGACTAGGTTTGTCATATGCAAAGTACGTCATGTGAAATGCTGGGTTGGATGAATGACAATCTGAAATCAAGATTGCCAAGAGGCATACCGATGATCTTACATATGTAGATGATACCACTCTAATGGCAGAAAGTGAAGAGGAACTAAGAAGAGCTTCTTCTTGTGGGTGAATGAGGAGAGTGAAAAAGCAGGCTTGAAACTCAACATTCAGAAAACTAAGGTCATGGCATCTGGTCCCATCAGTTCATGGCAAATGGAAGGGGCAAAAGTGACAGATTTTATTTTCTTGGGCTTCAAAATCACTGAGGATGATGACTGCAGCCATGAAATTAAAAGACACTTGCTCTTTGGAAGAAAAGCTATGACAGCATATTATAAAGCAAAGACATTGCTTTGCTGAAAAAGGTCCATATAGTCAAATCTATCGTTTTTCCATTAATCCCGTATGGATGTGAGAGTTGGACCTTAAAGAGGCTAAGCACCAAAGAATTGATGGTTTTGAATTGTGGTGCTCGAAAAGACTCTTGATAGTCCCTTGGACAGCAATGAGATCAAACCAGTCAATCCTAAAGGAAATCAACCCTCAATATTTGTTTAAAGGACTGATGCTGAAGTGACACTCCAGTACTTTGGCCACCTGATACAAAGAGCCAACTCATTGGCAAAGATCCTGATGCTGGGAAAGACAGAGCAGGAGGGGAAGGGGGTGCAAAGGGTTGAGATGACTAGATAGCATCACCAACTCATCGAACATGGATTTGAACAAACTCCTGAGACAGAGGAAGACAGGGGAGCCTGGTGGGCACAGTCTATGGGGACACAATAAGTCAGACACGACCTGGAGTCTGAACAAAAACAAAGGTTTTTGGTTATACCTAACAGGAAGAATAAGGGAACATGCCAGAAAGAGACATATATATACATTTTTATCGACATTTAAAAATTCTCTTATGAGAGAACTCAGCAGATATGTTTTCTACCAAGCTCATTGTCATCCCTTTCCTCCTCTTTCCACTGACACTAAAGATAGTTTGGATCTAAGTCACATTTTTTTTTATCATGTTGAATTCTGATCATTGTAATAAAACATTAAAAGAGGCTGTTCAATATGTTTCCAAGTGGATGGTCTCCTGTAATTTAAGGAACACTTTACAATATTGACAAGGTCCAATTAGTATGCTATAAGTTATTACTCAATACAGAAAAGATATAGAGAAGACATACCAGGACAATTTAGAAAATGAGTATACAAAGCCAGCTTGAGTCCTAAATATTGGTGTACATTCAGCTGGTTCTGTTATTGTGCTTAATGAGAAAACTTATGCTCTTGAAATAAATCTATAATATTTATATTGGAAAAGACCCTGATGCTTGTAAAGACTGAAGGCAAAAGAGAAAGGGGCAGCAGAGGATGAGATGGTTAGATAGCATCACCAACTCAATGGACATGAATTTGAGCAAGCTCTGGGAGACAGTAAAGGACAGGGAAGCCTGGTGTGCTGCAGTCCCTGGGGTTGCAAAGAGTTAGACATGACTTACCAACTGAACACATTCATATCAATTTTCTGGAATGTTGCCTTCAAACTAGTTTCACCTTAGACATCTTAAAAATAAAAGATAATCATTTCATATTATGATTTCACTTCCTTTACCCAACAATTGAAGTGTTGTAACATAGGGTGATGCTACTCAAAGTGTGATCCATAGGCCACACCATCAGCATCACCAGGAAACTTGTTAGACATGCAAATTCTCGGGCCCCTGCCCTCAACTTAATGAATCCAAATTCCTAGAGGTGGGGCTCAAGAGTCTGTTTTAAACAATTCCTGGGATTCACAGGTTGTTATCATGTGCCTTTGGCAAAGTGAGTGAGAATTCCTTGGTCTCTAGAGCTTCATCGCCCATTCCAACTCTATGATTTCTTAGCTGTGTCACCATTATTCACTGGTTGCTTCAATTTCCTTACTTATAAAATAGGATAATAATATGATATACCTCTGAAGATCATTTGAAAATTTAAAAAAGGAATAGATAAAAGGTAGACCCAGGTTCAATCCCTGGGTCTGGAAGATCACCTGGAGAAGGGAATAGCTACCTACTCCAGTATTTTTGCCTGGAGAATTCCATGGACAGGGGAGCCTGGTGGACTGGGCTACAGGCCATAGTTGCAAAGAGTTGTACATGACTGAGCAGCTAACACTTTTACTTTTTTTTACTTTACCTACAATCATGCCTAACACCTACTTAACTCTTGATAAATATTAGCTATTCTTATGTAAAATGTATAGTATGATCATAATAGCTAAAATAAGAGAACTTCTGATATTTTTCCTCTTTTACATTTTCATTTTGATGAGAATGCACATGGTGAGAAAATAAGACTTCTACACATGAAGTCATTTGTCAGAATAGCATCTCTTTCCAGCCATGCAGACATCAGCTATCGTATATTAATTCTATATTCTTTAGAGTATAGAGGAGAAAAGATTCTGGTCCACAGAACAAGTGTATCTGGGAACATACATTGTATGCACACACATATACTCACACACACACACACGCACATCAGTTGGCTTAGATCGTATTTACAGAAGACAGTGAATTGAATCTAAGCAAGCTAGGGCACTTGGGTTGTTCCATAATTGTTCCCCTGCCCCTGGGACCTGGCTATCCTTTGTACATCCCTGCCCAGTTAATAATTCTAGCACACCACACTGAATCCTTTCTTCTTCCTCCTTTCTGCCCTCATGAGCCTCTAAAGTTAAAATCTGCTCCTTTCTAACTTCCTGAAGCCTACTTTCTACTATCGAACTGTAACAATATTCCCATTTATCCATCCAGTCTACAAACCTCAGAACTTGCCCGTGTATATTCCCACCTCAATCTCATCTGACCTTCTGCAACAGGATTTGTCAGAGGGACAAATTTGACCTGTGACCTGTACTTCAGTCTTGATATTTACTTTAATATATCCTGTTTCATCATCAGATTAAGCATTATTTTTTGAGCAGGGACAAGACTATGCCTTTTATCCTTTTATATGTCCAGCATTCGAATGTTTCATATTTCCCATAAAATCTAAATAGAACTAAAATTGTGATGGTGCTTTCATTTCATGAAGTATTTTATGAGCAATCTACTACTACTAATGCTTCCCTGGTAGCTCAGTTGGTAAAGAATCTGCCTGCAATGCAGGAGACCCTGGTTTGATTCCTGGGTTGGGAAGATCCACTGGAGAAGGAATAGGCTACCCAGTCCAGTATTTTTTTGTGCTTCCCTCATGGCTCAGCTGGTAAAGAATCCGCCCACAATGTGGAAGACCTGGGTTTGATCCCTGGGTTGGGAAGATTCCCCTGGAGAAGGGAACAGCTACCCACGCCAGTATTCTGGCCTGGAGAATTCATGGACTGTATAGTCCATGGGATCACAAAGAGTTGGACACGACTGAGCCACTTTGACTTCCCTTCGCTACTACTACTAATACTATCAATTGAGTTCTTCCTTGATGTGAGGCACTGTGATTTGAGTAACCTGACTCATTTAATGTTTGTAACTCCATAAAGCTGGACTATTAGCGTCCTTTGTTTCTAGAGGATGAAATGGACACCAGTAACTTCTCAAGGTCACATTGATAGTACTTGGTGGTAAATGGTTTGTAACTCAGGCAACTTGACTTCAAGAGTTCTTCCTCAGCCACCTTGTTCAATAACCTCTTTTTCCCCTTTAGAGTCTCTGATTTTCTTTGCCCTTTTTAATTTTAATTTTTAATTGAAGGATAATTGCTTTACAGTGTTGTGTTGGTTTCTGCCTTACGACAGTGCAAATCAGCCATGCCCTTCCCTCGTAAGCCTCCCTCTCCCCCATCCCACCCTCTGAGTTATCACAGAGCACTGGGCTGAGCTCCCCGTGCTACCCAGCAGCTTCCCCCAGCAGCTTCCCACTAGCCGTCTGTTGTGCACATGGTCGTGTGTGCATGTCAGCACTGCTCTCAGTCCATCCCACCTTCTCCTTCCCCTGTGGTGCACGACCTCTTACCTAATATTATCAAAGGAGGTGCAGCGGTTCACAGACTTAAGTAAACTTGGCCTGGAATAAATGTGTAGGTTCTCTAGCTTCAAATTCTGTGTCTTTTCTGTCATACCACAGGATTATTGTGCAAGTACACGCTAATGAAAATAAGACTTGGGAGGACATCTGTGGATTTTATTTTTTCTACCTCTTAATTGCTAGAGTGATGTAGGTTGCTTGTTCAGCGTATCAGAGGAAGAGACAGAAAGTAAGAAAGAGGAAGAGAGAGCGTGAGAGGGAGGGAGGAATTAAGGGAAAAGAGATGTATGCAGGGAGGCAGGAAGAAGGTGTGTTTCACTAAGAGACTCGGTGTTTGATTTCCTGTGTGTCATTAACGCTTTGTTTCCATTTTACTAACTGACATTAAATGTCTTCCTATTTGTCAGCATTCAATCATCAATGAATGTCTGCCTAAGAAAAGCTTTATAACACTACCTCCTCCTATTCCTCCTGTTTGTACAGAGGAGTAAGAAGAAAACAAACACCAATAAAAACAAAAAGCCACACCTGTGGTCTTGTCAATTACCAGCCACTAAATATAGCTTCAAATTCTATTAATGAGACCAAAATAGGGAGGGAAAAATCTGTACATATTGAGGGAGTAACAGAACATTAGCAATAATGAGCTTGGTTTACAGAGCGCAAATTGGGCTAGACAAGTTTGGTCACACTTTTCTAATTGAATCAGTGAGTTAGTAAGTGAAGAGAAAGAAGTAGGTACAACATATTTGGCCCATGAGCTGGAAACACACGGCTATGTCTTTCTGTACTTAGAGTTCAACTCAGATAAGGATGTTGAGGAAAATCTGCCAACTCAACTATGGAAATTATTGATTGGCTACTTAGAAAATGAGCAACACCAGAAAGCGAGAAAGCAGAACCATGCCATTGCAGTGGTGCAGGGCAAGAAATCGTTCTTCTGTACGTGAGTCCTGTGATCTCCTCCCACCTTGGAAACACCGCACAATCATATCGTCTAGCTGTCCTCACAGAGCCAGGGCCCTGTCACCCTGCGCCTGGGCTGCTGGATCCTGGTGACTGTCATAGGTCACTTTGGTTTGTGCCCCTCTGGATTCCAGGCCCACATTGCCGCACACAGGGACCTTGCTTTCCACGTATCAGATTTTAAATGCTCATCATCTCAGGGAAGCCGTGTGTGCTGACTGCAGAGTCGGACATGACTTAGTGACTGAACAGCAACAACAAAAGCAGAGCAAATTGTATTTCTAGCTTTTTCTCTTCTCAGCTGGTTTCTCATGTGGGCTAACTGAATAAAGGAAGAAAGTCACAGAGAGACTCATATTTGTTGTTTATCAACTTGTACCAAGAATAATCCTAGGTACTTTACCAGACATTTTCCTTCTCTCATTTGATATTTCTAATAAAGCTTCAAGGCATTTCCAAGTTACAGGTGAGACGATCAGGTGTTAGAGAGTTCAAATTACTAGTCCAAGAACACAGATCATGAGAAACTGGGAAACCATGGGCATAGAGGGCTACCCATCTTCTGGTAGGAGTATGCCCTTGGCCAGCTTTTCTAGAACTGGTGCTAAGATCACCTCTGTTTGTCTATTCAGGTACCTTCTTTTCTAGGAATCTCCCTGCTTTTGTCTCTCATTTTTTAATGAACACTGTACTCCATCTGCTTATGACATTTATTGATAGCTTTTTCACCATTTTTTTATTTGGTGAAGAGTAACAAGTATAGAAAAATGAACAACTGATGATTCTGTAGCCAATACATTTTCACAAACTAGACACACCTATATGAGGTCACACCCAAAGTCTAGAAGTAGGACATCCTTAGCACCAGAAGCCCTCCTCATGTTCCTTACACCTTTCCAGTAAGTAACCAACCACAAAGGAAATCCTGATCTTGACTTCTAACAATATAGATTTTTCTGCTTATGTTTAATCTCTAGATAAGTAGAATGATAGGGAATGTACTCCTTTGTGTCTGCCTTTTTTATATACTCTGTTCATGAAATTCATGCAGGTTTTTCCATTAAGCATCAGCCTGTTTTCATTACTGTATAATATTTTATTGTATGCTGTATTTTTTTTAAAGGACAGTGCTTCTATTTTCAGTTTTTACTATTACAAAAAAGACTATTACTATTAACAAAAAAAAAAAGAATGCTGCCTTTAGCATTTTTGAACACATTTCCTGACACAAATGCAGTTCAGTTGGTTATACATCTAGGAGTGGTTGTAATTATTGTTCAGTTGATCAGCTGTGTCCGATTCTTTGTGACTCCATGAACTGTAGCACACCAGGCTTCACTGTCCTTCACCACCTCCCAGAGCTTGCTCAAACTCATGTCCGTTGAGTCAATGATGCCATTCAACCATTTTGTCCTCTGTTGTCCCCTTCTCATCCTGCCTTCAATCCTTCCGAGAACCAGAGTCTTTTCTGATGAGTTGACTCTTCACATTGGGTAGCCACAAGTATTGGGGTTTCAGCTTCAGATCAGTCCTTCCAATGAATATTCAGAGTTGATTTCCTTTAGGATTGACTAGTTTGATCTCCTTGCAGTCCAAGGGACTCTCAAGTGTCTTCTTCAACACCACAGTTCAAAAGCATCAATTCTTCAGTGTTCTTTCCTGGAGAATCCCAGGGACAGTGGAGACTGGTGGGCTGCCATCTATGGGGTCGCACAGAGTTGGACACAACTGAAGTGACTTAGCAGCAGCAGCAGCATCTGCTTTATGGTCCAACTTTCATATTCATACACAACTACCAGAAAAACCATAGCTTTGATTATATGGACCTTTGTTGGCAACATAATGCCTCTGCTTTTTAATATGCTTTCTAGGTTGGTCATAGTTTTTCTTCCAAAGAGCAAACATGTTTTGATTTCATGGCTACAGCCACCATCTACAGTGATTTTGGAGCCCAAGAAAATAAAGTCTGTCACTGTTTCCATTATTTCCCCAATTATTTGCCATGAAGTGATGGGACTGGATGCCATGATCTTCGTTTTTTGAGTGTTGAGTTGTAAGCCAGCTTTTTCACTCTCCTATTTCATCTTTATCAAGAGGCTCTTTAGTTCCCCTTTGCTTTCTGCGGGTGGTGCCATCTGCATATCTGAGTTTAATGGTATTTCTCCCGGCACTCTTGATGCCAGCTTGTGCTTCACCCAGCCTGGCATTTCACATGATGTACTCTGCATATAAGTAAACTAAGCAGGATGACAATATACAGCCTTGACGTACTCCTTTCCCAGTTTGGAACCAGTCTGTTGTTCTGTGTCTGGTTCTGTTGCCTCTTGACCTGCATATAGGTTTCTGAGGAGGCAGGTAAGGTGGTTTGGTATTCCCATCACTTTAATAATTTTCCAGTTTGTGGTGATCCTCACAGTCAAAGGTTTTACTATTGTCAATGAAGAAGAAGTAGATGTTTTTCTGGAATTATCTTGCTTTTTCTATGATCCAGTGAATGTTAGAAATTTGATCTTTGGTTCCTCTGCCTTTTTCTAAATCCAGCTTGAACATCTATCTGAAAGTTCATGTACTGCTATAGACCGGCTTGGAGAATTTTGAGCATTACTTTGCTAGCGTGTGGAATGAGTGCAATTGTGCATTCATGCACGTTTTGAACATTCATGGCATTACCTTTCTTTGAGATTGGAATGAAAACTAACCTTTTCCAGTCCTGTGGCCATTGCTGAGTTTTCCAAATTTGCTGGCCTATTGAGTGCAGCACTTTAACACCATCATCTTTCAGGATTTGAAAGAGCTCAGCTGGAATTTCATCCCCTGCACTGGTTTTGTCCATAGTGATGCTTCCTAAGATCCACTTGCTTTGCACTCCAGGGTGTCTGGCTCTAGGTGAGTGATCACACCATCATGGTTATCTGGGCCATTGAGATCTCTTTTGTATAGTTCTTCTGTGTGATCTTGCTGCCTGTTAATCTCTCCTGCCTTTTTAAACCCATACCATTTCTGTTCTTTACTGTGCCTGTCTTTGCATGAAATGCTCCCTTGTGCTGAGTCGCTCAGCCATGTCTGACTCTTTATGACCCCATGGACTGTAGCCCACCAGGCTCCTCTGTCCATGGGATTCCCCAGGCAAGAACATGGAGTGGGTTGCCATTTCCTCCTCCAGGAATGTTCCTTTGGTAGTGCTACATTTATTGAAGAGATCTCTAGTCTTTCCCATTCTATTGTTTTCCTCTATTTCTTTGTATTGATCATTTAGGAAGGCTTTCTTATCTCTCCTTGCTATTCTTTGAAACTCTGCACTCAGATGGGTGTATCTTTCCTTTTCTGATTTGCCTTTTGCTTCACTTCTTTTTGTAGATATTTGTAAGGCTTCCTCAGACAACCATTTTGCCTTTTTGCATTTCTTTTTCTTGTGGATGGTTTTGATTTCCACCTCCTGTACAATATTATAAACCTCTGTCCAGAGATCTTCAGGCACCCTATCAGATCTAATCCCTTGAATCTATTTGTTACTTCTACTGTATGATTGATTTAGGTCATACCTAAATGGTCTAGTGGTTTTCCCTACTTTCTTCAATTTGAATCTGAATTTTGCAATACGGAGTTCATGAGCTGAGCCACAGTCAGCTCCTGGTCTTGTTTTTGCTGACTGTATAGAGCTTCTCCATCTTTGGTTGCAAAGAATATAATCAATCTGATTTCGGTACTGACCATCTGGTGATGTCCATGTGTAAAGTCATCTTTTGTGTTGTTGGAAGAGGGTGTTTGCTGTGACCACTGCAGTCTCTTGGCAAAACTCTCTTAGCCTTTTCCCTGCTTCATTTTGTACTCCAAGGCCAAACTTGCCTGTTACTCCAGGTATCTCGACTTCCTGCATTCGCATTCCAGGCCCCTGTGATGGAAAGGACATCTTTTTTGTGTGTTAGGTCTAGAAGGTCATATAGGTCTTCATAGACCATTCAACTTCAGCTTCTTCCCATTAGTGATTGGGGTCATAGTCTTGGATTACTGTGATACTGGATGGTTTGCCTTGGAAATGAACAGAGATCATTCTGTCTTTTGAGATTGCATCCAAGTACTGCGTTTTGGACTCTTTCATTAACCCTGAGGGCTACTCCGTTTCTTCTAAGGGTTTCTTGCTCACAGTAGTATATATAATAGTTGTCTGAATTAAATTCACCCATTCTGGTTCATTTTAGTTCACTGATTCCTAAAATGTCAGTGTTCACTCTTGTCATCTCCTGTTTGACCACATCCAATTTACTGTGATTCATGGACCTAATGTTCCAGGTTCCTATGCAATATTGCTCTTTACAGCATCGGACTTTGCTTTCACCACCAGATACATCCATACCTGGTGTTGTTTCCACTTCGCTGAGCCTCTTCATTCCTTCTGGACTTTTTGTCTGCCCTTTTCCAGTAGCATATTGGGCACCTACTGACCTGGGGAATTCATCTTTCAATGTCATATCTTTTTGTCTTTTCATACTTTTCATGGGGTTCTCAAGGCAAGAATGCTAAAGTGCATTGTTGGGTTATAGGGATGCATACATTCAGCTGTAATGAGTGTTGCCAAGGTCTGTTTACAGTTGGCAGTTGGTTTTCAGCAACATGAAATGTATGAGAGATCCATTTCTTCAAGATCCTTGACAGTACTGGGTTGTCAGTCTTTTTTGTTTTAGCAACTTAGTTGGTGCATTTAGATATATTATTGTAATTTTGCCTTTTTCCAATGACTCATGAGATTAATCACCTTTTGAAATGTGCATTAAATTGGCAGTGTTTTGATTTCACATCTGTCGTATCCAGGAGCCCTGGACAGTCCTCCAGAATACACGCCTTGATATTAGTCCTGTGACTCAAGGCAGCTGAGATGTATGAAGGCGTTGCCTGTGTTTGGGGTTTCATCTGTGCTGTTGTACAGCCCCGTTCCAGCTGAGGGGATGTCCTGGGCGCTGTGGCAGTCCCTCTGTGACCCCTGCCTGTTGCCCATTCCCTTCACCCCAGAATGTCATTCATGCTGCTCTGCTGACTCTCTGATTTGTAAGTCAGCCTGTTGAATGTGCAGGTTTTTTGAGCTGGAATAAGTCAAGCTTACCCTGCTATGTGATGAGATCTGCCCCCAAGCGAAAGACTCTAGTGCTTTTCTCCTTGTCTTGTACTTGCTTTTATTTCCAGGTCTTGTGACAACCATTCTCCTGTTTGTCCGTGTTGGTCCTGCCTTTAGGCTACCTCTGAATTCACAGTTCATTCCAGACCTGTCTGCATGGAAGTGACACAAATTTGGCATCAGGGTCAGCTTCCAGAATCAGTGTGTTGAGAGGGATCTATAGTAGTTTTTAAAATGACCCTTATTCGGTAGAAACTTCAATATAAATCTCCACTTCTTTGCAACTATGAACTTTTAACCCCTCCCATCTTGACCAAAGAAAAAAGCAAAGGGGCAGTTTTCTTGCCCAAGAAAATTAATTCAGGGGACAAATGTCTTGGTTTATGCTCATTAATTTAACGTCAAACAAAATCTTTACTTTCATAATCTAAGTTATAGTCTTGCTATCTTGGAAAACATTCAAAAAATTCCGCCCTCTGGCATAAAAGTACTTCTGTAGTATGATGACAGATCTGATGTGGAGGCCTTTGTGTTTCATTCTGATGAATAAAAAAGTATACTTATAGTATGATATTAAGGATATCAAACAAAATCAGGGCTTTCCTTCAGCATTTACTTGAGTGGTCTTTAATCCATCCAATTCTTTGAGTCTCTGCTATTAAGCGTGGAGAAACACTTTTTCACCACACTGCTCACTGGGCTGCCTTGCCTCACGAACTAAACCAGTCAGGTATCTGAGTGAAACCACATAGAAGACCCGCAGAGGCGCACGCGCAGAGACACGGGCCTGCAGCTTGGGTCTGCCTGGGGTCGCACACGGAGGCCCTCTCACACTCAGTGTGTGACGCGGTGTGGTGCTGCCGGTGTCTGCGCACGGACAGACAGGACGCTGAACTAGGTTATCTGAACAGGATTTATTTTTTGAGCGGTTGCTTACCTTTCAAAGTAAACACAACTTCAAGAATTTCTTTAAGTTGAAATGCTCATTTCGATTCCCTTCCCCTTTTATCTATCTGTTTTTGGCTGCACTGGGCCTTCTTGCTGCATGTGGGCTTTCTCTAGTCGTGGCGAGCAGGAGCTACTCTCTGGCCATGGTGCACAGGCTTCTTATTGCAGTGGCTTCTCTTGTTGCAGAGCACAGGTTCTAGTTGCAAGGGCTTCAGTAGCTGCAGCACAGGGGCTCCTTAGTTGTGGCTCGTGGACCTTAGAGCATGCACGCTCAGTAGCCGCAGCTTGCAGGCTCTAGCACACAGCCTCAGTAGTTGTGGCACACAGGCTTAGTTGCTCTGCGGCTTGTGTAATCTTCTCGGACCGAAGATCGAACCTGTGTCCCCTGAATTGGCAGCAGATTCTTATCCACTGTGCCACCAGGAAAGTCCTTTGTTGATGTATCTTTATTGTTACAAAAAAAAATACAAGAAAAATTAAATTAATAGTAAATGCTATTTTAGTCCCAAATAATAATAATTGTTTGATTAACCAATCCATTACTAAAAACTCCGTGTTAACAAAATATAGACCTAGATCCAAGAGCTCAGGGAAGGGCCAATTCTAGAAAACATGTACAGCAAAGTAATGATTTTGGGGATGTAACACACTTGATGCATATGTGCTCAGTCACTAAGTCGTGTCTGATTCTTTGTAACCATAGGGACTGTAGCCCACCAGGCTCCTCTGTTCATGGAATTTCCCAGGCAGGTCTACTGGAGCAGGTTGCCATTTCCTTCTCAACCACTGAGGATCTTCCCGACCCAGGGATCAAACCCGTGTCTCCTGTGGCTCTTGCATTGGCATGCAGGTTCTTTACCACTGAGCCACCTGGGAAGCCCAGTCTTTTGATATTTGTACTTTTAACTTCATATTCATGTAAACATAGATTTCCCAATAACTTTCTTATCTGAGGTCTCATTCTCTGATGATAGATCCATCACTGGTGGTAAACCCTGAGTGCTGACCACATGGTCATAGCTCCAAAAAGCCACATTGCAAAGGGGGGACATATGCCTTTCAAAGTCATGACATCTTATACTCTGTTGACTGTTTTCAGTTACATATTTCAGGGTGAAACCAGAAAATCAGTGGGATGTGTATTTCATGAAATGCCCAGTTTTTTATGTGATTGCCTATTTTCAGTCACAATTTCCACTGTAAAAAATATTCTGTGTAGAGGAGTGATTAAAAGAACTTTCAAATCTGAGGTCCACCATTTACTTTCTTTGTATGAGCCCCCTTTACACATAGAGAAGCAGAGAAAATAAGCAAATCATAAATCCTGGAGGCATTCAAGTCCTTGGCTTTAGTGGTTCTCAAAGTCATTTGTATATGTTCCCTCCTGGGCTTTGATTATTGTGCCCCCAGCCCCGAGTCTGTGAGCTGATAATTCTCCTATCCTTTCTATAGTATAGGGTGGGTTTCTGCTGCTTATGATGACTCATATGAGCTATGTTTAATGATAAAAGTATATATTCATATTTACCCGTGTCCTCTGATTTCCTTTTTGCTTTATTATTATTGAATTCCTTTGTACTTCAGAGCTGTGTGTCATTTGTCACATAAGAGGACAGATTGACGAGTTGAATTTCCAGGTTTCTTCAGCGTTCTTATGTAACATGGTTTACAAAAATCTTTAAACATGATATCATTCTCATGCAGTCTCATTGCTCTGCCTCCTAAAACAGTACTAAAATGTTACAGTAATCCTAGTCTTTATGAGGGTAAGTACAGGAAATTGGTCCTAAAGGGTGCAAGAGCTGCACCACTCACTATCATGGGAGATACTTTAAAAAAGACATATCTTCTCATTATACATGAAATAAAGCTCATGAAAAAACTTCATGTTGCAAATGTGACTCATCACATCTTTGTCATCATGAACCAGGGTCCTACCTTAGACCTATAACCATCCCTCCATTTCTGTGAAGGTTAGATTTTTAGTTTGATTATTCTCAGGTTGTTATTAGAAAGTAGCTCATCTGATCTTTGCTTCATGATTTTTTTTTCTTTTTGAGGCATGTTCACATCACATAAATGTTATCCCAAAATAATTAGAAATGGGTAGCAGAAAATAAAGAAAGTAATACATGGGAAGTGCTATCCAGAGCATAAGTCACTGGACAGCAGCATTTCCACGTTAGGACTTTCATGGCCCCTTTCTCTATAAAAACATATTTTAAATTGTCTTTTAGGACTTCGTTGGTGAAAAGACAGATGTACTGCTATATGATAAGCATTTTTGTGGCCCCAAAGTTCATATTTTTCTTCTAATTAGCATTATCAGTGAACCCGGGGCACTGTCTACTGTGCTAGGTGGGGCTGTGAGCCCCAAACAGCAGATCACCTATTGCTAAATGCACTCATCCACTCCAGTGTTCTTGTCCAGAGAATCCCATGGACAGAGGAGCCCAGAGGGCTCCAGTCCATAGGGTTGCAGAGTCAGACACGACTGAAGTGAACGTGGCACACGCAGGATGCATGTAGATCAGGTTTTCACACAAGGAAACACCGTCTGAGGTAATAGAGGAGTGGAACACAGAACAGGTCAGTTTTCATAGCCAGAGAAGCATAGTAGGACACTGCCTGGTGAGAGAAGACTTTGGTCTGGTTTCAAGAGATGGGGTGAAGGTGGCAGAAGGAGGGAAGTCCCTAGAATATCGAGAAATGCTTAAAAATGGAGCAGATAGGAGGGTGAGTAGAATGACTAAACACAAAACCAGAATCTGATCTCTGCCCTCCAAGGTTATCAACAGAATCATGCATGTTAGAAATGACTCTAGGCTTAATAGTGCTTAGAGAAGAAATTTCTTTTATTTATATAAACAAAATAATTTGTGGTAGAGTGTCCATCTGTTTGCTTTTTGCCTTCTCTCAATGGAGGAAATTTACCCTCTGTATAATTGCAACTCTTTAAGAAAATCACTATTTTTTATTTTGTATTTTCCCCAGCATACCTTTAAACTAACTTCATAAGCTTTTTACTTGCAAATCTTTTAATCAAAGGAATGTGGAAGAGTGATGTGTTAGTGGAGACTGAAAAGCGCACTACTCCTTTCATCTGCAAGAAATTATAAGTCATAGCTCTTGTTGAACATTCTTGCCTTCATTTCTGCTGAACATAATGCCAAAACATTGCAGGAGTATGTGTAGAGGGTGGGGGAGGTTTTAGTTCAGCTTTTAAACAAGTTTATCAAGATGTCTTTGTGAGAATTCTGAAAGATTGATGTACCATAAATGTGTTGTAGTTCAGTACAGAGTTGTGTCACAGCGTGAGGACTCACTTTCTCATTCGCTAATAAAAACCCAACTCTCATTTATTTCAGAGCATGCCCTTTGCCTTAAAATGAAAACTGATTTTAATTGATTCCCTTTCAGTCAAAATCAATGAATTGATTTTCATTCAAGCATTGCATTGCCATTAATGTGATGGTGAAATTTCATGTTAATTACTGTCAGTTTCCATGGTCACATGTGTGTGACCATGGAAATAGTGGTATTTCTTTCTGTGGCTTACAGAGGAGATGGTTTGGGTAAATTACTTTTGTCTAGATAGACTTCTGCCTTTTGCTCTGTTGCTCATCAGGCAAGGGGACCAGGAAATCGAGTGGACGGCTGATGTTGCTGACATGTGGACCACAAACTGATGTGAATGGTATCAGCATGATGCTCGTCAACTTGAATGACTGTATAGTCTCTTGGCAATTTCAGCAGGTGTTGTTTCTCTGTAAAATCCAGACATGTTTGGTCATTGACACTAAATTTTGATACATATGCAATTATTCTGGAGTAAGATGTTGCAGTGTTTCCCAAACTTGGAAAACAAAACCTCAGCCTAAACCTTAAGTGAACTGCTTTAGGTTAGCTTGTTGGGGTAACACAGGAGCCCGTGTGGCAATATGTCCAAGAGAATGTGTGCTTAGGGGAGAGAGGAAAAGAGTTCACAGTTGTCAAGTTATCTCTCTGAGTTAGTTGGTCATGCATAGATGCCACCAGCCTTTGAAAAGTCTACACCACTTTCATAAGAAACAGAAAGGAAAGTTTCATCTTAAAATTTTTTTTTCTCGTGTTTTTTCTTTCTCCTTGATGGCTTGTTTGCACCATCATCAATCCAATAATCTGAATTACAGAGATGCTTCCCTGCATATTGTTTATATGCATGTCTTTATGCTGGGAATAAAAACGTATATTGATAGAAACTCTGATTTTCTTATGTGTATTTGGCTTACAAGAGATTCACTTTCCAAATAAATGTTAAGTGATTTGTGTATACATAGCATGTAAGTTTCTGATGTTCTTTTAGGGTATTCTGAAGGACTTAGGACTTTTCCTGCATGTACCTCTCACCAATTCAGACATCCTTCAGGATTTTCTCATCACTTTTGACAAAACACCTTGAGTCAAAGGTTGTAGTGCAAAGTGCTCCAAACAACGTATATTGGATAAAATCTGAGGCTGTGAAGAATGCTAATGATAATCTTCATTCAGCTGTTCTTCCAAAATTAAAAACTAAACCTGCAAAGTCTTATGTTCCTTTTATATTTTGTATGTGCAGGTAAAAAATGTTGGACTGTTTTTCATAATATTTAATTTGACCAAATCACATTTGTTTTCACCAAAAGAAGTATGCACTTTTCGTTTACTGTGTCATCACTTTTCCTTCTTATGATTCTTTTTTCCCAAGCAAATGGATTTTGGCATCACATGCCCACTAGCTGGCTGTTCTTGAGCTGTGATGGATTACTTTTAATAGGTACTATTTTCCTACTTAATTAACTGGTCTTACCTGGTGTTGTTTTTTAGGGCAAGTTAGAAAAGAAACAATGGTTAAACCATTTACCCAAACAGGTGATGACACCACCTGTTCTTTTTTAAAGTTGGTTATGTACACACAAGGTTGTATTTTGGGAGCATGAATGTGTGTGAGCATGTTTGTTTCTTTCAACTTGAAACTCTGCCTCTCTCTGCCTGGCTGACTGCCGTCTCCGTGCCAGTCTCCATGGCAACTTTCTCAAGGATAAAGTAACAGAAATGTGAGGAGGCCGCCTGCCCACAGACAAGGCTGCCAGGACTCTGCCAAAAGCCTGACTAGACGGAATCCTCCCCGTTCCATGAGGGTGAGGCAGGTTACACCAGCTGGATCCTCCAGTCCTGGGAGGAAAGTGAAAGAATGTCTTCTGACTGGTCCTCCCACAGACTGGAATGTACATGCAGAACCCACATGTCTCCACATTATTTTTTCCTTCCTAACCGCTTCAAATAATGGGAGTATTTTATATCTAACATTTACTTTTGGTTGATATTTTAAACTTTGGCCTCACAGAGACAAGTATCTGATACAGTATGTTTAAAACCCAATCAGGACATGATTTTAAGTATCTTTAAATCACTTTCATAAAAAGTTGACTAAGTGATGCATTTCTTAACACTTTGTCCCATGCTGCTTTCATGAAAAGAATGCATCAGCTTGCTTTTTTTTAATGAATTATGATGGATTCATTCATGTTTCCCCAAGAAATTAAGATTATTTGTTGAAAAATATTGCTATGGACTGAATATTTGTGCCATCCCTCCCTTCCTCAATTCATGTATTGAAATCCTAACCCTCAGAATAATGATGTCAGGAGGTGGGCATTTGGGAAGTGCTCGGGTCACGAGGGTGGAGTCCTGATTGGGATTAGTACCCTTGTAAAAGATGCTCCAGACAGATTCCCTCGGCCCTTCCCCAACAAGAGGGGCACAACGAGAAGGCTGTGAGCCAGGGCCCTCATGGAAAACATGACTGTGCTGGCACCTTGAGCTTGGACTCTGGCCTTGAGAACTGTAAGAAATAAATTCCTGTTCTTTATAAGATATTCCATCATGATATTTTGTTGTAACAGTCTGAATAGCTTAAAACAGATATGTACATAGTATATATCACTGATTCTCAATCAGGGACTACTTTTCCCCCATGAGGCACTTGGCAGTATCCAAAGATGCTTTTATTTGTCAGAACTGGGGCCATATTACAGTATCTAGTGGGTAGAGACCATGGATGCTTCTAAACATCTTATAATGGAGACTTACCTGTGGTCCAGTGGTTAAAATTCTGTGTTTCCAATGCAGGGAGTGCAGGTTCAATCCTGATGGGGAACTAAATCCTGCATGCTTCACATCACAGCCCAAATAATAATAATAATCAATAAACATTCTGTCATGCCCAGAACAGTCCCCACAGCACGGCTTATGGGCCTACATTGTTACATAATTTAGTGCCATGGTTGAGAAACAGTGGTGTATATACAGAGATGTAATATTTGTATGTTGTGTATGTATATACATACACACGGGTTTTAAATAAAAATTCTAATGTGTAGCATGCTCAGATAGGAGTAAACTATGTGAAGGCACCTTTTTATCTTAAGTTGCTTTTGCTCCATCTGCTCAGACTGGGAACTAGAATTCTCATAAGAGTTATCAGTCTTGAATCCAGATTTATCTATTCAAGTTTTCTAAGCTACCCAATACTGCAATTGTTTTTTTTTTTTTTTCCAACTAAAAAATGATTACCCAATAACACCAGACCTTCTCTAGGGAGTGGAAACTATATATAGTTTACTCTGTCTCTAGGAATGATTTCTATGCAATGAACTAGAATATACAAAATGTCTTGGTATTCACAATCAATTCTTTTCCATTAGGAACTTGTAGAACACTTAGTAAGTTTGGCTAAGGAAATGTTTCTGATCCACAGAACCCAGATTGCTCATTTCTTCATCAAAGTCCTACTAATGCTCTTCACACTGTGCATCTTATTTCTACCCAATATTATTTAGCAGTTTCCTTAAGTCAAGTTTTTTTTTTAAGCCAATTATGGAAAATTCTGAATTTCTGGTTTTACAAATGTAAAGCTCACTTTAAACACAAATCAAAGAAATTTTGTTATGTTAAGCAAGGCTACTAAAAGCATGGTTATATGAACTGCCAAAGTACCACTGGTCTGAGATGACTTAGGTATAGAAATTGAAAGTGAGCTTTTAGAAACTTCTAGAGAAGTTTAACCATGTACATGTCACCAAATAATTTGCAAATTCACAGAGAGGATCACAGATGGTCAGTAGCTAAAAAATAGTGGAATCACATGAACTCACATGGCGAGATCACATATTGGTCTGTGACAAATTAGAGATTTTTAAAAAATACCCACAACTTCACTATTAATATTTTAAAAGGTAATATAAAGTATCTTATAGTGGAGGCTTCCCTACAATTCAGTGGTTAAGACTGCATTTTTTTTTTTATTATACTTCTTTTATTACCGGGAAATGACCTCTTATTTCATTCATGCATAGGTCAGTTCTGTTCATATCTGGTTAAGTTAGCCCTGTGTTTTGTTTTGTTTTTAATGTATTTATTTTAATTGGAGGCTAATTACTTTACAGTATTGTAGTGGTTTTTGCCATCCATTAACATGAATCAACCACGGGTGCACATGTGTTCCCCATCCTGAACCCTCCTCCCACCTCCCTCCCCATCCCATCCCTCTGGGTTGTACCAGTGCACTGGCTTTGAGTGCCCTGTTTTAGGCATCAAACCTGGACTGGTCATCTATTTCACATATGGTAATATACATGGTTCAATGCTACTCTCTCAAGTCATCCCACCCTCACCTTCTCCCACAGAGTTCAAAAGCCTGTTCTTTACGTCTGTGTCTCTTTTGCTGTCTCGCATATAAGGTCATCATTACCATCTTTCTAAATTCCATATATATGTGTTAATATACTGTATTGGTGTTTTTCTTTCTGACTTACTTCACTCTGTATAATAGGCTCCAGTTTAATCCACCTTATTAGAACTGATTCAAATGCATTCTTTTTAACATCTGGGTAATATTCCATTGTGTATATGTACCACAGCTTTCTTATCCATTCTTCTGCCGATGGACACCTAGGTTGCTTCCATGTCCTGGCTGTTGTAAACAGTGCCGCGATGAACATTGGAGTACATGCATCTCTTTCAATTCTGGTTTCCTCGGTGTGTATGCCCAGCAGAGGGATTGCTGAGTCGTATGGCAGTTCTATTTCCAATTTTTTAAGGAATCTCCACGCTGTTCTCCATAGTGGCTGTACTAGTTTGCATCCCCACAAACAGTGTAAAAGGGTTCCCTTTTCTCCACACCCTCTCCAGCATTTATTGCTTGTAGACTTTTGGATAACAGCCATTCTGACTGGCGTGAAATGGTACCTCATTGTGGTTTTGATTTGCATTTCTTTGATAATGAGTGATATTGAGCATCTTGTCATGTGTTTGTTAGCCATCTATATGTCTTCTTTGGAGAAATGTCTGTTTAGTTCTTTGGCCCATTTTTTTGATTGGGTCATTTATTTTTCTGGAATTGAGCTGCAGGAGCTTCTTCTGTATTTTTGAGATTAATTCTTTGTCACTTGCTTCATTTGCTATTATTTTCTCCCATTCTGAAGGCTGTCTTTTCACCTTGCTTATAGTTTCCTTCATTGCGCAAAAGCGTTTAAGTTTGATTAGGTCCCATTTGTTTATTTTTGCTTTTATTTCCATTACTCTGGGAGGTGAGTCATAGAGGATCTTGCTGTGATTTATGTCAGAGAGTGTTTTGCCTGTTTTCCTCTAGGAGTTTTATAGTTTCTGGTCTTACATTTAGATCTTTAATCCGTTTTGAGTTGGTTTTTTTTGTGTATGGTGTTAGAAAGTGTTCTAGTTTCATTCTTTTACAAGTGGTTGACCAGTTTTCCCAGCACCACTTGCTAAAGAGATGATCTTTACTCCATTGTATATTCTTGACTCCTTTGTCAAAGATTAGGTGTCCATAGGTGCATGGATTTATCTCTGGGTTTTCTATTTTGTTCCATTGATATATTTTTCTGTCTTTATGCCAGTACCATACAATCTTGATGACTGTAGCTTTGTAGTATAGTCTGCAGTCAGGCAGGTTGATTCCTCCAGTTCCATTCTTCCTTCTCAAGATTGCTTTAGCTATTCGAGGTCTTTTGTATTTCCATACAAATTGTGAAATTATTTGTTCTAGTTCTCTGAAAAATACCATTGGTAGCTTGATAGGGATTGCCTTGAATCTATAGATTGCTTTGGGTAGTATACTCATTTTCACTATATTCATTATTTTGATCCCTGAACATGGTGTATTTCTCCATCTATTTGTGTCATCTTTGATTTCTTTCATCAGTGTTTTATAGTTTTCTATATATAGGTCTTTTGTTTCTTTAGGTAGATTTATTCCTAAGTATTTTATTCTTTTTGTTGCAATGGTGAATGGAATTGTTTCCTTAATTTCTCTTTCTGTTCTCTCATTGTTAGTGTATAGGAATGCAAGGGATTTCTGTGTGTTAATTTTATATCCTGCAGCTTTACTATGTTCATTGATTAGCTCTAGCAATTTTCTGGTGGAGTCTTTAGAGTTTTCTATGTAGAGGATCATGTCATCTGCAAATAGTGAGAGTTTTACTTCTTCTTTTCTAGTCTGGATTCCTTTTATTTTTTTTTTCTCTGATTGCTGTGGCTAAAACTACCAAAACTATGTTGAGTAGTAGTGGTGAGAGTGGGCATCCTTGTCTTGTTCCTGGCTTTAGGGGAAATGCTTTCGATTTTTCACCATTAAGGATAATGTTTGTTGTGGGTTTATCATATATGGCTTTTATTATGTTGAGGTATATTCCTTCTGTGCCTGCTCTCTGGAGGGTTTTTGTCATAAATGGATGTTGAATTTTGTCAAAGGCTTTCTCTGCATCTATTGAGATATCATATGGTTTTTATCTTTCAATTTGTTAATGTGGTGTATCACATTGATTGATTTGCATTGTTGAAGAATCCTTACATCCCTGGGATAAAGCCCACTTGGTCATGATGTATGATCTTTTTAATATGTTGTTGGATTCTGTGTGCTAGAATTTTGTTAAGGATTTTTGTGTTATGTTCATCAGTGATATTGGCCTGTAGTTTTCTTTTTTTTGTGGCATCTTTGCCTGGTTTTGGCATTAGGGTGATGGTGGCCTCATAGAATGAGTTTGGAAGTTTACCTTCCTCTGCAATTTTATGGAAGAGTTTGAGTAGGACAAGTGTTAGCTCTTCTCTAAATTTTTGGTAGAATTCAGCTGTGAAGCTCTCTGGTCCTGGGCTTTTGTTTGTTGAAAGATTTCTGATTACAGTTTCGATTTCCGTGCTTGTGATGGGTCTGTTCAGATTTTCTATTTCTTCCTGGTTCAGTTTTGGAAAGTTATACTTTTCTAAGAATTTGTCCATTTCTTCCAAGTTGTCCATTTTACTGGCGTATAGATGCTGATAGTAGTCTCTTATGATCCTTTGTATTTCTGTGTTGTCTGTTGTGATTTCTCCATTTTCATTTCTAATTTTGTTGATTTGATTCTTCTCCCTTTTTTTCTTGATGAATCTGTCTAATGGTTTGTCAGTGTTATTTATCTTCTCAAAGAACCAGCTTTTAGCTTTGTGGAGTTTTGCTGTGGTCTCCTTTGTTTCTTTTTCATTTATTTCTGCCCTAGTTTTCATAATTTCTTTCCTTCTACCAACTCTGGGGTTCTTCATTTCTTCTTTTTCTAGTAGCTTTACATGTAGAGTTAAGTTATTTATTTGATTTTTCTCTTGTTTCTTGAGGTAAGCTTGTATTGCTATGAACCTTCCCCTTAGCACTGCTTTTACTGAATCCCATAGGTTTTGGGTTGTTGTGTTTTCATTTTCACTTGTTTCTATGCATATTTTGATTTCTTTTTTGATTTTGTATGTGATTTGTTGGTTATTCAGAAGTGTGTTGTTTAGCTTCCATATGTTTGTATTTTTAATAGTTCTTTTTTTTCCTGTGAGTGAGTGAGTGAGTGAGTGAAGTTGCTCAGTCGTGTCCGACTCTTTGCGACCCCCATGGACTGTAACCTACCATGCTTCTCCATCCATGGGATTTTCCAGGCAAGAGTACTGGAATAGTGGACCTCTAATCTTACTGCATTGTGATCAGAAAAGATGCTTGGATGATTTCATTTTTTTTGAACTTACCAAGGCTAGATTTATGGCCCAGGATATGACCTGTCTTGGAGAAGGTTCCGTGTGCGCTTGAGAAAAAGGTGAAATTCATTGTTTTGGGTTGAAATGTCCTATAGATATTAATTCGATGTAACTGGTCTATTGTATCATTTAAAGTTTGTGTTTCCTTGCTAATTTTTCTGTTTAGTTGATCTACCATAGGTGTGAGTGTGGCATTAAAGTCTCCCACTGTCATTGTGTTACTGTTTCCCTTTTCATACTTGTTAGCATTCTCCTTACATGTTGCAGTGCTCCTATGTTGGGTGCATATAGATTTATAATTGTTATATCTTCTTCTTGGATTGATCCTTTGATCATTATGTAGTGTCCTTCTTTGTCTCTTTTCACGGCCTTTATTTCAAAGCCTATTTTTTCTGTTATGAGTGTTGCTAATCCTGCTTTCTTTTGGTCTCCATTTGCATGAAATATCTTTTTCCAACCCTTCACGTTCAGTCTGTTTGCGTCCCTTGTTTTGAGGTGGGTCTCTTGTAGACAGCATATATAGGAGTCTTGTTTTTGTATCCATTCAGCCAGTCTTTGTCTTTTGGTTGGGGCATTCAACCAATTTACATTTAAGGTAATTATTGATAAGTATGATCCCATTGCCATTTACTTTGTTATTTTGGGTTCGAGTTTATAAACCTGTTCTGTGTTTCCTTTCTAGAGAAAATCCTTTAGCATTTGTTGAAGAGCTGGTTTGGTGGTGCTGAATTCTCTCAGCTTTTGCTTGTCTGTAAAGCTTTTAATTTCTCCTTCATATTTGAATGAAATCCTTGCTGGGTACAGTAATCTGGGTTGTAGGTTTTTCTCTTTCATCACTTTAAGTATGTCCTGCCATTCCATTCTGGCCTGAAGAGTTTCTATTGAAAGATCAGCTGTTATCCTTATGGGAATCCCCTGTGTGTTATTTGTTTTTCCCTTGCTGCTTTTAATATTTGTTCTTTGTGTTTGATCTTTATTAATTTGATTAATATGTATCTTGGGGTGTTTCGCCTTGTATTTATCCTATTTGGGACTCTCTGGGTTTCTTGGACTTGGGTGGCTATTTCCTTCCCCATTTTAGGGAAGTTTTCAATTATTATCTCCTCAAGTATTTTCTCATGACCTTTCTTTTTGTCTTCTTCTAGAACTCATGTGATTTGAATGTTGGGGCGTTTGACATTGTCCCAGCGGTCTCTGAGGTTGCCCTCATTTCTTTTAATTCTTTTTTTCCTTTTTCCCTCTCTGCTTCATTTATTTCCACCATTCTATCTTCCACCTCACCTTTTCTGTCTTCTGCCTCAGTTATTCTACTGTTGGTTCCCTCCAGAGTGTTTTTGATCTCAGTTATTGCATTATTTATTATTGATTGACTCTTTTTATTCTAGGTCCTTGTTAAACTTTTCTTGCATCTCCTCAGTCTTTGTCTCCAGACTGTTTATCTGTAACTCCGTTTTGTTTTCAAGATTTTGGATTATTTTCACTATCATTATTCTGAATTCTTTTTCAGGTAGACTCCCTATCTCCTCCTCTTTTGTTTGGGTTGGTGGGCATTTATCACGTTCCTTTACCTGCTGAGTATTTCTCTGCCTTTTCATCTTGTTTAGATTGCTGTGTTTGGGGTGGCCTTTCTTTTTTTTTTTTTGGGGGGGTGGCCTTTCTATATGCTAGTAGTTTGTGGTTCCTCTTTATTTTGGAGGTACCTCCCTGTGGGTGGGGTTGGACGAGTGACTTGTCAAGGTTTCCTGGTTGGGGAAGCTTGCATCAGTTCTGGTGGGTGGAGCTGGATCTTCTCTCTCTGGAGTGCAATGTAGTGTCCATTAGTGAGTTTTGAGGTGTCTATGGGTTAGGTGTCTTTTGGCTGCCTGTATTTTAATGCTCAGGGTTATATTCCTGCATTGCTAGAGAATTAGTTTGGCATGTTTTGCTCTGAAACTTGTTGGCTCTTGGGTGGAGCTTGGTTTAAGTGCAGGTATGGAGGCTTTTGGACGATCTCTTGTCGATTAATGTTCCCTGGAGTCAGGAGTTTTCTGGAGTTCTCAAGTTTTGGGTTTAAGCCTCCTGCCTCTGGCTTTCACTCTTATTCTTACAGTAGTCTCAAGACTTCTCCATCCGTACAACACCCATGACAAAACATCTAGGTTAATGATGAAAAGATTCTCCACAGTGAGGGACACCCAGAGAGGTTCACAGAGTTACATGGAGAAGAGGAGGGAGGAGGGAGATAGAGGTGACCAGGAGAAGAGGAGAAATTGAAAAGGGAGAGAGCAGTCTAGCCAGTAATCAATTCCCTATGTGCTCTCCACAGTCTGGAACCCTCAGAGAGGTTCACAGTGTTACATAGAGAAGAGAGGAGGGAGGAAGGAGATAAAGGTGACCAGGAGGAGAAAAGGGGGAGTCAAAAGGAGAGAGACCAATATAGCCAGTAATCAGTTTTCTAAGTGTTCTCCATAGCCCAGAACACCCAAAAAGATTCACAGAGTTGGGTAGAGAAGAGAAGAGGGAGGGAGGAGATAGAGGTGACCTGGGGGAGAAAAAGGAGAGTCAGAAGGGAGAGAGCAATCAAGCCAGTAATCACACTCCTAAGTAAAAATGGGCACTGAAGATTGGATTCTTAAAGGTACAAAACTGATAACAAAAACCAAAAAACAAAGATTAAAAATCTAGAGTATAGGTTAGACTCTCAAAAATACAATATTAACAAAACAAAACCTCAAAAATTATAAAAAATTTATATATATGAAATTTGCTTTAAAAATAGGGTCTTTTTTGGCAAGGTAATAGTAGGTTATAAAAATGAAAATTAAAGGAGTAATAAAGAACTTAAAAATAAAAAATAATTAACAAATTAAAAAAAATGATAGTAAACTGTATCTAGGAGCTGTATCTCTGGAGCGGTTGAGGGCAGTGTGGGGTCAGTTCAGTTTCAGGTCGTTCCTTGTTCCAGCTTATGCGTCTTCTCAAGGTCTATAGGCCCCTTTTAATGTAGTCAGTGCTAACTACAGGGCTTTAATCTGTTGCACCTGTCACTTCCAGAGCGGTTCCCTCTTCTTTGTTTATTTTGGCTTCCCCTGTTTGCAGGTCTCTTCAGTGTCTGATTTCCGCCCTGACACAAGGGGGCGAAGGTGGTCACTTTTTTAGGCTCACTTGTTCAGTCGTGCTGTGGGGAGGGAGGAAGCCTGCAGGCAGATCTCACTGGCGTGTGTGGGAGCTCGCAGTGTCTCAGCCAGGCTCACAGTGTCTCAGCCACACTGGGTTTGCCCCCACTCACGGCGTGTGTGCTTTCCCCATCTACGCTGCTCAGGCTCCAGGTTGCTCTGCAGGGGCTCTGTCTAAAGCAGACCCTGGGTTGTGTGCACTTCCCAAGTCTAAGCCTCTCAGGTTCAGGTTCTCGGGTACTCCACAAAGGCACAGGCTCGGTTGGGCCTGCGTTTTGTGCCCTTCCCAGGTTCGAGGAGCTCGGGTGACCAGGTGCTTGGCTAGCACACTCTCCCAGCTGGGCGGAGCATCTTATCACCTCCCCGTCCCAGCCCCTCGGTTTCCCGAGTGCACTGCAAGAGCACCGTCTCAGGTTTGCCGTGTGTCTCCTCGGGGGAGCTGATCTCTGACTGCGACCCTTCTGGCGGATGTCAACCATCCAGGATCCCAGGAAGGCTTGGTTAGCAACTGGGAGCCTGCTCACAGTTTCGTGGAGGATGACGTCTCTGGGGCCGAGATTGCCCCTCACCTTCTGGCCCTGGCTGTTGCCCACCTGCCGCTCTGCCTCCGGCGGGCAGAGGGGCCAGTCTGTAGCTGCTTAGCTCTCCTCTGCTGTTCACTCAATCCTTTGTTCTGTGAGCAAGCCATGTTGTCATGGGAAAGTTCTCTCTCTCTCTCTTTTTTCCTCTCTGGCTATCCCACAGTTTGGGTTGCTATCTCACGTGAGGTCTCTCAGATTGTCCTCAGGGCATTGAGGCCTGGTCCCCACACTAAACAGGCAACCTGCGCCTCCCTGTTCAGCCCCCGCTGCTGCTGTCGGGCTGGAGCATCCGGGTTACCTCTCCACTGGAAGTCGTGGCTAGGCACATAATCTGTGGGTTCTTTTTTTTTTTCCCCCCTCCTAATTATGTTGCCCTCTGAGATTCCAAAACTCCCCACAGACCCGCCAGTGAGCGGGTTTCCTATTGTTTGGAAACTTCTCCTTCACGGCTCCCTCCCCGGGACGGGTCTCCGTCCCTAACTTTTGTCTCTCTTTTTATCTTTTATATTTTGTCCTACCTGCTTTCAAAGAGAATGGGCTGCCTTTCTGGGTGCCTGGTGTCCTCTGCCAGCGTTCAGCAGTTGTTTTGTGGAATTTGCTCAGCGTTCAAATGATCCTTCAATGATTTTCTGGGGGAGAAAGTGGTCTCCCCGTCCTATTCCTCTGCCATCTTCTGTACTCCCTCCCCCCCAGCCATGTGTTTCATTGTGATGTTGAAGTTAGTTGGTTACTCTTAGCAAGTAGATTAGTGTATGCATTTGGTGCAAGCCACAGAACATCTTCTCTTGGGGAGCATGAGCATCACATGTGGCAGTGAGGATGTGCTAGACTGTGCTGCTGTAGCCAGCAGCCCCCACATGCCAGAGGCTTAGATCAGCAAAGCCTGGGTCCTGGCTCTCAGGGCCTACCTGTTCCAGGCAACAGGGCTCCCTCTCTGCTCTCCTGGCCTCACTTGAGACCCCAGGCATGTTCAACATCCCTGACATGGTCTGGAGACAAAGGAAGACTTGGTTGCTCCTTGACCAGGCGTGCCTCAGATGTGACTCACCTTTCACTTCTCTCATGCCAGGGACCAGATCTAGGCACTTGATCCCATCCATTCACAAGTGGAAAAGGGGGCAAATCTTCTACATGTGAGAGGTAGGGATTCAGTGAGATCTGGTAAACCCTATTAATGACTGTGACCTGGAACACATCTGAGTATCACCAGTGAGTACACACCTTCACTTTTAGTATCCCAGGTTTACTCTTTAGCCTATCACTTCCACTTTCACATAGGAGGTCATAGGAGGCAAGAAGAGCTGCAACAAGATTACTTCCTTTGATTTCGGATCAAATCCCAACCTTAGAGCTTGGTTGTGGCATAGCCTTGCATAAACTGTTGAATCACTTTGAATGGGACAGCAGTGCCCACCTCATGGGGTGATAGTGAAGATTCAATTGCATGGCTTTTATGAAAATGCTTTACATATGTGACATGCTTGTCTAATGCTGACAAAGGAAAGCATTTATATTATTAGGCTAAAATAGCTTAGGCTCAGCTTCCAAACAATTTTTTTGAAGTGTGTTACTTTTTAAATGTATTTGGCTGTGCAGGGTCTTTGTAGCGGCAGACAGGGTCTCTGTTGCTGTGTATGGATCTTCATCTCAGCGTGTGCGATCTTTAGTTGCAGCATGTAAACTCTTAGTTGAGGTATGTGGTGATCTAGTTCCCTGACAAGCTTTTGAACCCCGGCCCCCTGAACTGGGAGTGCAGAGTCTTAACCACTGGACTACCAGGGAAGTTTCAAATATCTTTTTTTTTTTTTTTTAATCTAGAAAAATCTTAAAAAATACTGGAATCAATTTAGGTAGAACTCAGCAATCAAACTATGATTAATCTAAGCATCTTTACAATATTGTCTATTTCTATTGATCTAGCCAACCCATCTTGAGTTATTCTTTATGAATTCCTGATGGGAGTGGGGGATATGAGTCATAAAACTGTTTCTCTGGGTAAAAGTACCTCTTGTCTCACACGTTTCTCTGTTAAACATTTTGTGGTACTGGTCAGGTCTTTATTATTCTGGATAACTGGGCAATACTGTTTCTAAGGAATTAAAAATGTAACGTAATGTGTATGTGATGGGCCTTATTTTCAATGTTTGCTCTCTTTTGGCTGACTTTCAGGCTAATTGCATACTTTTTTTTTTCTGTTTAAGAGTTGGTTATGTAGGTTCATTCTTTTTAAAAGAAATGTGCTTTAATAGATTCAGAGTAAACCTAAGAATTATAGTCAATATGTCAGAAGATGATTACTGCAAATCTGATGTCATTGACAATCAGGACGATTCTGTGCTTGTGAGATTGCAGAAAAAGCCATCCCAGTGGTAATAAACCACGTCTCAGTGGTTCATCCCCACTGGAGGGGGAAGCCAAGCTTTGTAGTCTCTTTTCTGGCTCTGCCATCAAAGGGTATACCACTGAGTCAGTTTTTGGTTCTTTTCTCTTTCCCTCCTTCCCTCTATCTCCAGGCTCCGCACCATGCTATTAGTTGAATGATTTAAGAAACTGAAGTTTTGCAGATCCATCTAGGTTCCTGGGCCTAACTCCCATTTGAAGAGTCATTATCAGTGTCTCTATCATGAACACAGCATTACACTGATGTACAGATATGTCCATTTTTTCACCCATTCCTGTAACCTGTGTTAGCAGGGCTTTGCAATGCCTCCATTTCAGAGGCAGAGTCTGTCTGTTTCTGTACCTTTTGCTCAGGGCGGGCTGTAGGGCTTCCTTTGGAAGGCGGAAGGGATGGTGTATCGGTTCGGAGTCCTGGCCTCAAGTGGCCTTGCATGCTCCTGGGTTCTCTACTGGAGCACTGCCCCTGCCATGAGAACAAGCCAGGCCAGCCTCCAGGAGAGGGAGAGAGTGTGGAGATGAGTTAAGTCATCTCCGTTGGGGCCAAGTGTGACCAGCCAGAACCCAGCAGGCTTCCTAGCTGACTGCAGCCCAGAGGTGAGCCCATCAGAGGTGCCAGGTGACCCTTAGACTTGTGACGGATTATATATTGGGATGTGTAGGTCACCACGTTTGGGGCTGGTTTGTTGAAGCTGCAGTTGTCACAGGCCCCACAGAAGTGAGGGAAATGGGGCAGCAGGAAGCATCAGCGTCCATGAGAGTCGCCAGCTGAGTCCTGCCTCTCAGATGTTTTCCCTGCCAGTGACTGTCTTCTTTATCCACCAGGGCCTTCTCATCTTGAATACTGTGTTAGCTTCTTTTTGCCAGTGTAACAAATGCCACAAATTTACTGGCTTAAAATGACAAAAATTTATTCTCTTATAGTTGTAGAGTTGAGAAGTCCTACAATCACAGGTTTTAAAACATCTGGATTGGCTGAGGATTTCTAAAATCATCAAGTCCTGGCTTTTGTTTTCTTCAATTGTTTAAAACTTCTTTCCTCAAATCTTTTCTTTCCTGTCACACTTACTACAAACAGCAAAAAGAAACCAAGCCATACCTTCAACAATTTGCTTGGGAATCTCTAGTTAAGTATCTTAAGTTACTACTTAGAGCGACCACTTTCCACATGTTTGAAGGACCTATGTCAGTTAAGCTTTATGACAGTATATATGAGTCCTCTTCCCTCCAATTTCAGTCACATTCCTCCTGTCCTTGCCCCTTGCTTGCAATGCCTCTGAAGTTCACATTTCTACCAGCAGTCTGCTTAAATATTCTTTTTTTTTAATTGAAGGATAATTGTTCTTCAGAATTTTGTAGTTTTCTGTCATGGATCAACAAGAATCAGCCTACTTAAATATCCTTTAAGAAAATTTAGGTTTTCTTAACTGCACTCCTCATTTTCATTTAAGTCCTCCTTAGCAAAGTCATCAATATCCACATTTTTACCTATAGTCTTTTTAAGGTGATCTAGACCTTTCCTGTCCTGGTCAGCAGCATTTTTCCATCCCATTGCCCAGTTCCAAAGCTACTTCTACATTTTCAGTTGTTTTTAATAGCAGCAGCCCACTTGCAGTGCTGGAGTCTGGGTCTGTTTCCTATTGCTTCTATAAAAACTTGCCATAGATTTACGGGTTTAAAACAACAAAATATCTAGTGTTAGCAGGACAGTACTCCTCCTGGAGCCTTTAGGGGAGAATTCACTCTTTTGCCCTTGCCAGCCTGGAGAGGCTACGTGCCTTCCTGGCACATGGCCCCTTCTTCTATCTTCAAAGCCAGGTGCTCAGCATCTTCAAATCTCCTCTTCTTTCCCCCTCTTGCCTTTACTTCTGTTGCATCTCATTCTCTGACACTGACACTACTGCCTCCCTCTTATAGGGACCCCTGTGGTTACACAGCTTCACCCAGATCATCTAAAATAATCTTCCCATCTCAGTGCCCTTAATCCTGTCTGCAAAGTCCCCTTTGCTATTTGAGATAATAATATACTTATAGATTTTGAGAATTAGGACATGGGCATCTTTGGGGGGCAATGGGGCATGATTCTACCCACCTTTCTAGATGTTTTCTTGTAATATTAAAACCCAAATATGCAGCAAATAGTACTCTTTCATGGGCACTAAAAATAGGATTGTATATAAAAGATTATGTTTCTAAAAGAGGAAAGATTAACTGATCAGAAATCAATATATAGTGAAAAGCGGATAGACAGATAAATATGAATGGATAGATGATAGATAGATAGAGAGTGGAAACCCCATATATTTCCCTAAAAAAGTCTCTTTGAATTCTAAATTACTCCTGAGCAATTTATGTTTTAAATTGCTTTAACTAGTATTAAATGTTTACTAGTAAGACCACTGTTTGTAGAAGTATGTCAACCATAAGCAAAGAACATCTTTGGATTAGTAGGAAGGTGGGAATGTCCCTGATTTGTCATTTCTCTGAGGTTGAAGATGATGCTATAAAGAATCATAAAGAAGGTGCTCATAAAGGTAGGGGAGGCGCTTGGCCCAGTCAGATTTCTAGTTCAAGGCTGATGCCAGGCTAGTCGAAACCTTGTAACACTTCTAAGGTTATTCATATCTTGGCGTGGGGTCTGATCACACCTCATTCAGCCACCCCACTGTCATTATTACTGTGGATCTTAAAATTTCCAACTTCTTTTAACTTCAACCACAGCATTTGACACTCTGACCTTGAGTGATCTTGAATGTCACAGCTAGTTACGTCCTGTGCAGAAGAAAGATTTCTTTTCACATATTTTGTTTACTTGCCACCACTTCCCAGTGACTCTAGTTCTTGCTTTGTAAAATTGCATGAGGAAGCAAAAGACACACAAACAGAAGCACAGACCTTCCCTCTCCCAGGTCACTGTAGCATTAGAACAGTACTTCTCAGGCTCATCTATCAAAACAGATGAAAATATTAATTATATGTGTCACTTCATAAAATTTAAGTGTATGACTGCATCTTCCTATGCTCTGCTTCATGGCCCTTGTGTTCTGGTCCAAATATTGCTCTTTATATAGAGAGATGATTTCTTTCCTGTCTATTGTAGTTTCATCCCTGGTTCTAGGGCCCAGGCAGTGTATTAGGACTCTCTTCTTAACATTCTGCCAAGCATCCTGTTTGCTTTCTGGAAATTGGTTTTTTACAGTGAAGAACATCATCAAAGTAACTCCAGAATAACTCCAAAGTATCTTCTCTGTAGAATCTTTGGTCACTAAACAGCCCAGCTGTGACTGATGCAAGTTACAAGGAAAAAGTTATCATCCTGTGATACTGACTCCCTTGAAGTCACAAGCTCTGCTTCTATGACAGGGAAGTCTGTGAGCTGACTTTTTATATCAAGGTTAAAAGAAATTTACAATGTGGCACTGAAAGTTGATCTGATGCTTTGCTGATGTGTGATTAGTTCTCCATTTCCAGAGTTAATTTAACTTGCCATCAATCTGCCTCCTGACCCAAAATATTGGAGTCCACCTGGAGTTCCTTTACACCATCTGTGTGGGGGTTTCAAACCCCCTCCCATCAAATCGAAGCGAGTTAGCCTCATCAGAAACCTTCCCAGTTCCCGTCTGCCACCTGACTTCAGATTTTGTGATGCCTGTATAATTCAGAAGCTCTGAAACTAGTCATGGTTGCCTCTATGCTGGAACTGGTAGTGTTATCATGATGTATTGATTTATTATCTAGCATTTTTATTTGCATATGTGTGCATATGCGAGTGTAGGTATGTAGTTTAATGCACACCAAGGATGACCTTAAGTTTTTAATTGCAAACTGGGGAATATTATAGAAGGCAGCATAACTTAGTGGTTAAAGGTAGGATTTTGGGGTGAGAACACATACATGTAAATTATGACTTTCCCATTTACTAATTGTCCCTACTTAGGCAAATTGCTTTTCTCTCTGAGGCTCAAATTCTCCTTCTTTTAAAGTAGCAATCATGATAGAATCTTTTCTATAGAGTTTTTGAGAGGATTTAATGAGATTCTACAAATAAATTCCTTAGCATGTGGTGGCAGGAATTATGGGCTCAGTGGATTTCACCTCTTATTGAATTTGTTACATCATTGTTTCTATTTTATGTTTTTTGGTTTTTTGGCTGTGAGGCATGTGAGATCTTAGCTCCCCAACCAGGGATAGAACCTGCATCCCTTGTATTGGAAGGTGAAGTCTTAACCACTGGACCACCAGGGAAGTCCCATAGAATTTACCTTTTATTCTTTATTTTGATAACAATGTTAAGCAAATGTTCAGGAAAGTTTCACCTTCAGTAGAAATATGATTATATTGTTTAAAATAAGATTGACACTCAGTATACATTTATTAAACATGTCTGGTACTTTGGATATAAATTCAAGGTCCTTGCTTTTAAGGTATTCAGAATAGAGGGAGAAACAGTAAAACAAAGGATGATAACAGAACAAGGATGTATATTATGATTGCATTATGGCCAAGATGATGAGAATGACAAGGAAATGGCTTTCTGAAAGAAATGAGATCTAAGCTGAGTCGTGGATCATGGACACGTAGAAGGTAACCAAGTGAATGAACAATTATTCCAGGCACAGAGATCAGAAGAGGAATGATACTATCTTAGAAGAGAAATTAAGCCATAATATTAGATTATGAAAAAGAAACTGGATTTAATTTCTACATGAATCTGTATGAACCAAAACCTAGTTAAAGACATAGACACTCATTGGGCAACTCTATAAAGACCCAGCTTCATTTCTGCCCTTGCATGAAAGTTCATAAAATGAAAGAGACTACTAATATTTATTTGATATCTGCTGTCAGCCACACGCTGAAGTTGGTTGCCTTATAACCAACATCTTCCCCCAACATGATGTTTTATTGACTTTAAATCATATTATAGTGATCCATTCCACCACTGCAGAAACCCTCCTGCAGAAAATATAAAGAAGATAGTGTCAAATTCCCTCCCTGCTGTTATCAAACACTTAGTTTTTTAATGTGGTAATAGTCAATAGTTTTAGGATTCAAAATAAAATTATTAAGTGCCTGTGATTTTCCTGAATATTAAGAACCAAATTTGCAACTTGTTAAGAGCTCATGATTTTAAAGTATGGTGTTATCATGTTACAAAATTTGAAATTTTATGTACCTTTCCCCTCAGCTTTCAGTCATTCCTTCCTTGGGAACAGTGTAGGGTTAGGAAACAGCACCAGGTTAAGTGTAGGGTAAAAAGCTAAACTTCTTTAAGAGCTTCTGGACACGGGTGGCCTCCAGAGGAAGCTGTAAAGGGTTGGCGCCCTTCTACATGGCAGACCCTGTGGAGCATTAGAGAAGGAACCCAGGCAGCCAAGGGGCCCTTCCTTCCTTTCTATGGGACATCATCCTCCAGACAGTGAAAGGCTGGCACCTTGAAGTCCTACTCTTCCCCCCGCCCCATTTTTAAAATATTTATTGAATTTGTTACAGTATTGCTTCTGTGAGATTTTAGCTCCCTGACCAGGAATTGAACCAGCACCAACTGTATTGGAAGGTGAAGTCCTAACCCTCAGATCACCAGGGAAGTCTTGAAGTTGTATTCTTTAATGAGAGTGTATGCTCCTTAGGACATACAGTTAGGCCAACTATGCCTGACCCGTTTTCAGAGATGCTCCTTTTGAATAAAGGCTTGTCAGGCTTGGAGATGGTGCCTGGATTCATCATCTGTGTGGAAAAAGAAAGTGTAACTTTTTCCTTAAGCTATGTTGCTTGTTTCCTGTGATCACAGTGAGTTTGCCAGTGCTAAATGTGTGTGTGTGTTTAGTCATTGTCGTGTTTGATTCCTTTGTGACCCCATGTATGGTAGCCTGCCAGGCTTCTCTGTCCATGGGATTAACCAGGCAAGAATACTGGAGTGGGTTGCCATTTCCTTCTTCAGGGGGTCTTCTCAACCCAGGGATTGAACCTATGTCTCCTGCATCTCTCGCATTGGCAGGCAGATTCTTTACCACTGCGCCACCTGGGAAGCCTGCCAATGCTAAGTACTCATGTTTTATGCAGAGGTTTACTTGTAATGAATTGAGCTGAAAAATATCTAACTAAATGATGTAGCTTCATACTGATTGTCTCAGCAGTACATACCTGCTTCTGCACACCCCTCTACCCTTTTGCACCTAACATACCCACCAACCGAACAGCCATTGGTTTGGTAGCTGCTGGTTTTGTCTTCTGAAATCTGTGTTGCCATGTCTTTTAAAGCAAACGGTGTTTAGAGAGAGATCTAAAACAAAGAGCAAATATGTAGCTTCCCACTCCTTCCCACAGAGGCCATCACCAGGTGATTACCCTTTTTGGCTGAACTTAGATTTAGCTTTAGAATCTTTCTCAACTCCTCACTCTGGACAGACACTAGCAATGGAAGAGAGTTGGCAGACAAGATGAAGCCTGTTGGTCCTTTGTGCCAAAGCCATATTTTTGCACGTTTTTAATTGGAGAAGCAGGTGAAATTGGGTAAGAAGGCTTGCATTCTTCTGAGGTTATAAGAAGAAAAAATCTCTTTTTAACATTATGAGAAGAAAAAAATTTGTATGTGTGTGTGTGTGTATATATATTTGTTCATGTGTGTATTTATTCATATGCATTTGAGAGACAGAAATAGTAGTCGGTTATAGACAGGCAAACAAAAAGAACTGGGTGCAGAATTTTCATAGCCTATAATACATTCAGTGAGTAAATTGTGGAAAGTAATGAATATGTAGTATCTTCCCCATTATCCATTTTTATCATATGTAGCTAAATGTGCTCTTTAAAATGGTCTTTCTTGCAAAGGGAAATGAGCAGTTTCTGTCTCCATGAAAAACTGTCCCTGACAGTACCTGTCCAGGCTTGTGGTTAGGAACTATAACCTTTTTTTCTGGAATTTAAACACAGGGAGTGTTTCACATTGATTTCACTGTCACACCAAACCTAGGCAACATTCTGCTCTTTTCATCACTCTATGAGAAATGAGGAGATGGGTTAAGAGGATCGTCCTTATAGTCACAGCATCTGAAACTTAGTCAAGTGGATATTTCTCCCTCCTGTTTTTTTTTTTGTTGTTGTTGTTTGTGTGTTTTCTGTTTCCTCTGGAGAGTAGGAGTAGAAAGTGTTCCGATCTCTTCAGGTCATTTCAGTTTGCTGAGCATTTACAGAATGTGTTTCTGCACAGTCCTAGGTGAATTCGACATCTTATTTCAGGCACAGTGCCTCTGTATTCACCATTAGATTTATTCACCAACTACTCAACTTCCATGCAGCAGCATTTAAACTCTCAGTCTGAAGTTGGAGTTAATTCAGCCAAAGTGTATCAGGTTAAAAAAAAAAAAAGAAGGAAAATATTTTCTCTTTTCTCATGGGAAGATCATTTTATTTGCACCCTGTGACATTATTTTAATGTTTCGGTTCTAAAAAAAAATTGCAGCAGTTCCAGCAGTTCCCACCTCCCTCCTAAAACACTTTGTAAGATGAGCTGGGAATGGTGCAGGAGGTCGTCCTACGACTTTTGACTTAACTCTCACTGTTCAGGCTGTATCATGTTTACAAATAATATTAAACCAAGGATGCTTTTCCTTAAAGTTTAGTAGGCAGATGAATTTCAGTAGCTTTTTGGTAAAGCTCTCCTGGAAAAACATTGCTTTGGAAAAATGATACTTGCCAATATCTTGTATTGGGAAGTGATTTTTCACCAGACCCATTATCACACCCATTGATGAAAATTAAAGCCATTTTGAAAAACATTTACAGTTTCTTGGCTTCCTAGATATTTTTGATTGCGTTTATTCTGATTCCATATGAATTCTTACACATCAGAAGTACTAGCTTGCAAGTTGAAGGCTGAGAGGCAACCATTAATATCTTCTTGTCAATTTATGACGTGAGGTTCTTTAGTTAAGTCAGTCTGAAAGCTGCCACACATTCATGTCCTTCCAGCCAATTTGAATAGTCTTAGAACAAATTTAAGGTCCCTCCTTGACCTACATCGTCCAGAAAGCTGACAGTGGCATTGATTTTAGAGAGAAAAAGGAGCAAGCATTTGGGAAAACTTTTATTCTTACTTCTTTTTTACATCACATAATTAAGAAGATGCAAAGCTAGTGGTTGGAAAGAAGATGAACTGGATGGAAGAAATGGAAAAATAAGAATCTTGCTATATCTCTGATTATGGGAATTTATGGAGTCAAACACAGACTTGCCTTAGGGACTAAATATTAGCTTTTGTGTTGGACATACTGGATGTTACTGTTTTGTATGATAAAGAATTTGTATGTGGCCCTTCCCTGCATTTTCAGCATTTTAACCTAACTCCAAGAAGAAGCTTAGCAGCAACATATTTTCTCCATGTTCATCTTTATATCTCCATTTCTTCTCCCCCAGAAAAATGAAATGCTTTGGTTTGTGAGGGGACATTAGTGGAAGCAATGGCACCAACATCAGGCTGCTAGTGAATCTTCTCATAGATCGTCAGGGGGAATATTTAGGAAAAATAAAGTTTTCATTCTGAGTGAAGTCAAGTGGAGTTTTAGAACACTTGGTGGTGTGTCAGAGCTTGTTTTCACATGGACTTCCACTTTATGTAGGCATCCTAACCCTAAAGTTAGTGAACAAGCAAACACACACACACACAAAACAAGATCCCTCACAAAACACAAAATCCTCATATCAGCAAATTTCCTTTTTTAAAAACTCTCTAAATTCCAAGGCTTTCCTGCTCTGATGGGCACTTGTACCCTCACAGGAGCTGAGCCCCCTCCTGACGAGTAGGTAAGATTACTTCGTAACACCTAACCCAATCAATCTGCCAGCTGAGGACAGACACAAGAGCCAAGGCAAGACCAACAGAGTGACCGCCAGCTGAGCCCAGCCTAAGCCGGTCCTGCGTCAACAGGTGGTACTCTTCTGTAACCCCTAGGTTTTAGGGTGATTTCTTGCACAAATATAGACTGCTGATATAATGAATTCTCATGGATTTTATAAAACTAGCTCCCTTCCTTCCTTTCCAGAAAAGGAACCAGATAAAGCTGGATTTCTATCTATTCACCTCTTAAGTAACACTAATCAAGCCCCAGTTTTCTTATCTGTGAATTGTGAAACAGTACTTCATACTTCAAAATGTATTTTGAATATTGAATTATAATGTGAGTAATCATATAGAGAAGTGATATTCATAATAATGTCTGAGTTTTAGGAAAATTTTCTACTTGTCAATATTCTGATATATTGGGAAATAAGACTTTCAAACAGGTAAAGACTAGCTTTTAGTTCATCTTGTCTTTCTAGTTAATTAGAATCAAAATATCTCTGATAAACAAATTTGACTAGATCCTGAACTTTTTCTAAATTTCTGTAGAAATGGTTTAGGGATGGAAATAATGAAGGATGGTTTTTTAATTCCATTTGGTGTGTAAATTTAGGAATTTGACATAAAGCACGAAAAACATTATGGACAACTTGAAATGCTAAATTATGAGGTAAAGTTGTGAGACATGATAGAATTAGAAACCCCTCAGGTATGCAGCTGTTTGTCTTGCTAACCTTTGTTTCAACCCTACCCAGACTTTGACCAGTTGATATTCCTGGACTTCTTTGGCATTAGAGATGACAGATCACCAATGTCAACTAAAAAAAAAAAAAAGTACACGATGATAGTTGTGAGTTAACTTTTTATTTGGGGCAAAATGAGGGCTGTAGCCTAGAAGACAGCATTTCAGATAGCTCCAAGAAACTGTTCCAAGGAGGCGGGGGGGGGGGGGAAGGTCAGTAATATATGTGATTTTGGTGAAGAAGGGTACATATAATCAAGCACACATTTTTGCAGAAGGCTACACTAGTCTTGTAAAGGTTACTGCTAGTTAAAGGGGTAGACGTCACCATGAAAGTTTTTAATGCTTTTCTAAACATGAGGAGATGCAAGAACTGAACTCATAAAATCTTCTAAAAATATGTATCTGAATTTCTGTTCTGGCAATTTTTACATAGAACAGAGTACCTCATTCCTGATCTCCGCACTGAACTCCTTTCAGGGGATGTTGAAGATCAGTGGTCATAAGGGCTTGTGATTTAATCCTTGTAGAGCCAGATGGCAAGTGCCAATCTTTAGCTGGCACCAGTAAAATCCTAGAGGATTCATGAGCCAAAGAACTTCTATCTTAATTTACATTAACTCGGAATCTTAGGGATCATGATTAAGAAGAGGGAAGGTATGTTAGTCAGGGTTTCCTGAGGTGACAAACACAAATCTCAGCAACTTAACATAATGCATGATTTTTCTTGCTCAAGCAAGTTGCAGTGCAGTTCTGTTCATTTCCCCAAGGATGCTGTCTTCCATTTAGTGACTCAGGGCTCCAGGCAGCTTCTGTCTTTTGTATCAGAACTGTCTGAGCATGTGGTCTTCATGGGCACACGTAAATAGGTGATTAGAGATGTAGGAGGCACATCAGCTTTAATGGTTTTGGTCTGAAAGGGACACTTGTTACTTCTATCTCCGTCTATTGTTTAAAATTATCACACAGTCAAACACATTTACAAGGGGATGTGGGTGGGGGAGCTGGAAAACATAGGCAAATGTGGATATTTAGTGAGTGGCACGTTGTCTTTGCCACAGAGGAAACTAATTTCTTGGTAGTCAGAACTTTGAGGTTTAAATTAAAGGAGGTAATATTCATAAAATACCTAGTAGAATATCTGGCTCCATGAAGGCTGAGACCATATCTATTTTGGCCTACAATGACAATGATTTCTAGATGTCGGACACTGGACACAGTGCTTGGCATATCGGGACCATGGAATTAATGAATAAAGGGCAAAATGAATAAATCGATAAACGGACAAGTGCTGACTCATTTTCTTTCATCATATTTTAACATCTTTGAGTATAGATAAGAAAACTTGTCTTTTTAAATTAGCACAATGTCCAGCATATAATATATAATCATTATGCATTTGTTAATGACGAGTCAAATGATGGACAAACAAGGCTCACATTTCATGCTCTAACTATGATGGCACTGAGTGATTTTCTTTTCCTTACACAACAAAGGTTAACATTTTCAATAGGATGGATTGTGTCTCCCTCTGGAAATATACTTTAGAAGTATAATATTGGAAAAAAAAAAAAAACAACTCTGTTCAACTTCAAAATACCAGGACGAATATTCTGTATGTGCTACATGGAGTTAAACGCATTTAACATAACTGTACCATCCAGAACACATTTTCATTCTTAAACAATGTAAATTTGCTGAGCTAGTCCTTTGAGAACTCTGATTTGTTGATATGAATTCAACATGATCCCAACCTGCATACTAAAAATGTTCTGATTCCTTTGCCAAGTTTTGTGGAACATTCTTTTGATCTTGGCAATCTCTTGTATATTAGCTATTCTCTTTCTTGTAATTTCTAGAGACAGACATTAATTATTTTTCCCTACACTTCTGAGAGTCATACACATGATATTATTACTAGACAGCAACAGTAGATTATCTCCCTAAGACGTTTAAGTTGGAGTGGTACCAAGGGCTTCTGCAACTGGAAACTGGATCTTAGTGGACCACTCACACCTGGAATTTGTTAGAGTTTGTTGTTTCACCTAATTACAGTAAGCAAGTAGAATGAAGTGCTTATTTGTCCATGAAGACATGAAGAACATCTTTTCATTTTTATTTACAAGAGGTACCTTCTTATTGAAAATTCTAAGTGGATGGGAAACTTGCATTTTTCCCCTGGGGGAAAAACAGAAATACTTGAAATACTGAGAAACATGAATTGGAGAAAAATCTTACTGTGTAAGCATTTGGTACTGATGCTATGATCTATCCGTTTGGCAAATAAAGAAATAATGCAAGTTTTATCAACAGAGAACTCTCAACTTGGCCACAAACTTGTTTGCAAAGTTTGAGACTTGCTTTTTGGCCTTTAAAAAGCATATTCATTTATATAGATGAATTTATTTGCAAAGCAAAAAATAGAGACAGAGCTGTAGACAGCGGATCCTAGGAGGGGTGGAGAAGGTGGGATGAACTGTGAGATTGGGACTGACCGATAACCAGTGAGAAAGAAAGTGAAGTGAAAGTGATAGTTGCTCAGTCGTGTCTGACTCTTTGCAACCCCATGCACTGTGGCCTGCCAGGTTCCTCTGTCCATGGAATTCTCCAGGCAACAATACTGAAGTGAATTGCTGTTCTTTTCTCCAAGGGCTCCTCCCAACCCAAGGATAGAACCTGTGTTTCCTGCATTGCAAGCAGACTCTTTTACTGTCTGAGCCAGTTATATATTTCATGTAGCTAATGAGAATCTACTGTGTAGCTCAGGGAACTCTACTAAATGGGAAGGAAAACCAAAAAAGAGGGACTATATGTGTACATATAGCTGGTTCACTTGGCTGTACGGCAGAAATCAATACAACATTGTAAATCAACTATACTCCAATACAAATTAATTTCAAAAAGTACATTCATTTATTTAGTAGTTACTGAGTCCATACTACATGCCAGGCATTGCTCTAGGCTCTGGATACAGCATTAAAACAAAATCAAATGAAGCAAACAAAAACATTTATCGCCTCAGAGAGAGTTTGAGGAACTTGCCCCAAATCACACAGCTAGTAGGTGACAGCGGTGGGACTGAAACTACAGTCTGACTTCCGGCCCACGCTTTTCACCACCGAGCTGTGGCCCCGTGCTCGTTTTCTTAATTAATAACCTTTATTTTTAGGACAGTTTTGGGTTTACAGAAAAGTTGAGCTACTGTATACAACTGGTAAAGAATCTACCTGCAGTGAAGGAGACCTGGGTTCGATCCCTGGGTGGTGAAGATCCCCTGGAGAAGGGAAAGGCTACCCACTCCACTATTCTGCCTGGAGAATCCCATGGGCTATATAGTCCATGGGGTCACAAAGAATCAGACATGACTGAATGACTTTCACTATGATATGATACAGCTTTCTCACACATATGTTGATTTTGGTGCAGAAAACAGCAAAACGGATCAAACATGCATATACTCAGTGTTGTTACCATCTCCTTACTCTGAAATCATGTTACAATAGAGGTAACTGAAAATTGTCCTAGTCCTAGGTTATTCATTCATTTATCCAACAGTTAATAGAGCCTCATTCCTGTGTTAGGATGCTCAAGCAATGAATAGACAGATGTGGCCCCTACCCTTACAAAGGTAGAGTGTAAGCCCTGACATAAATAATATCTAAGTGAGTATAAAATTACAAAAGATAGAGATTTTAAAAGACAATGTGGTATATATATAGCATGGGGAATTCTACTCAGTCATCTGTAATAATCCCTATGGGGAAAAAAATCTGGGAAAAAAAAGTGAATGTATGTATACATATAACTGAACCACTTTGCCATAAACCTGAAACTAACGCAACATTGTAAACCAACTATATTCTAATATAAAATAAAAATTAAAAAATAACAATGTGGCGCACAATTTTAGATGGGATTTATATAAGTCCTGTGTGAGATAATAATACATAATTGGCATCTGAAGGATGAGTAAGAGTTTGCCTTGCAAAGAGAAGAGGAGAGGATATTTCAGGGAAGAGGGTCAAGAAAACAAAGTTACTGATGAAGCTGAGAATGTGGGTCTTTCTAATATAAAAGAGCTGAATTGGTAAAGGAAATGGAACGTGGCTGGCCTGGGAGATAGGAGGAAAGCCAGGAGAATATGTTATCCCCAAATCAAAAGAAAATGTGATGCCATAAGGTCAAGTAAGTTTGAGATTAAAAAATTGGAGGCTGTTGGTGACCTTGCATTATTTTGTGATATCAGCATTAGCACAAGAGTTGTTTTAAATGGTGTTTTTTTTGTTTTTTTTTTTTAATTCAAGTGCATGTTTTCTTATCAAGAGCAGCATCCTCAGGTTTAGGGTAAAGAAGTATTTTTGAAGTGGGCTGATTAATTAATGGAAGATGATAAAGTGCCCAGAGTGTGCAAAGATAACACTTAGGAGCAGCTTGCATGTAGAGGAAGAGAGCTCAGTAGCCAGAAAGGAGGAAGCATGGATGGAGCTCTTTCTAAGTTGACACCAGTTCGAGCAAGTTAAAATGCTGATTTTAGAGAACTGAGAATGATATTGCATACAGGAGGGTAAGAGGACTAAAAATGAAAGTTGGAAGGTGACTGAGAAGCCAGGAAGGTAGGACTGCGCATGTGGAGCGACTGGCCTCTGCTGGCAGGAGCCTCTCCGCCTCCAAGTTTATTGGAGGGAAAAAGTAAAAATAAAGATATAAGTTAATAGATTTGATGGAAATATTAATTACAGTCTTTAAGAAGTATGCAGTGAGAAATTGGTGTGGGAAGTGGGGAGGAGAAAGTCCAGGCATCTGAAGCAGTGAGGGTGGCAGGCAGCGAACTTGTTAGGGAGATGACGTGAAGAGTGACAGGCAGTGCCAATAGCCTCTTGAACAGGTAATCAAGAAACTTAATGATGTCAGCAAGCTGGAGTCAGATTTCAGTGGACCTAGATACAGAATGTTAGTAACTTGCATAAAGTTCCTCTCTCAGAGTACTTGATATTAAGCCCAGGATGATGCAGAGGAATCTGGATTCCTCTGTTCGATATTCTGTTTTCTCCATCATTTCACTTCCACTTCTTGGTCCAAAAGGGTGTTGCATTCCAACCATCAGGAAGCAACAGGGGACAGAAAGCACACATCCGTTCCTTGTTTAAGTTTGTTATCAGAGCGTAGATGACAGAATGGATGCCTTCAGGGATTGAGGAATTTCCAGTGTTACAAGTTCAGAGTCTGACTGTGGGAAAAATGGGATGCTGAGATGATATGAGGAAGAATCCCTGGAGACAAGGGGTCCCAGGATCAAAGAAGCCACATGAGATGGGTGATTCCCAAGGGCTACAAGGTTTCCATCGATGGCAAACGTTGAGGAAGAAAGAAAGAGAACTCAACCCAAGTCCTTGGTGAACAAAGTGGGGAAACCATGAAGGTTGTAGAAACGCAGGGGGGACTGGGAGTATTCACCAGGTAGTGAATGTAACAATGATGAATGTATTCTAAACTTGAAAGTGAAAGTCCCTCAGTTGTGTCTGGCTCTTTGGGACCCCATTCTAAATTTAGTCAGGAGGTGGACACAGGGAGGAGCAGCCTGAGAGTTGGGAAGAAGGATGTGGTATAAATGTGTTGCAGACATTAATGAGGTAGGGCTCCTTGGGCAGATGACCTAGAAAATAGGAATCTACCATCTTTTCTAAAAGAAACCTAAAACTCTTACTGTGAAGATACGGGGCATAGTTGTTACCTAAGAAAACACTCAAGTGCATCAGCCTGAGAATAAAACTTTATTTTGAAATTTGTTATCATACATGTAAATATGGATGAGGGTTTTCCCAGTAGCTCAGAAGGTAAAGAATCTGCCTGCAATGCAGGAGATCCAGGTTTGATCCCTAGGTCAGGAAGATCCCCTGGAGAAGGAAATGGTTACCCACTCCAGTATACTTGCCTGGAAAAATCTATGGACAGAGGAGCCTGGCGGGCTACAGTCTGTGGGGTCACAATAGTTGGACATGACTGAGTGACTAACACACATGTATTAATAAGTATTTGTCTGTTGCCCAAGCTTAGCAAAAGTAAATTTTTGATTTGTAGCATACATCCTAATCGTACTACTTTTGATAATTCTTAAAATTTGGAGTATCTAAATCTTCACAGAAAGCAAAGAAGAACTAAAGAGCTTCTTGATAAAAGTGAAAGAGTAGAGTGAAAAAGTTGGCTTAAAACTCAACATTTAAAAAACAAAGATCATGGCATCTGGCCCTATCACTTCATGGCAAAAAAGGGGAAACAATGAAACAATGAAAACAGTGACAGACTTTATTATTGTTATTTTTTTTTTGGCTCCAGAATCACTGCAGATGGTGACTGCAGCCGTGAAATTAAGAGTCTTGCTCCTTGGAAAAAAAGCTATGATCAACCTAGACAGCATATTAAAAAGCAGAGACATTACTTTACCAACAAAGGTCTGTTTAGTCAAAGCTATGGTTTTTCCAATAGTCATGTGTGGATATGAGTGTTGGACTATAAAGAAAGCCGAGTGCTGAAGAATTGATGCTTTTGAACTGTGGTGTTGGAGAAGACTTTTGAGAGTCCCTTCAACTGCAGGGAGATCAAACCAGTCCATCTTAAAGGGGCTCAGTCCTGGGTGTTCATTGGAAGGACTGATGCTAAAGCTGAAACTCCAATTCTTTGGTCACCTGATGCAAAGAACTGACTGACTTGAAAAGACCCTGATACTGGGAAAGATTGAAGGCAGGAGGAGAAGGGGACAACAGATGAGATGGTTGGATGGCATCACTGACTGGATGGACATGAGTTTGAGTAAACTTCAGGAGTTAGTGATGAACAGGGAGGCCTGGTGTACTGCAGTCCATGGGGTCACAAAGAGTCGGATACAACTGAGTGACTGAATTGAAATGAAATCCTCACAAATTTGTTTAAATTATATTTAAGCAAATTTAAATTTTTAAAATTATTTAAATTATGAAATAAAGCATGCATATAATGTTAAAATATTCCAACAAAATAGAAAGTTATAATATTAAAATCCAAAATGTCTTCCTAGTTCGAGTTCTTCACTTTTAATGCCACTTCTTAGAGACAATTGGCTTTTACTCTTTCCAGATACTCCTTGATTGTTAACTCAATTAATTAAAATAATGCACTAACTTGTTATTTTTTAAATGAACCTTTTCTTTATGTAGTTTATGGACTAAATGCTTGTTTCCTGTCAAAATTCATTTGTTGAGATTCTAACCTATAATGTAATGGTGTTTGGAGGTGGGACCTTTGGGAGATAATCAGCTTCAGATGAAGTCATGAGGGTGGAGTCCCCATGATGGAATTAGTGTCCTTTTAAGAGGAGGAAGAGACACAGCTTCCCTCTCTCTTCATGTGAGGGTGCAGTGAAAAGGTGGCTGGCTGTAAGCCACGAAAAAGCCCTCACCAAGAATTGAAGCTGCTAGTACCTTGGTATTTAACTCAGCCTCTAGAACTGTGAGAAGGAATTGTGTCATTTAAGTCACTCAGAGTATGATACTTTGTTATAGCAGCTAAGACATACAGTTTCTGCTGACCTCCTGTTATGAAAAATTAGGAGCTTTGCAGTTATGGTTCTGATATATTCTCTACTTCTTGATTTTGTTAGTGATATTATTGTGTAAATGATTTTAGCACATTACTGACTGGGGGAATTTTTGCAGAAAGTGACACCTGTTGTCAGCAATTTGTTATGTAAGCAAATAGTGAAATAATCCAGTCGATAACGTTCAGGTAACAAAAGGTGTATTAATACCACTCTGGCAAATAAGTTGCTAATTAACATACTTAACCCTGTATTTCTGGATCCTAAACTTTGAACAGTCCTACTAAGTAATTTGAGGATATTGTTTTATGACCCTGTAACCCTATATTATGTCTCTCTGACCTTCTTCTCTCCTCTTCCTTCACCTACCTCTAGGCTTAGCATGTCAAGATTGTGTCTTTTACATTTTGTCCTATGACTATAATTAAATTCTCAATGCTTTATCCATAAGTTGATATTATATTTTAAAATTTTATCAGTATAGTTTATAACTATATTTGATTAATATTATTTACTTCAGAATCAAAGTGGAAAATAGAATGTCTGATTCCAAGAGTATGTGATAAATATATGTTGTTATTATACTCTACCACTTACTCAAAATGACAGTTTTTGTTTAAAATTTCACTTGTCTTTCAAGCTTTTTGTCTAGTTTCTAATAATCATGGAATTGTGGTTGATAGAGAACATTTGCCTTCAACTTATCATCACATACTTGGAATGGACTCTCTGTCCTTCTTGAAGACTTTCATTGCACACATCCTAACTACCATTTTCTGATTATTGCTTTTTCTTTAATTTTATTCCCAAAGTCATCCATTGTTTCTAAGATACTGTGATTTTTTTTTTCTCTTGGATTTCTCTCACAGTTTACTGGAATAGATTTTCAATATTTTTTTCTTTTGCTTTGCTTTATTTTGTTTAAAGAAAAGGTAGAAAGTAATTTCCAGAGTCTTCTATATCATCCTTAATTGATACTTTTTAATGTTCTATTTGAAATGTTGATTATGAGAAAGTATTTTCATGCCATCTTGATTCTTATTCCTTTGTAGATGTCATGCTTTTCTCTTGGGGAAAATTTAGGATGTGCTCCCAGTGGAATGCTGGAATCTCTTCAAAATGTGTATGCCTGAAACCTTTTTTTATTGGCTCTGAAGACTGGAGATAAATTTCCTTCTATCTTTTTAACCCCCCCCCCCCTTTTTTTGTTCTCTTTGTACGATCTTTGGATTAGGTTTGGACATTCTTCAATCTATCTTCCATGTCTCTTAATGTTCTTTTAATATTTTCCATCTATATCTTTTTGGACTATGTTCTAGAGGTTTTCTTTGAATTTATTTTAATTATTATTATTATTATTGTTCAGTCACTTAAGTCATGACCAACTCTTTTCAATGCCATGGACTGCAGTATGCCAGGCTTCCCTGTCCTTCACAATCTCCCAGAGTTTGCTCAAACTCATGCCCATTGAGTGGGTGATGCCATCCAACTATCTCATCCTCTGTCACCCCCTTCTCCTCCTGCCCTCAATCTTTCCCAGTATCAGAGACTTTTCCAATGAGTAGGTTCTTCGCATCAGTTGGCCAAAGTGTTGGCGCTGCAGCATCAGCATCAGTGCTCCCAGGACCTCTGTCCATTCTGTTATTTAGTTCAGTAGTGCACAGTCTTCTTGGCACCAGGGACTGGTTTTGTGGAAAACAGACCAGGGATTGGGATGGGGAACAGCTTCAGGATGATTCAAATGCATTACATTTACTGTGCACTTTATTTCTATTACTATTACATCACCGCTGCCTCAGATCATCAGGCATTAGATCCTGAGGGTTGGGGACCCCTAATTTAGTCTCCGTAGTCATCATCTCTTCTATTTTTCAATCATTTTATTTATTTCCAAGAACTCTTTCTTGCCACTTAATTGATCCTTTTTTTTTAAATAGTTGTTTGTCTTGTTATGAATGCCTATTTCTTCAGATTTTCAGAGGAAAAGAAATAGTATTTTAAAAAAATTAGAATGTACATTATGCCTATGTCCTCTGGGTCAGTGTTTTAATTGTCTATTTTGATCTTTTTTTTTTTTTTTTTGAAGTTGTGAATTTTCTTCAAATACCAAATGAACCTTGATCAGTTATTCATATTTACCTATGAAGAACCACATTGATCAGTGTAGATGTGTGTTCTGCATTTCTTTTACAGTTGTGGAACTGTTGTCCCCAAATTCTTATGCTTTGAAAGGGAAGATTGATTCTATACAAAGATAAGGTCCCTGTCTTGGTATGTATTTCCCTCTAAGGTATATGGACAGGAATTACATACGCAGACCTAGGTTCACCACTGTTACGAAGCTAAAGAACATTTTATTTTGACATTTTATTGGTTAGAATTTTTAGGTGCGAAACAAAGAATCCACTTTAGTTTAATCAAGAAGGTATTTCTTGAGACATCAAATAACTCACTCAACTGTTGAGAGAGTTTCTGGAAGAAATGGCTGGTGGAAAAAAAAAAACAAACAACATGCACAAACCAGTTTCCAGAAGCTCATTGAAGAACTGGTCTAATTAGGGAGCTGCTTGGCCCAGGGCATTGTCCCTGTGCTGCCACCCCAGCAGCTGGACGGACGCCCCCTGTGCCCCCCTGGCTGCCTCATGGAGGTCACACCCTGCAAAAGTCGTGTGTAGATACAGCTGATTGGGGAACTGTCATATATCTACATTCTGGTTGCAACAGCGGGTAGGAAATAGGGCTTTAAAAAGTGTACCTCCAGAAACTAGTCACAATGCGGTGTGCCTGTTAAGAAGGTTCAGTCATGTCTGACTTTTTGAGACCCCTTGGACTGTAGCCCACCCGGCTCTTCTGTCCGTGGGATTCTCCAGGCAAGAATCCTGGAGTGTGTTGCTGTGCCCTCCTCTAGGAGATCTTCCCAACCCAGGGATCAAACCTGCATCTCTTAGGTCTCCTGCGTTGGCAGGTGGGTTCTACTACTAGCGCCGACTGGGAAACGTCACAATATGGGGAACCATCCAAAGCAGAGTGCTCAGAAAGAACCATTCTTCAGTGTCCCAGATCCTCCATGTGGGAAAGCATGCCTGAGTTCACTTCTGTCTCTTGGTCCCTTCCTTTTCCACCCCATTGATCCCATGGCATTGTACTTCCTGTGTATCTTTCTCTAGGCCTAAAATATGCACTAATGGACTCTTTACAAACAAATCTTTCTCATTAGAAAGCCTTACCTGAGGCTTAATTTGGTCTTCATTGCTGTGGTCAACTGAACAGACTATGAAATTGAAGGAGCTGCCCAACCCACCTGGGCACAGGGCACCCTGTAACTAATTATTATTTCCACCTCGGTTTACCTGCGCTCCTGTACCTGCTAGGCCTTCGGGGCCTCCACCAGGGGGCGCTGTCCGCCCGACCCCCCCCCCCCACCCCCGCCCCGCCCCGCCTCTTCTGCGGCCTCTGATCTGACCAATGCATGGACCCACTGAGCTATCCTCTTGCAGAGGTTTGTCAACACTTCTTGTTTTCTGACTGCATTCTTTCATTTTTATGCTATTATGAGTAAATTTTGCCCATCTTCATTCTAATTTTATTGGAATTTTGGGAGGAACTGGAGATAAATGGGGCTGTTGAGTCATTGCTTTTTACAAAGTTTAGCCCATATTTTAGAAATCGGAAAAACAGAGCCTCATGGCTACTTACCCGCTTTGCACTCTGCCCCACTTTCCCCTCTACATTGCCTATCAGGGACTGGCAGACACTCTCGATAAAGGGTCACAAGCAAATGTTTCAGGCCTTGCTGGCACAATGGGTTCTGTTGCAACTGCTCACATCTCTGTTGAAGGGCAAAAGCCGCTCAGGTGATCCATAAAGACATAGGTGTGGCTGTGTCCCAGTGACACTTGATTTACAAGCGTGAGTGGCAGGCCGGATTTGGCCAGCAGACCATAGTTTTTGCCCACTCTGGTCCACATGCAGAATCCTGAGGGCTGCCTCTGTCTTCCCTGATCATTCATGTGATTAAGCTCAATCCTTGAACTTTAAGTTTCTCATCATCTATAGATAGGAAAGATATGTTAATTGGGAAAATGGAGGTCTAATAACATGTCATCCTATCCATAAACAACTCTGTTTTACTACTTCTTAGGACCATGAATGAATTTCCAACAGGGCTTTTTGTGACTACGCTTTTCCTAATATAAAAGCAGCATTTGAAAGGGATTTTCTGATGTATATTGCCTTGATAACAGAAACAATTTCCTCAGAATTAGCAAATTTACATGTTAAAGAGGAGAAAGGTAAAATCTCCAAAATTACCTTTAGGGAGCCAAGTAGTGATGTGGCATCCATAGCCAGTAAATTGGTTGATGAGGAGAGCAAGCTGAGTTTTCACTTAAACGGAAACCATATTAAAATTTGGAAGCCAGAAACAGGCAGATGTGTGGAGAGCAGGTATAATCTAGAGTATTTTGAAGATTAAATGGATCAGAAAGTTGCTGAAAACATATTTTCCCACACATTTCCTAAGATGGATTTGTGACAGAAGCAGATTCTATTTCACTCTTTCATTTAATCCATGCAGTGCTTCAACACCAATCAAAAATCCCTTTAACTCAGATATTCAGCTAGACATTTGTCTTTGCGATGTGGGGAGAGGAAACTCAGCTCTGAAGTTGTCTTGGAAAGAGCATGAACCAGAGGGGCACCTATTTCTTCTAGGTGCAGGAAATATCCACCTACCTCTGTCAGACAGGAGCCACTTCCCATCTTGCCAGTGTAGACATCTTATGATTTGGATCAGAGTCCATTTAGTATTTGTGTTGTTTTGACAGCTTTAGCCTATACTGTTTACTCTTTAGGTACAATCATTTACTTTTCCCAGAGTTAATAATTGTGGGGTTTTCTTCACTACTTGCTTAATCATTTGTATACCAGTGACTCATCTCCCCAAAGACATTAGTTGACGTATACTCCTCAGTATATGTCATTTACGCCAAATGGGCTCTGTGTTAATCTCATCTTGTTTATGATATCTCCCAGAGTTTTTCTACTGCTTCATTCTATACTGCGTGCTCTTTACTGAAAACTCCCCAATACCATTATTTTGAGAATTTCCTTTATGTTTCTTTAGTTATGAATCTCTTGTTTCTGAGATTCTGGACCTTTGCCATTGTGAATTTAGTTCTTTATTTTTAAGGAATATGACTTTCATTATCTTTGTGGCAAAGAGCACATGTGAAGTAAACTTTTTGCAGTGATGTATATCTGAAATTATCTTTTTCTACATCATACTTGTTTGATAGTTTGATTGAACAAAAAATTCTAAGTTGCAAATAAAGTATCTGTAGGATTTGAAGCCATGACTCCATTGTATTTGGGCTTCTGTGCTTCTGTTTAAAAATCTGATGCTATTTTGATTGTTGATCACTCTTTGCTGACTTTTTTTTTTCCCCCTTGTGGAAAATATTAGGATCTTTCTTTTTTTTCACATTATAATTTGTGTGTGCTGCAAAATTGGTATTCCTTTAAATCTGGAATTCTAAATTCTTGGTTTCTGAAAATATTTTTATATTTTTTTAGTTGATATTTTCTTCCCATTCTGCTTTAACTCAGTTTTTACTTTTGGAACTACTCTTATTCAGATGTTCAATCTTCTGGATTCCTCCTTTAAACATCTTATATTTTCTTTCATATTTTGCTTTTTCCATCTTTTTTCTGTATTCTGGGAGATATCTTTTTCTTTCACCTTGTCTTTGAGGTCTTAATTTCTTTTAGCATATCTTTTAATTTTTAAAAGTTCACTTATGTTCTTTGAGTGTTTTTTTATATCATCCAGTTCTTGATTTATGAATAAAATATTTACTATTCATTCTCTTAAAATATTAACAACATTTCTGAAATTTTTTTCTCATGCATCATCTCTGCTTACCCTAGATTCCTTTTTTTTTTTTCTGTCTTTAAGTTTCTGTTTTGCATATTAATGTTTTCTTCCCCCCCGAAATATCTGGCTGTCCTTCCGTATCTGCTCAAAGGTAACAGTGTGGTATCAGAGATGGTTGAAAATTCTTATATGCAGATTATAGTTTTCAAGTGTGAGTTGGCTCTGCTATTTTATTACAGCGTCCCTAAGATAAGTGATTCAGACTGGAAGGGACGCACCTATAATGAGGAGACGCAGGTTCGATCCCTAGGTCAGAAAGATCCCCCAGAGAAGGGAAAGATAACCCACTCCAGTATTCTTGCCTGGAGAATCCTGTGGACAGAGGAGCCTGGTGGGTTGAGGTCTAATGGGCCGCAAAGAGTTGGACACGACTGAGCGACTGACACTTTCACTTTTTCAAGATCATTACCTTTGAGTCAGGTTGGTTAGAATCACTAAAGAAGAGTTTTCCAGCCTTTAGTAATCTCAGCTTTCATATGTAAACTTTTATTTGTTTCCAGAATATCTCTGCCTCATTGCTCATAGGAAACATTTATTTACTCTTTTTCGATAGGAGTTTTCCTAACTGCTGGGGTGGGGCAGTTGCCTGGCTATGCAAAGTGTAAGAAAAAAATCTAGACATCAAAGTTCTTGGGCAAAATTGCAGAACACTCTTCAGTTTTATATTTTTCCTACTGTCACTCCCTCTTCTATAAGTTTCCATACTGCCTACTTCTCATTTGTGGGAGTTCTGTAGTGGAAAGGGGGTTGTTTTCTCTCTTCCTTCAGTTTTCCCAGGACCAGGTAAACATGTTCCCCCTAGTCCTTCTGATTTCACACCATCAAATTACATTGCTGTTATCTCTTCACTTCCTTTTGTCCTTGTTGGTTTATTCTTTTAAAACATTTTTTATTTGCTACCATTGTATTGGAGTTTTGGAAAGGAGTGCATCTAAATGAACTTGTCTAATTCCCCCCAAGCCGTTTTCTAAAAACTTACATATTCACTTTCATTTTATTTAAGCAATATTTGTGAAATAATTTTTTTTTTCTATGTAACTATGTTTCCTTATGCATAGAAAATAAGCACACAACATAATTTTAAAATATATACAGTATGACACCATTTATATGTTTTTAAATAATGCAGAATTACTCCTACATTATCTAAGGAGACATAAATATAGCATAAATTATAAAATACACATGCATGCAATGATAAATGCAATCACACACAAAATATTTTTAATTGTGCACACAAAGCTCAAGATTATTTTGTGAATTTCTAATTTTAAGCATTACATACTTTGAGAAAAACTGTGCAGTATTGCCCAGCATGGAGTTGACATTCCTAAGACATTTGTTGATTTGAAGAATTAATGGTCCCTGAGCATTCTTTAGAATAATTGTTTTTAATAGTGTATTTTACCCAGTATGTTCTAATGTAAATTGTGTGTGTGTTTAGCAGCTGATCACTCAGCCACATAATGGAAGCAGCACTACAGATTGTGTACCCCCAGGAACAATTTCCCACTGCTGAGTTACCATATCACTCAGCAGGGTCAAGTCCCTGGCAGTGGCTTAAGTGTCATCATTATTTTCCAGAGTATTACCATCTGCTCATTTGATCCATTAACCTCCTATTGTACCTCATAAAAGAAGTGTCCAACTATAGCAGCAGAAACACTGTGGAGCTAAGCAGAAGAAAATATGTTCCATACACACTTTGATTTGGGAACAGGGGTCATTATGTCTCTTATTTTCTTTCTCTTTCCTAAATAGTTCATTAACTTTCCTGAAGGAAGATTGTAGCTTATCGAGATAAATGAAATGATTCTGGTCTTGTTTGTTTTTTGCTGGTAACAGGTTAAGATAAATGAATCAATATTCAAATTTGTTACTTCTTGGTGTCTACGAAGACACCAAGAGTAGAAAAAAACAAACTCATAGCTGGTTAAATCCATGTATGGTTTCTTTTCCCACACACACAAGTTGGCACTTCAGCCCATAGTAGTAACACCTTGAAGTTACTTTTTGTATTGGTCATACTGACATTCACATGCGGTGGTAGTGACTTAGTTGTTTTAGCTGAATTATTTATGCAGGTACTTTTCCGCATTTCTCATCACTTTATAATAGTAGTAATACTCTTCTGTTTATTTTTAAAATTTTGATTGTGCTGCGTTGATTGCTTTTTATTTTTTCATTGTAGCATGTGGGTTTCTCTAGTTCTGGTGTGTGGGCTCTAGAGTGTGCAGACTCAGTAGTTGCCTCACAGCATGTGGGATCTTGGGCTTTCCCGGTGGCTCAGTAGGTAAAGAGTCTCCTGCAGTGCAGGAGACGCAGGTTTGATCTCTGCGTTGGGAAGATCCCCCGGAGAAGGGGATGGCTACCCGCTCCAGTATTCTTGCCTGGGGAATTCGGTGCACAGAGGAACGTGGTGACCTATATTCCATCGGGTTGCAGAGAGTAGGACACAGATGAGTAACTGACTTCACTTCATGTGAGATCTTAGTTCACCAGGTACTGAACCTACATCCCCTGCCTTGGAAGGCAGATTCTTGACCACTGGACCACCAGGGAAGTCCCAGTAGCAATCCTCTTATAATATATGCTACGTTACAGACTTTGTTTTGAGAACTGTGTGTATCGATTAATTAAATCTTAACAATGACCTTTTCACATTGATATTACCCCACTTTAACTAATAACAAGATGAGGCACTCAGAGAACTAAGTAACTTTCCTAGAGTTACACAGCTAGTAAGTGGTGGGTTGAAGTCTGAAACTATACCCACTGGCTCTAGAGTCAGCCTTTTAGCATCACACTCCAGACCTCTTTACTTTCTAAGATAGCATAGGTCTATTTTGATTGTAGTAGGTGAACATCTTTGACAGAAGAGTGAATAAAAACCTTTTTTATTTTTTCCCCTAACTTGAGTTTCTTCTTATAATACAGATGAGACAGGGGTCCAGTTTCTACAGTATAAGCCCTTTGCTTTCTCTAGATTAAATAATGACTTATCTTAGTTTATTTAATTTTAATCTTGTTTAAGGATATCCTCAAAATAATGTGAATTCAGCAGACTTCTAAATTAAGGAAATCATATTAAATTAACTTAAAAATCAAACAATATGAATTCTGGGTCTTAAATTTTTGAAGTCTTTCAGAGGCCAAAAAAAGTAAAACTAAAAGCAAAACTTCTTTCATGTAGAATAGATCATTATTTTACTTTTAAGATGATTAAAAATGGAACTCTGAAATTGATAAAGAGTATTTACAGAAAGCCTCCTGCTGATATCATGTTTAATGTTGACAAACTGGAAGCTTTCCCGCTAAGATTAGATGCAAGGCAAGGACATTCCCTCTCATCTCTGCTTTTCGATATTGTGCTGGAAGTCCTGGTGCTAATGCAGTAAGGCTAGTAAAGGAAGTAAAAGACAAACAGTGGGAAGGAAAACATAGAACTGCCTTTGTTCACAGATGACACGATCATTTATGTAGAAAATCTGAAAAATCAACACTAACAGTAAAAACTCCTGGAACTTATAAACAGTGATAGCAAAGTTGCAGGATACAAGGTTAATGTATAAACGTCCGTCACTTTACTATATACCACCAATGAACAAATGCAACTTGAAATTAAAAACACATTATGATTTACTTTGTTGTTATTTAGTTGCTAAGTTATATCCAAGTCTTTTCAACCTCATGGACTGTACCCCACCAGGCTCCCCATCCATGGGATTTCCCAGGCAAGAGTACCAGAGTGGATTTCCATTTCCTCCTCCAGAGAATCTTTCAGACCCAGTGACTGCACCTCCATCTCCTACATTGGCAGGCAGATTCTTTACCACTGAGCCACCAGGGAAGCTTCCCATTTGCATTAACATCCCCCAGATGAAATATTTAAGATATAAATCTAACAAATATGTTTGACCCACATGAAGAAAATGTTGAAACTCTGATGAAACAAACCTAAGAACTAAATAAATGGAGAGATATTCCTAAGGGGATCAATAATAATATTGCCAAGATGTCAGTTCTTCCCAACTTGTCTGCAGAAGCAATGCAATCCCAGTAAAAATCCAGTAAGTTTTTTGTGGCTATCGATAAACTGATTATAAAGTTAATGTGGAAAAAAAAATGTTAATGTGGAGGCAAAAGGCCCAGAGTAGCCAACACAATATGGAATGAGAACAAAGTTAGAGGACTGATGCTGCCTGACTTCAAGATTCGCTATAAAGTTACAGTAACCCAGACAGTGTGGTGTTGGTGAAAGAATAGACAAACTGATCCATGGAAAATAATATATATCCCAGAAATAAACCTGCAAACATATAGTCAACTGATCTTTATCAGAGGTATCACAGTGGAATAAAGTAGACTTTTAAACAAACAGCGCCAGAGCAACTGGACATCCTCATGCAAAACAATGGATTTAGACACACACCTTATACCCTTCACAAAGATTAACTCAATATGGATCACAGACTTAAATATAAAATGCAAAATTGTAAAACTTCTAGAAGATAACATAAGCAAATCTTGGATGACCTTGATGATGGCAATGACTATTGAGATACAACACTAAAGGCAATATCTATGAAAGATAGAATTGATAAGCTGGATTTCACTAAAATTAAAAACTTCTACTCTGTGTCTGACACTGTCAAGAGAGTGAGAAGATAAGCCATGGGCTGGGAGAAAATGTTTGCAGGAGAAACATAAAGGACCACTATCTAAAATACACACTGAACTCTTAAAACTCAACAATAAGAAAGCAACCAATGCAGTTAGACCAGAGACCTTAATATACAGCTCACCAAAGAAGATGCACAGATGGCAGGATGCATATGAAAATATATTCCACATGATACATCATCAGGCAAATGAAAATTGAAATAATAATGAGATATCACTACAACCCACTAGAATGCTATGTAGAATGGCAAAATCCAGAATACTGACATCACCAAATGCTGGTGTGAATGTAGAGCAACAAGAACTTATAATAATAGCCACTTTGGAAGACAGTTTGGCAGTTCCTTACAAAACAAAACGTTGTTACTGTAAGATCTAGCAGTTGGAGTCCTTTGTATTTACCCAAATGAGTTGAAAACTTAAGTCTACATGAAAACCTGCACATGAACATTTATAGCAGCTTTGTTCATATTTGTCAAAACTTGGAAGTGACCATGATGCCCTTCCATAAGTGAATGGATAAATAGACTGTCATACATACAGAGTGTTGAATATTGTTGTTGTTGTTTTAGTCACTGTGTCATGTCTGACTCTTTTGTGACCCCATGGACTAGGCTACTAGGCTCCTCTGTCCATGGGATTTCCCAGGCAAAAATACTGGAGTTGGTTACTTCTCCATGGGATCATCTTGACCCAGGGGTTAAACCCGCATCTCCTGCGTTGCAGGCGGATTCTTGACTGCTGAGCCACTGGGGTTCAGTGCTGACCAGAAATGAGCTAGCCTCTGTGATGACCTGGAGAGGTGGGATGCAGTGTGGGAGGGAGGCCCCCGAGGGAGGAGATATGTGTATACGTATAGCTGATTCATGTTGTACAGCAGAAACTAAGAAACCATTATAAATCAATTATCCTCCAATTAAAAAATGCATAAATCAGACCATGTCATTTTCCTAATTCAGCCCTACCTCATTTAAATAAATCTCAAGTTCTTCCCTTGAGGAAATAAAAATGACCTATCAAGTCTTGAAAAGACAAGGAAGAACCTTAAATGCACATTACTAGGTGAAAGAAACCAATCTGAAAAGGCAGCTTGCTGTATGATTACAACTATCTGACATTCCAAAAAAGGCAAAACTGTGGAGACAGTAAAAACTTTGATGGTTGCCAGCAGTTGGGGGTAGGAGAGGGATGAATAGGTAGAGCACAGATTTTTAGGACAGTGAAATACTCTGTATGATACCATAATGATGGATACATGTCATTATTCATTTATCTAAATACATAGAATATACAACACCGAGAGTGAACCCTAAGGTAAACTATGGACTTTGGGTGATTATGATGTGTCCTTGTAGAGTCAGCAGTTGTAACAAATGTACCACTTTGTGAGTTGGCGGGGGATGTGGATAATGGGGGAACTGTATATGTGTGGGGTGGAGGAGTGTAGGGGAAATATCTATACTTTCCCCTCAGTTTTGATGTGAACCTAGTGCTGGTCTAAAAAAAATTGTCTTATTAAAAAAAAAAAAAAGCTTTATGCTCAATGCTCATAATCTTAACTTTGCATTGTTAAATATACTGTCTAAGTGTTTTAAATTTGCAGTTGTTTCCAAATGTATCAGCCTTGTTGAAAATATTACTGCATTAATGAAAATTGAGAAAGTCATTGACCCTCCCTGATTCCCCTTTGAGAGAGAAAGCCTTCAGCAGAGAATGAAAAGCAATTCAAAGATAAAATTGATTCATTCCTTTCCATCCACCTCCATTTCTGTAACAATTTTTTAAAATATTTTATATTCTGCACTTTTATAAATTCATTTTTACCTTGTTCAAAAAGCTATCCCCATTGTCTGAGTTAAATTCTTCCCGTTATTTTATAATTAGTTGATGAGGTAATCTTTTTATTCTTGACAACGGACTCTTTTACATCTCTGTTGGGCCTCAGAGCTGAAACTGTTCTCGTAGAAAATTAAAAATTTGGGTTTAAGTAGGAAGCTCAAATGGCTTGATGTATTAGCAGAAATGCTGAAATCATCTAGTCTTCCAATTTTCTAGAAAAATGCACAAGTTTTGGATTCATTCAATAAAGGAAGAAAAAAGGAAAAGATCACATAAGATTTTCCCTTAAAGTCAAATATTATATTTTTTAAGGAGAGTTGATATAAAACTTTAAAAGAAAATAATAAAATATTTGAACAATATGATAAATATTTGAATACAGATAACAGATAATACATATACCATGCATGTAAAATACAGACATACAGATATGTGCATACATATATTTAAAGATACACATATTATTTGGGTCCACATTGCAGTAGAGTTGACTTTACTAAATATAGATTGTATCTAGTGAATCTAGAAAATAGTTAAGTCACTGCTCTTCATTTAAACCTGTCTTTTCGATACAGGAAGATCAAATTAATGTTGAATATGAGGTAAATTATACTTAACACTAAAACAACTTACTCACACACTATTTCAGACCAAAGTGACCATGACAGATGCTTACTAAGGTACATTAGAGGTTTTCAAAGGTACGAGGATGCTCTATCAGTGAGTGTCCATAGAAACTCCACAGGTGTTTTCAAACAAAAAGAAAACTAAGATAGGTAATGGTTACAAAAGAGAAGGGCAAAAGATCAAAGGCCAGAAAGGATTCACTGCTGTAACAACTACAAATCACTGTTTTTTGTGGAAGAGATAAAGGAAAACGGTGCCCCAGTATCCATTTGCTATTGAGGTGGCCATTGCGAAGGCACAAGCCACTGTCCCTAAGGTTTTGCAGGAAGGCTGCACTCCCATTGTATTGCTGGTGTTTGTATATATTGATTCTAAGTTTATTCCCTGTTTATTGTTGGTGTAGAGAAGTGCAAGAAGAATTGCTGATTTTTCAGTTTTTTCAGCTTTTTCCTTATTAGAATAAAGTGGTGACTTTTAAGACCATCACGTGGGACTGGAAACCAGAAGTCTAAGATGTTCATTTTCCTTTACATTTTTATTTTGAAAAATTTTCTAAATATTTCAGGATGAAAGTATGTTTTTCCAGAAAGGAATTTTTTTTTCCTCTCATTTCCCTGGGAGAACTGAACATGTCTGGCCAGTTAATTTTTATAAATAAGGGTATGCCCTTTAGGTTCCTGAGTTTACTTACCTGTTAGATTCTTACCTAGAGAAAGCCCAAGATTTTGTCTTTCAAAGATGCTCAAATTCATAGTTTGAAAATTTTTTTCTGAAGATACATGCAGGCTGTCTTAGCTCAGGCTGCTGTAACAAAAATACTACCTACCAGGTGACTTAAACAACAGAAATGTATTTCTCATGGTTCTGGAGTCTGGGAGGACAGAATCAAGGTCCTGATTAAGTTCCCACTGAGAGCCCTCTGCTTGTCTGCAGATGGACACCTTCTCACCTTGTCTTTGTGTCACTTCTTCAAGGGCACTGACCCCATTCATGAGGATTCCATTCTTACAACCTAGTTACCTCCCAGAGGTCCACCTCCAACACCGTTCCGTTAGGGATAGGATTTCAGTGTGTGAATTCTGGGGGACCCTAACAGTCAGTCCATGGCACCAGCTTAAACTCTATTCTGGCCTCAGTGTGATATTTCTTACTTTATTAGCAGAAGATTGATATCTTTAAGCACATTAACATGTAATCAAATATTTTTAATTATTTTCACTGGAATATTGTTTCTATCCTAATGTTGGGAGATGGAGTGCACAGTAGTAAAATAATTGTTCATGACAATTAAAATTAGGAAATAAGCTGCTTCTCAGTCAGTAGACGAACAGACAAACGTGGGGACATTCACACTAATGAGGCGCCGGGTGCTCAACACCTTACAAACAGATTTATCTGAATTGCAAATTATTTTATTTTTTTGAGACAAAAGCAGTTTACAGAATAACATGAGAGGGAGAAAAAACATACAGGTACTGATATATACAATGTAGATACTTTCAAAAGTCCTGCAAGGCTACATTCAAACTGCCACTGGTGGGTTACTTGGAGATAAGACAGGTCAGCATAGGGACAGGGAGGTGAAAAAGAAATGTTATTTTTTAACATGTAGATTTTTGAAATGCTTGCGTTTTTAGGGAACGTATATTCATGTGTCACATTTTTAATAAAGTTTTCAAGAATATTGAGCGAGGACAGTCTAATCACTAGTAAGTTCTTGGTATGTATGAACTTAGTCCTCTGAATACAGGAGTTCGCCTTGTGATGCTTAGTGATGTCTTTAAAATACTTTGCTTGAGCAAAAAGCTTCCATAAAAATAAATTTTATAACTTAAAATCTAAATGCAAAAGGAAACTTAAATCACAATAATACTTTTTTGATGTAATTTTCTTTAGAGATCTAGCCTGCACTTGACCTTGATTTGGCATTGTTTGACTCATCAGCACATTTTGCAATTTCCATCTTTTCAACTGCTGGAATTTATATTCTATTAGCACTAACTCTAGTAAATGTTATATCCTAGATTTGTTCTTTAAATAAATTTAAATTAGTTTTAATTCAGAGCAGGAACTTTCTTCCATAGACACATCGGTAAGATTTGTTAAAAAATAAATAACCAAACAACACATTTAAAAAAAAAAAGATTATTCTTGTCATAAAGTAATTATGATAACTACTTTATCAATCTTAAAGATAGTTTTTTTTTTTCCTTAAAGCAGTAATTCCATCAATAATGATCTCTAGGAGAATAAAATTTTTCTTTGATAGTTTAAAATTTTTTTACAATGTATTTTTAACCATTTGAATTACTGGCCTGGAAAATACACATGGGGAGCTATTTACAAATGTTTGCTTTCTCTACTGTCATGAAGATCCCCAGCTAAAATTTAAAAAGTTACATCAGAATGGTAAAACTGTAGCCCAGGTCTTTGGAAAATACATACATATGTTTCTTTCTTGGAACATAATCGCTTTACGGTGTTGTGTTAGTTTCCCGTGTATAGCAGCACAGATCAGTCGTTTGGATACATGCATCCCCTCCCCGTTCGTGATCAGTCACCTCTTTAATGTCTGAGCAAATACAGCTGAAAACTTCTGCTCACATGATAGCTCTCCCATCACAGTGGCTCCAAAGGTAATGCATCACCCACTGGGGATTTCTTTTATCAGTCAGTGATGTTTGACGGATGGTGAGGTGCTTGGCAGCTGTCAAGGAGGCATTCCAAGTAGAGAGGAGCACAGTAAAAGCTTCATGCTCTGAAACTGCAGCTATATTTGTGGGAGGCAAATAGTTCCAAATGCTCCAAGTGCTGTGTGGCTGGAGTCCAGGGTTCAAGAAGCCATAGAGCATCATCATCTGAAGTGGGCAGGGGTGTGGTCCCATCATGGACAAGCTTTAGCTCCATTGTGTGATTTACTGGGAGTTGACAAATGAGACAGGTGAGTAAATGCTATGGGGATACACAGTGACCCTTTATTTTGCAGAAAGTTTTCACTTTTGTCTCAGGTTCAAAGGATTTGTTAACAAAATAAGCCACTCGTTATATACAAATAAATAATACCAATATTTGTTAGAGAATTATCTAGTTTACTTTCAATATACAAACATTAAAAGAAAAGAGAAACAGCAGGAGATGCATCACCAAATTGGGTTTTGACATCCAGACTCAAACAGCACTGGGAAGTCCCATGTCGCAGCACATCTGGAGCCCCAAATGGGAAACGGTCCCAGGAAGTGTGTCTGCTCCATGGGTGAGACTTCAAAAATTGCAGCTGGGGTTCCCGGGTTCCCGTTTATAATCCCAGGATGCAAACTGATATCATCACTGATCTGTGAGTAAATTGCAGTTCTGATTTCATGTTAATGCTATTCGTTTGTCCTCTAAAACTTGGAATGTTGTTAAGCCTCTGTCTTGACTGGCCAGACCCCCTGGAAGGGTTCGGCAGTCTCTCAAGATTCCTCCCGCATCTTATCTGTGGTACTTGAAGTCCTGCACCCACAGCAGGCGGTCACTCAGTCAGGGCAGTGTCCAGGCAGGTTAGAACCAAGGTCAGGGGCCTGTTCTGCTTTGTCTCTGAGGCCTAAACAGGATTAATTTCCCTAACACCCTTGAAGAACATGGAGTTTCATTCACGTGTCCACTTACACGTGGATTTTTCCAATAAATATACAGTTGGCTTTCCATTGGAGTTGGGGATACAGAGGGCTGTCTAGGGACTTTAGCATCCACAAATTTGGGTGGATTGGTCCTGGCCCCAGTTCCCTGTGGCTGCTGAGGGATGACTGTGCCTGAAAAGACAAACCTCTATGTTCTGTATTACACAAATAAGATTGTATATAATAGTGCACATACTGACCTAGGAAAATTTAATATACTTCAACATATGATGCCACATTCCCGTGTTTGTCAACTCCCTTTGTTTGTTAGCTGTCTTACATCTCCACATTTGAAAATCTTTTGAAATGCTAAGCATTCTTTGCTGGAGCAAAATGAAAGTTTCGCAAAATCCCTATCAGTTCAGAAAACACTCGAATGAATTTTTAATGAGGGTTTGGGTTATTCATTAGGCACGTTCGCTAACATTTATTAAGGAGAGCTGATAACTCAGCTCCCAATTTAAATTCATCTTTCTGACCTCATCCTTCATTTACTCCTGCACATACCCATTATGGTCCTGCAAAGTTAATATGATGGACTGTATCATTAAGTGTTAATTATGTGTCACATATTATCAGTGATGTTGGAATTTAAAAGTGATAGAGCTGTTGCCCTTGAGATAGTTTAGAGGTTTTAAACATGTAAAAACCTCTGTGTTCTATCATCTACATATGTCAGAGGAGTATTGCTGGTGAGCAAAGAAACATATTAGAATCCAGTTTGGCCATATACTTTTCTTTGTTCTTTGGAATTGAGACACAGGATGGATCCCTAATATGAGTACATTATGAACCACTCACCAAAGTGTGCATCTTTTAAATTGCCCCATTGTTCCAAATGGATATATTTCCTTCTTATAAATTCTCTAATGTGTTGCTCAACAATCAGTGTTTCTTCATAGAAAGTTAAAAAGGAGGGAAATATCTCTTTCATAGAAATTTGGCAAAAAAGTGCAGCAAATCTCTCTACCCTAAAGTCCTTGCTTAATTCATTTTTACTGACTTTCCAATTCCAAATTTCTCAATATTTTTATCGGTTAAGCATGGGGGAGACAGTGTTTTCTTTCTTTTCTGCTTCTATTTTATGTGTCTTTAATAATATAAACTTTTATTTTATTCAAGTCAGTTATTCTTTATATTATTAATAATTGCCATATTGATCACTTAGAAAAAGCACCATTGTTAAGACAGCTAATTAAACCTAAAAGCTTTTGCACAGCAAAGGAAACCATGAACAAAATGAAAAGACAACCTACAGATTGGGAGAAAAATAATTCAACTGACAAAGGATTAATTTTCAAAATTTACTAATGGCTCATATAGCTCTATATTAAAACAAACATACTATGCAATCAAAAAATGAGCAGAAGACCTAAACAGACATTTCTTCAAAGAAGACATGCAGGTAGCCAACTGGCACATGAGAAAATGTTCAACATCACTAATTATTAGAGAAATCAAAACTACAGTGACCTCACACCAGTCAGAATGGCCACCATCAAAAAGTCTACAAATTATAAGTGCTAAAGAGGGTGTGGAGAAAAGGAAACCCTCCTACACTGTTGATAGGAATGCAAATTGGTCCAGCCACTATGGAGAACAGTGCAGAGGTTCCTCAGAAAACTACAAAACTACCATATGATCCAGCAGTTCTGCTCCTTGGCATATATCCAGAGAAAACCATACTTGGGAAGGATACATACAAACCAATATTCATTGCAGCACTACTTACAACAGCCAAGAAATGAAAGCATGAATAAAGAAGATGGGGTGCATATATACAATGGAATATTACTCAACGTTTAAAAAGAGTGAAATAATGCCATTCGCAGCAACACGGATAGACCTAGAGATGATCATACTAAGTGAAGTAAGTCAGAGAAAGACAAATATCATATGATACCTCATATGTGAAATCTTAAAAAATGATGAAATGAACTTATTTACAAAACAGACAGACCCACAGACATAGAAAACAAACTTATGGTTCCCAAAGAGGAAAGAGGGAGAGGGATAAATCAGGAATATGGGATTAATAGATACACTTTTATTTATAAATCAGAAAAACAACAAAGCCCTGCTGTATAGCGCAGGGAACTCTACTCAGTATTCTGTAATAAGCTATAAGGGAAAAGGATCTGAAAATAATATGTATAACTGAATCATTTTGGTGTATACCTGAAACTAAAGAACACTGTGAATCAATTATATTTCAGTTTAAAAAAGACATCACTGTTGCTCTTTTTGTCTATCATAACAAAGCCTAGGGGCTTCCCAGGTGAATCAGTGGTAAAGAATCCACCTGCCAATTCAAGAGACATGGGATTGATACCTGTAATGGGAAGATCCCCTGGAGGAGGAAATGGCAACCTACTCCAGTATTCTTGCCTGGGAAACCCTATAGACAGAGGAGCCTGGTGGTTATAGTCCATGGGTTGCAAAGAGTTGGATACAACTTAGCAACTAAACAACAACAACAAAGCCTCGAAATCAAGATTGTTCTAACATGATATAAAGAATCTGGTGATACATCATTGTGTTGTAATTGATTTTTAATTTCATACATGAATGTACTTTAGTATATAGTGTATGTTATACTGCTTCCCAGGTGTCACTAGTGGTAAACAGCCTGCCTGCCAGTGCAGCAGACATAAGAGAGGCGGGTTCAATCCCTGGGTCAGGAAGATCCCCCTGGAGGAGGGCATGGCAACCAACTCCAGTCTTCTTGCCTGGAGAGTCTCATCAGTGGAGGAGCCTGGCGAGCTACAGTCCATGGGGTCACAAAGAGTTGGACATGACTGAGTGACTAACACTTCCACTTTCACTATTCATGCGGTATATTAATGTATAAGTAATGAGTATATTGGAGAAGTCTGCTGTCCTGAATGGTTTAATGTGGGGATCCCTGTGTTTAGCTGATTTTAAGATGCGTGCTTTCACATGCTAACATCTCTGAACTTGGGCTGTGTGTCACAGACTGTGACATCCTACACCCTCTCTGGTCAGGCAGCCATCTGGGCCCCATGGTCACAGCCGACTCCTGAGCAGACTTGGTTTTCTCCATGGTGGTACTTTCGGGCACCTTCAGCTCTCAGCTTTCATTCATTCACCCTTCAGTGATTCCTGGAGGAGACTATTGAGGACATGAAGCCTGCTGTTTTCCTAAAACCATCTAAAAACACTGTTGAGATTTAGAAAGAGTCTGAATCAAGGGTGGCAGAGTTGGGATCTGAAATTTGAAAGAAAAATACAGATAGAAGGACATGTTAAGAAAATTTGCATCACTGATCCTTTGTTGGTTTGGAGGATATTTGTGCAGACAACATGGGTTGTGACATCTCTGGGTTGAAAGGTGATATGGAAAATTCAGAATGTGATAGACTCGGAATGTGATAGAGTATTATGAGTCCTTTTATTTCACTTATATTTTCCTTTTTTATGATCTCAAAAAAGTGACAAAGTTAAAATTACATGTCTAAGTAAACCTAACTGAGCTCTTTCAATAAGTAGAACAAAGATTCTATGTGATAATAAAACCTTTTGTCATTTTTTTTAATTGGCAACTTTTAAATTATTTGATATAATGTATAAAATAATGATGTGTCATGCAGTTAATGGCACTTAGAACTAACTGATGAGAAACTGTAATTGGGTTTTTTTTCATGATAAGTACAGGGAATACTATTAAAATTTTGTTTTGGGGGGAGGTTACGGGGTCCTCCCTAAAAAGGTCAATTCTAGCTGTGCATATTGCTTGTTGAGGTGCAGAGATTAGAGAACGTGGGACTAAATGTAAAGCAACATGAAGCCCAGAGCTGTTTCTTTTTATTTCCCCCACACCAACTTTTAATTTGGGGGGGTTGGTATTTAATTGCAGGAGAAAACTCAACCTAGCCAATGCAAAACCATTTATGTGATCCTTTATTTATTTATATGACCTTTATACGGTCATATAAATGACCTTTGTTTTATATTTATATGACCTTTATTTTAATCAGAATTTCATTATTTTATTTTTAATAAATACTTACATTTCATAAACAGAGATGTACCATAGACCACATTTGACCTGATATGATTTGATCCTCTTTAACAATTTACAGGAAATCTATGGTTCTGAGAACAACCATTTAATGTAGATCAGTAGTTGATATCCAATATCTAAGTCTTATTACCTTACCATTTTATTCTCATAAACCTAATTTGTTATTTTTACCAACACAAACACATGTAATGGAAAATATAACACTTTTTGATGACAGCCTTGGTTTGATCATTTATTATATGCATTCTAAAATACATTTTTTTCATCAGAACAGGGAAGAGAAAATGTAGACATTATGTCCTAATATAGTGGTGTCTAATGCTTTCTTTGTTTAAAATGATTGATGTTGGTTTACCAGAGTATCTGTTTCACTAGCTCATAAATGCAACAGCTGTCTGGAACTTAACGAATGCAATTTTTCTTAAGATATTAGAAATGTGGGAGGGATCATGACACTGTTTGCATTATCTTGGTGGTGAGGAAGCACTTTGTACAAACAACTCTTAGCATTTATCTCGTCATGGGGTTATTATTAAGTCTGTAGACTGAACCTAACCATGCACCTTTTGGCAGCTGGAATCTCTTGTTCGGTCTGTAAATCTCTAGTACCTCATACCCTGTCTAGCTGGTGACCTCCTCTAAGAGCTCAGTAAAGCATAGTGAGTGGATGCCAGTTACATGGGGGAAAGCCCCCAATTTGCACTGTTCTTTTTTGCCCCATAGATGTAGTAATTATCTATTATCTCCAAATTATGAAGATGAAAACAACAGAAAGGAGCAAAAATTTTAGCTGCATTAGTACACCTGCCCTTTGAGGAGCTGCCAAATTACCCCTCCACCAGAGACCTCCCTTCCCAGCCTCTTTTCCCCTCTCCCCACCCTGCGAACAGGAAGAAGGTATGTCACCCTGACACCCTGACTCTAATCCCATGTACTCCAGGCCAGCTGTGGTCCTGGGACAGTCAGATTTCCAACTGCTCTGCCAAGGAGGTTCGGATGACTTCAATGAATATTTATCTATGTATCATTTTAAAAAAAGACTCTAATTCAATCTTTCATAGTATTTTCTCTCTGACTGACTCCTCTGTGAAGTTTGGCTTCCAGACTATGATGATCTATAAGTGAAAAGCACTCTTGTGTTGATTATTCACATCCTTAAGGCTGACTGCTTCCCAGGTGATGCTAGTGGTAAAGAACCTGCCTGCCAATACAAGAGATATAAGAGACATGGGTCAGGAAGATCCCCTAGAGGAGGGCATGGCAACCCACTCCAGTATTCTTGCCTGGAGAATCCCATGGACAGAGAAGCCTGGCGGGCTACAGTCTATGGGGTCTCAAATAGTCAGACATGACTTGAAGCATCTTAGCATGCATACATACAAGGCTGACTGCACATTTTACTCTCCAACAATTGCTGTTTAGAACCGTACTTCTGGCTCCTGATGAGTATGTTTAAAATTCTACCAAAATGATGAGTTAAGAACTGAATATAAATCATGTGCTTTTGACGTTAGAGATTCAAGAGTTGAACATAGAGATTTGACTCGCTTAGAACAAGATATTATTTCATAGAGGGTAAAGTTTATTTTTAAAACTTCAGTCCCTGACGCTGCACTCCTGTTCTTCTTTAATTTGGCCTCTTTTATTTCGGGTTACTTGACCTAACCACCACCGCTCCCCGCCCCCCCCCCCCGCCCGTTCACACATGTCCTTCTCTCTCCTCGAGCCCTAAGGTCTTTCTTTCATCCCTGTAGCTCAATACTGTAAATTTTAAAATGATTTGTAGTCCAAAGCTTTAGGGAGCTGATTATTTTAAGGAAGAAGGAGGTTGGAAAATTTAATCATTTCTGTGGAGCACAGTCATATAAAATGACTACAAGTCTAAGTTTTTTAAAAAATGCTATTTTTTGGTAATCTTTGGGTGGCATTCTCCTGTCAATAGCATGAGTAGAGTTGGTTATCATAACAGATGTTTCTGGAGATTATTGTCAGTGAAAAATCATTCACTCTTCTCAATGTATACAATGAGTATACATTGATAGTAACATAGACTCTAACAACAGAATAAACAGAATTTATCTTAAGCAACAATAAAAGAGACAAGGTTGAAATAAAAGGAAAAACTGTTGTGACAACTAAACTGTTCACTCTTTCTTTTTCCCCCTTCCCTCCCTTTTCCTCTTTAAAGACTCAGAGAACTGTAGAAAAACAGTGGTGAAATTTAGAAAGTCAAAACTGAGGAAGCATGAGGAGGTTTTCTGAGGCAAGAAAAAAGGCAAGTGAAGAACAAAAAGGTGGAGCCGAAGAATGATGAAGCCATTAAATTTAAACCTTCATGCCAAGGAAGCAAGGAAAAGTCATTTAAGGTTTAAATACTTGTTGTACTAGGCAATGAGGTAGATATTTTACCTAGGTTTAATTCTCAGGACAACTTTATGGACTGGACATTATTATGTCTGCTTTCAAAGATGAGGAAACTTGTGCTCGGATAGTTAGGTAGCTCATCCAAGTCTTTACAGCTTGTAAGTGGCATTAATGAGCTGAGAACTCATGTGTTACTATAAGCAGAGCTAACAAGAGCTGGAGAATGTGTAGAGAATTTTAGAAGTTGAATGACAAACAAGCAACGTGAAGATACTGGTGGCAATGATGATAGCAACTTACACAGTAGTAAGAGAACAGGGATGAAGAGATGTGACCTAGGGATTTGATGCCAAAAAAGACAAGCCACATTATGTCCTTATATATATTTCACCTTTCAAAGGTTTCTCACTTTGTTCTAAAGTGGAAAAATATACTTTAAACTGGAAATGTATCTACTGTCCAACATACTGGCTTTGTAATCCCATCTGATGGACCTGTCGATCAGAAGGAAGATTTCTAGGACCCATGAGCTGGAGTGGTGGGTGGGAAACTCCTTTCACAGGTGTTTGGGTATCTGGGTGTCTAGATACAGAGTTTAGCTCTGTGTCACTTCAGCTCCTGGGGACTAGGATTCCTGATTTATAGTAAAGGCAGTGGGACAAAACTGACTTACATTTTCTTTCTCCATTATTTCTCTGTGACTCTGTGATGTCTTACTCATGGTTTAACATCAAAATCCTGAGGTGATTGTACCTGTCAGTATGACTCTTTAGTCTTTCCATTGTTCTTCCCTAATTTACTGAGATGCGGGATTTTTGTTGTGAGTTTGCACTTCCTTACACACTCGTCTTTCAGTCTTTAAATGATAGCTTGCATGCAGCCTGTGGATTATTAATTAATATGTGGTCTTACATATTATTTGGCTCCCCTGGTGGCTCAGACAGTAAGAAATCTGCCTGCAGTGCAGGAGAAGTGGGCTCAATCCCTGGGTTGGGAAGATCCCATACATAGAGAAGGGAATGGCAACCCACTCCGGTATTCTTACCTGAAGAATTCCATTGACAGAGGAGCCGGACTGGCTACAGTCCGCCAGTCGCAAAGAGTCAGAGACGACTGAGGGACTAACACTTTTCATTGAATACTATTTAATCTTTCTGTGCCTTTACTTATCTTCAAATGGGATAATACAGTGATATTATATATCTCTTGAATTTGACAGATAATTGAATAAGGTTCTTGTTACACTACTTGTCACATGGCAAATACTCAGTAAATGATAGGTCCTTTAACTTTTCAAAAATAAATATTAATTACTTGCTTTTTAGGACCTGGAGACTGTCTTCCTAGAAATTAAATGTGACATCACCTATTTCATTTTCCAGAAAAGTCATACTCCTTTGCATGGCTTCAGACTGTGACTCCAGACATCTCACTTCAAAATACCTCATTCCCTTTATGCTAACTTGACCAAACACCTTTATTTTTTTGTGTGCTGATTCAGTCATTGATTGGGCTCCCCAGGTGGCTCAGTGGGAAAGAATCTGCCTGCCAATACAGGAAATGCAGGAGATGGACATGTTGGACACAACTGAGTTATTGAGCATGCATGCACATTACTATAATAAAGTTAAATTGACAAAAGCACTACAGTCATCCTATTAATATCTTTAACTGCTTCACTTTTGCTGATAGCCATGAATCTGCTCCTTTGATCTTTTATGAGCTAAAAAAAAAAGTTTGTATATTTCATGTACAAATTGTGCCTCTCTAATGACAAAATTATATTTAAAGTAATGGTAGTAAGACTCACCCCTGGAGCTTGGTAACAGTTTTGGTTTCTTGGTCCTACCCCATAAATTCTGATTCCAAGTATACATAGTGTAGTTAATGAGCACCCTGGGCACCAAATCATACATTGGTGGCTATAACCTAGGGACCAATAAGAACCTTAATTTGGATTTCACACATAGCATCTACTCAATAAACTCTCCAATGAATGAACCAAGTAACCAGTGAACAGGTGAATGTCCTTAGCATCTTATGAGTCTACATACTCGGGCATCAGATTGAGACTTATGAATGTCCCTTTTTACTGTTTGCAGATATGGAAATAGAGATCTATTTGTTTTTAAGGGACAACAATGGATTCTTGGCCCCTATAGATCATACTGTTTGTTATAGAACTGGATTCCTGATATATAGCACTTTTTCTTTCTGGTGCAACATTAAATCCATGTCACTTAATTATCATCTCTATATGTAACAAAACAGATATGAAATAATTCTTTTATCATATAATATCAATTTCCCTTCCTCCCATTGATTCCTCTTTCCAGTATTTCTGTGAGAAATTTTTGAGAATACTAGCTCCAACAGCCCCACCCATCAACAACAAAAAAATGGATTAAAGATTTACTAAACCTGGCTCTGTCCATCAGAACAAGACCCAGTTTTTCCCCAAAGTCACTCTCTCTTCATGAAGGTTCCATAAGCCTCTTATCCTTATTTATCATAGGGCAGAGAGAATGAAAACCACAATCACAGAAAACTAACCAAACTGATGACATGGACCATAGCCTTGTCTAACTCAATGAAACCGTGAACCATGCTGTGTAGGGCAACCCAAGAAAGACAGGTCATAGTGGAGAGTTCTGACAAAATGTGGTCCACTGCAGAAGGGAATGGCAAATCACTTCAGTATTCTTGCTTTGAGAACCCCATAAACAGTTTGAAAAGGTAAAAAGATATAACACTGAAAGATGAACTCCCCAGGTCTATAGATGCCCAATATGCTACTGGAGAAGAGTGGATAAATAACTCCAGAAAGAATGAAGAGACAGAGCCAAAGCGAAAACAACACCCATCTGTGGATGTGACTGGTGATGGGAGTAAAGTCCAGTGTTGTAAAGAGCAGTATTGCATAGGAACCTAGAATGTCAGGTCCATGAATCAAGGTATATTAGAAGTGGTCAAACGGGAGATGGCAAGAGTGAATGTTGACCTTTTAGGAATCAGTGAACCAAAATGGACTGGAATGGGTGAATTTAATTCAGATAACCGTTGTATCTACTAATGTGGGTAAGAATCCCTTAGAAGAAATGGAGTATCCCTCATAGTCAACAAAAGAGTCTGAAATGCAGTACTCAGGTGTAATCTCAAAAATGACAGAATGATCTCTGTTTGTTTCCAAGGCAAAACATTCATTATCCCAATAATCCAAGACTATGCCCCAACCACTAATGCCAAAGAAGCTGAAGTTGAGCAGTTCTATAAAGACCTACAAGACCGTATAGAACTAACACCAAAAAAAAAAAAGTCCTTTTCATCATAGGGGACTAGAATGCAAAGGTAGGAAGTCAAGAGATACCTGGAGTAACAGGCAAGTTTGGCCTTGAGTACAAGATGAAGCAGGGGAAAGGCGAACAGAGTTTTGCCAAAAAACACACTGGTCACAGCAAACACCCTCTTTCCAACAATACAAGAGATGACTCTACACATGGACATCACCAGATACTGAAATCAGATTGATTATATTCTTTGCAGCCAAAGATGGAGAAGCTCTATACAGTCAGCAAAAACAAGACCAGGAGCTGACTGTGGCTCAGGTCACGAACTCCTTACTTCCAAATTCAGACCTAATTGAAGAAAGTCAGGGAAACCACTAGACCACTCAAACATAACCTAAATCAAATCCCTTAGGATCATACAGTGGAAGTGACAAACAGATTTAAGGGACTAGATTTGGTAGACAGAGTACCTGAAGAACTATGGACGGAGGTTTGTGACATTGTACAGGAATCAAGACCATCCCCAAGGAAAAGAAATGCAAAAAGGCAAAATGGCTGTCTGAGAAGGCCTTACAAATACCTGTGAAAAGAAGAGAAGCAAAAGGCAAAAGAGAAAAGGAAAGATATACCCATTTCAATGCAGAGTTCCAAAGAATAGCAAGGACAGATAAGAAAACCTTCCTCAGTGATCAATGCGAAGAAATAGAGGAAAACAATTTAATGGGAAGGACTAGAGATCTCTTCAAGAAAATTAAAGATTCCAAGGGAACATTTCATGCAAAGATGGGTACAATAAAGGACAGAAATGGTATGGACCTAAGAGAAACAGAAGACATTAAGAAGAAGTGGCAAGAATAAACAGAACTAAATGAAAATGATCTCAGTGACCCAGATAACCATGATGGTGTGATCACTAATCTAGAGCCAGACATCCTGGAGTGCAAACTCAAGTGGACTTTAGGAATCATCACTAAGAATAAAGTTAGTGCAGGTGATGGAATTCCAGTTGAGCTATTTCAAGTCCTAAAAGATGATGCTGTAAAAGTGCTGCACTCAACATGCCAGCAAATTTGGAAAACTCAGCAGTGGCCACAGGGCTAGAAAAGGTCAGTTTTCATTCCAGTCCCAAAGAAAGGCAATGCCAAAGAATGTTCAAACTACCGCACAATTGCACTCATCTCACACGGTAGCAAAGTAATGCTCAAAATTCTCCAAACCAGGCTTCAACAGTACGTGAACCGTGGGCTTCCAGATGTTCAAGCTGGATTTAGAAAATGCAGAGGAACCAGAGAAAAATTGCCAACATCTATTGGATCATTGAAAAAGCAAGAGAGTTCCAAAAAAAACCATCTACTTCTGCTTTATTGACTGTGCCAAAGCCTTTGACTATGTGGATCACAATAAACTGTGGAAAATTCTTCAAGAGATGGGAATACCAGACCACCTGACTTGCCTCCTGTGAAGTCTGTATGCAGGTCAAGAGGCAACAGTTAGAACCAGATGTGAAACAATGGAGTGGTTTCAAATTGGGAACGGAGTACCTCAAGGCTGTATATTGTCACCCTGCTTATTTAACTTATATGTAGAGTACATGATGCAAAATGCTGGGCTAGAAGAAGCACAAGCTGGAATCAAGATTGCAGCGAGAAATATCCATAACCTTGGATATGTAGATGACACCACCTTTATTGCAGAAAGCAAAGAGCAACTAAAAAGCCTCTTGATGAAAGTGAAAGAGGAAAGTGAAAAAGTAGGCTTAAATCTCAATATTCAAAAAACTATGATCATGTCATCTGGTCCCATCACTTCACGGCAAATAGATGGCGAAAAGATGGAAGCAGTGAGAAACTTTATTTTTTTGAGCTCCAAAATCACTGCAGATGATGATCGCAACCATGAAATCAAAGATGCTTGCTTCTTGGAAAGAAAGCTATGACCAACCTAGACAGCTTATTAAAAAGCAGAGACATAACTTTTCCAACAAAGGTCCATCTAGTCAAAGCTAGGTTTTTTCCAGTGGTCATTTATGGATGTGAGAGTTGGACTGTGAAGAAAGCTGAGTACTGAATAATTGATGCTTTTGAACTGTGTGTTAGAGAAGACTTTTGCCAAGTCCCTTGGACTGCAAGGAGATCCAACCAGTCCATCCTAAAGGAGATTAGTCCAGGGTGTTCACTGGAAGGACTGATGTTGAAGTTGAAACTCCAATACTTTGGCTACCTGATGCAAAGAACTGACTCATTGAAAAAGACCCTGATGCTTGAAAAGATTAAGGGCAGGTGGAAAAGGCGTGACAGAGGATGAGATGGTTGGATGGACTCACCGACTCAATGGACATGCGTTTGAGCACACTATGCGAGCTGGTGATGGGCAGGGAGGCCTGGTGTGCTGCAGTCCATGGGGTCCCAAGGAGTCAGATACAACTAATGACTGGACTGAGCTGCACCCTGATCACCATTGGACACAACTGAATCATTACTCTGTATTTTTCTAGAGAGAATTTGTAAGAAGAAAGAGATTAATGAAATTTATTCGTGTTGACATTATGCATCCCAAGCTCATAGAACTGGCTTTGAGAGATATAATTATATTGTATTCCTTTTCCTGAGGGGCTTCCCACATGGTGACAGTGATGAAGAACCGACCTGCCAATACAGGAGATGTAGAGATGCAGGTTCAATCCCTGGTTGAGGAAGTACCCCTGGTGGGAGGCTTGACAACCCACTCCAGTATTCTTGCCTGGAGATTCTCATGGACGAGAAGCCTGGTGGGCTGCAGACCATAGGGTCACAAAGAGTCGGAACGACTGAGCGACAGCACAGGCACACACACAGTTTTTCTGTATCTTGGTGACAATAGCTAAGAAAGAGTGGATACAGGTCAGTACTGAATTATTAGGGCTATATACTAAGATGGAAGTGATATGTTAAGAGAAAAACCTCAAATTATGAAATTGAGCAATTGGTCGCAATTGATTGAGAATAAAAAGAAGGCCCAATCATTCCTATTGCATACAAGCAAAAACTCTACTTTGAGTTCTGTTTTAGAAATTATTTATTTTTCTTCTAAGTAACAATTTTTTATTAGAAAATTTGAAGGAAATTTTAAAATGTATAATGAATTAGATTATCCACAATCCCATTGCTTAACTATAACACCAATGCATTTTTTGGTATAGTATCTGTTACTCTCAGAAACTTAACTGTATTTGAAGCATATGTTTTGTTTCTCTTTTTTCACTTACTATTCTGTCTTTAACAACTTTTTCATTAAAGGTTATTAGAAAACATTCCAGTTACTGTCATACAAATGCACCAAATTTTATTTAGTTGTTCTCTGTTGTTATGTATATAAGCTATTTTCTTCTCTCTCCCCCCCTCCCCCGCCACCACCCAATACAAAGGCAAATATCCTCATACATAAGTCATTGGGTACATCTCTGATTATTTAATTATAGCTAGTTTTAAGAAGTGGAATTCCTGGGTCATATTGTGTAACTCCTCTAAAAGACTTACCAATTTGTACTCTTGACAGTATTGATTGAAAGCACTCTTTTCTCATAACAGCGTCAACTTAGGACAGGTACAAAATAGTATTTCATTGATTTGTTTTCTTTTTGATTAGTAATAAGGTTGAAATAAATGCACATTTTAATTTCCCCTTTAATGTACTTTTAAATATTTATTATTTATTTGGCTGGGTCAGGTCTTAGTTGCAGCACTTAGGATCTTCAGTCTTCATTGTAGTATGCAGGAAATTTAGTTTTATCATGCAGGGTCTAGTTCCCTGACCAGAGATAGAATTCAGGCCCCCTGCATAGGGAGCACAGATTTTTGTTAGCCACTGGACTACCAGGGAAGTTGCCCTACACCTTCAATATATTTTTACTAGTTGGAAGGGTTAGGGGGAAATAAAGAACTTTAATGGAAAAATCTAGCCCCTAGTAAGCTTTCCAGGGAGTATAAAAGTGACTAGATCAACTGAACAACTTGAGGTGTCCAAATGCAATGAATCACCTGATCCATAGATACTGACCAGAGATCAATGAGAAAAATAAACTAGAAATTATAGAGAAAAGAATCGGTCTATCCATAGAATAGCTGGAAAGTTGCATCAGTTTGAGATCACCAGAAAGCAGACTATAATGGTTAAGACCATGGGTCTTAGAATGCCAGAGCTTTGAGTTAAAAATCCCAAACCGCCCAACAGAATCCATGCTGTTTATTTGTTGGGTGGTTATAACCAACTTATATTTCTTCACTGTCAAGTGAGAGTAGAAAGGCAACTCCATAGAATTGTTGTGAACATGAAATAATAATTTAAAAGTTCATATCCCAAGTCTGAAGAGAAAGGGCACTTAGTAAGTGATTTGTTGTTGTTCAGTTGCTCAGTCACATCCAACTCTTTGTGACCCATGGACTGCAGCTTGCCAGGCTTCCCTGTCCTTCACCATCTCCTGGAGCTTGCTCAAATTCATGTCCGTTGAGTTTGTGATGCCATCCACCTATCCTGTCTTCTGTTGTCTCCTTCTCCACCTGCCTTCAGTCTTTCCCAGCATCAGGGTCTTTTCTAATGGCCCTTCGCATCAGGCCAAACTATTGGAACTTCAGTTTCAGCCTCAGTCCTTCCAGTGAATATTCGGGATTGATTTCCTTTCAGATGGACTGGTTGGATCTCCTTGCAGTCCAAGGGACTCTCAAGAGTCTTCTCTAACACCACAATTCAAAAGCATCAATTCTTTGCTGCTCAGCCTTCTTTGTGGTCCAACTCTCACATCCATACATGACCACTGGAAAAACTGTAGCTTTAATAACGGTGAACACTGTTACTAACATGTTACGACTGCTCTTGTTATGACCCAGGGCTGGCTGACACAGAGGCAAGGTAAGCAGGGACCTTCCTGAGTCTGTGTCCTAGGACTGATGAAATTCCAGGAACGTTTCCTCTAAAAACACCATCACTCCCTCTTCTAGAACACACCACCTACCACTATTGCTGAAATTCTCCCTTAAGAGATTTTTTCAAGTTAAGCATTTTATACTTTAGAATAGAAAAATCTAGAAAGACAGGATCCATTTTTTTAACCAACCATGTATAATTCAAGGTGAGTTAGTTGATCAGAATCTGAGAGTAGATTGTAATAACAAGAGACTTGAGAGCTTTGCATCTGAGGAATTATATAACTTGGTGTATTCCTGACGCTGATAGCAATGTGTAAGAATAGTTAGGGAAACCGTCCTTGTACTAGAACAGGGAATCTTGTAGCTAAGAGCTGAGTATAGCGAGTGTATTTATTAAAATGATTTACAGAGGAAAAAATTGTGCAGTGTTGTGTGTTCAGTTAGTAGAAATAAATATGTTCTTTAAATTGCTGAATTCAAGAGAAAAAGTATTGTGTGAAAACAGATGAGGTGACAGGGCTGAGATGAGAATACCACTGCAGCTCCAGACAGTGGATCAGAGGTTCTGGTTGCACCTGGGCATACTCTACTCCTGTCACTGTGCCTGGGGCTTCTTCCTCTTGATAACGGTATTTAATAATGAAAGCTACATGGAAGCATCTGTATCAGTCTCGGTTTTCCGTTTATTTGCAACCACCTTGGAAGTAGCAACACACCCCATAGGATAGGATATTCAGAAGTGGGGACCACAATGAGGACAGCTCCATAAGGATGGTGGAGACTTGCTTTCACTTTCGCCAGCCTCTCCTGCAGACTCTGAGGGTACCATTTTTCTTTCTTAGGGTACCTTATCCAACCATTGCTAAAGCTGAACTTAGACAATTGCATTTGGTGGTTATTCAAACACCTTATTAGGTTCACTGCGTCTGTTTATAGTAGGAGATTGAGAAGAATAGAAATAGCAAGTAAAAAATGATGCTTTGAGGAATCAGGTCACAATTTGATCTTCTGTAAGACTGATTCTAGTCTACCGGCTTTCTTCTGCACAATGAATAATGATGACCCCCATTAATCCAAATACTGTTATTCAGATTTCTTTCTCTAGTGATAAATTTTAGAAGTCTGAAACTAAAATATCAAGATTTATCATTAGTGAGAAAGCCCAGTCTTAAAACTGAGTCACCTCTCCATAATCCAGGAACTCATTATTGCCGTTTCATAGCGGCTTTTTCCACCCTGTTTCTCTCCTGTCCTTCAGCCTGCCTGCCTGAAGCTATTTCATTCCTGATTTGCACTTTCACTAGAAGATGGATCTGTTGAGAAATTGAATTCAAATAATTCATTTTTATTGCTTATAGAGCAGAGTTGATAGGAAGCAAGTAATGACAGAAGTGAGATTTTAAATCTCTTCTATAGGTTTCATTTATTCCATCCATGTTTATTGATCGTCCACTGTGTAACAGGTACAGTAGGGGATAGAGGAAACATAAAGCATGGCCCCTGCCCTCCGAGAGACTTTAATCTCCAACAAGGAAAGTTCAGTGTACAAATCGTGCTCTTAAATAGCTCTGGGAATAAGGCTGGTGTAAAGAAAATACATGTACTCACCTCACCACCAGGATGTTGTAAGTGTCACATATAGATGGCTCAGAAAATAAACGGTGGAGAAGTTCAGTTTAAAGAGAGGTAAGTTTAGAGGGTATGTGATCAGAGAAAGATTTACTGAAGAGCTGACATTGGTCATAAGTCAGATTTGTAAGAGCATAATGCCTGTCGTTATTTCATTTTCAGAAAGTATCATATATTGATTGTATAAAATTGAAAAGTACAGAAAAGCGATAAGGAGAATAAAATCAAAATTGTTCATAGTCTCACCACCTAGTAAGATACGCATTGTTGGGTTTTGAGGTATTTTGTTGTAAGGTTTCTCCCCCCGTTTGTGAGTGAGTCTGTTTGTGTTTGTATTGTGTTAGTATTGTTTGTGTTTGTATTAGTATTGTGTTAGTCAAGGTTCTAGCAGAAAGCAGTAGAGTTACATTCTCTGAGTGGGTAGACATGGAGAAGCAAGGGCATGGTGCAGTAACCATGACTGGTCATAGCAGAGGAGCTGTTGCCAACCCTAGGCTGTTAGTGAAGGGATCAGGAATGGATGCAGTTACTACAACTGGGAAGGAGAATCAGTAGAGTAGAATGGCCTTGAGAGAAGCGGCGCCCTTCATTTAGTAGACTCAGCCAGCCCAAGCAGTTTCACAAGGAGAGAGCCCAGAGAACACACTCTGACCTCGTCTCCCTGTGCTCAGATCTCACACTGGGGCTTCTCACTGGCTGATCCCAGCTGGAAATCAGAGACCAGGAGGGCCCAGTAGGTAGAGTTTACAAATCAGAAAGCCAGATGAAGAAGGATCCTGAGCAAACCCAGAAGGGCCAATTAGTGTATTCTCTATGATTGGGTCAATCTGTACCTGTAGTGTGTAACCTGTCCATTGTGCCTTGTGTATAGTTATTAGCTAATCTCCCATAATTTTTAAAATCTGTGTTATTTGTTTCTTTGGCTGCAGCAGGTCTTGGTTGCGTCACTCAGGATCCACTGTCTTCTTTACGGCCTACAGGATCTTTTAGTAGTGGCGTGTGGGATCTAGTTCTCTGACCAGGGATAAAACTCAGGTCCCCTACATTGGAATCACAGAGTGTCAGCCACTGGACAACCAGGGAAGATTTTTGTGATGTTATTTTTAATCACTGTATACTATGAAATAGATGACTATAAATTATTCAATGAATTTCCCACCATATAATCATTAGGATGTTTCCATCTTTTCTTTTAAAATTAGCATGACAATGTATGAGTGTATATGTGTGTGTTTGTTTATTAAGTTCCATACAGCCATGTCTATTTTCTCCAGGTTAATTCTAAGAAGTGGGATTGTTGGATCAAAGAGTATGCTCAAGTTTAAGACTTTTGATATATGTTGTGTTGTACAATTATATTCCAGAAGACTACGCCAGTGAGTTAAAGTAGACCTTCAACGGGTGAGATTTTGATTCATGGAGAGGAGACAGATGGGCTAGTGATAGATGGCATTTGGAGGGACTTCCAAGTGAGCACTATGAAGAAGGGGACGAAAATGAAAAGGCACATATTATATTAAGCAATGGAAAATTCATCTAATTTGACTTGAGAGAGTTAGCAATGGGTCAAACAGCTTATTCACACTCACCAGGTTGGAAAGCCCCAGCTTAAGTGACCTGAGTTTTTACTCAAGGCAGTCTGGCAGGACAAAGCCCAGCTTTAGGGAAAATACACTATACACTTGCAGGTAGGTTCAAGATTGAAACTGGGAAAATGTGAACATCTTTAAACTCCAGGTACAAAAGAAGACGTAGCTATAAAAAGCCATTTGACAAATTTTGGCCCGAATCACGGCTCTACCATTTATCAACTGTGTGATTTTGGGCAGTTTCTGTTGGTTTGAGGGTTAAAGACTTTGTGCTGAGAGTCCATAACATAGCCATCTGGTGCGTTGTAGGAACTTCATAGCCAGTCTCCACCAAGGAGTGAGTCCAGGCGGTAATGGTGGGTGCGTCTCCCATCTTTGTGTCATTGGATGTTGGCTGGCAGCCCCTGGACAGCCAGCCCTGTAGGACCTGAGCACCCCTTCTTGATGTCTAGCCAACAGAATAGAGGGGGTAAGCCACAAAAACAAACAACCAATTTCTCTATCAAAAACCTACAGAAAAATAAAATTTTATCAACTTTAAACTTGATCTCCATTTTTTTTTTTAATGCTTTGTAGTCTGTTACCGCCTACTTGCCTTTTAGTATAACTAGAGGAATGGTACTCCCATGTCAGCAGCAAATCCCTGAAATATTCTCTCAGGCATTACTGTTCATCTTTTGCTGTGCCTGCCCAGATTCCATATACCCTTCTCCAGGTAAAATCGGCAGAATTTCCCTTGAAAAGCTCTGTCTTCAGTTCATGGGTTTGCATGGACCTCACAGAAGCTAACTTGTAATTCATGCCTGCCTCTGCAGAGCCCACTGTGTCCCTAACTCAGAGATTAGTTCAGGGCTGATGGGACAAAGGTCGGTTTAATCAGAGGGAAACCTGGGAGGCTTTTGCTAGGAGCTCACTCTTTTCTCCCTCCATTGGACTTGGGTTTCTAAGGGTGAAAACCAGAATTTACTGGTTATCATTAGGTTGATTGATAGAGCCAGTGTAGAGATGGGTTGCAGTGGGCTTAGTTAAGAGATGGAGAGAGAAAACAGCTCATGTCACTTCCCTTAATGCTCTGGATCAAACTGTACCTGAAGTTAGTTTCCCCTTGGACTTTATAGTTGCAAGAGGCATTGGTTTCTCTTTTGCAGTTTCAGTTAGTTGGATTTGGAGTTCTCTGTCATTTTTCACTAAAATAGAGCTGGCTCATACACACACTTGGTTCACTAGTTTATTTTCCATGGAATGTGAGGTCATGATGAGGATGTTAATTCTTCTCAGTTCCCATGATGGGACTGAAAATTAAATTTCATGCTATTCAACAGGGTTTAAGAGCTAATAAGCTAGAACATGGGGAAAGTCAACCTAATACTTCTCTGGATTTGATAAATAATTTTGTATCTTTCATGCAGTAGAAACTTTAGCCAAAATTCCCCTCATCACTGGAATACTGCACTTTTTAAATAAACACATATAGAAAGCAAACATGTGAGAGAGCTGATGGAATCTGCCCGTTACATCAAAACAGACTCCTTTGAGAAAAACGTGCACTTACTGAGCTTCTCCCTCCGAAGTCAGGACTGTCTGGCTCAGTGTACAATGAGCCTTTTGTATCTTTCTCTGTGGTCTTCTCGTTCGAGATGAAGGACAGAACTGCCAACCCCGCTCCCCTCCCTGCAGACTGATTTCCCCAGGGCTTTCATCTCCTCAATAGCTAATGTCACCAACAGGCAGGCTTTGAAGCCAGAGGGAGGGGACCCCATCATTGGGCTGCAGCCAGGACACTTCTTGGAAACCACAATTTCAGCATCCAGTCCAGGTCACTGGCTCTGGCTTGAGACATGGGGCAGTTAATTCCTGACAGGTGACTCAGGAAACTCTTTTGTTCCTCCCTGTGTATTCTTGGGGAGAAGCTATTCCCTCTGGAGAGAGGTGGGCACTGTCAGTGCCTTCGGCTGGTGCGGCTGTGGCATGTGAGGGCTAAAAAAGCCAGGTAGAGCTCGGACAGAGCCTCACTGCTTCTTCCTCCCTGATACACCTGCTTTTCCATTCCTGCCCTGCTTCAGAAGTTGGGGCAGGAACAGACTCTTAAATGATGTATAGGTTGCTTTGAATTCTGGGTGAAAGTGCTTAGTGAAAGTTGTTCAGTTGTGTCCGACTCTTTGTGGCCACATGGACTGTAGCCCGCCAGGCACCTGTGTCCATGGGATTCTCTAGGCAAGAATACTGGAGTGGGTTGCCATGCCCTCCTCCAGGGGATCTTCCTGACCCAGGGATCAAACCCAGGGTCTCCTGCATTGCAGACAGATTCTTTACTGTCTGGGCAACCAGGGAAGCCCATTGCCTTGCTTGCCTGTGTCTATTTCCCTCACCCTGGGGAGCTGCAAGTAAACTATAAGCCCTGTGCAGTGGGTGGGGGGCAGGGAAACTGAGGCCTCCCCACCCTCTCTCTACCCCTCATCCTTCATCCACACTTTATTAGACTTTCCAGCTCAGAGAAGGAAGAGGTGTGGAGAATTTCTTCTGAAAAGTGCCATTGTTCACACACTCTGGGGACTCTGTGGCGTGAAATCCCTTTCCACGGTTTACGATTTTCCTCCTTTATTTCCTGTCTCTCAGCTCTGTTTACGTTTTCCTTCTCCCTTTCTTGCTTCTCTGTTTTTCTCTCATTCTCTGTCTTCCTTGTTTTCAAGAGCCCTTTCAGGTTCATCTCCAGACAGTTTTCTAAAATCACTTTGCTTTCCGCCTCTCTCTTACCATATACTTACTTCTATTTTCCCTCTTTCGAAACCTTTCTTTTACAGATTTCTTCTGAGTCCCCAGGTTCTGAGCCAGGCCTGCCCAGGATGCCTGTAAAGCTTCTTAGGGGAAAGGCCGTGGAAACTTTAATGGGACAGTAACACTCCAAGCTCGGCATGAATGGCTGACAATCCACAGTTCTCCCTGGCAAGAGGTTTTTCCAGAGGCTGGTCCATAATTCCTGCACGCCAGAACTGGGGATTTCCAGATGTGATATTAGGGCCATGGGCAGTCAGTTTGCCTACAAAAGCAAATCTGATCTTAGTTTCTCATAATTACTAGGAAAAAAGCCATTTCAATAGCCTTCTCTGCCTTTTTATTTTTTGCTTTTTTTCTAGTACATGGCTTAGAGTGCTCACATTTAGACCAAACATTTCAAAGATGTTGATAGTATAATTCACAATAATTACATTACTATTGTGAAATAATAAAATAATTTTACTTGTAAGGTGATGGCTACCACAAACTGGTATCCAGCATCCAGCATCCATTCTGTCCTAGACAGAGGTTCACATTTCTTCCTAATGCCTGTTTTAAATATGTAGATGTTATTTAAAGTTTATTTGCATATTCATGAGAAAAGCTATTTCCCTTCCTATCTTTTAATTCCCAACATGGTTAGGTGTGATTTAACATTTTCTCACAGTCTTGGTGAAGGGTCTGGCCAGTTTTTAAAAGTAAGACACATTCAGGGAAAGTAATTCTTAAGAACAGAGACCCCACTGTAGAAGATGGGGAGGCTTCTATAATGAGTCTATGTGTGTGGTGCCCTGACTTCTGCTAGGGGGGCTTCTGTAATGAGACTTTGTGCACAGTGCCCTGAAGCTGGTGGTGGTGGGATGTGGATACACAGTAGAGATGGGTGGGACTCCTCTGGCCCTGCCAGCTCTCAGCCATGCGATCCTTAGGTAGGATCTGAAACTCAGTTTCTTATTGATGAAATGTCATCTGGAAATAATGCTGCACTGCAGAGTTGCTGGTAGGACGTGATAAAATAATGTTTGTTAAGTATCCAGTACATCTATATTTAAACTTACAGATGAAACTTACTGAGTCCAAGCTTGGTCTGCTTCAGTTCAGTTCAGTCTCTCAGTCATGTCTGACTCTTTGCGACCCCATGAACTGGAGCACATCAGGTTTCTCTGTCCATCACCAACTCCTGAAGCTTGCTCAAACTCATGTCCATCAAATCGATGATGCCATCCAACCATTTCATCCTCTGTCGTCTCATTCTTCTCCTGCCTTCAATCTTTCCCAGCATCAGGTTCTTTTCCAATGAGTCAGTTCTTTGCATCAGGTGGACAAAGTATTAGAGTTTCAGGTTTAGCATCAGTCCTTCCAATAAATATTCAGGACCCATCTCCTTCAGGATGGACTGGTTGGATCTCCTTGCAGTCCAAGGGACTCTCAAGAGTCTTCTCCAACACACAGTTCAAAAGCATCAATTCTTTGGTGCTCAGCTTTCTTTACAGTCCAACTCTCACATCCATACATGACCACTGGAATAACCATAGCTTTCACTGGATGGACCTTTGTTGGCAAAGGAATGTCTCTGCTTTTTAATATGCTATCTAGGTTGGTCATAGCTTTTCTTCCAAGGAGCAAGTGTCTTTTAATTTCATGGTTGCAATCACCATCTGCAGTGATTTTGGAGCCCAAGAAAATAAAGTCTCTCACTGTTTCCATTGTTTCCCCATCTACTTGCCGTTAAGTAATGGGACCGGATGCCAGAATTGTAGTCTTTTGAATGTTGAAATTTAAGCCAACTTTTTCACTCTCCTCTTTCACTTTCATCAAGAGGCTCTTTAGTTGTCCTTTGCTTTCTGCCCTAAGAGTGGTATAATCTGCATATATGAAGTTATTGACATTTCTCCCGGCAGTCTTTATTCCAGCTTGAGCTTCATCCAGCCCAGCATTTCTCCTGATGTACTCTGCATAGTAGTGAAATAAGCAAGGTGACAGTGTGCAGCCTTGACTTGCTCCTTTCCCGATTTGGAATCAGTCTGTTGTTCCACGTCTGGTTCTGTTTCTTCTTGACCTGCATGCAGATTTCTCAGAAAGCAGGTAAGATGGTCTGGTATTCCCATCTCTTACTGTTGTGATCTGCACAGTCAAAGGCTTTGACATAGTCAATAAAGCAGAAATGGATGTTTTTCTGGAACTCTCTTGCTTTTTCAATGATCTATCGAATGTTGGCAATTTGATTTCTGGTTTTTCTGACTTTTCTAAAACCAGCTTGAACATCTGGAAGTTCACAGTTCACATACTGTTGAAGCCTAGCGTGGAGAATTTTGAGCATTACTTTCCTAGTGTGTGAGATGAGTGCAATTGGGCGGTAGTTTGAACATTCTTTGGTATTGCCTTTCTTTGGGATTGGAATGAAAACTGACCTTTTCCAGTCCTGTGGCCACTGCTGAGTTTTCTAAATTTGCTGGCATATTGAGTGCAGCACTTTCACAGCATCATCTTTCAGGATTTGAAATAGCTCAACTGGAATTCCATCACCTCCACTAGCTTTGTTCGTAGTGATGCTTCCTTAGGCCCACCTGACTTCACATTCTAGGATGTCTGGCTCTAGGTGAGTGATCACACCATCATGATTATCTGCGTCATGAAGATCTTTTTTGTACAGTTCTTCTGTGTATTCTTACCACCTCTTCTTAATATCTTCTGCTTCTCTTAGGTCCATACCATTTCTGTCCTGTATTGTGCCCATCTTTTCATGAAATGTTCCCTTGGTATCTCTAATTTTCTCAAAGAGATCTTTAGTCTTTCCCATCGTATTGTTTTCCTCTATCTTTGCATTGATCACCAAGGAAGGCTTTCTTATCTCTGCTTGCTATTCTTTGGAACCCTGCATTGAAATGGGTATATCTTTCCTTTTCTCCTTTGCCTTTCACTTCTCTTCTTTTCACAGGTATTTGTAAGGCCTCCTCAGACAACCATTTTGCCTTTTTGCATTTCTTTTCCTTGGGGATGGTCTTGATCCCTTGGCTCCTGTACAGTGTCACGAACCTCCGTCCGTAGTTATTCAGGCTCTCTTTCTATCAGATCTAATCCCTTGAATCTATTTGTCACTTCCACTGTATTGTCATAAGGGATTTGATTTAAGTCATACTTGAATGGTCTAGTGGTTTTTCCTACTTTCTTCAATGTAAGTCTGAATTTGGCAATAAGGAGTTCATGATCTGAGCCACAGTCACTCCTGGTCTTATTTTTGCTGACTGTATAGAGCTTCTCCATCTTTGTCTGCAAAGAATATAATCAGTCTGATTTCGGTATTGACCATTTGGTGATGTCCATGTGTAGAGTCTTCTCTTGGCATTCTCTTGGTCTGCTTACCATGCAGCAATCCAGGAGATGAGGTGTTGAGGTAAGGAGAAGCAACTTTATTTGGAATGCTAGGCATCAGAGAAGATGGCAAACTAGAGTCCTAGACTACCATGTTAATGGGGGTCTGGATGCCAGTTTCTTTTATAAAATAAAGAGTGGGGGATGGTGAGGAAGTAAAGTATAAAAGCCGTTAAGTCTTGCAAAATATCTCTTGGCTTGGCCAACCTTGGGGAGAATATAGTTAATTTCTTCCTTCCTGTAGCCATTCACAGGTTGGCAGGGTCAGGGTATTTCCTGGTGAGCTGAACAAAGGCACTTCAGTTTAACATTCAGGCAGAGGAGCAGGGTTCCAGAATGCAGGTGATTATGTATGGTTACTACTATAGACAGCATCATTTTAGTGATTATAGCAACATAGGCGATGAAAAGAAAATGTTAAAGTAAAAGGAACTGATCCAGCATGGAGTTCAGGTTTTGTCTTTCCCTGTCCGCTACTACCTGCTAGACAGGTTCTGAGTGCTCCTCAGTGCCTCCTAACAACGCTGTGGGATGGCCTCATTTTCAGTATTATCTGTATTTTCCAGACGAGAAAAATGAGCTACAGAGAGGCTGACTAAGTTGGTTATGGTCTCACAGCTAGTGATGTCCCTGGGATGCCAACCCTGGCCTCTGATCATCAGAGCCCTGCGGGAGCCCAGGACACCCTCTGTGGAATAGTTATTCTGTGGACACTCACGCTCAGCCCTACTTGCTGCCCATTCTGTTTTCATGATGCCGTTTTATCTCCTAGTTTGTGATATGGACATCGGTATCTTACCTGTAAGGTGACCTTCACCCGAACTGTTGTGAACCTTTTCCCTGCCTCCTCCCCACCTCGCTTGTCAGCACTGCATTCCCCGATGCTCCAGCAACTGTTCACTCTTCTGCGTCAGCACACAGTTTATAGTGCTGCCTGGTTCGTCTTCAGAGCTCTTATTCCTGAATTTAAAGATCTTAAGCCTAACTCAGTCAATTGATGGAGCATAAATTGGAGGCCACGTCAGCTACAGGCAAGTGTGCATTTGGTTGTAAAGGCCTTGTTGCCCGTGGCTGCACTTCTGGTTGGTAAGTAAATGAGCTGATGTGCTGTAGAGTTTGCCTTGGCTTGATCTTCAAGCAGGTGACTCCAGTCCACCAGATCTCTTTCTGACCTCTGGTCTTCCCAGCTTCTTCACTTACGTCAGTGACCGTTCTGAGACACAACTTGGTAGGTCAGCTCAGCGGCCAGCATGTGATAGCAGCCACCTCTTTCTCTAGGGCTGACCAGGGCGCCCCTCACCACTCCCTTGAGTCTTGCTCTCCACCGCCAGGTTTCCCTTTCCACGTGATCAGCCTGGCCCTGCAGTTGTCTGAGTTTGTGATGAGTGCTTGAGTGTTTAACTTACGGGTACCCACAGGTAGTCAAGTTTCAGGCATGCTTGCTGCCCCTTCCCTTGTTTCTAGCTTAATCGTTTCCTCGCCTCCTGCCTTGTTTTGACTTTAGCATCAATGTCTCAGGTCCAAAGTGGCCCTGGTTTCTCCCCTTCTTGTGTGATCCCTGTTTGTCTTGGTGGTTTTCTTTCTCACTGGCTATGTGACCCTCATGTGGGCCACATGTTTCTTTCTTTTTTTTAGAAAGTACTTTATTTATTTATTTGGCTGCAGTAAGTCTTAGCTGCAGCATGTGGGATCTTCTATGCTTGGCCTGCAGCAGAATCCTTGGTTGTTGCATATGAACTCTTTGTTGCAACATGTGGAATCTAATTCCCTGACCGGGGGTTGAACCTGGACCCCTTGTCTTGGAAACATGGAGAATCAGCCGCTGGCCCACCAGGGGGTCCCTGAGCCGCATGTTTCTTGCACCACTGCTTGGTTCAGGGCTGGATCCACATGCAGCCCTGTGGCTCCTGCTTCTTCAGCCCACTTGCTGACTCAGGGCCTTCATAGCACTCAACCTTTGTACTCCTAGAACCCAGGGGACTGTGTCTCCTTTTCAACCTCATCAGCTTTTTGTGACATTTGAGTCATTCTTCAGAAACTGCTCAAGCAAAACTATCACAAGTTCCGTCCTGAATGCCACTGTCTCTTTGTACATTGGAATAAGGTATGTGCTTATCCCCTCTCACCAACCACTAACTGAATTCCTTCTATTTCCAGAATACTATTTAGGGTGTCATAGTAGAAGCTTCATCATTCCCTCCTTTTGGCTCAGCTGTGATCATGCAACTTATACAAAAGAAAGTCTTAGTCTGGGGCCAGGCTCACATACCGACATTCCCCAGGAGCTAGATGTAAATTCAAGAAGAATTCGAGGTTGTATGCTAATGCTATAATTTTGACTATTAATTCTGACAAATGCTGGCCTCTAAATCTGTTAATTCTCTAGTATCTTCCCTGACATATGTCACACAGTTGCAAAACATCAACCCCCAGTAAATGCAGGATGTTCTCAGTGGACTATGCACTGTGCTGAGAAAGGAGTTTACACCCGTTCACAGAAGACAGGTCTTTCGTGGCCACCACTTCTGTTTCCCACTGCAGACAGCAGGGGTAGATAGAAGTACACATCTGAGAGGCAGCTGAAGGTTTTCCTCTCACACCAGAGGCTTCACTGCTGGAACAAGGCCAGATCAGGCTGTCTGGATTCCTTGTGAGCCTGCTCCAAACTAACATATTTATTATCAAGGAAGAAGCCTTGCCTGATGTTGGATCACTCATATTTGCCTTGCGGTGTTCCCTTGCAGAAAATTGCGAGAAAGTGATTGAAATGAGTTTGTTGAGACAATACAGAAGAGTCTACCTCTTTTAAGGGCAAATTTCTTAAAATATGCTTGCAGACTGAGAAAACTGGCTATTTGCTTATTACTCTATTTTCATAAAAGGAGCAATGCATCTGAAAGATAAACAGTGACCCATCATATCAGGGGCTGATGATATTTCGTTGAAGGTTGGAGAAATTTTACTGTTTTAATTTTTTTGGTTATAAGGATAGGGATTTATTTAAAAATGGTTATCTAGTCCAATGCTTATAAAATGTTTGCATTCTGTTGGTACAACACGCAAATCTTTTGCGGTGGTTTTGAGAAAACCCCCAGACTTTTAATGTCTGGGAACAGATGGAGATCTAAAGTAACTGCATTTCACAACAGGACGTGTTACTATCTGCCAGTCTGTTTTCACTGTATGTGAAATATTCTCAGTGCTAGTCAGCAGATTTATTAAACTTCTATGAGAATGCAAGCATTTGAAGTGGCTGTGCTATATAGTTATAAAAATTAGAGAAAGTCAGACCTAGCTCTGCTCTTTTAAGAGTTGTTGGTAATTCTTAATTCCCCTTGGAAAATGTAACCATTTAAATATGTTTTATGAGCTGGGCTCTGGAGCATTTTGGTCACAAAATATTCACATGGATAAATCTACAAGAACTTGAAGTCAGATACTTTGAAAACATCAAGATGAAGCAATTCATTTAAATCCTAATATTTCCCCCTCTCATGTAGCTGGCTGAAATCCATTGAACGAGAACTGGTTGGTTGTACCTACAGGGCACTGCAGATGCTATGCATGTTTCAGAACCTTAGCTGGGATCCACCAGCTTCTCAGCATTTGATCATGTGGTTATTTATGCTGACCCTTCACAGAGCAATCTCAAAGTGTGGAGCTTAAAGTCTCCTCCCTTTAAAAGGCAGAAGATGTATTCTCTCTCTCTCCTCCACTTCCCTCTCTTCTCTCCACCCCTTTTCTTTCGTCTCCTCTGTCTCTTTTTTGTTCTTTTTTTACTCAAGTTAGATAAATAATAAGGGGTCAGATTTCATGAAAGTAAGGGTTGCCCTTCACCAAAGAGCATAAAATTGTTGTGTCACAGCTTCTTATGTGCCGTTTGCTACATCAAACCTAAAACTTACCAGTGCTAACTAAAGAGGTAAATTAATTAGCTTAAAATTATGTAACTTGATCAAATTATTTGTTGTATGTTTACTTTGACTAAGATCCTTACTATATGTAAAATGATTCAACGTATGTATGCACAATTAACTCAAAATATTTTAGAAAGTATCTTTGCTATAAGGTTATGCTTATACAAAAAAGTATATTAAAAAGCTGAGATATCACTTTGCCAACCTGGGTCTGTATAGTCAAAGCTATGGTTTTTGCAGTAGTCGTGTATGGATGTGAGAGTTGAACCATAAAGAAGGCTGAGCGCTGAAGAATTAATGCTTTCGAACTGTGGTGCTGGAAAAGACTCTTGAGAGTCACTTGGACTTCAAGGAGATCAACCAATCAATCCTAAAGGAAATTAACCTGAATATTTGTTGGAAGGACTGATGCTAAACCTGACACTCCCAATACTTTGGCCACCTGATGCAAAGAGCCAGCTCACTGGAAGAGACCCTGATGCTGGAAAAGATCGAAAATAAAAGGTGAAGGGGCGGCAGAGGATGAGGTGGTTGGATGCATCACTAACTCAATGGACATAAATTTGAGCAAACTCAGGGAAATAGTAGAGGGCAGGGAAGGATGGCATGCTGCAGTCCACAGGGTTGCAAAAAGTCGGACATGACTTAGCAGCTGAAGAACAACAAATGCTTCTTAGCCAGTCCTTGAGTATTGACTGGATAAAGCAAGCAGCCTTAGAGATGGTCCTTTGTATAGGTTTAGCAACAACATTGAAAATCAGTCATTATTAGCATAGGATAAACTTAAGGATATTTGTTGTTGGGTATATATGAACCCTGGGGAAAATAGGATTTGAAAGTCATATATTGGCATAAATTCTTGGTTCAAGGTCTTAATGAATTTCTTGCATTTCATATTCCTGAGATTAAAGTCTCTGAATTAAGCTTCCTAATTGTTTGTGTCATTACATCTCTGCTCTCCTTTGCATTGCCTGTGGAAGACTAAATGCCAAATGTAATCTGAAAAAGCTTTTTTATTTTACTTTATTCCATTTTTATTGAATTTGTGACACTAAGTATTGGGGGACCTAGATAGAATCTTAGGATTTAGCTCTCAATCAACCAAATAAATATTTTTCTTCCTACAAGTTTGTTTCTCAGGACCTGGACAAATTGGTTGCTTTGAATGTTTTTTTTTTTTTTTTTTTTTCAGTAGAATGAGCTATGACTGAATGTGATTGTACTGTCAATAACTAATTAGATATAAATCTTATAGAAAGTGCCAATCGATCCTAATGTAAAAGTTTGTGTTTGGGTGTAAAGCCAGGAGCTAGCCAGAGAGCTGGGTTTTGGTGTCTTCCCTCTAAGTGATGTTGAATGAAACATAGATGACTTCAGACTAGTGCTTCCCGTAGTGTGGTCCTCATACCAGCAGTAGGAACATCATGTTGGAACTTGGTAGAAATACAGATCCTAATGATAGAGGGTCAGGAGCTTGAAGGAGATATCTTCATGCAGGAGCCTTTCAGTAATCCATGAGTCATAGAGACAGGCAGCCACCTGTCCCAACTTTGTTGTCTGGGACTTGTTCCACAGGTTGTTTGGGATTGGAATAAATCTGTCACGCTCTGTAGCTCTTTCTCTTGCCTTGTGGAAGGACTGTACTCCCACACAGCCTCCCATACATACATACTCCCATAAAATACAATCCTATTTTATTTTTACTTTATTGAAGTATTGTTTGATCTACAATGTATTAAATCATGCTGTACAATAGTAATTGAGTTTGTTATATATATTTATATGTTATATATATGTATATATGCATTCTTTTTCATGTTCTTTTCCATTATAATTTATCACATGATACTGAATCTATTTCCTTGTGCTATGCGGTAGGACCTTGTTTATCCATTCTATGTGTAATAGTTTGTATCTACTTACCCCAAACTCCCAGACTAGTCCTCTCGCACCCAACTCCCCTTGACAGAACAGTAAGTCTGTTCTCTTATGTCTGAGGGTCTGTTTTTGCTTTGCAGATAGATTCATTTGTGTTTTAGAAAATAATCCTACTTTAAAAGAGTCTACAGTTTTAAAAATAATTTATTCAAAATTTAACAGTCCTCTTCATCTGTCAGTTTATCCTATGGCTTATTTAAGGCAAACCATTCTCTTATCCTGATTTTAGAACACACAAAATGGAAACTAACAGCTTAATATCCTTTCCCTTTCCGTTGGACACTTGAATAAAGCTTTGGACAGAGGCTATTTGCCTTTTACACTTCATGCTTCCTCACATAATCCTTTTTTCCCTAAGTTTATCTTTTCAGGACCTATTTCCTGACACATGTAACTCTATAGTAATTAACCTAGTTCTCCAGTTGGAAACATGTTGAAGCAAAGTCTCCCTTTTGCATAAAGATAGAAAATGACAGTCCTTTGGGTCCAAAATTAGTTCCTCTTAATCCTCCCCCAAGGTGTACCATTTTGTGCTCCAACTTGTATGGCCTGTAAACCTTGAGGAATTTTATTGTCTTTGAACATTATCCAGAAAATCTCCTCTAATTAATTTAATCCCTACAGACATATGCTTGTTGATCAGTATAAATCAAGGCCAAAAATATCAGAACTGCTTGGAAAGCTTTGCTTTTGGCAAGAAGAATCTTGACCTGAGTTGTTTTGAGCTCATGCGGCAGAGATACATAGTAAGACTTTTACTCTACCCACCCCTATTTTATAGGGACAGCTATCAGACAGAGTAATCTTTATGTGTGTGCTCATCACGTCTCTCACTGCTTTCTCCCAACTGCTGTTGAAAATTATTAACATTTTTAGGGACTTCTCTGGTAGTCCAGTAGTTAAGACTCCTTGTTTCCAATGCAGGAGGCTTGGATTTGCGCCCAGGTCAAGGAACTAAGATCCCACATGTGGGTGATATGGCCAATAATAATAAATTTGTAAATAAAAATAAATAAATGAAAAAGAAAATTATTAACATTTTTAGGTTTGCAGAAATAGTTTTAGAATAATCAGAAAGACAAGTATCCTAAGAGTTTATTTTATACCACCTATGTGCATAAACCAGTTTTTCTCTAAAAGATAGCATGAATGAATGTCAGCTTTGTGTTTTTAGAGCTTCCAGGCTGGAAGAACCAATTGTCTTTCTAGGTAACACAGTTCCATGATTAACAACACACTTTACAGAAATCTCCCTCATGAGAAAGCTCAGCGCCTTCAACTGTAGCTCAAGATCATTGCCTCTGCCTTTAAAATCTAGTAGTAAATCACTTGCCTCCCCACTAAATTATTCTGATTTCTTTCATCTTTGTCCTTCTACTTTAATTGCTAGGCTTCTATACTTCCCTGTTTCTCTCTTAATTCTTTCTGAACTCTTTATTTAAACCAGACTTAGTATTTTAGTAGGATCAAGGCAGTGCTGACTTGAGAGGGTAGATGGATTTTTATTCTTAGATCCTAGAATCACTACAAAACCATAGGCTACTGTGATTCCTTTATCCTTTCTTCACATACTTACGTATGGATTTAGATAGAACATCTGTTTTTTCCGGCCTATTTTACATGTTAATTTGTTGTTGTTGTTTAGTTGCTAAGTCCTGTCTGACTCTTTTGTGACCTCGTGGACTGTAGCCCACCAGGCTTGGCTGTCCATGGAATTTCCCAGGCAAGAATACTGGAGTGGGTTGCCATTTCCTTCTCCAAGGAATCTTCCCGACTCAGGGATCTAACCCACGTCTCCTGTTTGGCAGGTGAATTTACCACTGAGCCACCAGGGAAGCCCTTATATTAATATTTAATAGTTAAATAGAGAACTCTTTTACTGATTTTTCTGTATTTTTTAGATCTTTAGATGTATTTCTTTGTTGGTTGCACTGTCTTTGTTGCTGGGCGCAGCTTTCTCTGGTTGTGGCAGGAGTGGCTGCTCTCCATGTGGTGCATGGGCTTCTCACTGCCGTGCCTTCTCTTGTTGCAGCGCACAGACTCTAGGTACACGGGCTCAGTAGCGTGGCTCACGGGCTTAGTTGCCCCACGGCAGGTGAGATCTTTCTGGACCAAGGATCAATCCCATGTCCCCTGCATTGGCAGGCAGATTCCTATCCACTGAACCAGTAGGGAAGTTCTGATTGTTTTTAATATAACAATTTGAAGTTGCAGCATCGGCACATACTGCTTTTCTCAGACCAATGACATCTGAAGCTCATAAACCTTTTCTTTAAAGGGCCAGGGAGTAAATGTGTTAGGCTTTGTGGTCTATGAAGTCTCCATTATGATTTAGTTCTGTTATAACACCAAAGTAGCCATAGACATTATATCAACTAATGGGGATGGACATGTTCCAATGAAACTCTGTTTGTGAACACTGTGAAACTGGAATTCATATAATTTTCACATCACAAAGTATTATTATTGTTTTGATTTTTTCCCAACCTCTTGAAAAATGTAAAGAGACATTCTTAGCCTGTGAGCAGTCCAAAAAACAAAAATTGACTAGATTTTGATCCACGAGCTATATATAGTTTGTTGACCTCTGAAATATATGAAAAGGGTAGTTTTAATAAAGTACTGAAAACATTAAGTTTAAGCATAGCTTCTGTCCAATAGTTGTTTTTTTAGTTTCCTCTCCTTTATATTTACTTCTGTAAGGTCTCGTTTTTTAAGTTAATTTTTATTTATTTATTTTTTCCCATTTTTTATTAGTTGGAGGCTAATTGCTTTACAATATTGTAGTGGTTTTTGTCATACATATTTATTTTTTTATTTGGCTGTGCCGGGTCATAGTTGTAGCATGTGGGATCCAGTCCCCTAACTAGGAGTGAAACCCAGGTCCCCTATATTGGGAGTGCAGAGTCCTTACTACTGGGCCACCAGGGAAGTACCCATAATCTCTTATGAATCAGACCTGATACCACTCTTTTCTAATGTCTTTTCTAGCATGAGTTTAATACCACCTGGTTTTCCAAGTGGCACTAGTGGTAAAGAACAGGCCTGCCAATGCAGGAGACAAAAAACACGGATTTGATCCCTGGGTCAGAAGATCCCCTGGAGGAGGAAATGGCAACCCACTCCAGTATTCTTGCCTGGAGAATCCCATGGACAGAGGAGCCTGGCAGGCTACAGTCCATGGGGTCTCAAAGATACAGACAAGACTGAAGCGACTAATCATGCACACACACTCCTCCTAATAGAATGCCTGGTGGGGTTGGTTTCAAGCAACATTGGCTGAGTGAATGAATGAGTGAAGTGAAAAGAGTTTGGGAGAAAGAAAGAGACAGACCACTTAAAATGGAGATAATTTTGTAATTAGTAAAGAGGAAAAATAAATAAAGTGAGCTCTTTGAAAGAATCATCTATTTTTCCCCATCTGAATACCTTTTTTTTCATTTATTTTTATTAGTTGGAGGCTAATTACTTTACAATATTGTAGTGGTTTTTGCCATACCTTAAAGCATCCTTTTTTTTTTTTTTTTTTAGTTGCAGCATGCTAGCTCTTTGGTTGAGGCATGTGAACTCTTAGTCGCAGCATGTGGGATCTAGTTCCCTGAGCAGGGTTCGAACCCTTGTCCCCTGAACTGAGAGTATAGAATCTTGCCACTGGACCACCAGGGAAGTACCATTACTTTTATATTTCGAGCAACAACAACAACAAAAAAAACATTAAATTGAATGTCATTCAATTATGTTGCTCCTCTACTTTTTCTTTGGTATTACCTCAGATTTGTGGGCACATTTTAGTTTCTAAATATGTACCCATATTAGGGTACAAACACATATACTTTGTAAAAAATGATGCCATTCAGTATAATGAAGTTATATCCCTATATGTGACGGATTCACTCAGTCAGTAAAAATCTTGTGTTAAACAAAATGAGGTTATTGTTTAAAATTTACCATGGACTGGCTACTCTGACAGCAATAGACCTAACTCTGAAATGTGAACAACAGCCCAGCAAACACTTACTCTTTATAAGAAGATCCAGGAGAGAGAATATTGACAAATCAAAATAAATCCTTCCCTGCAACTGAAAATGGGCCTTATAGCTTGTATCCTTTGGATGTGGATAAATGGTGTTATAGAGAAAGTGAAGGACAACACACTAAGAAATAGTCATGATTTATTCAATATGATACGGGATACAAAGTCCATCCCAGTCAACGAAAACTGCTTTTTGAACCCTGCAAATCTGCATCAGTATTGCATCTATATTTATACGTCTCTACATATGTAGATATTTACATAGACAACCGTGGTCATTTCAACTTAGAGAAGCAACACCATTTTGAAAGCAATGATAACGTGTATCCCTGTTCTTTCTGTGGCTTCATTGCCTTAAATATATATTGAGCAATACATGGGCAGTGTTTCTTTGAATGAGGAAGAAAACAGAAAATCCACTGGTTCAGAGATGCCTAGGGTGCTTTGTATTCTATAGAATGTGACCAGATGCTCTGGAAGGCTTTAGGCTCTTAAAGAGAGAACATGTATCCATTAGGACAGGCTAATGAACTGCATTTCTAAGGCTTGACTTGGTTCAATTAAATGAGAGACAAGCTAGCTAATAAAACCATCAGATAAGCTGGCTAACGCCACTGAGTTTATTCCACATGTAGAGAGATTCCTTGGGACGGGACCAGGTTTACCATTCCACACTTTCCAAATATACTCTATGGAATGCCAGCCCCATAAAATGCAACCAAATAAAGGGTTATATTTAACAGTAGTGAGCGTGGTTTAGGAGACCCTGTGAGACATTGGTCTGGCACTGGAGATTCACGGGGCATATTCACCTTCCCAGGCTCAGAGAGGTCCTGCAGGAGTCCTGACATTAGGACACGTTCTTGGTCCTTTGCTCTGCTCTCTGCTTTATGAGGCTAAAATTAAGTAGCACTTTAATACATTGCTTCAACCCCAGAATTGTCAATGTGGAAAATTCGCCAGGAAGATAAAATCAAAAGTTAAAGAAACTTTCACCTTTATAAAATGTTCTTTCCCTCCTTCGAGATGAAAAACTTTTTTTCTGATTTAAGTGTTATGAGCGTGTATATTCTAAACTTTTTTAAAAGGCTTTTGAGGAATTGGCAATGAAATGGGAAACACAATACCATCCTTCCTTACTTTTGAGAAGTGCCAAAATGCCTGCTTCTAACTGGGTCAGCTCTGAGCTAGGACCAGGAGTCAAGTCCCAGTTATGCAATACCAGGTGGAGTCTCTGGTTGCGTTAAGGAGTGTTACAAAAACAGTACAAAGAAAATTAACTTTTGTTGACGTTCATTTGTAGGATGAATATATGTCACATGGCAAGAAGCATGTTTTGAAAAGATAGCGTGTGGCAGGTCCTAAAAGGCTGTGGACCACAGGGGAGGCACAGAAGTCCTTAGCTTGGGCTCTATTCACCTGTTCGGGCAGGCAGGTCTGGGTCTTGAGGCCACCCTGTGCGTAGTAGGACGGCCAGCAGCACCCCTGGCCTCTCTCTGCTGACCGCCAGTAGCCCCCTCCACAGTGGCAATCACAGACGTCCCCTGGGAGGCTGGGCCCCGAGCTGGCTGGCTGTGGTTGGGTCTCCGTGTTAGTTGCTTTTGCATTCCTTGACTTTCTGTGCCCAGCTCATTTATCTGGAAATGAGCTCCAAAATATGACCTTTTAGCTATAACCAACCTGCTAGTATTACTACATTCTTTTAAAATAAATTAATATTTCCTAGAGAGTTATTTCATTCTTTTAAGATCTGAATCGCCAATAAGGCTTCAGTTTCTACTGTTGCTGAGGCAGAGCTTGAAATCAGAACAATTTACGTGTTACAAATTCTAAAATAGTATTTGAATTATAGTATACTGTCTTAGAATTTTAGATATATAAGACCAATGGGATGAAATGTGAAGAATGTTCTTGAGCGGTGCCTTTGTTTAATTAATTTGTTTAAACCCGTGAGTTTTATGAATGAATATTTGGGTGAGAAAAGCAAATATAATTCACTTTTTTCATAAAGCTAATTCTTAGTCAGGTTAAATAAAGTCCGTCTCTAAGAATACTAAGAGCAATGACAAATGAGATACTTTCCACCCTGAACTTTTTGCCCCAGGATTCTTATTTCTATAACTTCATTTCTACCGAAAGGGATTCAGATGATTAAAAATAAATCTTAATGTGCACTAGCAACAAGTTATAAAATTAATGCTGTGAATTCATGAACTTGGAAAAATCATGTATGTGACCTTTGGTACTCCTTTGGTATATTTTTAAAGGTTTATCAAACTCCTGCTATACTGGTAAGAACTGACATAATGTTTAAATCAGCTTTGTTTATATTTATACATTTCATTCTTTTACTCCTCTCCTTTCAGTGTTATGTCTTATTATTCAGAAAAGAACACTAAGAAGTGGTACAGTTCAGAGTAAATCCTCAGGGCAAGCATTGTTCTTGTTTGTTTATTTTTATTTTTAGGCTGTGTCAGGTCTTAGCTGTAGCATGAGGGGTCTTTGTTGCCTCATGGGGATCTTTTGTTGCAGCACATGGACTCTTTAGCTGTGGCACACAGGTTTACATTCTCTGCCACTTGTGAGAGCTTAGTTACCTGACCAGGGGTCAAACCTGTGTCCCTTGCATTGCAAGGCAGATTCTTAACCACTGGACCACTAGGGGAGTCCCAACCACTTATTTCTTTTAAAAAAAGGTACATGTTCATGTGCACATCAGTCAGTTCAGTTCAGTTCAGTCGCTCAGTCGTGTCCGACTCTTTGCACATACAACAAGATAAAGGGAGAGAAAAAAGCTAAGGCGTTGCTAAAAATATTAAAAGATGGAAGTGTATTTTATAGTACGATCCTTTGTACCTACTTTATTAAAACAACATAATAAAAGAGAACTCTGAGCTTTAATTATGGTTACTTTTTCATTGAAGTATAATTGACTTACAAGATTATGTTAGCTTCAGACATGCAATATAGTGATTCAGTAGTTGTATACATTGCAAAATGATTACCACAGTAAATCTGATTACCATCTGTCACCATACAAAGTTATAATAGATGAGTGGATAAACAATATATAGTATGAAATGGAATACTACTCAGCCATATAAAAGAAGGAAAACGTGTCATTTGTGACAACATGAATGGGCTTGGGAATATTAGTGAAATAAGTCAGGGAAAAACAAACACTGTATGATTTCACTTATATGTGGAATCTAAAAAATAAAACAAATGAACAAACATAACAAAACAGAAATGGAGTCAGAGCTTCAGAGAACAAAGGAGTGGTTGCCAGAGGGGAGAGGCTTCGGGGAGGAAGGAGAGAAACAGTTGAGGAAAATGGAGAGGTATAAACTTCCAGTTATAAAATACATTATTGTGGATATGAAGTGTACAGTGTGGGGTATATCATCAATAATTATGTAATAACTTTGCATGGTGACAGATGTAACTAGGCTTATCCTGGTGATCATTTTGGGATGTATAAAAATATCAAATCAGTGTTGTGTACTAGGAACTAATGTAGTGTTTTAGGTCAGTTATACTTCAATAACAATAACCAAAAAACCCTCATAGGGAAAGAGATCAGATCTGTGGTTACTAAGGCAGGGAGTGAGGGAGGGGACTTGGATGAAGGCTCTGAAAACTTATAAACTTTCAGTTGTCCTAGGGATGTAAAATGCAACACGACAAATATAATTAACACTACTGTATGTATATTTATGAACGTTGTGATAGTAAATCCCAAGTTCTCATCACAAGGACAAAATTTTTTTTCTATCTCCTTAATGTTGTATAAATGTTCATAAACTTATGTAATAGGACTTTCCTGGTGGACCAGTGTCTAAGAATCTGTCCTTCTAATACATGGGGCTCGCGTTCGATCCCTGGTCAGAGAACTATATCCCACACTAAGGTGCACCTTAGAGTTTGTATGCAGCAGCTAAGACCTAGTGCAGCCAAACAAATAAATTAAAAATAAACATTCTTCAAAAAATAAAATAACTCATGTGATAATCATTTCATGGCATGTGTGAGTTCAGACATCATGCTGCACACCTTAAACTTATAAAGTCTGTATGTGAATTATATCTCAATAAAATTGGTCAAAAACTAAATAAAGAAGTAAATAATTAAAAAAAGACCAAAGATACACAAATAAAATCCACTGCAGGGGACAGTATCAGGCACTGGAATGATCTGTAGTGAGAAGCTCTTGCTTTCCTGCAGGGCTGGCACAGACCATCCCTTCCCCTTCTAGGAGAAGCCGAGCGAAACCAAGCATAGCAGCTCTCGAGGTAGGAGCTGTCTGCTGTGTGGGTCATCCACCCTCTGGAATTTGAGGTCTGTCCTGAATCATCAGGACTGGCCCTAAGTGTGGTAGAGATTAAAGGCACAGTCTTGAGAAGCAGCCCCACATCTTGCCCTGTGTTCACTCTGGGACCTTGGGCATCTCCTTGTGCTCACCTGACACTGAGAAAGATGCTGTGGAAAGTGCTAAGGTTCCCAGCACAGAGTCCCTGTTCTTCAGGAACTTTGAATCCATGAAGTCGTCTAGGATGCAACATCAAGAGGGAACCATCTTTTCTGGAAAGCCGTGTTCAGGAGGCACCAGGGAATATTTATTCCTCTTTGCATTTAGAGTTTTTGGTCTTGCTAATATTCATGGTGAGAACAAATAATGACTAAAAGCATTATTTTAATGCATATCTTTAGTTCATTTATTTTGTGTACCTATTTCCTGGTCAGGGAGCAACATCATTAAAGGCAGGAATGTAATTTTTAAACCTGTTCTTGGGTCTTAAATTATTTTGAAATGATCTGAGAAATGTATGTTTAACATATTGAATAATCTGTTGAATATATATTCAATATATTGGGATATCTCTCTCCTCCACTAAACTATTAATGTATGAAGGGTAGGGTATACATCTTATTCATCTTTGGAATCATAGTATCCTGTTATATAGTAGGAAGTGGATAAATGTCAAACTGAGTCAGGTTTAGAAATGTGATATGTGATCTCAAGGTCAATGGAAAGCACAATTTTTGTTTGTGATTAAAGGAAAGCAGGGTCAGGTTAAATAAGTTTACTGTTTATAAAGAGTCACATTCCCACTGCCCAGGAGATGATCAAGGTGGCTTTTGTCAGATTATCTAAGAAGTTAGTTCTCCAGAGAAGAAAGAGAACAAATACCATTTTGTTTCCTTGGTCAGTTTTTTCTTGCCTGGTGAGAATGTTATTGGCTTGCCTGTTTAGTCATTCATCTGCCATAGAAGAGAAGGTCCAAGCATACAGGGAGCCTCAGTGTCCCAGTGTATTTATTTCCACCTAATCTTTTTTTCCTCCAAGATTTGAGTTGCAAAACCCCAGAATTATGTACCCAGTCACCATGCCGGCCTGAGTTTTCTGGTCTCCTTACCTGGTGTTTTCCTAAGAATCTGTATTCTCAGCTGGTTTCCAACTCTAGTTGCTAACAACATGTCAGGTAAATAAATGAAGCAACATATGTATTTCTTATGTGCCATGGAAGACTTACTTTGAGTAAACAATAAAGCATTCAGAAGACAGCAAAAAGTTACGAAGAATTGTTTCCATGAAGCTTTCCAGCCCGTCGGCTATATAACAAAGTTCACCCAGGCAAGTTCTTTAGTCACCATGAATTGTTCTTCCCCACCCTCCTCAGGTGAGAGGAATCATGAGAGTTAAATGTGGTTTCTACCAGTAAGTTCAGAAAGGTGCTGACATATGGCAGGAAATTCAAGAAGACAGGATAGAAAAGACTGATACTCAGTGATGTTTGTTGTAACGCTCACTTCCTGCTGTTGTGTCTTTTCAGAAGAAACAGACTGTAAGAAGTTTCACTCCCCTGAATTCCCTTAAATCTTGAATCATCGATTTCACATTCCTAATAGTGTATGTATATGTGTGTGTGTTAGACAAGGCTCTGGTCCATGTGATGAGATTGGTTAGTTTTCTGTGATTGTGGTTTTCATTTTGTCTGCCCTCTGATGGAGAAGGATAAGAGGCTTATGGAGGCTTCCTGATGGGTGAGACTGACTGAGGGGGAAACTGGGTCTTGTTCTGATGGGTGGGGCCATGCTCAGTAAATCTTTAATCCAATTTTCTGTTGATGGGCCAGGCTGTGTCCCCTCCCTGTTATTTCACCTAAGGCCAAACTGTGGTGGAGGTAATGAAGATAATGGCGACATCCTTGAAAAGGTTCCATGCACGAACTGCCACACTCAGTTCCCCCAACCCTGCAGCAGGCCACTGCAGATCCACGCCTCTTCCGGAGACTCCTGGACACTCACGGGAAAGTCTGGGTCAGTCTCTTGTGGGGTCACTGCTCCTCTCTCCTGGGTCCTGGTGCACACAAGGTTCTGTTTGTGCCCTCCAAGAGTCTGTTTCCCCAGTCCTGTGTAAGTTCTGGCGGCTCTATGGTGGGGTCAGTGGCGACCTCCTCCAACAGAGCTTATGCCACACCCAGGTCTGCTGCACCCAGAGCCCCTGCGGCAGGCCACTGCTGACCCGTACCTCCTCAGGAGACACTCGAACACAGTTCTGTCTCAGGCTCTGTGGGGTCTCTGGGTCCTGGTGCACACAAGGTTTGTTTGAGCCTTCTGAGTGTCTCTGGCAGGTATGGGATTTGATTCTAAACATGATTTTGCCCCCATACAGTCTTGCTGGGGCTTCTCCTTTGCCCTTAGACATGGGATATCTCCTCACAGTCACTCCAGCACCATGCAGACACCACTCCAGTGCCTATCGTCTTGCTGGGGCTTCTTTGCCCTTGTCCATGGGAAGTCTTCAGTGATGGGAGGGGAGTGCTCTGCAGACCCAGCAGTTAGACCGACTGTGGAATGCAGCGTAGGAATGAGGCCAGGACAGGAAGGCGGTGTCTTGAGGGTCAAATGGCAGACTCAGGGCTTTTGGAGTCAGCAGAAGCAAGCCCACTTAGATTCTCAGGCCCATCTCAGTTCCTGGCTCAAACAGTAGCTTGTTTGACTGAAAGGCTGGGTCAGGAGTTAACCTCCTGGTAATGTCTGTTGAAAAGCTAAAAGCTTCTCCTGCAGATCCTGGACGAGCCCCAAGATGATAGCTTATGGTGAACAGTGTCGGATTCATGACCTTAGAAGAAGATTTAACTTTGGGAACAGGGACCAGGCTTAATCACTCAAGAGCTTTTGTATAGCAGAGTTTTATTAAAGTAAGACAAAGGGCAGAGAGAGCTTCTGACACAGACATCAGAAGGGGAACGGAGAGTGCCCCCCTCGATAGTGTTAGCAAGGGAGTTATATACTTTTAAAATTACTTTTACAATACATGAGCCATAAACTATGAGCCATGCCATGTAGGGCCACTTAAGATGGACAGGTCATGGTGGAGAGTTCTGACAAGATGTGATCCACTGGAAAAGGGAATGGCAAACCACTTAAGTATTCTTGCCTTGAGAATCCCATGAACAAGTATGAAAAGGCAAAAAGATAGGACACTGAATGATGAAATCCACAGGTTGGTAGATGCCCAATATGCTACTGCAGATCAGTAGAGAAATAACTCAAGAAAGAATGAAAGCACAGTCAAAGCAAAAACAACACCCAGTTATGGATGTGACCGGTGACGGAAGTAAAGTCTGCTGCTGTAAAGAGTATTATTGCGTGGGAACCTGGAATGTTAGGTCCATGAATCAAGGCAAATTGGAAGTGGTCAAACAGGAGATGGCAAGAGTGAATATTGACATTTTAGGAATCAGCGAACTAAAATAGACTGGAATGGGTGAATTTAACTCAGATGACCATTATATCTACTACTGTAGGCAAGAATCCCTTAGAAAGAATGGAGTAGCCATCATAGTCAACACAAGAGTCTGAAATGCAGTATTTGGATGAAATCTCAAAAACAGCAGAATGATCTCTGTTCATTTCCAAAGCAAACCATTCAATATCACAGTAATCCAAGTCTATGCCCCAACCAGTAATGCTGAAGAAGCTGAAGTTGAACAGTTCTATAAAGACCTACAAGACCTTATAGAACTAACACCAAAAAAAAAAAAAAAAATGCCCTTTTCATTATAGGGGACTGGAATGCAAAAGTAGGAAGTCAAGAGATATCTGGAGTAACAGGCAAATTTGGCCTTGGAGTACAAAATAAAGCAAAGGCTAATAGACTTTTGCGAAGAGAATGCACTGGTCATAGCAAACACCCGCTTCCAACAACACAAGAGAAGAAACTACACATGGACATCACCAGATGGTCAGTACCGAAATCAGATTGATTATATCCTTTGCAGCCAAAGATGGAGAAGCTCCATATAGTCAGCAAAAACAAGGCTGGGAGCTGACTGTGGCTCAGGTCATGAGCTCCCTATTGCCACATTCAGACTTAAATTGAAGAAAGTAGGGAAAACCTCTAGACCCATCAGGTATGACCTGAATCAAATCCTTTAGGATTATACAGTGACAATGACAAACAGATTCAAGGGATTAGATCTGATAGACAAAATGCCTGAAAAACTTTGGATGGAGGCTCATGACATTGTACAGGAGGCAGGAATAAAGACCGTCCTCAAGGAAAAGAAATGCAAAAAGGCAAAATGGTTGTCTGAGGAGGGCTTACAAATACCTATGAAAAGAAGAGAAGCAAAGGCAAAGGAGAAAAGGAAAGATATTCCCATTTCAGTGCAGAGTTCCAAAGAATAACAAGGAGAGATAAGAAAGCCTTCCTCAGTGATCAATTCAAAGGAAAACTAGAGAATGAAAAAGACTAGAGATCTCTTCAAGAAAATCAGAGATTTCAAGGGAACATTTCATGTAAAGATGGACACAATGAAGGAAAGAAATGGTAGGGGACCTAACAGAAGCAGAAGATATTAAGAAGAGGTGGCAAGAATACACAGAAGAACTGTACAAAAAAGATCTTGAAAACCCAGATAATCAAGATGATGTGCTCACTCACCTAGAGCCAGACATCCTAGAATGTGAAGTCAGGTGGGCCTTAGGAAGCATCACTACGAACAAAGCTAGTGGAGGTGATGGAATTCCAGTTGAGCTATTTCAAATCCTAAAAGATGATGCTGTTAAGGTGCTGTACTCAATATGCCAGCAAATTTAGAAAACTCAGCAGTGGCCACAGGACTAGAAAAGGTCCATTTTTATCCCAATTCCAAAGAAGGGCAATGCCAAAGAATATTCAAGCTACCACACAGTTGCACTCATCTCACATGCTAGCAAAGTAATGTTCAAAATTCTCTAAGCCAGGCTTCAACAGTATGTGAACCATAAACTTCCAGATGTTCAAGCTGGATTTAGAAAAGGCAGAGGAACCAGAGATCAAATTGCCAACATCTGTTAGATCATCCAAAAAGCAAGAGATTTCCAGAAAACATCTTTCTGCTTGACTGACTATGTCAAAACCTTTGACTGTGTGGATCACAACAAACTATGAAAATTTCTTAAAGAGATGTTAATGCCAGACCACCTCACCTGCCTCTTGAGAAACCTGTATGCAGGTCAGGAAGTAACAGTTAAAACTGGACATGGAACAACAGACTGTTTACAAATCAGGAAAGGAGTATGACAAGGCTGTGTACTGTCACCCTGCTTATTTAGCTACTATGCAGAGTACGTCATATGAAATGCCAGGATGGTTGAAGCACAGGCTGGAAATAAGATTGCCAGGAGAAATATCAATAACCTCAAGTATGCAGATGACACCACTTTTATGGCCAAAAGCACAGAGGAACTAAAGAGCCTCTTGAAGTGAAAGAGGAGAGTGAAAAAGCTGGCTTAAAATTCAACATTCTTAAAGCTAAGATCATGACATCTGGTCCCATCACTTCATGGCAAATAGATGTGGAAACAGTGGCAGACTGTATTTTTTGGGGGGCTCCAAAATCACTGCAGATGGTGACTCAGCCATGAAATTAAAAGACACTTACTCCTTGGAAGGAAAGTTATCACAAATCTAGACAGCATATTAAAAAGCAGGGACATTACTTTGCCGACAAAGGTCCATCTAGTCAAGGCTGTGGTTTTTCCAGTGGTCATGTATGGATGTGAGAGTTCGACTACAAAGAAAGCTAAGTGCCGAACAATTGATGCTTTTGAACTGTGTTGTTGGAGAAGAGTCTTGAGAGTCCCTTGGACTGCAAAGAGATCCAACCAGTCCATCCTAAAGGAGATCAGTCCTGGGTGTTCATTGGAAGGACTGATGCTGAAGCTGAAATCCAATACTTTGGCCACCTGATTCAAAGAACTGACTCACTTGAAAAGACCCTAATGATGTGCAGGATTGAAGGCAGGAGGAGAAGGAGCAGCAGAGGATGAGATGGTTGGATGGCATCACTGACTCCATGGACCTGTGTTGAGTAAACTCCAGGAGTTGGTGATGGACAGGGAGGCCTGGTGTGCTGTGGTTCATGGGGTCGCAAAGAGTCGGACACGACTGAGCAACTGAACTGATGTGTGTGTATATGCATGGATGTTTAATTAATATAGTTAAGTGCAGTAAAGTCCCTTGTGGGTTAGTTGAAGTACAGATTCTAACTTTGTTTATAACACTGGCATCTTTCTAAATCAGGGGTTCACAATTTTTTTATGTAAAAGATCAAATAATAAATATTTTGTCTGGGTGGGTTGTACTGTCATCTCTGTTGCAGCCGCTCCATAATACACTTGACCTTGTGAAAACAAATAGACATAGTTGTGTTCTGATAAACTTTTTTTATTATTATTCCAAAACCAGGTGGCAGTCTGAATGGGCCCTCAAGCCTAATGTACTAATTGACTAATCCCTAGTCTAATGAAAGGCAAAGTGAATAAATATGGGAAAGAAGCCACCTAGTCCAACTTAAAGAAATATTTAAATTCCTAGAGTACGAGATGTTTTTCTCTCCGGGCCACATATGCTTCAGTCACCATCACTAAATAAGAAAATAATGTCTTTGTCACGGTGAAAGATCACCGCGCCCCCCTCCCCCCACATACGCTGCCCGCCTTAGCACATGCTGCTCTTTTACTCAGCTCCTCAGTGATAAACCTCACTAGGGAGAAGGGCCAGAGTGGTGCCGCCAGGATGACTTAGCATCCTCAAGCCCCGGCCTGCAGCTCTTGAAAAAGCTCCAGGCTCAGCTGGCCTCCTGTTACTGTAGGTTAGCGTGGGTATCACATTTCTAATGGATTAGCTGACTACTGGGAATGCAGAAGGGGTTTTAAAGTCTCTTAACTTCTAAATGCAGCACATAAGTGGAGTTCTATGAATATTTAATTTCAGTGCAAGGCCTAAAGTTCTTTGCAATTAGTTTAACTGTTGCTTTCAGGAGAGAGAGAGAGAATGAATTTTCTTTGAGTGTTTTCAGATTCACTATGGACTCTGCTTTTCTCAGGTTGGAACTTTTCATGAGCTGGATCATGACCACTTTTATATAATAATCAGAATCCATTTCTTTTGGGGTACATCTAGCACATGTGTTTTCTCAATCATTAGGGAAGAGATGGAGTTTTCAGGTACAATATCTTAAATCTTTTGTTAGCAAGCTGCCTGGTACATCTCGGCAGGGCCCAGGGACTCCAGTTTGCCTAATGGATTAGTGGTTTCTGCAGCAAAATCCACTTGCCTGTCTTTCCAGTCAAATAAGTAGCTTATTAGAAACACAATCTGGTCTGAAATTCCACATGATCATTTTTTGTCTTTTGAGAATAATGCCCTGGTCCATAGTAGGCTCTCGAAAAATGCTTGACTGAATAAATTCCAAGGTTTTAACCCTCATTCTTTCTCTAACAATGTAATCTTGAGTAGGACTCTTAATATTTCTGAGTAAGGGTTTCTTCATATATAACAGGATAGATTTTATAAAGTGATTTTAGGTCCCTTAAGACTCTTAAATTTGATGCTTCTCTGGGCCCAACATTTTCCTAGGTACTGAAATGCAGATTATAGATCTCCCCAAAGTCTAGGAAGCCTAACATTAGTTAGGAAGGCAATGAGCACACATAAATAGCTAGGAAAACAAAAGTACATCATGTAATCAAGGATGCCTAGTATTGTTTTCAGTAGAGATAGGTTATTGTGATTGTGGGACGAGCTCATATAAAAGGAGAATCTGAAGTGGGCATGAATATAGAAAGCTGGCTACTGAAAAGAAGACATTTCCAAGACAGCATTAAGGGGAAAAAGCTATTAAAACAACATATGGAAACCAGGAGAGAAGATGGTGTGTACTGAGAAAACTGGGAACTTGTTCAGTTGCAACATTTCACACTTTACTGACATGGAACTCCTGTGCTGCAGACAGGCTCTGCTTTTTACCTCTTTCCTCCCTCCTTCTCTCTCTTCTTTCTCTTCCCTTTATTTCAGTATGTGAAGGGTGGAAGAACCCTGCGAAATATTTTTTATTTCGCACATATCTTTGAGTACCTAGTGGATGCATGAACATAAGCCCTAATCTTTTCTTGCCTCGACTATCAAACTGTCTTCTCATCTCGTCCCCATTGTCCATCCCCAGTTTGCCCCTCCAGGCCCTCTACCCAGCCTGTGCCAAAGTAAGGAGCATATCTAAGATTTCTGAAGTATAATCTAGGCACGTCATTGCAGTTGCATCCCAAGATCCGAGGACATGGGGTAGGCACTTTGCGTTGGCGTGAGCAGCCCTGCAAGCCTGGCCCTGTTGCTAACAGACTCTGGGCACACTGTGGCCTTTCCCACGAGTGCATCAGGAAAGGCTGATTTCACTCAGCTCCCCAGAGTTGTCCCATTGCTGCCCACGCTACCTGGCAAAGTCCTACATCACCACTTCTTCATTTCCTCCTTTCCCCAGCAAAGCTAATGATTCCTTGTCCTGGCCACTCTCTACGTTGCTTGGTTAGTGATATTCTATTTATCACACTCTGACACTATTTGGTTGCAACAACTAGAATGTAATTCCATAAGAGGAAAGTGGCACCTTCCGGTTTTTAATTTCAAGTATCCAGCACAGTCTTTGCACATAACAGACAAGCAGTGAATGTTGAATCCAATCCTCCATATTGACTTGCAGAGTTTAAGAGAGAGCTCACATTGTTTCTCCTGTAAATCGAATTTTTCTGTGTTTTAACAGTGATTTATCATTCGAGTGGGTTTTTTATCCCATTTGAGTCTCATTTTGAACATATCTTTTCCTCTTGTCTATCAGCTAATGTCTGTCTGGCCCCATTATTAATTTTGAAAATAATTGTGCTAATGTATTCAACATATGATGCCTTTTAACAATTTTCTGTAATTGGTACCATTACCATCTGCTATCTTGTGGTGGTGGATCCGGAAAATGTGTGTTACCATCTGTGGAAGAGTCTTCACACATTAAAGCTGCTCTGTCCTTCTCCTTCAGAATGCACTTGCCACAAGCACAGGGCAACATCAGGCCTCCCATGGCAACATCTGATGAGAAATGCATCCTCCCATGTGTGGAACCGTATGTTTCCCACACGTGTATAAATGGTTAGAGCATGTCTTTCCCAGTATCTTTGACTGTTTGGTACAGATAAATCCATTTTCCATAGGACAGCTGAGTATGTATGACTATATCTTTCACACTCCCTACAGGCTTCACATGTGATCAGAAACTGAAAGTACTTTGCATCCACAGTTAAGTTTGTGACCATCTGATGCACTTTGGTAGTGGTCTTTGACATCAATAAAATGCCTATGTTGCCTCTTTACTACTTTTTATTTTAAATTATTTTGTTTCACTTTTTACTCATTTACTTTTAGTTGACATAGGACTCCCGTGCTGCTGACAGGTTCTTCTTCTCCTTCTGTGCCTCTTTCTTCCCTCCTTCTCTTTCTTCTTTTCTCTTCCCTTTATTGCAATATGTAAAGGGTGGAAGAATCCTTCAGATTATTTTTATTCAGCAAATATCTCTGAGCACCTAGTGGATACATGAACACAAGCCCTAATCTTTTCTTGCCTTGACTGTTAAAATATCTTCTCAGCTCGTGCCCATTGTCCATCCTGTTTGCCCCTTCAGTCCCTCTGCCCAGCCTGTGCCAAAGTAATGTACGGATGTGAGAGCTGGACCATAAAGAAGGCTGAGCACTGAAGAATTGATACTTTCAAACTGTGGTGCTGTAGAAGTCCCTTGGACAGCAAGGAGATCAAACCAGTCAGTCCTAAGGGAAATCAACCCTTAATATTCAATGAAAGGACTGATACTGAAGCTGAAGCTCCACTACTTTGGCTATCTGATTCAAAGAGCCAACTCATTTGTAAAAGACCCTGATGCTGGGAAAGATTGAGGTCAGGAGGAGAACGGGATGACAGAGGATGAGATGGTTGGATGGCATCACCGACTCAGTTGGCATGAGTTTGAGCAAATTCCGCAAGTAGTGAAGGAGAGGGAAGCCTGGCGTGCTGCAGTCCATGGATCACAAAGTGACTGAGTGACTGAACAACAACAAATATATATTTTATAGCTTACTTTTCACAATTAACATCATATTTGTAAATACAGATTAATGTGATTTTCTTTAAAACTATCAAATAATATTCCATGGTATGTCTAAGAGAGGCATCTGGCTAAGAGTACTGAAAACAAAACTCCTCTAACTGGATTCAATTATATAGACACATTCAATTTCATTTACAAGAATACTGAAGGTTGGTATTTTTAGACCTGATTCAAGGGCTCTGCAGCATCACCCTGGGAACCAGGGACTCTTCCTCTTCTTACTCATCCTTATACATCAGCTCTTTCCCTCATGCTTTGTGGCTACTACAGCCTTGGCATCTGCTCACGCTGAATTTAAGAGCAAGAGCAAAGGGCCAGGACAAAGTAGTTCCCCTTCTATCAGGAAGCCGGAACCCTTACATCTTACTTACCAGAACTGGGTCAGTTCTACACTAGCTGCGAAGGATGTGGGAACAGGAATATCAGGCAAATGGGAGCCACGTGGTTATCACTGGGTTAGATCTACAATGGTAGATCATTGAGTCTCCACGTATCACTGCGAAGAAAGCAGTTCTGGTTTAAGGAAGAAGACAGTGCTGACTGGTGGATGGGCAGCTTGGACAGTCTGTTGTAGAATGTGGTTATTTAATTTTCCAGGTTCATTAACAGATGATATCTAATCTTTGCTATAAAAAATAGTGCAAGAGTGAAAACTTACTGTACCTGCTTCCCTGTTCATTTATGGGTTTGTGTCTCTTATGAAAATACAATGAAGGGAAGTTGATGTAATAAAATATGACATATTTTAATTTGATTTTACCTGCCACAGTGTTTCTGAAGTGGTTGTAAGAGTTCATTTTCCTTCCAGCAGCATATCACAATATCTGTTTCACATACCAAACTGAACTTCCTAGGGGATTGTTCAAGCCTCTGTCTTTGTTCACAGGGGCTCCCAGTAGTGGAGCATATGCCAAGACCCAGTTCAATGTGTGTATTTTGTCATTTACCTGATGTGTAGGACTCACAAACTAGTTCTAAATGTCTTTCAGAGGCAATTACTCTGTATGTAGCTGTAGATTCGGTGTGTCCAAGGGAGGAGATAAATTCAAGCCTCCTCTGTCACATCCTGATCAGAGCTCAAGGATTTTCAAGGTCAAGGAGGCTGAGTACTATCATGTCACACTTGGATATTCCTCCCCCCTTGGAAGGACAGAAGCCCCTTCTTCAATTGTTGTTGTTATTGTTTGTGTGTGTGTGTTTACATACAAAATTTGTTTCTTTAATTCACCAGGATATTTTTAATGGTAAAATATAATGTTATTTTTACTTTTTTCACAAAATAGGCACTTGTTTCTACACTAGTTATTCAGTGCTAAATTATTTTCATTAAATTTTTAAATGGCATCTTTGTCATAATCTTAATATTTGTGTACACATCTGCTTCTTCAGACTCTTGTCTGATCCTATAAGCTGTTTTCCTACTTTTGTGCCTATGTCATATAGTTTTAAAAATTAATCTAAGTTGGTGCAAAATTAATTGCAATTTTGCATTGTGGAATTTTGTCATTTGGCATTGGAATACATTCTTAAATAATTGTTGTTATGTTGTACATCATTTTAATGCAAATTTCTCACTTTATGATTTTGCTAATGACTTATTACTTGCTGTTTATTTTATATTTATTTTTAGACTATAGAAATGATGTTAGACAAAAAGCAAATTAGAGCACATTTTTTATTTGAGATCAAAATGGGTTGTAAAGCAGCAGAGACAACATGCAACATCAACAATGCATTTGTCCCAGAAACTGCTAATGAACCCAGTGGTGCAAAATGCAGAAGTTTTGGGAAGGAGAAGAGAGTCTTGAGGATGAGGAGTATAGTGGCTGACCAACCAGTTGAGAGCGATCATCAAAGCTGATCCTCTCACAATTACAGGAGAAGTTGCCAAAGAACTCAGCGGCAAACATTCGACAGTCATTCAGCATTTGAAGCAAATTGGAAAGGCGAGTTCAGTTCAGTCGATCAGTCGTGTCTGGCTCTTTGCGACCCCATGAACCGCACTATGCCAGGCCACCCTGTCCATCACTAAATCCAAGAGTTCACACAAACCCAAGTCCATCGAGTCGATGATGCAATCCAACCATCTCATCCTCTGTGGTCCCCTTCTCCTCTGCCCTCAATCTTTCTCAGCATCAGGGTCTTTTCCTGTGAGTCAGCTCTTCGCATCAGATGGCCAAAGTATTGGAGTTTCAGCTTCAAAATCAGTCCTACCAATGAACAACCAGGACTGATCTACTTTAGGATAGACTGGTTGGATCTCCTTGCAGTCCAAGGGACTCTCAAGAGTCTTCTCCAACAACACAGTTCAAAAGCATCAATTTGTCGGTTCTCAGCTTTCTTCACAGTCCAGCTCTCACATCCATACATGACCACTGGAGAAACCATAGCCTTGACTAGATGAAACTTTGTTGGCAAAGTAATGTCTCTGCTTTTCAATACGCTGTCTAGGTTGGTCATAACTTTCCTTCCAAGGAGTAAGCGTCTTTTAATTTCATGGTTACAGTCACCATCTGCAGTGATTTTGGAGCCCCCCAAAAATAAACCTAGCCACTGTTTCCCAATCTGTTTGCCATGAAGTGATGGGACCAGATGCCATGATCTTAGTTTTCTGAATGTTGAGCTTTAAGCAAACTTTTTCACTCTCCTCTTTCACTTTCATGAAGAGGCTCTTCAGTTCTTCTTCACTTTCTGCCATAAGGGTAGTGTCACCTGCATATCTGAGGTTATTGATATTTCTCCCGGCAAACTTGATTCCAACTTGTGCTTCATCCAGCCCAGCATTTCTCATGATGTTCTCTGCATATAAGTTAAATAAGCAGGGTGACAATATACAGCCTTGACGTACTCCTTTTCCTATTTGGAACCAGTCTGTTGTTCCATGTCCAGTTCTAATTGTTGCTTCCTGATCTGCATACAGGTTTCTCAAGAGGCAGGTGGGTGGTCTGGTATTCCCATCTCTTTCAGAATTTTCCACACTTTATTGTGATCCATCCAGTCAAAGGCTTTGCCATAGTCAATAAAGCAGAAATAGATGTTTTTCTGGAACTCTCTTGCTTTTTCAATGATCCATCGGATGTTGGCAATTTGATCTCTGGTTCCTCTGCCTTTTCTAAAACCAGCTTGAACATCTGGAAGTTCATGGTTCACATATTGTTGAAGCCTGGCTTGGAGAATCTTAAGCATTACTTTACTAGTGTTTGAGATGAGTGCAACTGTGCAGTAGTTTGACCATTCTTTGGCATTGCCTTTGTTAGGGATTGGAGTGAAAACTGACCTTTTCCAGTCCTGTGGCCACTGCTGAGTTTTCCAAATTTGCTGGCATATTGAGTGCAGCACTTTCACAGTGTCATCTTTCAGGATTTGGAATAGCTCGACTGGAATTCCATCACCTCCACTAGCTTTGTTCATAGTGATGCTTCCTAAGGCCCACCTGACTTCACATTCCAGGATGTCTGGCTCTAGGTGAGTAATCACATCATCATGATTATCTGGGTCATGAAGATGTTTTTTGTACAGTTCTTCTGTGTTTTCTTGCCACCTCTTCTTAATGTCTTCTGCTTCTGTTAGGTCCCTGCCATTTCTGTCCTTTATTGTGTCCATCTTTTCATGAAATTTTCCCTTGAAATCTCTCATTTTCTTGAAGAGATCTCTAGTCTTTCCCATTCTATTGTTTTCTTATATTTCTTTGCATTGATTGCTGAGGAAGGCTTTCTTATCTCTCCTTCCTGTTCTTTGAAACTGTGCATTCAAATGGGAATATCTTTCCTTTTCTCCCTTGCTTTTCGCTTCCTGTCTTTTCTCAGCTATTTGTAAGGCCTTCTCAGACAGCCATTTTGCTTTTTTGCATTTCTTTTTGTTGGAGATGGTCTTGATCCCTGTCTCCTGTACAATGTCACGAACCTCCATCCATAGTTCATCAGGCACTCTGTGTATCAGATATAGTCCCTTAAATCTATTTCTCACTTCCACTGTATAATCGTAAGGGATTTGATTTATGTCATACCTGAATGGTCTAGTGGTTTTCTCCTCTTTCTTCAGTTTCAGTCTGAATTTGGCAATAAGGAATTCATGATCTGAGCCACAGTCAGCTCCAAGTCTTGTTTTTGCTGACTGTATAGAGCTTCTCCATCTTTGGCTGCAAAGAACATAATCAATCTGATTTCGATGTCGACAATCTGGTGATGTCCATATGTAGAGTCTTCTCCTGTGTTGTTGGAAGAGGGTGTTTTCTGTGACCAGTGAGTTCTCTTGGCAAAACTCTATTAGCCTTTGCCCTGTTTCATCCTGTACTCCAAGGCCAAATTTGCCTTCTGTACAATGTCACGAATCTCCATCCATAGTTCATCAGGCTCTCTGTCTATCAGACTGTGTGTGTGTTAGTCACTCAGTTGTGTCCAACTCTTTGCAACCCCAGGATTCTCTGTCCATGAAATTCTCCAGGCAGAATACTGGAGTGGATTGCCATTCCCCTCTGCAGAGGAACTTCCCAGCACTTACTCTCCGGCCTCTGCTGTAGAGACTGAGAGCCTCATCCCTTCGAGCAGTGTGCTCAGCCTTATTTCCAAAGAGCGGCAAGAGGAGGGACGCTAAAAGGTATGGTGGGGCAGTCACCAGCTCCTGGAAAGGGGCCCTTCCTCTTTTTTCTGAGTGCCATCAGGTGCTACTCTGCCTTGCCTCTTTTGAAGGAAGTGTCCATTCTCTTCAAATGCAGTTTTCTTCATTTATTCAATAAATATTCAGTAAGAGTCCACCATGTTGTAGACATTGTTTAGGATGTGAGGATACCATAGTGAAGAAAGCTAAAAACATCTGTGCCTTCATGGACTCCACATTTTGGTGAAGGGAGAGAGATAATACATTAAAAAAGTCAATGGATATTTCACCAGGTGGAGATAGGTGCTTTGGAGAAAACTTTGAAAGGTTGTATTCATTCTCTGTGGCTGTGTAAGAAATTATCACCAACCTAGCATCTTGAAATAAGACAAATTTATCATTTTTCCTTTGGTCTGGAGCCTAGAATGGCAAATCAAGGTGTCTGCTGTGGAATCTGAGGGGTGGGAGCCTCTTCTACACTCATTCAGGTTGTTGGCTAACTAAATTCAGTTCATTTCATTTATAGGACTGAGATCAGTGTTTCCTCACTGTATGCCTACCAAGGCTTGTCATCAACTCCTAGAAGCCACTCACCATTTCCTGCCATGTAGTCCCGTTCACAGCCTGGCAGTTGCTTCTTTAAGATCAGCAGGAGAAAATTCCCTTGCAGTCCAGCAGTTAGAACTCTGTGCTCCCAATGCAGGGGGACAGAGGTTCGATCCCTGGTCTGGAAACTAAGATCTCACAAGCTGCATGGTGAAATAAAAAAAGCAGGAGAAGCTCTGTGCTGCTGTGAAGCTTTTTCTTTTTCTGTCTTTGACTTGTTAGACTCAGATTTAAAGGACTCACATGGAGAGGTCAGGTCCACCCAGATAATCTACCTTCAGTTAAAATCTCCTGTGCTATAGAACAACCTAATCAAGGAAGTGAGATCCATCATTTTCACAGCTCTGGGAGGCACATACACCAAGAGGTGGGGATCATGAAGACTATCTTGGCATCATGCCCACCACACAGAATAAGGGAGTGGAGAGCAATGTGTCATTTAATACAGGCTGGCAAGTGACATTTAAACACAACTGTAAGATTTCTGGAGGAAGAGTCTTTTCCAGAATAAAGGGACAGCCAGCACCAACTCTCTGAAGCAAGAACATACTGAGGATACTCTAGAGACAGCGGGGAGGCCAGTAGGGCCGGGGCAGAGTGACTAAGAGGGAGAGCTGCGGGAGAGGAGGTCAGCCTGGGAGGCCGAGATCAAGGAGGGCCTTGGAGGCCATCAGAGGAACTGTGGCTATTACCCCACACTGTTGTTTGTTTCCTTGTGTAATACCATAACTAAACGTATGCCTTTGGAAAACATTTTTAAGTTGAGATGCATTTAGAAAACATTTGTGAATCCCAAACCTGACTATGAGTGGATGAACAGAAAGGACAAAGGTTCATAGCCTTTGGTGCAAGCAGTTACGTATGTGGGTGTGGAGCGAGGAAGTTTACAAGCTCAATGTTTTACAACAATTAACTAATTAACTAGGTATTCTAGAGGGAATAAAAATGTCAGGGCACATACATACACATACACCCATAATATTCACAATACTTAATGACATTTTCAATTAGACTAAATATATGCCATTTTAAAATTTAAAGACTTGTAATTTCGATTTATGCAGATAGAACTCATGCCTTGCTTAATTTTAACCATGACTTAGTGAAGATTATTTTGATTTTTTTTAAATTTATGGATCTGACCCTACAAAGTTGGGACTTACAGTATGACAGGAGATGTGAGATCAGCTTCTTTAACTGAGCGACATATATTTCCTTTTATGATGGAAATATCTTCTGTACCTGCTTAGCCATCCCAGAGAAGAATAAAAAATAAAAATCTTCAAAATAAAATTAGCAGATCAAAGTTTCTGCCTGAAAGTGTTGCTGATGTATAACCTGCAGATCGTTTTGCAGTCCTGGCAGTTCTGACTATGGAGATACAGATAGTTCCCATTTATCTTTCCTACTCACACAGCATCTTTCGAAGTGATGTCCTGAATTTTCAGGCCTTTCTCAGACACTCACCTGGATGTTTCAGGGCTGCTCTAAGAGCCGACCATTTCTCCTCCTCTTCGAGTCTCTTGTCTGCCAGATCCCCTTCTTGCTGACAGAGTCACCATCTGCTGCAGGTACAGCAAACAGGAGCTTCGCCGAAATTCTTCTGTCAGTTTTATTCCGGCTTCCCAGTGTTTGCTAGTTTATTTTCAAGGCAATCTCCCACTTGAAAGCTCCTCCTGTAAGCTCCAGCCTTCCCTTATGTTAATGTCTGCCAACAAGGACCTACTGTACGGCACAGGGAACTGTTCTCAATATCTTATAATAACGTTTAATGGAAGAGAAGGTTTATACAGATATACACACACACACACACACACACACACACACACACACACACACACACACACACACACACACACACACACACACACACACACACACACACACACACACACACATATGCATGGATGCTCAGTTGCTTCAGTCACGTCCAACTCTTTGCAACCCTGTGGACTACAGCCCGCCAGGCTTCTCAGTCCATGGGATTCTCCAGGCAAGAATACTGGAACGGGTTGCCATTCACTCCTCCAGGGGATCTTCCAGACTCAGGGATTGAACCCATGTCTCCTGAAACTCCTGCGTTGCAGGCAGATTCCTTGCTGCTGAGCCACTGGGGAAACCCCCAAAATATATATACACATATATAATACATATAACTGAATCACATTGCTGTAAACCCAAAACTAACACAGCATTGTAAATCAACTATATTTCAGTAAAATTCTTAACACTGTGTCTGCAACCTCAGGCAGCCATTCTGGAGGCAGCTGTCGCTACTTGCCTTGCAGCCGGGAATGTGCCAGCAAAGGGTGAGTGGCCTTCCGCTGTCAGGTACAATCCCTTCCCCCTTGTTTCAGCAGGACGGTTGGAGACCGGGGGAGGGTGTAGACTGGCGGAGGGTCAGAGAGTTAGAAAACAGCAGTTCCTCAGCCAGTGCGCACAGAGCGTCCCCAAGAAGCTGCCGTCACAGGGTGAGCAGGGCTGGCAGGCACCGTCCAGTCACAGGCAGCCACTGGCTCCCGCACAGTGAATCCTCAGATGGGAACTTGGTTCCCGAGGGCCCTTCCCCATCAATTTTTCTTCTTCTCTCTCTCACTTTCTCTCATTTGTTCAGTATTTCTTGATCCTTCTGGTTACTTTTCCTACTTCTGGTTTTGAGATTTCTCCATTGAGCTGGGGGTAATATAGCAAAGACGACGAAGAGCATGTGTGGTGGTGGAGATAACACCCACATAGTGCTATATATAACATAGATAACAACAAGGACCTACTGTATGGCACAGGGGACTGTACTCACTATTCTGTGATAATTTACATGAGAAAAGAATCTGAAAGAAAATGGATGTATATAGGTACAACTGAAATGCTTCTGCTGTACATCTGAAAGCAACACAATTTTGTAAATCAACTCTACTCCAATAAAATATTTACAACTTTTTGAAAAACAAAATTTAGTTTCACTACTTGCTAGCTCTAGCCTCAGAGTCCTCAGCAATGATCTCAAAAACAGTTGTCATAGAGATGAATTTAATAATGTTTACAAAATGTTAGGCAATGACAATATGTTCACTTTCTCCATCTCTTTTTACTCTGTGTGTATTTTTGTAAGTTTGTCTGTGTATGTTATATGCATATATGTGTAAACACACATATAAAGTGAACGGTGCTTCTTTGCAAGTTTACTTACTTCTTTTTCTTATGTTCTTGTCTTCCAAGAGCCTACTCACTCCTTTCTTATTCCCTGGAAACTATGAGGATTCCTAAGCAAACTCTCACTATATTATATCTGAAGGAACAGAAGAGATGAAGAAAACTGTCCTTATGCGTTACTCTGGGTGGTGGTGTTCAGTTGCTCAGTTGTGTCTGACTCCTTGTTGACCCCATGGACTGCAGCATGCCAGACTTCCCTGAGTTTACTCAAACTCTTGTCCGTTGAGTTGATGATGACATCCAGCCATCTCACCCTCTGTCACCCCCTTCTCCTCCTACCTTCAATCTTTCCCAGCATTAGAGTCTTTTCCAGCGAGTCAGCTCTTCACATCAGGTGGCCAAAGGATTGGAGCTTCAGCTTCAGCATCAGTCTGTCCAGTGAATATTCAGGGTTGACTTCCTTTAGGACTGACTGGTTTGACGTTCTTGCTGTAGGAACTCTCAAGAGTCTTCTCCAGGACCACAGTTCAAAAGTATTAATTCTTAGATGCTCAGCCTTCAACTCTGCATGAATCAGACCTAATTGCAGTGACAATAGTAAAATTCTATCAGTTCAATTCAGTCGCTTAGTTGTGTCGGACTCTTCGGAACTCCATATATACATATATAGTATACTGTGTATCTACACATGCAGGTGAATTTACATGCATATACCTAAACTTTAAACTCCATTTCTCATATTTGCAAGCATTGTCTCTAGTGTGAATTGGATTTGTGGCAGTACTAAAGAAAGAAAACAAGAAACTCTGAAAGTTTTTTTTTTTTTTTCTTTGTTGAGGACTGAGATACAGTTGTGAAACACTTATAAAAATTTTAATTATACTTACAGAGTGAGATTCCTTTAAAGGTGAATTTACTAGTTAATATTAACTAACCAGCTTTCTCCTCTATCCCTGTATTAGTCTGCTCAGGCTACCATAACAAGACATCTTGGCCTGGGTGGCTTAAACAACAGGAATTTGTTTCTCACAGTCCTGGAGGCTAAGTCCAAGATCAGTATGCAGGCAAGTTCTGTTCCCTGGTGAGGGTCCTCTTCCTGGCTTGCAGACAGCTGCCTTTTTGTGGTGTCCTTACTTGGTAGAGATAAAAAGAGAAAATAAGCTCTCTGGCACCTCATATTGTGAAGATACTCATACCATCATGGGGCGCACACCCTCATGACCTCATCTGAACCTGATTACCTCTCAAAGGCCCAATCTCTAAACACAATGGTTAGTGGGGAGTTGGGCTTCAACATATGAATTTGGGATGGAAACAATTCAATCCAGAGCAGTCCCATAGTTGAAAATTGACTTTTCCCTAAACATAACCCCAGGTTCTCAGCCTTCTGATTCTTTTTTATGTCTATCATGTTCATTTATTTATTGACTTAGTTTCTCAGGAATATGATCTTATAAAATAATCTCAAATATTTTGCTTTTGCTCCAGGGTCACAAATATACCACTCTGGCCTACAATTCTCCAACTTTAAGTTTAGACCTATTCATCTTTGTTTCAGTAGGATAGATGTATGGAGAAAAACAGGCTTCCCTGGTGACTCAGTGTTAAAGAATCCACCAGCAATGCAAGAGACATGGGTTCAATCCCTGGGTCAGGAAAATCCCCTGGAGAAGGGAATGGCAACCCACTCCAGTATTCTTGTCTGGAAAATCCCATGGACAGAGGATCCTGACGTGCTACAGTCTATGGGGTCACAAAAGAGTCAGACATGACTGAGAGACTCAGTCACCACCAAATCATGAAGCAAAATCTGATGTATTAATTTTTCCACCAAGACACTGTTTTCTTTTTCTCTGTCAAGCTCATCAATACCACTGTTTTTACAGATACATCATCTTGGTGATCATTTCCTCTCTGTGAATTTCAAAATCAATTGCTTTGTATAATTACTCAAAGAAATATGTTATATAGGATGGAGAGACAACCAAATCCTACTGTATAGCACAGGGAACTATACTCAGTCAGCCATTCAGTCAGTACAGTCGCTCAGTCGTGTCCGACTCTTTGCGACCCCATGAATTGCACCAAACTGTCCATCACCAACTCCCGGAACTTACTCAAACTCACGTCCATCGAGTCGGTGATGCCATCCAGCCATCCCATCCTCTGCCATCCCCTTCTCCTCCTGCCCCCAATCCCTCCCAGCATCAGGGTCTTTTCCAATGAGTCAACCCTTCGCATGAGGTGGCCAAAGTATTGGAGTTTCAGCTTCAGCATCAGTCCTTCCAATGAACACCCAGGACTATACTCAATATCATGTGATAAACCACTAAGGAAAAGAATATGAGAGAGAATACATATGTATTCCTGAATCACTTTGCTGTAAGCAGAGAGTAACACAACATTGTAAGTCAACTACACTTCAGTGAAATTTTTTAATGTATTAATTGATTCAAAGCCCTTTCTTTGAGTGCCTTCTGTTTCACATCATTATGGTAGTTGTTAGGGAAAGTACAGAAAGAATGAAAAAAATTGACTGTCTAAAATAAGGTTCAGCAAATTATAGCAAGCCACATCCCGCCCACTGCCTGATTTTGCAAATAAAGTTTTATTGGCACATACCTCTGTCCATTCTTTTCCAGATTGCCTATGGCTGCTTTTATCCTACAATGGCAGAGTCGAACGATGATTGCTACCAAGACTGTATGGCCCAAAAGACTGTAATATTTATTATCTGGCCCATAACAGTAAAAAAAAAAAAAAACCTTCCCCTGCTCCTGATCTAAAAGATGATGGAATGTGTATGTGTGTGTGTGTGTCTGTCTGTCTGTCTGTAATAGGGTAAGATATAAATGTTTAAGCGAACATATATTCTAATACCTTTGAACTTTGATATACATGTCACCAAAAAAAATAAAAACAGCTATTAGTTCCAAAATGATGTGATGATAAAGATGTAAGAGCAATTAATATTTGCTGCTAGGCTACACATTGAGTAACACTTCATAGAACAGCTCACATTTCAGTGGAAGATTTGAAAATCAGTGTAAGTTTAATGATAAGAGACTAGCAGAGGCAGTTTGTTTTCCAATAAATATTTACTGAATATCTACTGATATGGCTTGCCAGGTGGCACAGTGGTAAAGAATCCACCTGCAAATGCAGGAGGCATAAGAGATACAGGTTCGATCTCTGGGTTGGGGATATCCTGTGGCAGATGGCAACCCATTCCAGTATTCTTGCCTGGAAAGTTTCTATGGACAGGGGAACCTGGCAGACCACAGTTCATGGGGTCACAAAGAGTTGAATAGGACTGAGTGACTGAACACACACACATCTACTGATATATTCAAATAGATAAGACTGTAACTAGCATGAGAATCAGTCACTTCCTCGTGACCTCTATAGGACCTGGCACAGTGCCTTGCTCATGGTACGTAAACAATAAATACCTGTTATTTCAATAGCTGATGGAAGAGTGTGTAACAAATGCATGATAACATTCCACAGCATACACGGTAAAAGTGCTGAGGAGGCATAATGTCTGGCAGGATTTCTTGGAAAGTATGCATTGAAGGGTCATTGCCACTGAAGTGATGTGGTAGGAATACAGTTCCTGAGTGATGATTACAGCTTTTTACTAAGATTCATTTGTTACTGCAGCCTTCATTCTCTGACACTCAAGTCCAGCTTTTCCATCTGTGATGACGTTCGTGGCTGGTAGAGAGTACACTGTTTTCCTTAGAATGAAAACTACCCATCATCTGTGTCCTTTGAAGTGGGAACTCAATGAGTGGTATTAATATTAGAACAAGCTTGATGCCAACGATAAATGACTCTTGGTACTTTGCCAGACTTTGCAGCAGGGAAGCAGTAATTTTATAGAATTTTCACTAATAAACTACTCCTTATGTCTTTGGCTGATGAGAATTCTTTTTTTTTTTTTGGATACTGGGTCTAATTGAATTAGCTCATCACCTTAAGCTTATCCTAATAACTTTGATGATAGCTTTAAGATTTATGCCTTTTCAAAGCAGTCCATTTGCATGCTGTTAGTTGCTTATGACTTCTGAGTCTCCAGTCCAGAATTTTCTACTGAATGCCAAACCCACCCTTCTCCATATGGTAGACACATAGACATCTCAGCTTCAATTTGCTCAAAATAATTTTTTCTCATTTTTTCATTGAAATGTAGTTGATTTAAAATTTTATATTGATTTCATGTGTACAACATATCATCTCAGTATTTTTATAGCTTGTACTCTATTATAAGGTTATTATAAGATAATGGTAATATTTCCCCATGCTCTCTGGTGTAATAGCCTTGTTATCTATTTTATACATGATTGTTTATATCTCTTAATCCCATTCCCCAAAATTGCTTCTTCTCTCTTTTCTCTCTACTTTGGTAACCAGAAGTTTTTTTTTTTTTAATTTATTTATTTTAGTTGGAGGATGATTACGTTACATTATTGTGATGGATTTCGCCATATATCAGTATGAGTCAGCCATAGGTATACATGTGTCCCCTTCATCCTGAACCCCTCCCCACATCCCTCCCCACCCTATCCCTCTAGGCCGTCACAGAACACCTTTTCCCTATATCTGTGAGTCTGTTTCTCTTCTACATTGACATTTGTTTGTATTATTTTTTAAGATTCCACAAATAAGTGATATAATGCAATGTTTGTAGTTCTCTGACTTATGTCACTAAACATTGTACTCTCTAGGTTGATTTATGTTGCTGTAATGGCAGTATTTTATACTTTTTTATGACTGAGTAACCTTTCGTTGTATACACATGCCACAGGGTCCTTATCTGTCCATTTGTTGATGAACACTCAGGTTGCTTCCATATCTTGGCAATTGTAAATGATGCAGCAATGAAAGTGGGGGTGCTTGTATCTTTTTAAATTAGTGAGAGTTTTTTTGGATATATACATAGCAGTGAAATTGCTGAGTCATATTGTAATTCTGCTTTTAGTTTGTTAAGAAACCTTCAGACTTTTTTCACATGTTCAATTCAGTTGCTCAGTCGTGTCCAACTCTTTGTGATCCCATGAATTGCAGCACGCCGGGCCTCCCTGTCCATCACCAACTCCCAGAGTTTACTCAATCTCATGTCCACGGAGTCAGTGATGCCATCCAACCATATCATCTTCTGTCGTCCCCTTCTTCTCCCACCTTCAATCTTTCCTAGCATCAGGGTCTTTTCAAATGAGTCAGCTCTTTGCATCAGGTGGCCAAAGTATTGGAATTTCACCCTCGACATCAGTCCTTCCAGTGAACACTCAGGACTGATCTCCTTTAAGAGGGACTGGTTGGATTTCCTTGCAGTCCAAGGGACTCTCAAGAGTCTTCTCCAACACCACAGTTCAAAAGCATCAATTCTTCTGTGCTCAGCTTTCCTTATAGTCCAACTCTCACATCCGTACATGATCACTAGAAAAACCATAGCCTTCCCTAGATGAACCTTTGTTGACAACGGAATGTCTCCACTTTTTAATATGCTGTCTATGTTGGTTATCACTTTTCCTGCCAAGGAGTAAGCGTCTTTTAATTTCATGGCTGCAGTCACTATCTGCAGTGATTTTGGAGCCCAAAAAAATAAAGTCTGACACTGTTTCCACTGTTTCCCCATCTATTTCCCATGAAGTGATGGGACCAGCTGCCATGATCTTAGTTTTCTGAATGTTGAGCTTTAAGCAAACTTTTTCACTCTCCTCTTTCACTTTCATCAAGAGGCTCTTTAGTTCTTCGTCACTTTCTGCCATAAGGGTGGCATCATCTGCATATCTGAGGTTATTGATATTTCTCCTGGTAATCTTGATTCCAGCTTGTGCTTCACCTAGCCCAGCATTTCTCATGATGTACTCTGCATAATAAGCTAAATAAGCAGGGTGACAATATACAGCCTTGACATAGTCCTTTTCCTATTTGGAACCAGTCTGTTGTTCCATGTCTAGTTCCAACTGTTGCTTCCTGACCTGCATATAGGTTTCTCAAGAGGCAGGTCAAGTGGTCTGGTATTCCCATCTCTTTCAGAATTTTCCGCAGTTGATTGTGATCCACCCAGTCAAAGGCTTTGGCATAGTCAATAAAGCAGAAATAGATGTTTTTCTGGAACTCTCTTGCTTTTTCAGTGATCCATCAGATGTTGGCAATTTGATCTCTGGTTCCTCTGCCTTTTCTAAATCCAGCTTGAACATCTGGAAGTTCATGGTTCACTTATCGTTGAAGCCTGGCTTAGAGAATTTTGAGCATTACTTTACTAGCATGTGAGATGAGTGCAACTGTGCAGTAGTTTGACCATTCTTTGGCATTGCCTTTCTTTGGGATTGGAATGAAAACTGATCTTTTCCAGTCCTGTGGCCACTGCTGAGTTTTCCAAATTTGCTCGCATATTGAGTGCAGCACTTTCACAGCATCATCTTTTAGGATTTGAAATAGCTCCACTGGGATTCCATTACCTCCACTAGCTTTGTTCGTAGTGATGCTTCCTAAGGTCCACTTGACTTCACCTTCCTGGATGTCTGGCTCTACATGACTGATCACATCACATCTGGGTTTTCAAGATTTTTTTGGACAGTTCTTCTGTGTATTCTTGCCACTTCTTCTTAATATCTTCTGCTTCTGTTAGGTCCCTACCACTTCTGTCCTTTATTGTGTCCATCTTTGCATGAAATGTTCCCTTGGTATCTCTGCTTTTCTTGAAGAGATCTCTAGTCTTT